>NC_082616.1:12321502-12925177 GCF_030936135.1 Gavia stellata | reverse complement strand
CCCTCCTCAGGGCCACCAGATGCAGAAAACCGAAACCAAAAAAACTGGTGGGACAAACTAGGCACAAGGCTATCGCTCTTACTCGGTACACATTTCTATCGTATGAGAAAAAGACAAGAAAGGTGGGTCTTAATGTATAAGCCAAGTATGTAAAAATGGATTAGAAGAACATGCGTGATCATTAAGGATTTTGAAGCTTTATACTTGAGAAGACCCATAAAGTTTTCACACAGGCCGTGACCTATCCCCCCCCCCCTCCCTTAACCTATCAGCCATGACAGGTCCGTGGAAATCTTTGTTTTCTTTCCCAGTAAATGTGAAGGTAATAAAATTCCAGAGAGAATCATAGCAGTAAATCCGCTTAGCATTTTGACATGCTCTGCTTTCCACTCACAAGGACATGGCTGAAAATACAATATAAGCAGCATCCTGAGCCTCCGTGTTCAGGGGAGTGTGTTTTGAAGAAATTATCATTAAAAAAAGCAGTGGCTGTGTTCATGCAAAACCACACATGTTCAAATGCCAATGGTCTGAAATGCAGATACAGCAACAAACTACATTTAAGGATGCAGGCCATCAGATTATTGGAACTGCACTTACACCACATGGCCCTTTGGTGACTTGTCGTGTTTGGTATGAGCTGTTAAAATATTTCATACTTTGTTACGAGTGACAGCTGTTCTAAAGCTGCATTGAGATCTTTCATTTATCTTACGTCTTCGAGCAAACCCCAAAGGCTATGTAGTTCGACCTCAGCAGCAACAGAGGGGATCCCCTGGAAAAACAGGCGGGTGTTCTGGCTGGAAGCCACCAAAGGCTGGCAGCCAGGCAACGGCACGAAATGTCACTCGTCAGTTATATTTGGAGATTCTTTCTATCAGCTGAATTTACACAGCCCCTTTTCCCCCCAAACCCACGAAAATGCTGCAGGAGAAAGAAGGACATTCGAGCTGACTGTCCCAAGCCTGCAACAGCACCACAGCCTCAGGGGGATGCAGGCTGCTCTTTGGAAGGCGTGGGGGGGCCAGCTCAGCCCTGCTGCGCTGGAGAGCCAGCCCCGGGAGGTCAGGCTGTGCTTGCAGGGCCAGCAGAAGTCAAGGGCAGTTTTTGCACCTGCTTCCGCTGACTAAGTGAGGTGCTGCAACAGCCGAAACACTGGTGAATGAGGAGGTTTGCTCCACTGTGGTTTGGTTACGAAAAATAAAAAAAGTAGTATCTTGAAAAGCTGTAACTCAAACAGTAAGAAGAATCTGAAACTACAGGTTAATCAAGGGCAGAAACAACCCTAAAAAAAGCACTCACAGCTCCCAGCACAGGTGATGAGTGCTTGACACCATTAGGTACCCAGCCTTGGTTGTTTCAGACATTTGAAAATAATCCCTAAATGTACACATCAAAGTTCTAATTAGTCGTGACTTGGAGCAGCCACTAATTAGTTCTGCACTGGTCAGCCAGCCAGAGGGACCACAGCAAGTGTTAGTGGTTATTTCTCCTTTGCATGCAGGCATAGAACACGTAGTGCAGCCTCAAACCAGCGCCCGAAGCCTCCCGCCCGGGTGCCAGCAGCCTGCGGCAGGACGGCACTGCACGGGGGCTCTCTCCTCCACCACGGCTGCAGGGCTGACGTGTGTCAGTGCAGAGGAAAAATGCAAAGGGGCCACATTGCCTGGAGCTTTCTCGAGAGCTGACAGCTTGAGCAGCTGGAGCTGTCACCCAGCAGAAGAGAGAGGCCCGTCAAGCTAATATTTTTTCCCATCCCAGCGCTGATTGCTAGGGAGGAAGCCCTCCCTTGCCATCGCCTCTCCCAGAGACCGTAGCTGGGAGAGCTCCCTCTGAGACAATCAATTAAACGGAAAAAAGAAAGGGCCCAGGCTGAGAGCCCTGATGTTGCTCTCGCACGCTCTCCACTGTAGATCCTGAGGTTATGCCGGGCTTGAGGGAGAAGCAACCCCAGCACCTACACAGCTTCGGGGGACAGGTCCAGGCTGCACACCCTCAGAGGCGGCGGGCAAAGGGAAAAACTGCCCTGGCACCCAAAGCAGTCTGCAACTGCTTTGCAGGGAGCTGCAAAGTAACGATGCAACTTCCTTACCATTCTGCACAGATTTGTACACTTCTGAACCAGGCCTGGTCGTCCTGGCGTAAATTTACATCAGACTGTTCAAGTCAAAGGAGCTATAGGGGGTAGAGAGTTCATGGCATTTACTATGACTTTGCCCTGTTTAACAACAGACCATTTCTAACCTTTCCAGGGATGCTAAGAATTTTACTAATTCAAGAAAGTGCTTCTCTTTCATGAAAAAATGCAAACTATCATACTGTCAACATGCATAACCTTCGACTTTTTAAAAACATGAAGTGCCTGACCAAGACATGGGAGCAGTCCCATGGTGTACTGAGGATGCAGGAGCTTCCTTTTTTTCCTTCGTATGTAACTACCAGCAAGGTGTTCAAACTCTTCAGACTGCTAAATGTATGAGTCGATCAATGAATTAAGGAAGACACCACAGCCGGGGAAAGATTTTTCACTCACTGCTTGAGTCCAAAAGAGGAAAAAAGGTGTTTCTGATTTCTAGTGTTGAACAAGTTCTCCTATGCAAGGAGGGATGCACTTCCACTCGGTCATTGCTTCATCATTCAGCAAAATTATGATTTTGTTTATAGCATCCATGTGTCGTCATAGAAATCATTGTGATTTCTCAGTTTTGCCATTAAAAGATCCAGAAAGTGGATCAGAATTGCTGTGTCATGTTATTTGAATATGCTCACATGGGTTTCCCTAAGTGCAAAGGAAGGAAGGATGTAAATATGAAACGGGTTTATTCTGTGTGTCTCACTGAAAGGCATCTCTGGAGAGGAAGGGTAAATTTTGGGTTTCTGCAGAACATCCTGACTTTCCTCCTTCATTAAATCAGGTAATTATACTTGATTCAATTGAAAACTTCATTTGGCACCTTTTCGTTCTCTGCTATCAAGCAGCCACCATGGGCCAAGAAGACAATTTCACCAAGCAGGAAAGGACCATCCGCCACTGGGCTCTTGTCTCTTCAGGATGCTGAGATGCAGACAGAGCCACAGCGACTTCTTAGGCGAACTGGTAGCTACCATGGAAGGAACATAGTGATGGGAGACCTCTGTATTTCTGAGCCAAGGGTTTTGAGGCTGGCAGTGACGGAGGTGGTTACGAAACTGCCATTTCTGCCGACGAGTACAAGTTAGGAGTTATGTGCACGCGACAGCACAGTGCTGAAAGCTGCCCCAGCGCGGTGTTCCATTGACGAGCACTGCGCGTTCCTGCGGTGGTGAGAAAATCCAGGCAGGCGGTAGCTCTGTGGAAGAGAGGCAGGAAAGCCACACACGGATCACCGATAACCAAGACCACAGCAGTAAGGAGTACCTCCTGAATCTGCTTGTGCAGCTTCAGGATCCCCCCCAAAGGCAGCCCGAGCAGCCGGGTGGGACAGGCCACTAACCCAGCAGTGAAAGATGCTCTCATTTGCTGAAGATCAGCTGTAAGAACTACGGGGATTAAATAGAGAGGGGAAGCAGGCCAGGACCCTGCACCTCCTTCTGAATACTCTTTACAGGGAAGGAGGTCGGGGAAGGTGGAAAGAAACACCTTGAGTCCTGCCTCCTTTGGTAATTCTTCCCACTCCTCTGCTCCACCTCCCTAAGCTTTTCCTCTTTGTTTACTGCCTGGACAACCTCTACAATTGCAACGTCTGGCACTTATGATTGCACACTTTCCTTCTCACCTACTGAGAACTAAGTTCATGCAGACCTCGTAACGAGCTCTGTACTAATGACTTAACTTCTTGTGCGTCTTTCCACATTTAAGGGCAACGCCTGTACTGGAAAAGGAAGGATTTAGCATGGAGGTTCAAGCCCGTGTCGAGGTGCCGCATGTAGCTCCACAGCAGCATGCTGGTCCGGCTGGTAACAATTGCCAGATGGTTTCAGCACCGCCTCTTCTCGCAGTAGAAACAGCTGAGCAGTGGCTCCTAGCTGCCCGGGTAGTCTGGAATTTTCTAAGTTCCAGTTACTAGAAACTAATTTTTCAGTTTCAGGCAACACTGTCATCTTACTCAAACCCAACACCTGGCATGTGCTGCGTACGCTGTAGTATCATGGCACAGCTACTCATTTTCAGACGTGTATTTTTTTAATATTCGGCTCCACCCAGCTTCCCTAAAAATATGCAAAAATATTATACAGAACCTGGAGAAACTTTTATTCCACCTAGTACACAGAACTGAAAAAACATTCTACAGATTTTCAAGGAAAACACACAAAGAAGTAAAAAAAACCCCAGAAAAACCAAACCAAACAAAACGAAAAGGAATCATTGCTCAGTTAGCATTAAAAAGAATATTAAGGCTATTTAAGACTACAGTTTCGCCAGGTTTTGTTTTGTTTCTGTCAAAAAAATATTTTTAAATTACATGGCCATTTGAAATATTCTTTTTGCTTTAAACTGGGAAAGATAAAGCTGAGCACCTAGCAAAAAGTGTTTTAAAATAAACCATATCTTGTTTGCTGTACATCCAAGTATTTTCTACAAGAAATTTATGCATGTAAAAGTCCGGAGACAAAAGAAAAGCATGTGTCACCTTTCCAACAAAAAGGCTGCAAAATCTCAGTTTTATGTAAATAAGCAGGCACGGCTTCCAAGGCTTTAAAACCACGGAATGCTGAAAACGTCTATAGTTCCTCAACTCAAGTGTTGCTCCTGGGCAATGCTATAATATTCATTAAAGAATCCATTTATCAACAGATACCACATGTCAGAGTTTTCCAGCACAGTTTTCCTGACACTCCACTGAAAACAATGCCTTAAAAAAATTAAAATGGAAAGCAATAATCCGAGATGCTTTTGCCTGCTGTTTCATTCCACAATAGCTATTAGAACTAAAAAAGCAAAGATTTACACTATATCCTTTCTGATAACGTCAAGCATTATGCTTTATTTTCCAAATCATTAGCATGCACAAGAATGACCTCATGGTGAACAGATGCACTTGGATATGGCAGTGATTAGATCAGTCCTCTCAGCAGTCAAGTGTGCCCATTTCAATTAACCCTTTGAAGCACTAACTGCAAGTCTATGCTGCTGAAAAGCGGGTTTCTAGGTTCTCTTGAAAAGTAGAAATCTCCCCTTGTAGGTATAAAACCCTCAGATACAAATCTTTCTCTGGTGGAAAAGTTATCTCTTTTCCTTTCCAGAATATCCGACTGCTGCCATTTTCTAAGGGTTAACACGATTCTGGCTTCTCATCTTAAATGAAAAAAAAAACCCAACAAGCGCTTTTTAGTCAGCAGAGGTAATTAAAGTTGGAACGCTTTTGTATCTGTTTGTGCCTGTTTCATTTTTATGATTTTTTTAAAGAACACACAAGTATTTTGTTGAACAACTCTGTTTCTGTTTGGCTGAGGGAGCAAGAACAGAAAAAGATAGCAGCTTAAAACCCCATCCTCTAAAACGAGGGAAATCTGCAGAGGGAAAGGATAAGAATAATTCAATAGTGTTGGATTACTGAGGATTTCCTGGGCTGACTCTCATACCCAGCCTAATTAAAATACAGCATGTAATGTACCAGTTTAACAACAAAGGACCGTATTCTCATCTTTTGTTCCTAATCTGCACATCCCCTAAATGAGTTCAGGGATGTCCATTCTGCCTACCAGGCTGCATTTTCAACGTTTAAGATAGACAGGGCTACCTATGATACATAGAGGGAGTTTAAGGCTCTACTTCTGAAAACAGCAAAAGAGGTCAACTGGATGATTTTCGTGCATAAAGTGTAGCACCTGCAAGACTATTTGTGATATGGGAGACTAAGCCAGGGCATACTTCAAGAAACCCACATCC
Source organism: Gavia stellata (assembly GCF_030936135.1). NCBI lineage: Eukaryota > Metazoa > Chordata > Aves > Gaviiformes > Gaviidae > Gavia > Gavia stellata. The sequence goes on along the minus strand of NC_082616.1, from coordinate 12,919,308 downwards.
CATCTGAATCTAGGGGAAGCATCCCTAGAGGCAGTATCAGAAAACATAAACACATTTAATTCAAATAAACAGATCATAGTTAATAATACACCAATAATGTGTGTCATTAACAGCTACATATTCGATTAATTTAATGGTCTTGATTTGCTTCTTATACTGTGTTAACTACTAAAAACAACCTTAATTTTAATAAAAAGCATACTTACTTATTGACCCTTTCTATTGTGCACATGTATACACAGCAATGACAGGATCACAGTTAGGTGGTATTAAGAGTAAGATCAGAGGAGAATTAATCTTAAATTTACCTGAACGTTTAAGCTAGGCAGGGTTAGTAGTATCAGCTGGCTTGTTACTTGAGAAGGGGAAACACAGACCTGTGTCAGCTCTATACATTTATTGCTCTGTGATTCATTTTTTCTGTTTCAGAGTAGAAATTCCCCTTTTACACGAAGAAAAATGCCATCCATATTTCTTAAGCGGCAGACAGCCCATTTTGCAGGCATAGGACAGGTGAATCTAAGCTTGGAGGAGGTCTAACTGCCCATGGCATGGGGGGACAGGCTGCACGCTGGAAAGCGCAGAGCTGCCGCTGTTCACAGCCTGAGACCGTCCTGCTTGCCCCCAGCTGTGCCCATGCCGACAGGGGAACTGGCGGCTCCAGAATACTTTTTCATCCCTTTCTATCATTAACAGGGGTGAATAGATGGCTGCAAACTTAGTCAAATTGCACCTGAGCTGGTCCTTTATTTATTTCCAGACGCTGCTGGTACATTTGTAGTACCTTGCCAACCTAAAGCATGATAAACACGGAAATAGGCAAGGCTGAGGCAGATGCTCATGATCCGTATGCAGCTCCGCACACTGCTCCCTGCTCGTGGGATGGGGACTCGCCCGAGCAGCGGCTACCGCCGCCTGCAGCTGGCAACAGCGGCTGAGTTGCGAGGTTTACATTCAGGGTCCTTGCTGATTGCCAGGATGGCATTTGATGGAAAAGACATCCTAATGGCAACGACTGACACAGCTCTCAGTAATATTTGACTAAATATGCAAATAAATCAGTAGGTAACATGAGGAGATTCTCTGAAGCAAAGATTTTGATGCCAGAAGTCATGACCGGCCTCCAGTTTCTTTGTGAGCATGAAATAAATTCTGACATTCAGAAGTCCGAAATCAGGACCTGACTGTGGCAGGTTTTACTCTTAAAAAAAAAAAAAAAATCATGAAATCATAAAAACTCATTCAGGTACTAATGATTTAACAGTGTTCTGAAAAACTTAAGCAGAAACATTATTAGGAAACATTTTAAAGATTTTTGGCATACAAAAATTTATCACAGACTTTAGAAAGTATGACTACAGTATTATCAAATGAGTCTGTCCTTGCTTGTCGAACTAAATTTGTATATATTAAGATCACTGTGTGCTGTAAGAAGAACGTGAACACTAAATACAATTATGCATAGAGCAAAACATTTGAAATATATCAATATATCTACATTTTTATTTGCTGATATGTCAACAGATAAATGATTCAAAGTGCTAACAACACTGGGCATGCAATCTACATTTCTATTGAAACCGATAATTTTTTTTGTCGCAGACTTTTGGCAGAGTGTATAAAAGAATTTAATTCACAGCTGTTCTACTTTTTAATGTAGAAAACATTAATCAAAGCTTTAAGTTATAAGCTTTTCTAATGTTGTTTAGTATTCCAGTTCAACAAAGATCAATAGAGGCCATCCCTGTGTTTCTTGACGCCTCTCCAGGAAGCAGAGGCGCGATTATGTAAATAGCACCGGTTCCCCTTTACTTTTGCCAGCTTGCTTATCTCCAAAGCCTTCTGCCTGCTGCTACTGGCGACCAATGCAAGGACATGCATATACCTCTTATCTCCTAACAAAGCTCTGAAAGCTCGAGGATTGGAGCCAGTAACGTTAAACAATGATGCACGGCTGATTTTATTTGTAAGTGATTTATTTTAGTAAATTTAATTTCTTCCTTCAATTTTTCAGTTTAGATGGAAGATACTTGCTAACAAGTCAGGCTAAAGAGAAATAGAGCAGATGTCCTGCAACATTTATACAGGTTTGAAATAATCTATTAAACAATCCGAAAGAGTCACAGGGAATAATTAGAAAGTGCCAGTTTCACCCTGTGAGTGTAAAAAAGGGATTAAGGAATCTTTGTTAAACAGTCCAACACACGGTGACCATATACTTTTTGGAGGCTGGAAATACAAATCTTGAGGGTACTAGAAATCTGCATTTTAGAGTCAAAGCTTCCTTTCAGGAGATGTTTATTTAAACTCAATTAAAACAGCAAAGCAGTGGTTCATATCTTACTGACTGCATGCTAACTTAAAATCTCGATAGGGCACATAAGGAATAAATTCACAGAGTTCAGCATTCAGGGCTGATGAATGATGATCAGCATTAATGTGTGTGTGTATACATGTACACATGCACGCATGTACGTATATCCATACATATATTAAAAAAAACCCCAAACCGGTTCCAGGCCAGGTGTTGGAAGGAAGCCTGAAATTTGCTCATCTATATTTAAGGGAAATGTTAGTATACTGCACACTGCTGTGGTTTTCTAACAGAACACCGTTCTTACATTTCTTTTGCATTAATCCCTGACCCTGGTATCTCAGCAGCATAATCCCCATTTAGCATTAGTAGCAACGGCTTCTACTGTGAGGAACTCTTTTTCGATAAGTAAGCACCGATTCAGGCACAGCTTTTGAACAACATATTCCCAGCTCAGCAAGAAACCCACACTCCTGAATGAACCAGAGCACATTACTGAGAGAAAGTTCATTAACCTTGCTAGATTCGGGGGTTAACGGGATAGCTGAAGAAAGGAGCAGAGTGAATAGCTCTGATGCAAAACAAATTAAAATGAATGTCATCATTCCTTTTGATATTCATTAGTTGATTCAGGGGAAGAATGGTCTTCTTAAATTTGCAAGCATTTATCTACAAAAAACAGGTGTACATCTGCTGCTCAAGTGCTTCTTAGTGCTAAAGAGAAGAATAACATGCAGAGACTCACCAGTTCCACCGAGGGAGTAGCTGGGAGAGGGAGAAAAGACCTGAGCGGCAAAATCCTCAAATGTCATTACTTCTTTATGGTTCTGGATTATTGCTTCGAGATACAGAGCTCTTTCCTCATAACTGCAATGACCAGGTTAAGGAAATGTCTGTGCAGAATTAAATGCTGTTACATAACGGCCACGAACACCAGCACTTCAGATCCACAGCAACGCTAACCAGGTTGTACACGGGCATGGAAAAGAGGGCACCAAAATTGCCGAGTGCTGCTTGACAGTTCTGAACGCAAGCAACGAGGAGTGAACACACTTAATGGCTTGAAATTAAGGGTAATACCTTTTAGCTTCACGAAGGAAAAGCAGTGACTCAGTAGATCCGACAGATTGCTAAATTACCGAGGGCAGAAACAAACCCTGCAGACTGCAGGCTTTTTTAAACTGAAACCCAACTTTAACAGACAAGCTGTGGCCTTACGGAAAAGTTCCTGGTACACGATATTCCTATTAGAATGACCCTGTCAGACTAGAAAAATTATTAGACTGGAGAAACAAGCTACAGGACAGAGGAAAAAAACCCCCACATACTTTTTGATCCCTGTACTTCTTAGAATAAATTAACCGTAATAAACACAATTCCTGAAAGCGTGACGTTTATATTTAAGGCAGGTGCTAGAAGGTGTAATCTTATGTTTCCTAAATAAATGATGCACATTGGAAAAATTCACCCCACAACTTGCATGTATTATAGTCTGCATAATGCAGACAACAAAGCAATCTAAAATCAAGACTATTGCCTTTTAATTAAAACTCGGCAACCTGGAACACACAGCATTCAAATGTGTAATCAAAAACCAGTCACCAATAAAACTTACAAGCGTAACAAGCTGAAGCAACTTTCCAGCTGTCTTAATAGGACCCCTGCTTGCGGCAGCTTTTCACAGCGGAGAAAGCAAATCTTTTCCTTTTGTGTGCAGCTTCTGTTTTCTCAGAAGGTGAATCATACACTTCCAATAACAGGATAACATCTGAAACAAATCTACAATGGGCTGAAGAACCTCACGTATGACTTTATGAATTAACGCTCGCAGGAGCCAGTATGACATCTCATTCTCCGTTTCCTCATTTAAAACAAAAGTTTGCAGATCCTCATTATGTTTCTGTTACAGGGAAATGCATTCTAACTCTGCAAGACTGTTACGCGGGAGCAAAGGCCAATTTAGAAATCGGGAGCAGCGAGAATAACACCAGTGACAACATAATGCAGGTGAGGGTATTTAAAATTGAAAAGCATTAGTAATTAATATTGAAGTGCCATTTGTGACTTTGATTACATTAACAAAAACACTCTGAAACAGTATTTTAAAAAAAAAAATTCAGAGTAAAGCAGTACTTATAAATAGGACATGATGGTCTAGTGTTCTACCTCAAAGGGAACAAGCAAAGTGCATCTTAATTGTATGCAAGTTCCTATAGGCATGGTGGTAAAAAAGAAAAAAGAAAAAAAAAGAATTTTGCTTTTCGTGCTAGCAGAGGACGATTGATATGTGATAAATCTTCTTATAAACTTCCCATGGAAGGCTGAAGAAAGAAAATCAATACATAGCATTTCAGAGTTTGCACCTGCTGACAGCGTTATTTGCTTAGTTTTTCTCTCTCTTTTCCCTAAGCCCAGGAGAACGCATTCCTGATAGCGCAAGCATTAGCCTGCCTGCATTTGGGGCTGCCTCCCTATTATGGGCTGAACTCCTGATGACTCTTGTTAATGAATAGGCTGCCAAACTTCCTAGGAGAGGAGGCACACGCCTGGGCCCTATTCTAAAGGGACTGACGGATGCCATTCACTTCTCATTATGAAGATGCTTATTCTGCGGCGCGCTCGGCTGTTGCCAGGGCTGTGCGGAGCGCGCGGCCGGGCGAGCGCCGGCCCCGCTAACAGCGGGACGCGGGGGCTGCGTGGCCGTCTGGCGAACAGCCCCTCCGACACGGAGCTGGCACGTGCTGGCGCAGCGGGAACAGACCCAGGCGTGACAAATTACTGAAAGGGCTCGGCTAAACTTGCGGCTGACGACCACCTGAGCCTGCGGACCGGCCATCAGCGCTCGATTCATTGCGCAGCCTTTTAGGCTGCGGGCTGCTTGTGGGCCCGCTTTAAACAAGGCAGGGAGACTATAAAGGCTTTTCATGCTATGCCTAATAATATCCTGCTGTTTAATGAAAGACCTTGCACATCCAACACATAAGCATACAATGCGCAGAACAACTGCTAACACACCAGAAGTTTGTACTGATTTTGCTAAATGTTGCACGGAAAAAGAGAATGAGGAGATTTTGACAAGGTTAGCTTTACATCTTGTAAAATCCTTATTTATGAGATGGAAGATGCCCCTAAGCACACAAAAGACTGGAAAAAAACCACTCAGCCAAACAGCTGGGCAGCTACAGGAGAGGCATCTGAAAAATAACATACTGAGCTGAGTTTAAGCCAAGGTCCAGGGAGCTGTGCAGATCGATCAGCAGCTTTAGAGGCATACGAGGAAGATCCCAGCTCAGTGCTGCTCTTGCAGATTAAAAATCTGAAGCAGTAGGTGCAGATACCACAGACTCGGCAAGGAAGACCGCTGCATAAACCAGCTCCACTTCACCACTACCCTTCTCAGCTCAGCACACTCCTCATGTTTCTCTCAGGCTCCCCTAAGCACAACTACCAGGAGCACCAGACAGCACAGCGGTTCCTGCCACACAGGCAGCGAGCGAGATGCTTGTACTAATTTTCACTTACAGCCTAATCTAAAAAGCATTAAGTGACTGCAGGAAAATTAAACTAAACTCTCTGCTACGTCTATTTTAATACATACACATATTAGGGAAAACAGTTTGGATTCATTAAAAAAAAAAGTCAACTAAAGTTTTACTGAAGTTTAGGAATTTTAATGGAGGCATTAGGAACATAATAAACAAGCTGTAAAGAACCCTCTGAAAAATACCTCCAGCCTGTAAATACAGGTCAAGAAAGCAGCATGACATCACGAATACCATCTGATCTCTCACACAGTATCTTTGTTCTCTAACTTACTCAAGTTGCGCTTCTTGTATGCAAACAAAACACCATTTTGCTACTTAATTGTGTTTATGTCAGAATCTTCTGTAGGCATCACTACGTTAGTCATCTGTCAGATACCCTGGAGTCCCGTGTAATGTATTTTGAGGATCTGAGAGAACATAACATACCTAAAGAATAATAATAAGAGATAGATTGGGGGGGGGGGGGGGGGGGGCAGAGGAGAAGACTCAGCATTTCGAGGCCATTTGTACAGGAGCAGTCTGAAACAGTAATCTTCAGTTGCAGCCTCAAGAAGCTTCATATTTATCACCATGTAAGAACGCTTTCATCCAGAGAATCACTAGTGCAATACTTGATCTGCCAAAACTGCAGCCCCTGTAAATGTGCTGTGCCTTCATCCTTAAGAACCAGTGATGCGATTTTACTTACTTACACATGGTAGAATGTTAAGCTGAATCTTTTTAATATGAAATTTGTGTCATCCCTCTCCTGTGAGCTTTCAGCATAACATATCTGACACAAAGATGCCCACGAATGCTAAGCCTCGTTGCGTTATTTACATCAAGCCAATATGCGCAGAGTGCCATATAAACTACTACTTTTTAAAAAATGCAACACATGTATCAGCAAACTCCCGTTCTCAGCTCATTGCTATTCTCCAGGTCGAGCAGGGCCAGGAGAAAGCTTGAAGTGCCTGGCTGGCTTTTCTACAGAAGCCTCAAGGCTAGACTGCTGAAGCAAAGCATGCAAATCATTTTCTGAAGACGGCCTGGCTGCAGAGAGGATGGGTTATGATCTTGAACCCTACCCCAGTGAAGAAGCTGGACAGCTGGCTTCCCTGATTAACTAAGCCCCCATTTATCTGAAGGTTTTGGGCGTCCCCTGAGATCTTCAGATAAATGGAGTTATACTAGACATTCAAAGGAGCTGATCAAAAGCAGCCTCTTTTAATATGTATGGCAATTTGACCCACCTCTTCAATGACTGCATTATTTTACATTTCGCTTCCACCAAGGCAAAACTCCAAAGCATAATGTTTTCAATGGGCACAAACATTTTTATTTATTTCATCTATTAAATGAGGTAGAGAGCCATGACAACGTGTGAATTATTGACCATGAATACACATAACTGTGGGACAGCAGAAATTTAGCTCCAATTTGAATACAGCAATCAAATCTCAGTATTTTAATATTATGAGGTTTTATAACTCTTTTACTGGTTTATCAATTATTTTAATAGTTCAACCATACAATGTAAGCTGTTTGAAAAAAACATTAAAATGCTAGGATTAACTATTTGCAATAAGCCGTGTCATCTTATTGCAAGCAGTAGGATGATCTGTGAAGTTCTGTGGTGAAACACATGCAGGACCTCCTTCCAGATGGAGAATCCAAAAGAAGTCAAAAGGTAGAATTTTTTGAAAATTCACCAGAGATGCAGGTACCAGCCAGTGCACGGCTCTGACCTACAAGGATCATTTCCACATTTAACCTCTACAACGTAGAGCCAGTTTCAGACACACGGTTTAAAATGCAAAGACTTTGAACAGCCTTCAAAGTCCTCATCATCTGGGTTCTGCAGGTGAAATGAGCCATCCTGGGGTCAAGAGCTGTCCAACATTTCCCTCTCTGCACATACACACAACGTTAAAGCATAAATAATTACGTATTTAGAAACAATAGAAGATGATTATTGCAACAGATCCCGAAAAGTTAGAACTTCCATTTATTAACCTTAACTCTGTGCTAACCTCAAGTAAAAATAGCAGCTACCCACCACTGCTGATGGTAATGGCTACCAATTCCTTCCCCACAGTATTTTTAGCAAATAAAAACATTTTGGCAACATATATATACTCTTACCAATATATGGAAACAACTGCTTATTTTGTTGATACAGCACACTCTTCATGCAAATAGAAGACAAAATTATTTGTGGGTTTGTGACCAGGCGAAGAGAGAATTGACTGGCTACTCTCCACGGCTCATTGTTTGTAGTGTGCCAATGCCAAGGGCTCTAGTACTGGGACTGGAACCCAACCACTTGGGTCCATGGAGACCACACACTGAAACGGCTGTTCCTCCAGCTCCAGAGGGACTGCCAAGGAAGTTAATGTGGACTATTGGCATGAACCTATTGCAATTCCCATCTGTGATGTGAATCCCACCCTAAGAAGGGCTTTTGGGGCATCTGGCCAGTGGAGAAGCTGAAAGTATAGAGGCAGACATCTCTTTCCAGCCCATCAGGCATCAAGGCTGTCTACGTGTCCACATGCCAATTCCTTCTTCCACCTAACTAGGGAGACATGAAGAAAAAGAAAATCTTTGAACTTATTGTTCAATGCAAGAAAGTGTGTTTCCCAAACCTACGCTAGAGCTTTCCGGCCTCTGCAGTGCTCACACAGGTGATCACACAGATAGTGAGTGGACAAGAGAAGAAAAACCTGATTTGCAAATAGCTAATTCCTTGGGCAGGCTTGACAGACTCTAAGGCAGAGAAAATACAGGGCTGTGGTGAACTTTTGTTTTGCTGATCGCCCTTTCAAGATTTCAGTACCAAAGAACTACTGATAAGTCATTTCTGACCATTACAGGTATTTCAGTATCCTTCTAATTTGTATCATAAAACCCAAAGATGGTTCCACAAAAAGGGTTTGCTCCTGACACCATGAAAGTGGTTTTGAAAAGAAACAGGAACATAAATGTTTGGGACTTACCGAAGTAGAATAAAGCAGGGACCATAAAAATGAGGTTAACATAAATGTATGAGTAGATGACCTTTATGCACCTAATTGTCCTCCTTAAGCTCTGAACAGGACAGAGTTAGTATGCTTTTAAAATGTTGTGATAGGCAATTTCAGTGTGAAACTCAATATGCTTGATTGGGCTTGCCATCATTTACGGTCTAGTGACCATCACTACTGCATAAATTTAACTGAAAACTTTTGGGGGAATTTTAGTAACATATATCCTTCATTGAACAGGTGCAATTAAACTATACCTGTCAACAACTGCAGATTTATGTGCTTTTTTTAAACCAAACCATCTGAGATAAAAACTTTTCAGAGTGATGCATGTCTTAAATTGGTCAATGTAACATGTAAGATATGTATTAGATGAGGCCGACTCTGTGTATTTGTCCGACACAAACCAATGGTTTTGTGCGAGAGGGGAGTGAGATTGGCTCCCTTGCCCCGTGGTCAGCCCCCAAGAAGGCCATCTGTCTGCGGTGCAGCCGGGGGAGGCAGGGCTCGATGCTCTCCCTCAGCAGAGCGGGGCTGGCTGGTGCCAGGGCTGCTGTTCCTCCTCCTTATCCAGAACGGCCAGATGATCCTCTGCTGCCAAAACCAAGAGCTCATCCTCTCCACAGCATAATTTTCCTTTGCTCTACCACCCCTCAGTGCAGAATTGCACAGACAGGCAGCCCTCTTTTACTACAGCCTTGGGGGGACTCAAGGGGGGATTTCCAATCACAGGGAATGGCTAGAACCCAGAACACGCTGGTGTACAAGAGACGTGACTCTCACTGAAACAGACAGGTACAGAGAGGTTTTCAAACGGATTCCTCCTTTGTGGAGCGTTTGCCCAGTGCCTTGGCACCGTGTCTGGAGCTCTGCCACCTCCCTCCCCCCGAGCAGGGCCTGGGTCTTTGCACAGGATTACAAAAGAATCTCAGTCCTGACTGATGGAGATGGGGCTTCAGATACCGCCATAACACAGAATAAAAAATAACCTGTAATTGCTTCAACTAACATGGCAGACTGCTACAGCATTTTCCAACATGCACTGTGCAATACATTTGTTTCCTCACAGACAGTCACCATTAATTGCTTTAAAGAGGAAAGTGAAACAAAACAACATCAAAAACATGTTTCACAAGGTTTCAAACCATGTCCGTGGAAATCAAGTAACGTAACAGCAAAATCATATTGAAGGTGCCCCAAGGCAAAAACCTCTGGCTCACGCTTTTCTGTGCGGAGCCCCGCTCTGGCGCTTACTCTTGGCTCCCGTTGCTTGTTAGGTAGCACGTTGCCGAAGGTGTGCTGCAAACCACCAGTCTGGCAGAAGCACTCACCTGCCACTCTGGGATATCAAGAATATGTGGCACATTAGTCATGCCAAGTGCTTCAGGGAAGAATTTTGCATTTATTATGAATAAGGCAGAAAACAAGACTTCATCTTAATTTACTACTACTCCTCCTTGTGGGAAGCCCCTGGGAGCAGATACTTCGTACCATTACAGACCAATCATTTCATAGTAGAAGTGAAGAAGCAATGGGTTACTTTCCTGATATAATACAATTCTGTACTTTAACGGCACTCATGTTTATCTCTGTCTGAAGCTTTTTTTATTCTAACGTAGTGTACTTGTGATGATTTCCTATCAGGTATTCATTCCTGTTTGTACAGATACCTGCTCTGTTAAAAAAAAAGTTAGAAATGCACCTCATCTCCTTTATTAGCTTTGTTCTCATTGAGATCATTCCTAATACAGCAGAAACAAAACACTACAGCGGTGCACAAACAAGGGGAAAAACTACCAAACACACATGTGCCTAGAAAAATGGCATTGTACATTTTGCATTGTACAGTCAGCTCTCTGCATATCCAAGGTCCATTTAGCAGCTGTACTCCATGCTTCACCATACTGATAAGGCTTTGATTAAAATATTTCCATTGATTAAAATTATGACATAATTGCCTATTATCAGTTAGTGCAGCAGAAGCCCTAACTGGTAAATCATTCCGCAGGGCACACAAAGATTTAACCACCAAGAAGCTATTTCTGAAAGAGTTCTGTATTGCAAGAACTATCATGACTTCAGTTATACAAGTTTTTGGCCAGCAAATTAGTGGGGTGTGATTCCCCCAATATATATTTTCTCTGCAAGTATCCATACAGTTCCCTATCCAAACCTGAGAGATACCCTAAAGGGACAGAAGCTGCTCAGGTCTAATTGAAAGTCACCTTCCCAGTGCCCCAGAGCAGAGAGATATAGAGGTCCTCCCTCCTGAGGGCAGAGGGGGGAGTTATCTTCTGGCTGCCTCCTCCAGCAAAGCACTTATACAGCCAGGGAAATAACCTGGAGACTGCAAAATTAAAGATGGGTGGGAGAGGCCCAGAGAACAGAGGGTCGAGAAGATCTGCTGATCTCCCTGAGGCAGCGCAGGCCGCAGGAAGAGATGGACCTTTAGAAGAACCTCATTAAGAGCAGAGCCTGGCCACATCTTGCCAGGCTCTTGCCTATGCACTGAGCAGGAGCTTATGAAAGGGAGCTGCTGTCACGCAGAGCCTTCGCTGTACAGGTCTAGAAAGAAGGCTGCCCGCTGCTCGATGACTGCAGAAGACAAATCCCTAGGTCGTATTTTCAGAGAGATCATTATAACACCATAGCTGTCCCATTTTATCAGTGTATGTACAGCTGCCGATGCTCATGTTCTGCAATTATCTGGCTTGTTCCACAAACGGGGTGATCATCAAGGGATAAATAACTGGAGGAAAGGTCACATGTTACCGAGCAATGCTTCCCCCGTGCTTTGTTGCAGTCTTAATTTTATTCAAACACTAACAAAATGCACCTATTTCAGTAATTCTACTAATGAGCTGTTACTTTTGGACATCTTAGAAAAAGGGCAAAGGTACAAAGGTTCAATTATTTGTCATTTACTTATGCCTTCCAGTTCCGTCAAATTGGCTGCTTGAACACACAGGGATAATGTACTATCCTCAGTCTACTATTGTTAGCTACATACCAGCAATACTATCCCCTTTTACTTTTATTATCCTCATTGTTACAGCATATGTATGTTACTGGGAAGGGGAGGCTCATCTTGAAAGCTTGAGTATTTTTGAACTAAAACAGTATTCTAATAATTTTTAGTTTGTGAACAGCAACAGCAGGATTTTCAGAACCATTAAAAGTCACCCACACCACCCTTTGGGAGGGATGGTAAAACTCCTGAGAGCTTTTATCAGGCAAATCTTGACAACTTTTGAAAACCTCAACCCTGTAATAACAGCAATAAAGACTGACTAATGCAAAGCCAGATGCAAGACTGTGAATTTATGTCCTTCCCCAACACACAATCACTTCAGAGGTATCATTCAAGTGGTCGCAGAAATGACAGTTTATGAAGGCTGTACTGCATTAAAAGCCTCCTCAAAACTTTGTGGAGAAAAAACCCAGGCCTGTTTTCATTGGGTGGTCAGCATTTGTAATTCTCAATCTTCAGAGAAAAATGTGACCGAGTGACTGAACCCTTAGGAGAAGAGACTGTTTAGGAGATGGCAGTGCTCTTTTGGAGCTACAAACCCAAAAGCCACAAACCATTACTAGCGGGGTTTATACATATTGTGCATCTGCCTTCTACTTAACGTGTGTGCTCTCTTGGAGCCTGCAGATTGCACCGTGCGGGTCAGGTTAAGGAGAAAATTGTTAAGTCACTAATTTTTGGAGCATGTGTGGACCAAATATTTAATTAAAGTCAGACCGGGTGTGTGCTATCACACAATACAGCTTATCTGAACGTGGAACATAAAAACATTGTCCACCAGTGTTTGTGATTAATTCACTACTTACAGATGGCCAAGCCGTGTGGGTATTATTCAGTGTATTTCAAGTGCAAGACCTTTACTGGTGAGCTGGATAACCTAAAGGAAACTAAGGGACCAGAACATGCTAAGTGAGAAACAAATATGCTATATCCACACAACTAAATTAAATATGCTGAGGAATGCTCTGGCACTTCACCTATTTTGTACGGGGCATCCATGCAGTTAATTTTTTTTTAGTTTCCAAAGCAGGGTAGCTATGTACAAACATTTTACGTTTAAGAAGAGAGAAAACCATACAGATGCGGGGTGTTATTACCTTCATTTTACAGAGGATGTAGGTACAGAGAGACTGAAAAATGTATCCAGAAGTTACACAGGATGATTTTGTGGTTAAGGAACTAGAGAATAACTCGGGTCTCAATTTTTTTTTCCTTAACAGATTTCCTGTCTCTCCTGTTTTAATAATTTAAAAGAATGTAAATTATATATTTTTAAAACACTTCTGCTAACAACTGACATGTTTTAGCAACATGAAAGTGACTTTAATTAGGGGTTTTTTTATGAATAGGAATTCTGTAGTTTTAAAATCTTAAGTAGAACTTGTTTCATTTGTGCAAAGCTAGAAATTCTCTCTGTGTCATAAGATAAAGCATCCATTTTTGGTAGCAGTAGCAGACTACAAAATATCCAAACCTCTGGTTAGTCTTGGACTTTAGCATCTTTAGCTTTGGGCCATATACATGTATTAGCTGGGGAATCAAGTTCAGGGGAGAAGCAGAAACAGTTTTTCTAGTAGCTTATTGTTTGCATTTGACAGCTGTTGGAAACTGCTTACAAGCTGGAAATATTAATAGTCTTGATGGAGATAAGTGAGGCAGGCAGGCAGGAATTAGAAGAGCTGTTTATCACATGGCTCTCCTATATGGCTGCAACTTCCTCTGGACAAGTCAGATAATACGATTTGGTCCTAAAACATGCGCCACAGATCGTGGAATGTTTACTTAGACCTGTAACCAGAAAATAAAGGCGGCACCATGGTTAAGTGAAAGCCTTGCACCTTCTTGTTAAATGCTGGGCTGTTCCTGGAGGTTTACGCAGACACAGCAATTACTTTTTGAGTCCACACAGGAGGGAAGGAGAGAATCTTTTCTCTTTCCTATGGACCTTCTCTCAGTGAATTATGCCTCTGTACGTCATGATTAGATTGCTGTAATGTCCTATACGTGTACCTTTACCCTCAGTACCTTTACACCTCAAAAATAAAGCTGACAGAGAATGCAGCTGCCTGCGTATTAAGCAAGAACCCACGTTGGGAGCACAGCTAGCCACTCAGCCAGGATCCGCACTGCCTTCCCATGATGAAATTCCAGGTGGAGCTCAGAGGGATCCTGTGAACCTCCAAATCCCAAGGTGGTGGAGACAGGGCAGCCGGGAGACCTCCTCATGGGGATGCTCTGCAGTGAGCGCAGCCTGTGCCGAGCACAGTTTGGGCTGCAGTTCTCTTACCATAAACGCAAAGGAGCTGCTAGCAGGGGAAAACTCAGCTAGCTAGACCAGATCTTACTATCTTTTACTCAGACTTTTAGGAAAGGCACAGACTTGCCTGCAAGGTCTGTGAGTTTACTTTATTAATGATATCAGCTGATGACAAAATGCTGTTAGTAGTCCCTTACATCTTAAAATTTTATAATTAAAAAAAATGATAGCCTGTAAAAGCATAAGAAAGAGGCTTATAAAAGTTTTCAAAAATGTGTTGTTATACTTTGGTCATTGCACATATGAAAATACACAAACACACAACTATATACATATAGACTTACACACGTGTCCCTATTTCAAGACATGCACGTGTATACCCTTCTCAGTATATTTTAACACTGCCTCTTAAAAAATTAAAATGCCACATCAGCTCTACTCCTCAGCCCACTCTGTTATATAGCACACCCTTGAGAAAGGGTACAGATCACTGCATTTCCTCAGAGTCCGTATGTTCAAGCTCCATCGCAACGGTATCAAAGTGAATATACAGTTCAGAATCTCCCAGGATAATGGCATACTCAAAACCATTCAAAAACTGAATGTACCAGCAATAACCTAAGTCATTCTCAGCTTTGAAAATTAAACAACCAGAGACAGGGGAAGAGGGAGATAATGACAGATTCGTAATTCAAAACTCTTGAGAACTGTTCATCAGACTTAAAAGACAATTAAGTAACTTGCAAGATAATGTTGCTACAGTAAATCAGAAGTCAACTTTTGTCTCAACATTACTTTAAAATGATAAGGGAAAGCAAGCAGAAATAATCAAAATACTTCCCTGCACATTCACTTCGGAAATCTCGACGCTTTAGAAGTTGTAAAAGGGATAATTACTGACAGCTTAAACACAACAAGCAGTGCAAAGGCAGGAAAACACTTGCAAAGTAGTTGACATTAACTGAAGAGAGGAGTCTGGTTCACCTAGCTACACACCAACACATCGCTTGAGGTAGAGCGCACCAACCCTTGCAGGCAGCCGGGCGGCAGAGGGGTCCCCGCGGGTGGGGGGTGCTGAGGACAGCTCCTGCGCCGTGGGCTGTGCCACCCCACCCAAACCGCACCCTGCAGACCCCTGCCAGACCGTACAAAACGAGAGGATGTCTTCAAGCAGTCTGGATCCAAAGCACCTTTCAAAAACACAGAACCTTTCCCTGTAAACTGGCTGGCCTTTTCTCTAAAGCAGCATCAAAACTGCCTTACCTGGGAAACGCTTGCATTACTGACTGCGGTTTTGTGAAACCGCAATGCTTCTTGCAGTGAAACCAATGCACACCTGGGTGTGATTAATGTATAACACACTCTTGCCACAATGCTCTAAGTTGCTTATTAATTTCCTGAATAGCTAAACATGCAGCCTGGCGGAACGGTGAGATGAGATGATGATAAAATTACCTAGAAAACCAGTGTTAAACAGGGAAGAGTCCACACTTAATTGTGTATTTGCATATATAACTTTCAGGGGCAGGAAGGATGGGCTGGCAATTGCAGACTCATAAATCAGCTGAGATTATATTCATCTACAAATTTGCTGGTAAAAGTCTGTGTTTAAAGTTTCTAAGCAAGATGCTACAAGTGTTATTTAAACGGTGCACATACACCAAGGACAAGTCAGGAGACCATTGTTATCTACATGAACATGACCATAAGGAAATTACTTTCTTGATTCTAAATAAATTGAAACAAAAATTGTAATTCAGTTAGTTTTGAATCAATCTTTTCACCCACAATGAGAGTAGCAAGCCATCTGCTAAACTGACCTGCATCACACACACATCTTTTTAACGGGAGAAGCTATGCCTTAAATCATAGAATCGTTTAGGTTGGAAAAGACCTTTAAGATCATCAAGTCCAACCCTAAACCTAACACTACCAAGTCCACCACTAAACCATGTCCCTTAGCGCCTCATCCACACGTCTCTTAAATACCTCCAGGGATGGTGTCTCAAGCAGCTCCCTGAGCAGCCTGTTCCAGTGTCTGACAACCCCTTCAGTGAAGAAGTTTTTCCTAATATCCAATCTAAACCTCCCCTGGCGCAACTTGTGGCCATTTCCTCTTGTCCCATCCCTTGTCACTTGGGGAGTAAAAAGTACTGTGAGCCTGATGAGAGGTAATGAACGAACTACTCCATTGCTTATAAGAATATAATCCTCAAGTGTATCACTCGCACACAGACATTTGATTTCTTGATATTCAATAGTGATGTTTCCAGCTCTTCAAAATTAAATGTTTTCCAAATGTAAATCCTTGGAAATCTTAATTTCTCTGAAAATACAAGATTTTACAAACTGCTTCACAGTTATAAATGCTTACAAATATTTATTATTTATTTTGGAAAGAAGATATAGCATAAAGAATCTTAACACATAGTCTAGAAAAAAATTAAATTGAAATACCTTTAATCTTGTATGATTCCCGCCCCTCCTAGAACGACTGCAACGACGCTGATTTCTAAGAGCACATACCGTCCCATGGCCAAAGGGCTTTGCGTCCGCATGAGACCGGCCGCACTGAGTTGCTGATGAGCCACACACGGACATACGGGATTCCTGCAATTTACCGGTATGGGATTTTGCCTCCTGTCGCACACATACAAAGGTCACCTTTGTGCCTTGGATATAACCGATGGACTAGCAATCTCTCCTTCAAATTCTCACTCTTTGGTTAAGGGAAAATCTCTTCAGATGAATTTATAATCATATTTTTTCATCTACTGAAGGTTAATAAACCATCACTGTCAGTTTGGTAAGAGCATAAGAATCAGGCAGCTACAACCAGAACAAAATATAATTACACAATATAATTTTGCCCCTTCTAGTTTATTACAGATCTTTTCATTATTTCTGGGACTAACACTAAATGGCTCAGTTTCAGGTCTATTATATTTGATAATTTACATTCATTACAATTAGGGATAGGTAACCATGCGGCTTATTATCACTTCCATTACGAGTGACACCATTTGCAAGATGCTCAACACTAAATGCACTTGTTGCTGCAGTGGTATAGGCTGGGAAATTGCTCTACATTAGAAGACAGGAGGGAAGAACAAATTAGAAAAAGACCACCAAGTATTTCCCAGCTTTTTTTTTTTTAAATACATTTAAGAGCAGGGGAACTTTAAAATTATACTCTGACATATTCGTAACTGTTGTAGATATTCCAAAGCACAGCGGACCCAGGGACTGAGCAAGGGATCTCCTGGGCATGGGGCTCTGAGTAGTAGACACAAAACATCAAAAAACATCTTCTCAGGTCTGATTTTGTGAACTGTGAGGCCACGAGAGCTTTGTGGGGGCTTGGTTTCAAGCCAATACTTTTGTGCCGCCCCCTCTTCCTTCTGTACGAGCCCCCGTAACTCCGCTCTACCTGAGCCCACTGGGGAGCCCCGGGAGCGCGGTCCCTGACTGGCAGCCATCCCCGCTCCTCACCCCAGCCGCCCGGCGCAATCATGCTGTTTATTCCTCTGTGACAATCAGGCAGGCACAGCACAACACCTGGTACTCCCGTCCGGGGCCCTCCTTGGCAGCTGACTGTGAAATCTCCCTGCCAGGTGGTTGCACTTCAATTACATTAGCTAGGCATTGTAGGGTTAACAAGTATCCAGAGGAAATCTTTTATTCATATAACACAGTATGCCTTTTGTTCATCTTTGAATAATGTTGCTTAAAATCCATTAAATTAGAATACTCTTTCAAGCACACAGCCTGCAACAGGTACAGCAGTACGTACCCACCACTGTCTGCTCATGCAGAATTGTCATGGGCACACAGCCGTCTCAGGAAAATTTGATCCCCAAAAGCAAATTATTAAGTCAGCATTTAAAATAACATTTTTTTCCCTGGCAGTGACCTCTCAGTAGGGGGAATGGATTCCGCTTTCATTGCATCACTCAGCCAGTGTCCATGCTGTGATGTCTCTCCATTTCCCCAAAGGAGTAAATTAAAATTCTGGTGCATGTTTATGAAATCTGCTTTTTTTACTTATAAAGTGGGAGTGGGGGGTGAGTGGAGAGGCGAGGAAGCAAAACTGAAAGTGTAAGCGACTTCTTCACAAAAAGGCAAGTTAATGCAATAGTTTTACTGCTGCTAACCTCTCCTAAATGTTCTACTGTTTCTAAAAAAATTTCCCTATAGGTTTTAAGTGACTCAAGTTGGCCATAGAACACCATCACATTTAATTATGTGGCAAGAGGTGAGTTAATGACTGAGCTGTATGATATACTATTTAAACAACCAAGTTCTAAATTCAAGCACAAGAGAAATTATGGTGAAAATGGAGAGAGAGTACTAGGGAGGATGCTGAAGGGCTGTTTGGCTATGTATAGCCATAGTTGACAGTCACTGTTTTAATGCCTAGGACTAGTCAGTTTTAAACTAACTTTAATAAAAAGTGAGAATGAAACATAATCAGAAAACAGACTATTGTATATAGCACACAGAGGAGTAAGAACAGAAGTGCTGAAAACTGCCCCAAGACGGTACAAAAGAAAAACTACTTCTGTGGATAGGAAGAAATTAGATTATAGAAACAATGTGAAGAGCTTTGAAAAACCAGCAAGGTGGTAACAAAGAACAGATGAAATGCCACTGGAGTCCTTTCAAGACCAGGGCATTTAGTCTCTGTTTTCAAATTAAGAACTATTAAAGCATACTGCAGCACTAGAGACAGGCTGGAGGTGGGCTGTGGAAGCTGCACATCACGGGGGAAAGAGGTGGAATGAACCATCCCTGTGGTGAAACCCCCCCAGGTGCTCAGAAGACTGGGGTCACACAAATACACCAGGGAAAGCATCAGTGAGAAATTCTGCTGCGCAAACAATGGGGCATTGGCAAAGGCTTTACACTCCTGCCCATCACCAGGGTGTCGGGGTTATGGAGTATGCACTTCCACCGTGATGAAATTATGGCTGATTCACAGAATGCCAGCACTTTGTTAAAATGGAAAACTAATCTGATTTGAGAAGGCAAATGAGTGAGCTAGTGCTGCTGTAGAGAAAGCTATGATGCTGAGAGGAAATCCTACATGAAAATCAGGAGTAACTCCTGCTCACACTCCCTGTGAGCCAACACCAAGCAGGAGAGGTGGACGACAACTGGTGACAACTGTGCATCTCTGGTCCCTTTCTCCAAGGCTATTAAAAAAAAAACGCATGAGAGCCCCCAGTGAAAGAGCAGAGCTTTCCACCTGCTTCCTGCCAGATCTTTTTGACACATCTCATTCTCCCGACAGCACAGAAATGCTCCTTTGTGTGCTGTGTTGAAGATGACCACAAATCACCTAACGGGCTGACCCTTCCCTGGCACGTGCCTTGAAACACAATCTCCAGCTTTATGGATCGGAAGAAAGATCCCAACAAAACACGTGTGCCGAGGAGTGCAATACCTGGTGCATGAGCCTCCACGGGATGCCTGGGAGTCAGGCTGTTCAATGGGCTTCAGGACACGAAAGGTGTCCAGGTTGCACAGCCCTCATCACAGAAACAGACCAAGCAAAAACCCAGGAAGTTTTCTTCTTCTCCTTGGCCTCAACGGAAATGCATCATTTTCTTAGTGTTAACACTATCTCTTGAAGACAGTGCCCTTTAAGCTAAATTTCTGAAGTTCTTTGAAATCCTTAACTGCTGAGTCATTTCAGATGTAAAAGGAGATCACAGGGATACCAAAGAGAAAGGGGGAGAGCAGAAGATGAATTCTTAATGAAGCATCAAAGTTGGTGGAAGCAAACGGAGAAGGAGACTATATAGGGACAGTGACCTAGGGAAGAAGCTACACAGCAGTAGTGCTGCGTGCTGCTGCCATCGTACCTCCCCAGAACATATTTCAAGTGCAGGCTTATGTAAGATTTTTCTTTATTTAAGTTTTCTTCCAATTTTTGCGAAGTCTTAAGTTTATCAATGAAATACCTGTCCAGCTATAAGCTTTCGAAACTAACACCTTTTAATTAAAATTTAATTT
The DNA here is from genome assembly GCF_030936135.1 of Gavia stellata. Classification (NCBI taxonomy): domain Eukaryota; kingdom Metazoa; phylum Chordata; class Aves; order Gaviiformes; family Gaviidae; genus Gavia; species Gavia stellata. The sequence continues at coordinate 12,899,138 of NC_082616.1, read as the reverse complement.
TTAATTAAAATAAGAAACGATAAGAAAAACAGTTTTGAACATGTCCTACTTTACTGTTTAATTTGCAACTTACTGGTTTTATAATTACAGCATTTTGAAAGCTATAGTTTTCTACTGCTTGAGAAACACAATAGGCAAATTTTCTGAATTTTGAGCAGAAAGCTGTTCAGCATACCAGGTGACACTTTCCTACAATATGCATCACCAGAGGCTAGTTTACAGTTATTTAACTTACTCTCTCAAAATGCTACTACCAAATTTCACCTGATTTTAAAAAGGAAGGTTTTTATCACTCAATCGTCAACTATTCTGCCTTCTACAGAACGTAATCAACACTGAAATAACTCCTGCATGCTAACACTTTCAATATTTATCTTCATGAGGAATTCTGTGAACTATTTCTTCACAGTCAATAATGAAAGGAGAATCGGTGTCTTTGGCAAAAGTAAGAGTAGCTATAAACAGTGCTTCTCGGTGCAAATTTGTTACTATGACTGTGTCATGACCTACATCAGGCCCCTGCTACGTGAGCTGCGAGTTGGTCCTGTGAGCAGCCTGCAAAATTTCATCCATTTGCTGGAAAATATCCACTGCAACACAAGATGAGGCCATCCAAATAATTTCACTTGCTAATTAAGTTTGGAAATACATTACAGCCTTGTCTTCAAGAGTGATTTTAACAGACTACAGTGCTTATTGCACTGCCAAGTTTTCTTACTATTTTAACCGAATTATGACTTGATGTAACAGCAGCAACACTGACACACGTAAGTGGATTATTTGAAATTAAATATTTGGCTATTTTGCAACATCTATTTTCAATAAATGCCTTGGCTTTGCCGTGGTATTTATCTGTGCAGGCACACTGTTATCTGATCCCAGTGTATAATGCTATTAATATTATTGCATATTTATATTATGCTACCTTGAGCAAGGTTGGGCTACCAGGGTATTAGAATCTGCCTATATGAAGCAGATACTGTTTTGCAGCTCAAAACAATGACCAGCACTTCTGAATGAAAAGAGAGAAAGTGAACATTAGCACATCAAAGGCCTCTTTCTGAAAGAAGAAAAATTGCATGATGCACACTTTAATCTTTCTGACAATCTATGCATGGATTGAACTGAATTCTATTTTTCACACAAATGTGAATGCTTGATACGAGGACATCTTTACCAACAGCAAAAAGAACAGAGAAGGACGTGCTAGCACAGTCTTTGAACTTTTAAAATACGGATTAACATGCACTAATATTTAACAACGGATAGAACGACATCCCTCTTATCTCTCTCAATAAACCCAAATAATGTAAAACACCTTTTACAGGCAACATACAGAAAAACTCTTATAAATATTTTAATCTTAAAATAAAAAAACAATTTAAGAAATTAGTAGTAAACAAAATCCAGGCAATATTAAAAGCTTCATGTAAATGTCTATTATTTAAAATCAGTTACCCATCATAGAGCAGTCTTAAGTGTAATTCACTTAATTAGCACTTCTGTTTAGCTAACTGAGGGTGGATGGGACCTGTGCTTATAGGTTTAAAAGAAAATATTGCAAAAATATGTATACAACATATATTACACTAATCATGCTCATTCTGCTGTAGCAAGCGCAGAGATTTCTGCATATCTTCTTGCATTGCAGAAGACTTATGTCAATCAGCCTGGAGAAGCAAACACTTGGGAGCTACTCTGATCTAGACAGCTTTCTGCTCAGCAAAGTGTATAAAGAAGCACTTCCAGAAAACAAGAGCACACACCAACAGCACGATACTACCGAACACTGCAAGAACATCTCAGCGATACAGCTCTCCGTACCCTCTCCATGAAATCATTACTTTTTGCAGCGTAACACCGCAGACAGGATGACTTTGATTACCCCTTTTCCACTTAGGCAAAATCTGCTTTTATTCTGTTCCTTTAAAGAAGCAGCTAAAAGGAGAGTACAGTTAGTCAGAACTCTTTTAAGTGCATTTCTTCAGCAGATACACACCCAGAAGATGGTACAGCAGCTTTGGAGGATTGCTGCAAGATAGTTACAGCCACACATCCAGATGGACCTGCACCTGCCTGCGGAGGAAGGAGAGGGAAAGGGAAAGTGAGTGAAGAGCAAGGCGTTTCTCCTCTCATTCCTTTATTAGCTCTGTTTGCTGCTAAAATTTCACCAAGATTGTACGTTTTTTTTCTGCTGATGTGTTAAACTGTTGAGTCCAATTGCTTGCAGAGAGCAGGAAAGGGACTGCACGGAAATGACATCCCAGAGTTTTCTTCATGTAAACAAAACTGCATCCTCGTAACTATCAGCTTGTAAAGGAATGGCATGATTTTAGAAACAAGCCTTATTAAATGCACATGCTGAATGAACTTGTTCCTAAAAAAAGCCTAATTCATTTGGATATAACTCAATCACAGCCAGTGCAATGACATCTCAGAAGAACTTAAATAAGATCACAGTCTTTGACTTGCAGAACGTCACCAATGGAGAAAGCGGAGGCACCAAAGCTGAGCCTCACACACCCGATACTTCGCACAAACTGGTAAATTCCCAAACAGAACACGTGCAGTTCCCAAAAAGCTTGAGAAAAACACATTTTTCTTGCAGATATGTCAGCGACCTGAAAGTTAAACTACTTCAATTACAAAAAGAAGCAGTGGACCACATTTAGATTCGCCTAAATAGACTGGGGTCAGCAATGAGAGGATGAGTTGGCATATGGAAATATTAGAAAAGGAATTAAAAATAACCACTTTGGAAATCTCTTTTTTAGGACAATGAAAACACTCGACAGACATGTTAGAATTGGTCCAAAAGAGGACAGTAGCATGAGGAAAACTCATGACAAAAATTTAACGTGGCCGAGAACTGTCACGACAGAAAAGTTTGCCTGTGCCTTACCTTAGGCACCCATGATGCTACAGAGCAGCACACTGAAGGTACAACAAAAAACAGGGGCTCTTTTACTCATTTCACAAGTAACATCTGAAATTTAGAAGGCAGGCAATATGATTCACTTTTCTAAACAGTGGGTTCAGCCCGATACCCAAGACTTCTATTTCACTTCGTACCTTGCTTTTCCAGGATACAGCCTTACTCAAAGCACCGGCTAAAACGCATACTGGGGGAGGAAAGAATGACGGGGCCAGACAGATGGTCTGCCTTTGGATGCTGATAAGGATTTTGAGGGAGCTGAATAGTATGACTTAATTTTTGTCCTGAATATTTAAGGTAAACATAGATCAATCCAAATTAGGTAAAGCACAGCTACAGTGCTACAATACTGTGCCATATATAAAATACAGCAACAGATCACGAATGCAAAAATGCCCTAGGAAAAAGTGTCCTTTTTCACCTTTAGTAATTTCCCTAGCTCCAAAGTTGGTCATGATAGTAATTTGACATTCACATTCAGCACAGCTATTTGACTATACATTCTTAATATACAGAAGTCTTCTAAGACTGTTTTTCTTAAAAATCCTGACACTCTTGAAATATTGCATCATCTGTCTGATCAGGGAACAGAAATTTACTTTCATTTTACAAAAATACAACTATTTATTCATTCTGCATAAATCATTGACTCAGCATGTTAATGCACACTCAAAACACACAGAGGTAAAGCAGCAGAAACACTCTAAGTATTTAGGAACTTCTGTTCTACTGTTTTCTTGCAATTCTGGACTATTATTACAATAGTCTCTATAATAAATCCAGCAGCACTGGTGGATTTCACTCCCTCCTAAAACCTCATTATACTGAATACTACAAAAAAAAAAAAAACAAAGCTGTCTCAGTCCTGATGCTCTAAACGTTACAAAAAGATTAAATACAAGGGGAGTAAAATGTGTGTCTGCATGCATTGTATTTCTAATGTTCTTCCAATAAGTGCTAAAATGAAAAAATGAAACATTTTGTTCAATGGTCTCTGTATATCTTCTTCAATGATAGAAGCGAAGATAAAAAATTGTTGTTTTGGGCATTAAAAAGAACACCGAAGTCCATGTGAGCCTTTTATTTGTAAACATCAGTTTTATAGATATTGTAATTGACATGAAAAATTGAAACTAAAAGCAAAATTTCTCCACTTTGCTTTCCAAGATCCCAGTACTTTGTGTGTTGACTTTTGGGATTCCAAAATGCATGTTGCTGTGGTATTTAAAAAAAAACGGAAATGCTGGCATGCAAATCCTATTCAACAACTTGAGAATACTAAGGGCTTTTACAAGGCAAAGAACACGTTAAAAGTTCATTAATTAAACAGTGCTTGTGAACAGATGGAATGGCTATCTGGGCTCTAATTACTGTAAGTTGGTACAGAGGTTCGCGGACCTTAATGAGGTTCAATAAAATGAATGATTACACATCCATCACAATTAGAGAAACCTGTAAGATGAGCTGAATTATCACGGCAACAAGTCATAAAACACGGGAGCACAAAAACCAACAGGCTCTGCGAAAGCCTATAAAGAAAACGTTTCTGAATTAGAACGGGTCTTCTGGATTGGAACAATTTCTCTCTACTGCCAACCCCATAAAAATGCTCAGTGATTTAACTATAAAGGTTGTACTGTCCCTGTCTGACATCCTGGAGGATTGATTAGCCATAGGAGAGTGCAGGGCACTACAGTACCTAAAGGGTTAGCAACAGCAAAGCAAACAAGGCAACTATCTGAAAAATAACCAGTTACGGAAATGAAGAGAATGGGAACCCTTTGTCGCACATTAAATACGTTGTTCAAAATAAAGACACCAATGTTTCTTTTCATCTTCCCAGTGAAATAGAGATGTCAAACATCAGGTACACAAGCTTGTTTAAAACCAGTACAATTAGAAAACGATGCTATGTGGAAAACTGTGTACTTGAGGTTATTCAGACTGATATGTGTGGGTGTAACTGCTATTCCTACAACTCCAAACCTTTAAATAACATGGGGTTTTATTTAAAAATTAAGGACAGAAAAATAATCTCAGCCACTTCCATTTCCTACCACTGGAGCTGCCTGTGGGAAACTGTGTTTTTAGAGCCTCGAATTTCCCAGCTCTAATAGGGCTGGCAGCAGGGAGAGGAAGATGGAGACAGAAATTAATAGTAAGGGGAGGAGTTCACTTATGACATGTGAAGTTTCTGAACATCAGCTTCAGTGCTCATTCCCAAAGTGATGTCTCTATGCTTCTATCGTCTTCCCTGTACTGCTACACTTCTGTTGCCTTAATGGTGTTAGTCTGGCAGACACAGCCCTTAAAAATTCCAGAAGTCAACTTTCAACACCAGGAAGTTAATTAGAGTCACAGGTATGGCACAAGTTAAGGTAAGATTTTTCAGGAACAAGAGAAAAGAAAAATGCATGCTAGCTCGAGGTTATTTTCTGAATTTTAATGACTTCCCTTTCATGATGCTGCATTTTTGATATCAAGACTTTGCAGTAATGAAAAAGTGAGCTAGCCCCAAGTTTGTTTGTTACAGTGATAACACTAAGATTTCTGAGTGAAATAACTGCTACTTGAACAATACTACTTTGCCCAGCTGAAAGGTGGGCGGGAGAATGCCTATTTTATTTAAGGGAGTCAACAAACTGTAGACTAGCAAGGTTTTATAAGATCATCCACATGGTTACACAGGTGAAAATGAACGAGATGGATAACCTTAAATAGGTACAATAAATCTAATTATTCAGCAGAAGTTACAGTTACAGGTTCTCAAAAAAACCTGGCCCATGCCAATTCAGAGAAAGTATTAACAAACAGCAATTGAACTGAGATTTTTTGTTTTTTAACAGAAAATGCTGTACATGTACTAGACTGTTACTTAGCATTAGATTTAAGAAATCATTAAAAGCCATCTGCTCCTGTTTATACACTAGAACCCCGACAGTTAATCTTACTGTGAAATACACACAGCAGTATGATACTGAAGAAAGAAAAAATACATATTAAAAACGCCAGCCAATAAACCCACTATGAAAAAGTAGCTTTCTCCTGTTCTTCTCTCTTGCTGTCTCCACGTTTATGTCCCCAACTTAATCAAAAAGTCCCCAGTAACAGGATAGCTTTAAAAGTTTTTCAAGCGCATGTAGAGGGAAAGCCTTTCCTCTTTAAAGAATGATGTAAGATTACAGTGCTACCCATTAAAGTAGCTTTTATATAATAGGCACAAAAATTATACACCTCATCCTCTTAGTATCAAATGCACAGAATCAGGCAGGTTGGAAGGATGTCAGGAGGTGATCTAGTCTCACGTCCTCAAAGCATGGTCAACACTGAATTCAGAAGCTCATTTTTACTAAGAGAGAAACAAAGCAATTTAGAAAATTCAAATTTAAACCTAAAAACATTTTTCCTGTTTAGAAAATGATTTCTTAAGTTTTGAATGAAGTGATTGCAGCATATATGGTTCATGAAAAACATATACTGAAGTCAGGTTTTCTTTAAAAGAGAAAAAGAAGATAAGTTTGATAAATGATGTAAACTTATATTGGTGATTACACATTTGTATTAATGCAAGTGCCCAGATCGTTGGGGAGGCACACAAAAATGCCCATATGCCCATCTAGCTGGTCTTCTGCGTCCTTTGTGCCTTCTCACCACACCTGTGGAGAGGCGAACATGCTGTTTCAGGGACACGGGAACTGCCTTGCTGGATCGAAACCGCAGTTTCTGAGGTCGGCACCCGGGCTTCGGCCATGGCAAGGACATGCTGCATCGCACTGGACCTGTTGGGAACCCCACAGCAGGCCTTTGTGGATTCACCAGCCCCACAAAAGCTCTCAAACCATCCCCTAGAGTAAAGACTTTCTGAAGCCAGGACTTCTTAAAAACATTCCCTGCAGGAGCATTAACCCTGATGAAGCACTTCCCACAGGGGTTCCCTGTAACAAGTTGCTCGCGGGGAGCCCGAACCGCCAAGCTCGGCCACCTTCATCTTTCACTGCAGGTCCCTTTGTTCCTTTGTTGGGATGGAGGGAGCCGGGAGCTTCCTGCCGCGCTGCCCGCTCCGTTCCCTACTGCTCATACTTCCCTCGTGCTTTTTGTCTCGTAACAACAGTAAGCAAGCCTCAGCTTTTCACTCTCTCTTCCAAAGAGTCTTTTCATGACCTATATAATTCCACATTCATGCAAAGTGCCCGTGTGCCATGCAACCAGGATGTGCTTTAGTTTTCTCCAAATTTTGCAGCTTAATTTGATGATTACACTGTAAAAATTAAGACATATCCTTTTAATCTAAATTACTCAGGGTAATTTAACTTAATTGTATTAAAACATAGAAATGATCGCTGTACGTTCTGCACAAAGGAATCAGACTGGAAGGTTAAGAATCAGCATCAGTGATACCAGCAGCTCCCTCTAGTTGGAAAGTGTATTATTTTTCTCCCCAAAGAGCTAGTATATAGGAAAGATAGCCAGATATTACAAGCTTCTTACAGTAAGCAGCTTGGTTAACTCACGCTGTAATATACAATCATTGTAGATCTACTGGCTACATTGCTTTGATTCTCTCTCAGATGAAAATAACTTTTTATTATCTATGCTGACTTCTGACTATTTTTGTAATATGTAACTAGCAAAAAAATTAAAAATTCCCAACATCGACAATAAAGCTACTTTGGAACAAAAAAATTACTGTATGTTAGAACAGCGATTTGAAAACTGTGTTTTACTGAAATTTAAAATAAGTGTTAGAACTTGCATATGCTTCAAATAAATAGAGGGTTTCATATATTGATCCAGAAGCCACCTCCTTACATTTCCAAGGCTTTGAAACTAAAGAAGAGGCTTTTTAGCCTGAGGGGTTAAAAGTGTGGGTGTGGAAGTGGGCTTTTGTTAGAAAAATTAGCAATGCTATGAGTCATTGTGCATTAGCGGCAGAATAGTTTTGCATCTTGTATGAATCCAGACACCATATGCCATGCGAGGGCCTGCTACTTTATGCGGTGCCTCTGCTGACGGGCGGCCACGTGGGCATCCCCAGCGGAAAGGCTGTCTGCGCGCGGCGGCAAGCGTAGGAACCCGGTGATCCGAACACGCTGGACATTGTCGCGAGCAGCAGGAACAGCTGGTAAGCTAGCAGAGCTAGCAGAGCTAGCAAAGCCAGCGCGCCGCAGCGGCGGCGGCGAGCCAGCATGCTAATGAGATGGCGAGCACGCACAAAGCCCACCGCAGAGGGGATCGACCCCAGTGCTGTCGGCTCCTGCACGGCCCAGATTGCGGACATTTTGGCCCGCTCCTCGAAACCACGCTGCCACTGCTCCCCTGCGCCCGCCGGTCTCCCCAGTGCCGCACGCCTTGCTCTGCTGAAACACAAACGTCATCTTTATTCTTGTGAGCAACGCAGCAAGCAGGCCAAGACGACAACCATTAGTCAGGCGAAACTCATGCTGAAGCCAATGCGCGTTTTGTGCGTGTGAGGATCGCACAGCCTGAATTTAAATTTAAAGTCCATTCAGATAAAACTCTACTTCCTTTTTTTCCCCACCCATTTGTGACAAAGCCAAACACAAATAACCCTAAGAAATCCAAAGTGCAAGTGAGCGTTCAGAAGCAAGTTTCCAAAAGGTGCAAGGGAGGTTTTAGCTATACAAATCCCTTCAAAGTTAACAGGGGCAGAACAGCAAAATCATCAAAACTTACTTTGAAAATACAAAGAACACAAACCCCTTTAATTGGTCTGTGAAGGTGAAAGTCTGTAAGTGAAAAAACCACCAAACCCCCTAAGATTGAATTAAATACTTAGTAGTAACCTGAATATATCAATTTTGCTTCTGTCAAACTTCAAATAGAGCCTCTCATTAAACACAAGTTAGAGGTTCCTTGTCTAATATGACAGAAAACATAAAAAAAGATAGGTGTTTGGACCTCTCTGTATCTTACTTGAAGAGAGTGGGAGCTTGAGTTCACATCTTACTACGAAAGGTACATTTACTAGTTAGTTATAAACAAAAAACCTATACCACACTGACTCGATGTTTGTTATTGCAAGTTAAATTGAAGGCAGACTTCCATCACAGACCTCCTGGAAACCCTTTGGGTAGGGCATGATTACGCTAACAAAACTGCACTTTTAATAAACTTGTTTTGTTTTTACAGAGAACAGAAACACTCTGATTGCTGTCAGCTTGACCAAAGCTGTAGGTATTTCATGAACGATGCCGCCAAAGCTGGTGGACTGCAGATGAGTGAGAGACGAGCGGCCAGTTTATCTAGAAATGTGGCCAATGTCAGGCTGCTATAAGCACCCTGTTAGGCACCCCGTGAGTACCTACTAGCTATCGGCCAGTCGGTACCAACCTCAGAATCCATACATTTCCCTCTTAGCCCTTGCTCACGGTGCCCTTTGCAGACTGGCAGAGAAATCTACTGCATTTTGCTTGTGAATATACAAAGAATAATACTGTGCTTTTACAGATTTAAACTGGATAAACATTACTCCCAGCAATCTTAAGAGCCACAGTAGTACACAAATCCCTTTGCACAACTCAAGTTTGATTCAGCGCTAGGACACAAGTTTAAAGTAGCACTTAAATGAAAACCCCAGTTACCTGCAAAATTATTCATGAACAAGTAAAATATTACTGATGAAGAAATGTAATGAAGAAACCAAGTGTTTCATTCAAAGCAGCAGCTTCTCCGTGGCAGGGGAGAGTTAGGATTCAAATTCCCAATTCCCAGTCCTGATGCACTGCTTATACTTTATGTACGATACTATTTCCAGCACGATCATGACTTTCCAGTCTCTGATAGGAGCTCAAGAGGTATGGCTGTGTATTTTGGGAGGTTGTTTTCAATTAGTGCACATGTACATCATTTAAATCCAAAGCTGAGTTTGGGTTGTTGTTTTGTTTTTTTTTTCCTATTTCTGACATATATCACACAGTGAATTCACTTTTCATTTAAAAAAACATTACATTCATGATGTCACTTAACCGCAGGTTCATTTCTGGAACTACCCATTAAATCACTTAGCAAATAAAAGCCTTTAAAAATGTTGTGGTTTATTTACTCTTACTGAAGAGTACAGTTGCTGCACAGAGATCATCATCAGGAGGGGCAGCAGTTAGTGCAATTTAAAACTCTGCTACAGAATTAGCTTGGGACTTTCTCAACAACCCTCAGTGATCTTTACAGCTTCCAGCCATGGAGAAGAATAATGATGCCCCATGTTATAGCAGAAAAATAAATTGTATTGGTAACATGCAAACTTCACTGCTGCCTCCCCTGCCTTCTGTAAAACGGTGAAGCTCACCAGCAGTTCACAGTAATGCATATACAAAACGTGTGTCTAAAAAGGGACTATGAACATGGACAGGTATGTACAGATGCGTGCACAAAAATGCAGAAATTTGAAACCATTGCGTCCGTACATCCAGCAGCATGTGAAGTTTAAATCCACAGGAGCATTATATACTCTTTATATATTCACAAGCGGGATGCAGTAGATTTCTCTGCAAGTCTATGAAGAGCACTATGAATAAGAGCTGAAGAGCCGCCTCCACAATCCCATGTAATGCCACCTAAAAGCTTTGCCTCGCATGACTTATTACAGGCTGGAGCAGATTAGAGGCATCGATCGCTGCCTGGAGAAGGTTCTCGCTGCGAGGAGGGAAGACAGCCGCAGAGACAGACAGCCCGCCATCGATCTGCTCCAGCGGGGAGCTGCACTGCAGAATGAAGGTCAGTGCTGCTTTACACCACCCCGAACAGCCACCGCCGCGTTCATCAGCATCCCTCAGAGACTGCTGCAGCGGGACAAAATACTTCTGTCTGAAACTGAAACCCTCATGCGAGGGCTGGTTACAGCAACCGCCAGAAAAGCGAAGGACAGCAAGTTAAACCTGCTGCTCTCTGCAGACAAAGCAGCAGAGGACTGACTACAGACAGACACTCCTGCGAGCCAGAACCAATCACTTCGGCAGAAAACTGTCAGATGCCATGTCATATAAATTGTCACAGCTCCTGTGACACATGCTTTAGAATTTCATAGTAATTTCTAACAGCATCTACATAGCTTGAGGGCATAACTTCTTTGGATGAAATAAAGGGAACAAATTGTGAACCCTTCTCTAAAAAGAGTAATAGGCTTTCTATTTTATTTTCACGGTGCGATCAAACAACTCTTTATAATCAAAGCAGAGTTCTAAATGCAAGCTCAACAAAGCACATTTTGAAAGGTACGCAAAATGCGTTTTCAGGCATCTGACGTTACGTGCAGCTACAAAATACATGACAGCCATTCACACAATTAAGTCCATCATAGCAAATATCTTTCTTTTTTAGTCTCTGACAAAGCAGGTAAGCAGATCAGTCGCTCTACATTAAGTTAATCAGAAATTGGCTTAAACCAACAAAAGGAATTAATTCAGAATTCAAAGTTGATGTTCTTTGCTTAATCTTCTTGATTCCCGACATGACATACTAATATATAGTAGATGTGTTAATATCTGGATACAATATAATGAATTAAAGTTATGGATATATTTCTTCATTGTGTATTTAGATGGTCTTTTGATTATATCCTAATGAACTACTTGTTTGGTATAGTTAAGTAGGCATACCATATTCATTACAGTGGATAAAACTTTAACCGTTGCTCATGTATCAGATTACTTCTCCAAAGTAAGGGCTGTGTTTTCTTCTGGCCCACAAACAGGATTGCAAATCGTAAGCAGGGAAATGGTGACATCCAGTGCTCAGATATTATGTAAAGCGTATGCATCCTCATTGTGCTCTTTCTTGTTTGTTCTAATGCATGGACACCTTCAGCATCTAATGCGCAGATGCATTACATTGCAGCAAAGTACTACGAACATCCATGATAAACTTAAGAAGAATTTACAACTCTCTTACTTTCAGGTTTTCTCTTTGAATGAACAACAAATAACCCAAACAACTTTGGAAACAATACCACAACCTGCCACTGTGGTAATTTTTTTTCTTCTTACCAGACTGAGAATATTTAGGTCAGCCCTTATATAATTCTATTTATATTAATGAAAAAGGCAGAAGCAGTACAGCTTAAATTAGAGATTTGTTAGGATTACATCTCCAAGATGCACAGCAGCTACCCGAAATGGACAGTTTTGACGGCAAAAATAGTGGCTGACAGACACGACTCTGCATGCCCACCCCATCAGTTATTTCTTCTTCCCCTGTAGAGTAATCGCAGCACTGTCCTCTCATCAACATGCTGTAGAAAAGTATGAAAAATATGCAGGACAGAATAAGAACAAGCCAATTTATCCTGAAAGTGAGATTGCTTAAAAAGATGATTTTATAATAAACATGTTAATTCTCAATAAACCGCAACAGGAACTAACTTCCTATTTACTCATTCACAGGAAGATACATGTAGCTTAAATTGCTAAGAAACTAATTCAAAGACTACGAGAAATCAACGAAGAACACAGGAAAGACGACAAATGGTGCTTGCACATAGGGATATTTTACACCCTCCAGTAGGTTGCTTACAAAAAGCTGGTCAAAGCTAGTGTAACATTTCAGACATGTCAGAATCTCTCCTACTTTTCTTCAAATTCAGTCAGTGAGACCAGGCAGGACTTGAAGTATGAAAGTTTTTTGCAGCGGCGGAGAAAAAAAAAAGTGGTAAGATACTACAAATAACATAAAAATAATTTTTCAATTAAAATGAAGCTTTTTTCAGTAGAAGAGTGGAAACATTTACATTCAGGTACATGGGGCCACTTCACAAACTTCACAGATCATGACAGCAATTCACCAAAGTTTCCTCTTCACCACTGTGGCCACTTCTCAAACTCTTGAGAAGCTTTCCTTTCCAGCTAAGAAGCAGGCGAAAAGGCTCAAAAAGCCTTGCTCCACCTTACACTTAGACGTTTTTCTAAAACAGACCACACCTGGTACAATCTTTCAGCCAATGCAATTTAAAGAACGCCTGTCTTAATTGCGAAGATAATTTTGTACTACACTTTATTTTTTTTAAAAAAGATGATGATAGAAGATAAAAGAATCCAGGATGTTTACCTCTATTGTTATTATGAAACATGTGAGATGGGAAAGAATAAGCATCCTTGTTATGAAATTTCGTAAGTAAAACCTGACACCAACTTACAAATCTCTAAATAAGAACAATTTAATTCAAGGAGCAAGGAAATTACTCCATTTTGAAAGACTATCTGTATTGTGGGCAGACAAAATTGCATTTCCCTATGCATTCTACGGGGAGCTTTTTGCTCAGACATCACTTTCCCCAAATCCCAAAGCCTTTTTGGAGACCAACATTTAAATTATGGACCAACCAAAGCGCCTGGCACCTGCAGGCTTAGTTACATTTTCATATTTGGAGGTTTACTAGCACCTGAGCTTAAAAACTGTCAGCTTAAAAAGCAGCTGTAAATCAGACCCATAATAAAGACTTAAATACAAACCCTGTTTTCTGAACCCCCCCGCCCCATATTTATCTGTGTTCAGAAGTCCTTTCCAGCATACAACTAATTGAATATAAGCTGGAAGAGAGCACAAAGATGCAGTTTTGTATCACCACCCCTACCATTTTTTAAAATATTCAATATTACTGGAACTAGAACAGACCCTTGCTTAGGGGGTCCTGCTCAACTCAATTACAATTACCAAAGCAGTGCACCAAAGCACCAAATTACAAATGCACTGTTCTTCATCCCTGCTCTCATCTCAAAGCATCCTGCTTATAGACTCGCATTACTCTTAAATACTGATAGTTAGCAACCTCTGCTTTAACTGGGCTTAATTAAGAGGAGCTTTAGTTTTGATACCTAATTATTCGCCTGTGATATTAGTTGTTCCTTCCTTTCCCCAGCACATAAAAAGGTGGCTTTAATGCTCTCAAAAACTTGCATAAATGTATACTACTTTATACAACAATTTTAGTAAGTTTAAATATTATTCTTCTTGGTTCTTATATAATTTAAGGCACATTATTGTTTATGATTTCCATAAAATACACAGGCATATTTAAAACAAAAATTATTGCCTGAAAAAGCAGACTGGTGAGGCTGCTGAAACACATTACCTCGCACTCAACAGTTACTTAAGGATGGTGAGAGCACCAATTAGCATGGTCTGCAGCCGCTCACTCTCAATGCTTCATTGCACCAAGAATGAATGCACTCCTGAAAAAATGGTTATTTTGAACATATACTAATGTATAATCATCCATGACCATGTAAACATTGCAGCAGCTACAGAAACAACTGAGCTTTAACCATTCAAAAGAGAACTGAGCTATGCGTTAACTACCCTGTTTTTGCTCCTGTGTAATGCCATTGCATGCCGTTTGATGTACACAAAGAACTTTTAGCCAGAATGGCTTTAAACTAAAGTTTAAATACAGTTAATTATCTTCTAATGAATATTTCTCTCGCCCTAATGCATTCCATAAAACAGAAACAGTTACATAAACATAAAAAATAGATTTAAAAATAAAATCTGATGTGGTCTGCCATAGTTACCTTCCTCATTTTCAAAGAGATTTCCAACAGAAAAATGTATTTGGGTACGACAGTGGAATTTGTGTCATCATGACCAAGCGATTACAGCGCACAGCGAGATTCTCCCGTGGCTCTGCGGTCCTGGTCCCCATGGAAACCAGACTCGGATATTGTCCTCCACTCGCTGGAGCACGGAGACTTGGGAGCCTTTTGTGCCTGATGAGATTTCTTCCACAACCTTCCAGCAACAGACCCTATGCTTCCTCCTGACTCTTTCCTAATTGAGATGCAAATTAATCTCTGTGGCTGATTACACTTCCCTTAAAGCCCCTGACAAGTGCAGCTGTAACCAGAGTTTACAGACTTTCCAACAAGTGACTTCAGCTGTCACTACTGGCAAGATGCTGCCCCAGCTCCCTGGCACGCGACCCCGCACAGGCAGCGCTTCCCGCAGGCACCACGACCAGCTCATTCCCCTTGCACCTCGCAAGGCAGGAGCGAGGTCAGGGCTCTGCTCCGGCTGGAGCCTGGTCGCAGCAGGTATTTCACACGCTGCCGCTGCTCCAACACGAGACTCAACATCTTACTGCCATTGAACCATTTACGCCAGAAAAAGCGGTCAATCAAGTTCTAACCACACTTGAATCAAGAAAATTTTTAGCTACTAACCCTTATTATGCATGCTGCCTTTCAACATGACCCGTGTGACAAACAGAAGTGGCAGACCACTCCTCAGCTCTGCCTTACACAGGCTTTTCTGCACTCACCCAAACTGCAAGTTTATGTCTAATGTGCTGTCAAACATCATCCGTTACTTTTTCCAGGATTATGGCTTTTTATTTCTCCCTTCTATTGAAATTTTTTGAGTTATTTCACCTTTGAGTTATCTTCATCTCCAGTCTGACAAAGTTACTAAACTTCAGTTTCATCTTCTGTTTAAATTGCTGGGTCTGCTTTCCCCCATTCTCCTCGTAGCAGTTAGCAAAGCAAACACCAGAGTGAAGTCATTCACTGTGCGAGCACCCTTTGGGAGCTACAAAGCAGTGTTACTGCATTGGTCAGGTTCAAACGCCACCTTTCCTCATCTATACATTTACATTCCAATTCCTGGCTCACTAAAAATTTTAGTATATCTTTGTGCTTACAGGGAGCAGTTATTGTTAACCTTTGCTGTAAGAAAAAAGTGTTTCATTATCTCTAGTAAGAGTTGTGGATAGCTTTCTCTCCCACTCCAGTGTCATCCTGATGGGATCTTCCTACCACATGATCTTTGTCCAGTTTCAGAAGTTTCTCAAACCACTTTCATTTATCAAACAGACAAGTGGCAGTTGAATCACTGCAGATATCGTTGGTGCAAAAGCAGGCACAAAAAAGGAAGAAAAGAATCCGGGGACAGATGCTGTTTCAGCTAGACCTCAAACATATGTTGAGAAGTGGCATGTGCTATCATATTTGTGCTGCTCATGTTTCCCTGGGGACAAGGAAGGACCCAGAGAGAGACCCTATTGGAAAGCAGGAGCACAGCAGGCTGGTGAGTGCTGTTCACTCACAAAATGTTTAAAGCCAAAAGATGAGCAGGATCAGGAATCATAGGACTCCGACCAGGAGTGAGGTGCTGGGATAGCCGTAAGAGGCAACAGGATCTCTCCATTCTTGTAACCGCTGTTACTTATGTTAATTTTACTACACTACCCTCTTATTATTATACATGGACTATAGAAGCAGATGGATTAAGCTAAATTCTGCATAGAAGAATTTTAGTAATTAGCTAGATTTCTCTCATCAAACAAAAGTGGAAAACTTGGCAAGTTTTGAATCATCTGTTAGGTACTGCCACGGTTTTGCAGCTGAGGTATTGCATTCAACTGCTTACACAACAACCACCAATTGTCTTTGTTTTAAAACGAGTACACAATGCTACTTTTAATTTCTGACAACTTTTGCAAAATATACTGGATAAAATTTAGCCTTTTTTAAAAAAAAAGCACAGTATTTTGAGGATATTTTGTGTTTTAAAAACGTGTCTCAAACTAATTAATCAATGTTGTTTCAAAGACCAAAACATTTAATTTACAAACTCTTCCTTAAAGTCCTATGGTTAGAAAAATACTCACATCAAAAGCTCCCCAAAGAAAACGAAGTGCAGTGAGTGTTGGTCCTGAGATAAGTCATATGATTAACAAAACAAGCTATAAAATGTTTCTAGCATAATTATGGCTTTATGAGTGAAAACCAGTAATAACGCTATTAGTCTGTATATCACAGAAGAATAAAAGTCTATGCTACAATTCCTGTAACAGAGAAGCATACCTTCTAGTCATCTTCCAGCAGCTGTTGGAAAAAGTTCTGAAAATGCCCTAACACGGACATGGCTGGAATAAAACTGGAATTCGGGAACTGAAACATCTGTATCTGAGGCCGAATCCCATCTGTCTTATTAATGTAGTAAGTCCAGGTAAAGCCAATTGGACTACTTTTTTGAATAAGATAATACAACTGAGCTCTGTGTATTAGCCTAATATACACTGTAGATAACTTCTATTAGCATGAAAGAAAATTGAGTACTGTCATTACTTACAATTCAAAGCATCAATGTTAAGTCCAAGTCCACCACCAGCAAGACTGTCTGAAGTTGCTGGTGTGAACACTCTTGTGACCTTATGATCTTATTTTTAAAACACTGGATGGCAACTGGGCGTGAACGACTGAAAACATTGAGCTTAACGCGAAGAAAGCTTTGACTTTTCCAATAAAATCAAATGGGAAGGATTTTTACTAAAGCTTACCTCTCCGCAGAATAACATTCAGAAGTAAGAACCCTACCAAGGGGAGCCTTGCCCCAGCAGGAGGAAAGGATACAAGCTCTGGTAGAGCGGGATGAGTGACTTGACGGCTCTGCTGGCATTGATGCACGTGGCACATATGAGGTTTGGCAGCAGCTTTGCAGTCACAATTGCTCCATCGAAGAGAGGACCGAAAAATGGCACCTGTGGACCCCAAAATAAAAACAATGCATGTAAAGCTGAGCCAACAGAAGTTGAAAGGTTAGTGTAGAGCACGGGAGCAACTTCCAAAATTACAAGCAGAAACAACATGCCCGACTCCCAGGGGGTTTTCACAGCAAGGCATCTGCTGCTTGAGAAAGGCGCCAGGGAGGCAAGAGGAGGCAAGTTTCACACTGCCCCCCACTCTAGACAGGGAAGTTACTCAGTTACATTACAAGCATTAGCTTGCTCTAGGTCTCCTCTCTAGATCATGTCACAGAGACTCCTCCAAGCACAGCAGCACGACACCGAAACGAACCACCTCCAAGGGCTGTAGCCACAGGGCCATTACCAGCCAGGTCAGCACTGCCGGTCAGGTGGTACCCTGGCTAGCACAACATACTGTATCTTGCATTTTATATTGATGTTTGGAATAATAAGCATCAAGACCCACTATAGACGACCAGTACGTTATTTTGCCATAAAATGGTATGGCCATATTGTTTTCCACACTGAAACTTCCAGTGTGATATTAATCTCCTAATTTTTTAAGTTTTAAAATCTTCCATAATTGACATCAGTATACTTTACATGTATATGCACATTTCACAGAATATTCAACTGGGTAAGCATGAGCTTGTTATGCATATGAACAAAATTCATCTATGAATTTGAAATCAATATTCCATTCTGAGTAGATATTAAGAGATGTTTTCCATCTTGCATCCCATCAGAAGACCCTAATTCATTGGCTGAATCCGACACTGGGAGGAGTTTTTGCAAAGTATTTGTTTCAGATCATCCTCTGTAAACTCTTTCCATGGACTTCACTGAAGGAAAAAAACAATTGAGCTGATCCAAGATAACAAGGTCTGTGGGAAGCAGAGGAGATGGCGGAAAACTACCACCTCTCAGAGGCAGTCCCCGTAAACACAGCTGGGACAGGCACAAACAGGTCTATTCCAGCATAGCATGTCAAGGTGTTAAAAAGCTGTTCCTTCAGGGTTACCTCCAGAGGAAACCACCATATAATGTCATTTGGTGACATATGGCTCTTCAGATAAAGGCTACATTAGGTAAAAGAGACACTTTATAAAAGAGAAAAATGGCCAGAATTGCATAGGCATAACAGACTTTGCCATGTCAAACCCAGAAAATTTTAATGTGTAAATATACTACAAATTTTAGTATTTACAAATAGTCAAACTAATTTCCCTTTCACAAACTCAAAATTAAAAAAAAAACCCAAACCCAAAAAAACAAACAACCAAAGCCCTAAAGAGAAGCTAGCGGCAATTATCAATATTTAAGCTATGGATTTTTTCCATCTGTACAGAGGCTTATCACATAAATAAATACTCTCTATTATTCTTCTGCAACCGCTTGTGGGTGACTGTGACAGTCATTCAATAAATGGACAAAGGGAATAATATAAATCCCCTGCATCTAGGGAATTCCTCTAATTAGAAGTGGCAATGAATTACAGAAGAAATTTGGTTTTAATATAACATCTGCAAATGACAGCTGTCTTTTCACACAGTTATTTTGTCATTCCTTTACTTAAAATAATTACCCGCCCCCCCAAAATAGATTAGTGTAAAACGTTTCCATAGTGGTTTTGCTTTTTTTTTTTTTTTTAATGCTAACGTTACTATCTAGGCAATTGGAAAGAAAGGTAACAGGAAGAAAATCTATGCCACCACAGTGATAATGATCTAGAGCATGAAGTTTTTCCTCTTTAAGCAATAACATTTGTAAGTGAAATTTTTAACACATACTCTTTTTACAAGTATTGACAAAAGGAGAAAAAAAAGTAAAACTATATTTTTATGTAAGTACAAATAAGGAGTTTAAGTATATACTAGTATTAAAATTATACCAACATACAAATACCAGATATGTGAAGTCAGATTAGCATTACATACGCTACTATACAGGGAAATTTATTGTCAGGCTTTTTGACAAGCAATTTTTGCTTACAGGACTTTGTTGCACTGTTTCAAAACCACTTGGAGTCTAGGGAGTGTGGTAGATTTTCTTAACACAGTATTACAGAATTTATATACTTAAAATATAAACAAGGTGTGTATATTTTATACACCTTATATATGTGTGCATATAAATACATTTAGAAAAATCTTTCAGTGGGCACACTCCAGCAAATTTATCAAAAATATCTCCAATCTGTCTGACATTTTAAAACAAGAAGTTCAATAATTGTTTTCTCTGAAAGCTTAATAGTCATCCTCCAATAAATCATACTTTTCTGTACTATAAAATTTCTTTTAAACACAGAAGTAGGCTGAACCCTAAAACCTGAAAGCTTTCCTTAGCATCCCTGAACTCTGTCCCCACAGTATAGAGATAAGAGTGCAGTGGGTGCTATTCAGCATGACTTTCATGAAATTGGGGAACATGCTTTTTTGAAGCACGTTTCAAATAATTATTTAATTATTTTATTATATAAACAGATTATTTCAAGAACTGTGTCCTTGGCACATGTTTTGTCAAAAAGTACTCATTTTTCACAACCCAAAGTTGGCATACACTGGCAGATGGAAAAAGAAAATAATGCAAAGGATGGAAGTGACTTTGTATGAGAGCAACTGATTTTACGTTACCAAAGAAAAGCAAGCGTAATCCACATGAAACCAGAACCAAGAGCAGTATTTCCCCAAATAGGTTCATAGCTTTTCAACGTGCGGGGCTAACCCTCTGGAGACCTGCAAAGGCGTCGCTGCCCTGCCTTACAGCAGCAGCAGAGCCAGCAGGCCTCGCTGCTCCCTGGAAGGCTCGGGGTCCGCAGAGCCTGCTGCGATACGAGGAGCATGCAACCGGACCATACGCCCATGTGGACACAAAGCTTGGAATTATTAATTCCCGAGCAGATCTACCAGCCACACCGAGGGTCATTAAAGTCAATGGAACTCACATATCGTCAGCTTCCATCTGTATAGGGCGCTCTGCGCACTCTGCCTTAACAAGGAGCTTGAGGGGGGAGACCAACTGAATGCATAGAGACATGCTCCCTTCTCAGTACTTTTCTGTAAGTTGGTATTAAATATCCGTTTGAGGAAAACAGTGTTTTGAATGGTTACAAAAAATATATTATGCTTTGACAGGAATAAAAAAAAAGAGTAAAGGGAAATATCCCCTTCCTTGAGTACTCCGAATGTCAATGCAAGTTATTCATGAAACAAAAATTAATATTCAAGCCCATTGCAAACACCTGCTTCGTTACAATTTCCAAGAAAAAAAATAATTATTTCTGTTGCATGCAGTAAAAGTAGGCAAGGTTAAATAAACCTTTTGAGCACAAAGACTTCCCCTCTATAGCAAGCAGCACTAGTTAAAAGAGTGGGGAATGGGTAAATTATTGTACCAAATGGCTGAGAATTAATCTCTGATGACTAGCTGCAATCTAACGAGGCATCTGTGTCCCAGGGAACCAGCAGTATGTCCCTGGCGGTATGTGCAGTGTGTAGAGTCTGCCTGGCATTCTTTGTCCTCTTTTGCAGGCAGCTTTTCGTCTCATTGTTCAGAATATCCTCATGCATCTGTGACGCGTGGAATGCATTCACACTAACAGACTTACTATTGTCTTCTCTCAGAAGCTTTGTTGAGCAAAGACTGCATCACGGTTCCTGATAATTATATTGCTTAATTAATCAAGACAAAAAAAATTTGCAAATCATTGCCCGGTTGCCAAGCAGGGAGATAAAAAATGAAAACAATACAAGCTGAAGCAATATAACAAAAGTAACAGCTATCTGATCAGAAATTCTTATATAATGAAGCTATTAATGCTAAATCGGTTAATGTTAACATTGCTCCAGGTGTCTCTACTTAGATGCAAACAAAAAGGCTAACATTATGTATATAAAAGGCCAAATGTTGCCATGGATTCTGTAACCTGATAGAGAGGACAGCCTTTTCATTTGATTAGGGAATGCAATTTAAATACCAGGGACTGAAGCCAAACAACAGACATTTCTCTCTGCAAGCCTCTTTCATTCACCCTGAGGTCAGTAGCTGGTGAACAAAAGGTCAGCCACACTTGCCCTGGAAATGTCTGGATTAATTTTATTACATTGTAATGGTTTGTACTTTAAATGTAGGGATAACACTAAATTTCCAGTTAGCTATTATTCTTTCTGCCCGTTGGGTATTTTTGACTAATATGTAAGATGACATAGCTTTTCTCGATTGGTTCATAGAATTTTCAAGTATGTTCGTAACACTGAATTCTGATTTTCCTGATGGAACATTAAGAGCTAAAATTGCCAAGAAGTAAACTGCAGAGCTCAAAATCAAGTGTAGGAAAAACACCCCACTATTTCAATTTATAAAAAATTTTCAAGTTTGAAATGTCTACTGGCAAACCACTGGTTGTTAATATATAATAGGTCTGTCATTCACAACCTAAAAAATATTGTATATAGCTTGTAAATATGTCATCTGATGTATGCATTTTTCCACAGCTGGTTATTCTCTTGGACAAATATCGTCCCTCATATAAGGGAAATGGTATTTGTCACACTGATTACTTTCATTCACAAAGTATATTTAATATACATTTTTGCATCCATATTGTACCAGACAAGCATTTATAAAAGTACCTTTTTTATACATGTGTACAGATGTACATAAACACACACCTGACATTTTGCAAAGAAAAAATCCATTATTTCCAAAAAATGTCTAAACCATGGTTGCATAACAATGATTTAAACAGAAAATACTAAAACACAAATACTTTGTTTGATGTAAGAATTTCCAATGCCTACATCATCCCATTGAGTCAGATTATGATGACTGTCTCAAAAACATGTGAGGTTATGCACAGTGCCATATGTACAACAGTAACCAAGCTGTATGGGGTGAATTAATAGCAAATGAGGAACTTAAATCTTTATTAATTTTGCTTTTATTGCCTCACACTGGAAATTTACAATTATATCAAACATTATTCTTTGTACAATAACTCCTATGGGTTGAGAATTCTGAAATATTTCTTTAAGCGCTAAGCATGAATATAAAATTAATTAGTAGCCATTTTGATCGCTATTAGTAATTCTAGTTTTAAAATAAAGGCTCATTGCTCAGCATACTTTTAAACTGAGATGGACAGACTATTTTGTATTTGCTGGGAAAAAAAAACCCAAACTCTAAAACACTGAGCTTTATTTAAGCAACAAAACTGTTGGTCACTTGCATAACACATACGAAGTCAAAACATACCTCCGGTTTCTTCATTATCTCTATGAAAAACATGTGATTCTTCATTGGATAAATAACAATTAAAACATCTCCAAAATCTGTTGGTATAATGCCTCTGCGGTAGTTCCTGGTGTGTTCAGACCAGACGATGTGAACCTCATCATTTCCCAAGTGACGAAGCTGCAACGGCAAATTGGCTCTTTATTAATCAGAGTGATAACAACAGTTTATGAGGGGTCATGGCTTACAAATTGAATTACAATGCTCAATAGTAGAAATATTTCATTACAGAAAAAGTTAAAATATTGTTTTTCTCCAGTTGCTCATGAAAAGATCAGCTAAATAATTTGCTTCATTCAGAACGCATTGTTGTCTGATGGCTTAATTAAGTAATTATCAAACTAGCCATTAGCACGATATGTAAATGTACATTACCTACAATAATTTAAGATGGAAATCTGAATTACTGGAGCAAAACATTAACCAACAGAACATCGTATCCCAGCTAAAATAAGTTAGCTGTCACAGAAATATGAAATGCCTTGACTCAGGATGTCAAGAGACTTTCCATCACGAACCACTATTACTGCATTTGTTATATCACAAATACCTCCTTGCTGACTCTGTCTGGAGAGGACTTTTGTTTGAAAATGTAAGCAAAATATCTGGGCAATGTGAATTAGAGAAGAATGGGAAATACTGTGGGAGTTACCTTTTTATTTGGAGCAGAGTTGCATAAAATACGGATAACATTTAAATGTGACATATACAAAATGCATCTGAAAGCCTGTGTGTTTGCTTTGTTATTGAAGGAACTGGAGGTGATCTAACAGATGGCAAAAAGTGTTTGGCAATCATGTACACGCTACACACAATAGTTTCAACTGTAAGCTTTAAAGTTAAAATTTAATCCACACGTAGAATGCCAGCCCAAAGCATAAAGAGAATTTAAGTCCCACTTAAAGCTTAAAAGACACACACCACACCCCCCCCCAATTTGGTGCTAGCCCCTGCAACAATGTGCACAATAGACCTAACAAAGAAGCAAAAACGTTGCTCTGCCTTCTTCACTGTGTCTGTGCGAGGGAAAAAAAGAAAAAGCAAAAAAGGGTAGTGATTTTCATTGGTAAATAACAACTAAGTAATCTCAACACGCCTTGTATCAGCCTATATTGTACCACTGAATTTTCCCTCTTCAGAACCAGGTAGTGCCTTTAAAAGTAAAGACTTTCACTCCTACACATTGGGTGGCAAACTGTACTGTAGTTTTAAGAGAAACATGGCAAAACCTATAATACATTAGGAGAATCAAAAAGTTAAAACTATGAATTTTGCTTGCAGTTTATACTCTAGCAGAGTAAAATAAAGCTAAGTTCATAGAGTGACTTAGATTTTCGCTTTATTTCAAATGAAACAGAAGATAGAGTTGTATTTTATTTACACCTATGAATAAAAGACATTTTTAGTTCTGTTTGAAGAAAATACAAACCATTTGTATCTTATAAAAACATGGAAACATCAACAATACTATTACTAGAGCTTCTTACATGTACAAAAATCAGTACAAATTACTGTTCTTATGGTCATCCTGATTTCTGTGCATTCTCTTATATTTTCTTAATTGCTCAGTAAAAATAAAGCATCATCCAAGAAAATACTTATGTTGATAATATCACAGTGCAGACTGATACATTCAAAACTAAGCAGTAATTTACATGTACAACAAAATCCTGATTTCACTTTCTGTGAACAGGTGCAGATGGGTCACCTTAAAAGTGATTAAAAGCAAGATGTAAAGTTTAGTCCTAAAAACCCAAAAATCTGTCTGGCTACAAGACTTTGTGCACAACAGGTTATACATACTGAGGATCTAAGTGTTTGGCAAGGCTATTCCGCACACAGCCGAAGCTGAGCTGTAATTTTCTATGAAAGCTGAGCGAAGGAAGGACCCAGCTCACACCAGCTGTATTCAGAACAGCCCAACAGCGATGTATTTGTAAGCAGTGCCCACAATTTATCAGGCTGAACCCAATGCATCCTGATACTAGAGTGAGTTCTGGCACTAGCTGTGCAACACAGAGAAAGCCCACAACGGCAGTATTTAGCAACCTCTACTTTAAAAAGCCCAACAAATAAATATGGAAACAGAATTCTGTAAGGTGATGCAATTGTCCAGTTGCACAGGGCAATTCACAAACTGAACGTAGCTCTTCTGTCTACAAAAACAAACCGTGAAGAAAAGGCTCTGTACTTCCTTGCCTCCTATTGCTTTTGGAGTGATAAATAGCATATACTGCTATAAAAACAGTAATCAAAATATGTCCAAATACTGCTTAAGAGCCCCTTTTTAAATCACAAGGAACTACTCTGATAATAATAAATACTTTTCATACTGAAGATTCCCAAAACACTTTGTACCTATATCGCATCCAGGAGAACAAAATTCAGTAAACAGGGAGAAGTTAGATCAGCCAAGGCTTGCTGTGCTTGTTTGAGACAGGAAGTGATGGCTATGAACTCAAAATCTTGCAAATGTTGTGTGATAATAAATTACTACCTTTGCTACAATCCTCACTGCATGCTAGTAACTAATTTTAAAGCTTGAGTTACTGTCGTTGTTTAAGTCATACATCCTTAATCATCGCATTTATAAGGTTTAATGTTACAAATACAAAATCGGTGTTAATAAAAAATATTTGTTCTTGAAAGATTTCACTGATAAAAGACATTATTATAATCTTATCAGTGACAACAAACCAGCTGCTATTTTCCTGTATTGCTCATTCAAAATGTAAGCTGTGGGATAGACTCTGTACCCTGAAAGACATAAGCAGGTTTTGCTTAAAAGTCCAAAGCAACACAGATGATGCGTTTGGAGGCACAGTCCCGTGCTATGCTCTCCATGCAGTTTAGGAGTGGGGGAAAAAAGAAAAAAAAAAAACCATTAAAAAATCCCAAAGCAGCCAGGAAATAAGATATATATTAAAAAGCAAAAACAAACAACAGAACAGCTCAACCACAAGTAGTAAGATTTTTTTAGGCTTATTGCTGACTTGAACGATCTCTCTACAAATGTTCAGGGAAGGCAGCTCTTGAAATTGCAATTGCTTCTCCTCCCCGAGTGAGCTGACAGTGCATGAATTTTTAGTCTGCACATAAAAGCAGTTTCGCTAACACGAACAAAATATATACATTCTCAGCTGCACACGGCTTGATGTCTCAGCTATGTTGAGCATTCAATGCCGGGAAGCTGGGTCAATGTATAGCTTCTGACGTGCGTCACACCGTTGTTAATCATATCTGGTCTGCATTTCCTCAGCCCTAATCTGGGTGTCAGAGCGCAGCCGGCAGCTCCAGAAGCCGTGCAGCCAGCCTCTGCGCTGGGAGGCTCGCCGAGCACCATCGCTCCCCTTCGCTTGAGCAAATAGTTTTCAAGGCTCCCCGCTTCGGCTGGGCTGCACGCTGCCTGCCAGGCAACACGCCGCCGCTGACACTGGTCACGGTACACACCTAATGGCCTGACCCCCTTTCCCTGCTAATTGCATTACACAGCCAGCTGGCTCCGGAGAGGAGTCGTCTGTTTGACTGAAGAATTTCTGCTTTTGGGGAGGCATGGCTGCTACTTTTGCTAAGTAACAGTCGGGCCTGACATCCCCATTGTCTGGCTGACAGTGTACCCATCCTAAAATCTAAGTTTTATTTGTAAATTAACCAAGAAACTTCCTGCCAGAACAGTGCTGCCTGGAGACTGATAATGTGTGCCTTTCATTCCCTTTCACTCTTACTGTATCACTGCCAATTTGTTTTTCTGCTGCTCGCCAGCCCTAGGCTATAAAAGCCTTGTAAGACATAAGTGCAATTATAGTCCTGGAGTCAAATGAATTGGACAAATCCAATAGCACAGCTCTGTCCCCACTTTGCAAACCCCTACAGCAGTTAGATTAGCTGCTAAAAATCTAATCTAGCTCTAGCTAACAAATTTCTGCAGCGAAGGAGCAAGAGTTCAGTATGGGGTTGCAACCAGATTTCTGAATTGAAAAAGTTCTGCTATGACAATGGAAAAGATGGAATAAAGCACTTAAAAATTCTGCAGCTCTTTTTTAAACTGTTAGGTACAATTTAGCTAGAACAAGACAGGGGACAGTAGGATGCTGTTACTATGATTGATTTTCATTCTTGCCACAAGACAGCCAGATAAAAAGAAGTTTAGAACCAATGATGCTGAACCCTACAGCGGCAAAAGATATCAGCCGAATTTTGATTATTCCACCAGAAAAAGATTTCTTTCAGGGCTACGACTTATCTGGAGAGGTTTTATTCTTTCCTTTTTTTTCCCCCCAAATGAGCAATATAATATGTCAGCATATACTTCAAATAAAGGAATACAAACTGCAAATTACAACTGTACCACACAAAAATAAGGGGCCAAGATCATCCTAAGTGGAAGTGCACTTATTCTTGTGAATTTATACCAGAAATGAATTTATCCTCTTGTGTTCAGTAAAAATAAAGAACCATAATAACATATTTAAGTAAAATTACTGCATCTGCTTAATTCCCCAGCACACAGAATTTATGGCCTGCTGTACTACTTCCTTGGCCAGCAGGTGGTAAGACCTTCTGTTCAGCTCCGGAGCTTGTGAGCCAAGCACAGTGACTGGTATTGAATTCTTTTTGCCTCTCTGTAGGCAAAATAAGCAGAGAAGAAACCACAGACATGACAAAGATTTCAGAAAGAAGGGAGACCTTAGATCCCAGATAGTATCCATGCAACCCCATCTGATGGAAGCAGAGGGAAGGCAAGAAAAAAAGTTGTGACCCTCACTGCATCCTGATTGGCGACACAGTAAAATTTTCTCCTCCTGATAATACTGTCCTCTAACACCATATACAGTTCTATTGCAGCAAACGTTAAAATGGAGCAGGTACTGAATGACAACATAGTAATCTGCTTTTCTCTTACACACCACTATGAAAAATAAGCATTAACAGAAAGAAGTAATAAATATAAAATAATCTTTTTAACCTGGACACATTGCCCCAATAAACTGAGGTGAGGAATTAAACCCAGCATGCACTAACTGTTCAGTGAGTAAGTGGAAGTATTAAAGTCCTTGTGATAATCTTGAGAGCTGCCACGATCTCGGAAGCAATGCTGCATTTGATCACGACTCTGTTAATCAGGTATTGCAGAAGTCACAAGCACAGTGTCGGCAGGAGGGGGAAATAAATACATTTTCCTCTTGTTGAAGAGTATGTTGCAAGCAGGCACTTGTTTCTTTTTAAGCACACATGCTAGTTGTGGTCTGCACATGCAACGGCTGCCAAAATCAACATAGGACTTCTGTGAACTGAGCGATTTTGTTGCTAAAGCATCAATGTACTTGCCTTTATGTATTTCAGTATATGGCCTCCACAGCTAAGGCTCACAAGTGAAATTTCAAGAAATTGACACTTTTAGGGTTCTAAGAGTTCTTGCAGGATATTTAATATTGTCTTTAGAAATGGTTTGAACACACACATGCTCAAAACACTGGTTTCAAATGCAGGCTAGTTCATCCACCAACATTTTCAAAGAATTAGAGAACTATCAATCTTCCAGGAATTTTACAGTGCTTCTGAAATGCATCTTGCCTCCGCTCTTAGCTGCAGTTTTGTAAAATCTGTTAAGAAGTCTATGCTAATTTGCACAGAAATACATACTTGCTTACAAAAGAGCTGTGACAAATTAAACAAAACTATTCTGTGCAGAAGCACAGAAGCATGGAAGATTATGCGTTAAAAAAGACCTCTGGAAGTCATCTGGTCCAACCCACCGCTTACAGCGGGGCCAGCTCCTGAGGTCCATTAGGTTGCTCAGAGCTTTGTCCTTCTTTACAGGAATACACAGTTTGATCCCTGCAGGGTTCCATTCCTATAGCAGATTTAAGGGTTTTTTTAAAGTCTTAAAGCAATTACTTTGCGGTATTTTCTGTGGATAATATGTACTGGAGCTGGCCTTGTTTCCTAGCACTTCAAGACTTGGAGGCTGGCAACTACTAAATGCTTTTGCTTTTTCTTTCTCACAAAGAAGAAATTCTCTTAAAGCAAACATAGGGAAGACAATTAAATAGACTAACCAGACTCTCTCAACGTCTGTGTTAATCCCTAATGTGGGTGGAAATTAGAAGAATTAGTAAAATAGACTGTTTGCAATTAAAACCCATTTTTCCCCTTGTGGTAGCTCTGTCAGACTGTGCTCTCTCCTCTCCCAGGTGATGTATTACTCAACACCTAGACCATATTTCACCGCCTTTGCTATGCTTCCATAAAATCCAGGAGCTATGACTTAGAAGTGAAGATTAGACTAAACAACCACAATTTGTGTAGGAAAAATAAGACTGGGAAAGACATAGCAGCAGTTCTCAAACATGAATAATTCTGCTGCAAAATTATCTGTTCTCCATATCCATGTAGAACAGGGAAAGAATAAATGGGCTTAAATTGAAGCAAGGTAGATGCTACAAGAAATTTTCTCATGGTACAAAAAGCAGAGCATAGGAATACGTTGCCTAGAGATACTGTAAAACATTCATCACTGGCGTTTTTAACTTGCAGCTAGATAAATACTGGCCAGGAACAATAAAAATACAGATAGTTCTACTTTGGTAAAGTGACAGAGACTATACAGCCTCTTAATATGTACCACAGCCCTACTTCTCTATCCTAAAGTACTCAGATTAAATTTTTTTCCATAGCCATATAAATCCACTAACACAAAGATAATGAGTTGCATACATGAAGAGAAGCATGTAATTTTGTTGACCTTTTTTTTTCATGCCAGATATCACAATAAAAAGAAGGATCTAGCTTTACTATTAAATGCTGGGCAAGTTCTCAGGACTGGTAATCAGAAATTCCACCTTTTTATTTTGATGAGAAGCACATGTTATTTTGAAACTAACTGGACAACAAATACAATCACCCAGTGACATATTTATAGATAATTTTCAGAGCACAATAGTATCACATGGTAGAGTGGATGGCTGTAGTAGCATTATTAACGCACATTAACAACCTATGTAGGACAAGTTGCCAATCCTAATTAAAAAGGCAAAGATTTGGTATGCACCTAAAATCTTCTTTGACTCTAAGCAGCAGTTGGCAAGCACCATAATCTCAAATCACTCCTTGTTAGGGAAGACAAATGATTAAGTACTGACACCAACAAAATTCTGGGCTGGGTTCTGGCCATCTTTGAAGCAGAGTCTGCTTGTCAGAATTGTGAATAACTGGATAATGGCTTTAAATATCAGCTGGCTGCTTTTGGTACTATGCTTGTCACTTCTCTTTCACTTCTTTTCTTTTCTGTTACACACTGGACGATTCATCTGTAAGGTTTTATTATGCTGCATTTGGTTGTTTTGTTCTACCAAACTACAACAGTTTTGGCAGGCAGACAACATACAAATGAAATTATTGCTAATATTATTACTAATGGTGGTATTTGAGGCTACCATGGAAATGTTAATTGTGTTTCAGAATCCAGAATTTAGATGCCATTTAATTCAGATAATCTAGCTGCAGAGCAGCATGTGACACAGCAAAGATGACCTGTTAGGACCAGTTAGCACAATCTGTTTTCAGTATAAACTTTAACTTAAGCACTTGAAGACTACAGACACCATTTTGAAATACACAGCAAATTATTTACCTTTTTGGTCAGTGAATCGTCTGAATCTGACGGCATTCTTGTAGACACATGAAAAATGATTTCCACGGTAGAGGTAGCATAATAGGGTGCCGTTTGTCCTGTGCTACCATTGCGCTGCAGGCCGCCCATAAACCCACCGTGTGTTGAAAGATCAACCTGATTGAAAGTCATAATTAGAAATTTGAAAAGACTGATGAATTATCAGTATTTATTTATATATCAAGACTTGGTGAATTTACCACTCTAGAATTCTGTAGCCATCCCGAAGAGAAGTCTTCCCCTACGGGTTCGTGATCTTTGCATTAAATCTCTCTGGTTCCCATTCCTGTATTTGACATTTACTAAAAGTAAACATCTCTTAACTAGGTACTGAGTCATTATCTATATGGCTATTTCACCTTCCTTCCAGCAAACAACGGCAAGGAACCAAAAGCATTCTGTCATGCACAGCTGCTCTAAGGGCTATGCACAGCTTAGCAAGCCCACTCAAAGCATACACAGCGAGAAATAATTATAAAGTGTGAGAAAATATAAACAATCAGAAAAACTGCAAAAGGAATTGAAGTTTGTACAAAAAGAAAAATCTTAGAAGAAATTATTCTAGAAGATTATTCAGAAGCAATGCCCCTCTGAAGACAAACCTGTGTCCAAAAGCTTGTTTATTTTCCCAACTGCATCAGTCTAATTGAGGATGCTACCTCTCCCTGTAGGCCTTACGTCACTTAAATCCTTAAACACGAAACGCAGTTACTGTGTATTTCCAAAAAACATAAATGTTCATGTCATTTATGTTACTGACACACCATTTCAACAATGCAAACTAAAACCAAACATTTTTGTCTTTTGTAAAGCAGTCGTGTGGGTGGGTAAGTGGTCTGACCACGTGCAGCACTAAACGGAGCTAAAATTAAGGTAAAATTATGCTATAGCTCTTAATGATGCAGAAAGCAGAAGTGTCCACTGCAGCACCACCTGTCCATCAGAAACAGGAAGGATGCGTTCATCCAGAAGTAGCATGTGGATTTACAGAATTCTGCTAAAAAGGTGATCTTTTAAGTACTGCTAAATAGTAGTGTGTATTAAAATTTACCTTTTTTTCATAATTAATATAAGCAGTTTGTTTTCCATTTACCTATTTTAACTGGCTTACACTGATTTTCGTAGGTCTTCAGATCAAGTATGCTAGCTTGCCTAAATTTATGACTATTACCTCCCAGCCCAGTCCAGCAACAAAATCTTCATAAGCCTGGCTTCCCCTTGCATTGGACAGTATTGAACATTTGTCCTCTTGTCCTTCTGCAATGTAAAACACTGCAATCTTGTGAGTTTCACGGCTGTGTAAGATATAAAAAAAGCAAAAACGAAAGTTAAAGAAGTTTCAGCTCAAAATTATTTTTCAGATCATCTGCACTCAAAAGCTATGAAACAGGTGACCGTGTTTAACTCTATATGTCCATTTCCTTTATGCACACAAATAAATCACTCAGTTTCAGTTGCAGAAACATATTTTCACTAATTCTTTGCCCATGACCACACTGCAGAGACACCACAGTTCAGAGAGCAGAGCCAAGTCTATTCCTTCCATGCATCAGCAAAAGAATTGATGACCAAGTTCCAATTACAGGGTTAATCGCTTACATCTGTGCAACCTTGCCAAAGACAGTAAGATTGCACAGGTGTTAATGGGAGCATAATTTGACCTACAGAATTTTAATTATAGGGTGATGATATATGAGAAAGAAAAAAACATTACTGACTTTCAGATCCTGGGTTGAGTTTTACAAGGCTGACAGTGACAGTTGGCTTCTTTGAAATCAAGCTGAGTGGATTTGGTATGAAAATTGTTGGGATACAAGAATAACAGAACTCTGTAATGCTGCAGACATTTTTCAAATGTCTGTATATGTCAAGTAACAAAAAATAAAACAGACTATTTAGAACTCTATTCTGCCACTACCTGGCTGTAGAATAGTTGTATGGAGATTACCCCTTAAAATACTGCTCTTGACACAGGGATCGTCCTGCAGAAAACAGTCCTTTGTGTGAGCTGAGCCAAGGTCACAAAAAATTTTGGAACTTCTTCCCTCCCCTACCCACTAAAGAAAACAGGAAATAGGTTGCTGTGTCTTATTACTTGCTGCTGATTTTGAATTTTATGTACACAGTCCCAGTGAAAATAGCTTGTCCATTCAGGCTACAAAACTCTTCAGAAACAAACAATCTATTTTTCATACAAATATTTGTATTGCTAGCACATGCAATTTTAATGAATTTTTGGTTTCAGTGACGTACTTATTCTTTCTTTGGAAACGCTAACCTTATCAATTGTGTGTTTAGTAAACATTACTTACCACTGGCGGGAATCCAGATTTTTCAGTTCTCGCAGTAATTTTGAATTTTTCTTAAGAAGATGAAAGCTTTTTCTATAAATATATAAAAAAAGGATTTGAAGGAAAATGCAACACAGTAGCGACACAGTATTTTCTCATTCAAATACCTAAGAGAAGAGAATCAAATTAGCATGATTCAAATTTTTTTTTTTTAATTATAAACAATCTGCAGATGTCTATTTAAAATAATCACTGAATCAGGTACACATAAAAGTTCAAAAGTATGCTCTGACTACCACCCAGCTATATAATTCTCACTTTAAGTGTGTACAGGTTTGGGGGTCGAAGTGAGAAGAGTAAGAGTGCCATAAACATGTTCTGAATCCTCTCTTCTTACCTTCTATCCCAGGAGTTCATTCCCAAGTCATTTAGCAACAGCCGACAGAAATAAAAGGATGCTTGAGGTTCAGCAGGACGTGGTTCTTCTTGACAGGCCACCTTCATACTTAAGTCCGAGCTGCATTTAAATATATACTCTTTCTCCTGGGTGCTCTGCCTCATCAGTGCTTCAGTGATCGTATTCTCTTGGTCATAGCTCATACCAAAGGGTGGTGGTGATGGCTCATTCAGCTTTCGCTGGGGATGTAAAAGGCATTCAGGACTGGTGTTACCAATCTTTTCCAACAATTGGTCAAGAGCGTCTTCTCCTTCTTCCACCTGAGAAATGTCTTTCTGGGAAATGCAGTGGTGCTCAGGGTTGCCCGAGATCACAAATGCGCTCGTTGTGCTTTGCCGTGGAAGGCAGCCCTCCAGAGGTCCATACAATATTCTGCCATCCCAGGAGTACTTCCCTGAGATATCTCTGACAATTACTCTTACATCCGAGGGGGTTGCTGCTGGTTCAGTGTCTGTTGTCTTCTCTGCGGGGATTTGGAGGTAAGATATAAGAGTACTGTCATTAAACACGAAGAGCTGCAGGTTGGGACTCCGGAAGACTTCTGAGGACAGCTCGGAGGACTCCACATAGGAGTTGTCGTGGTTCTCGCTAAGGAGACTGTGGAGAATGGCAGGGCCTCCGCTGAGTGGGTAGTGGCTCAGGTGATTCACCAGGTGAGTCATAACCATCCGTGCCGTTAAAGGTATCAATTCTAAGTTCCTCCTCCTTTTTTCTAAAATGATCAGTGAAAAGATAATAGATCAATAAGAGCAGCAAGAGGTAACTAAAAAGAGCATCTGCAAATTTCTGTCATATTTCAGAAGCTTGGCTTAGCTGTCCTCCTAATCCTTCCTGTTGAAGAAGCTATTTACGATCACTTTCCAAGAAATTCTACCAGTAACACATTTTTATTTTAGTTTACCACATGCCCTTTGACACTTAGCCTACAGTCACATCCAGGACTCCATACAACATGCAAGAAGCCCTGCCCACTGATCCCACAATGTCTGCTGTCACTACAATTTCATCTGGCAGGTTAAGGTGTTTCTCCTTACTGCCTGTAATCTCACAGTCATCCCCACAGCAATTGTAGCAAGAGCGGGACTGGGCACAAGAAGCAAAGGTAAACCAGAGATGCAGCTAAAAACCAATGCTTCTCGATCTTTAGCAGCACGGTGGTAAAGTTCGTTGTATGAGGCAGGAAAAGACTTTCTGGATCCCAAGATGTTCCCCTCAGCGCAGGCATATACATCAGTTATTTCATAAACTGATTGTGCCCTGAGCTACATTGTGCCTCCACTTCTCCTACTGGAATGTTATTCCAGAATATTACCCCTTTTATAGCCAGAAACCTTCTCATTTCCAGTTTTTGTTCATATTTAGTTTAAACCCGTTTTTCTTTAGTTGACAACGTTTTCCTCTTTCCTTGGTATTTATAACTTCTAATGCACTTCTAAACAACATGTATATCCCTTTCCAGCCCTTTGCTAGCCCCAAAAAGCCAAAATTCCTCAGCCTCCTCTCACAAAAAAGGCTCTTTAGTCTTTTCATGAATCCCCCAGTAGTAAATCTCTGAACTAATCTTTTTCAAAAAGAAGTAAACCGAAGAACTTATAGGGCACTAACATATCCAAGATGAGAAACATCTCGTTCTACCTAAAACAACAAATGTACCTGACACATAACTTTATCTTTCTGCTATTTACAGCACGTCCTACTCAGCAAGAAGTATGTGTAGAAAAGGTTTTAATGTTTTTAACCTTCTTGTTAAACCTTAAAGTACATACACAAAACCAAAGAAAATAAGCTGTAGGACTGAAAAATAGTACAGTGTCAAAACCTGAAAATACTATTTTAAAGCATCACTGCCAATCCAACGTTATCTCGCACAACTTCATATTGCATCTGTACTTTCAATTCTTCTGCAGAAATACATTAATGCATATTAATGGACTTAAATTCATAGTTGAACAGCCATTGTTTTAAAGGTTATTTTTAATAAATGTTTGAAATAAAGATGACCTCTATGAGAAATCACTTCGAGATAAATTATTTCATATGTTTGGATGAATACTTTTAAAGTTGACTTTGAAAAGTTAGTAACATAATGTACCTAGATCCAAATAATCTCTTTTCATGTTAGACACAGGTAGATTGTGAATCAGCAGGAATGGCATATTTATGCAGCTGCAGAATTTGGTCCAACTCATACATGTTCTTCTCAAATCACTCAGAACAGGCAAATTATCTATGATAATGGAGTAATTTCTACTGAAAAATTCAAGAAGGGCAGCTGCATGCTTCTGAAAGAAGTTTGATTTGGGGCTTACTGTATTTGTTGAATTTAGTTCTATACACTAAATCATAAGTAGTACCAAAGCTGGAAAAAACAGCTTCTCCATCTATCCTCTCTCTGTACAAATTTCTCGCTATACAGCACCTTAGCATCGTTTTCTTTCTCCTGTGATCTTCATAAAGAGCAATGTCAGCAACAAACTCGAACATCCTATTACAGAGGCAACTGAAATTCATTAAAAAAAGGGCACTGCCCAGTTTTCAAGGAACAGTTGCTATGTGCAGTAAGGAGAAACACGTTTTCAAGGAAGAGATGTAACCCGGAAAGCTTTATTTCCTAGCTGCTGAACGTTGACATACTGGTCCTCACCATGCTCTGTGAACTCTCTTACCCTCGGCAACAGTGAGCAGGTTGCCCAAATCCGTGGGGGAGTGGCACTGGGCTGGCTCAGAGCTCTTGACATTCCCCAGTGGCAAAAATGGGTCGTAATCACTAGAGGAGAGATCTGCCAGACTCAGCACATAGTGGCTTTGCTGAGTATACGTGCTGGAGCCATTCACACAACAGTGCAGAACCTGCAAGTAGACAAGCACGACACTGAAGAAGTAATAAAATGTACATTACAGTACCCACTTGAACACATTCAATGAGGAGTGACCCACCATTTTACACTGTGAAAGCCAGGACATGCTACAAAAAAGTAGCATTTAAGTACAGCGTTTTTAAAATAACACTCTTTGTCAACACTTACTTTGTACTTTAACAGCTCACTTCAGGACTTATTTTGTATTTTAACAGCCCATTTCAAATAATTCAAATATTACTCAAAGATTATTTTCCCTGGCTCATTGTTTTAAACATTTTGCCTTTCCCTCTTCGTCATCCTCTGTCTATTGTACATCTCTGATCTTATCATCTTAACATTTTGCATTCTTAACTTCTCTTCTGTACGACTTCTGCCCACACTGCGAGAATTCATGACTCTCTACAGCTTGCTAAAAATGTTTCTGTGCCTAACAGGATCTGTGAAAGGCATCTTTACACATCTAGACACAATAAAGCACATTCATTCCTTATACTCACTCTGTAAATATAGTCCAGTAAAAGAGCTTTGGATGCATGTTGATCTTCAAGAACACCAGCAGATACCGGCTCCAGTAGCATTTTCATGGGTAATGCCATACACCAATCCAACAAGCAAAGTAGCAATGAAACTATAAACTAAACATGTAACACAGTATTTAGGTATATTCTACTAAATTCACCCAAACTTAAAGGTTTGAAAGTTTAAAATACAACTCGGGTTCCAAGCAACTTCATTTAATAATGATCTCGAGCAGCACAAAGAAAGAATGGAGGCTGCTCTTTTCAGTGACATACCTTTTTATCTGCTTCCACAGAGGAGTATTCAGCACTAGGCAAAAGAAATGCAATAGTGGCCACAAGGATCTACATTGAAACAAACAAAATTCCAAAATTTAACTTCTTTCGCTATAAAGACAGAGCATGAACTTCATTTGAACAGGGTATGAAAAAGGTTAAATTCTCTTAGGAGCATCTAATTGCCTTTATAATTCAATGTCCAAGTGAAACAAAAAGTTTTACTAAGCATTTTGGAAATAAATCACTACAAACAAGAGAAGTACACTGGTCCTAGGACTAGAGCAAGTACATCTCCTAACAATAATTGCAGAAGAAAGAAAAAGTTAACATAAAGTCATAGTTACAGTGGCTCAAGTAAGGAATTAAGAAATTAAGACAATTTTGTATATGATTTCCATACAAGCATTTTAAAGAAACTGACGTACTTCAGTAATTTTTCTGGACAGAGAGGATTCATACTTCTGAAGCTTTTGCCAATAAGAAACCAGAAGCTGAAGAACATCACAGGCTACTTGAGCTACCAGTTTATTAGAAAACTGGAAGGAAAGAAAAGATGATTAAAAGCCAAATAAAATATCCAGATACAATACAATGCATTCAGTTTTTCTACATTTTAAATTATTTTGCATCTATACAAACAATAAAAAATGTTAACGTTGCGGAATCACGCTGTCAGCATTAGGGAACAGCAGGTTTGACATTATCTGTGTAACCTTAATTTGGTCTGTTCTGGAAAGGGTCTCTAGGTACATAATCACACGCTATTTTTGCAAATATTTTGCACTTTTGTATAGGATACCACCTTGGCAACACTGAAGAACTGTGCATATGCCCCTCGGCAAATTCACAGGAGCCATAAGGATCTGAACCATGCTCACTGAACGTAACGAGCTACAAATTACATACCAAGGTTCAGAACTGGGAGACGTCTTTTTGAAGATGGCCAATGCCATATCACTAACACTATGCAAAAAGTCCTGAGCAGTTGTGTGTTAAGCAGCATCCTGTTAGTGCTTTAAGCAATGAAAAGGCAAACCAGCAGACTGTGCTCTGTATAACCAGCAACCATTAAAAAAAAAGAAAATACCTTTTTTACACAATGTTTATTGATTACAGAGACTGTCATAGTAATACCTTCAGTGTCACACCTATGACATTGATTGCTTCCTTCACTTGGGGATGGTTTGTGCACTGCGTTAGTTCTTCACATATCCAAACTCCAAGGCCACAAATGGCTATGCATCTTTTTTTAAAAGAAAAAGTGTTTTTGTCAGAAGTTTTATAAGAATATTTAGAAAAAAGAAAGAAATCCACAAAGACGCGATCTCTCTTTTCCCTCTCTCAGGTCACGCAACAGGTTGACACCCTCATGGCGCAGAGCGAACCTCATCTCAACAGGGTTAAAGTGAATAACTCATCCAAATGCGATCAAACCACAAGGCAGGATTAACAACTCAGCTGTACAAGCACCAAAAAAAAAAAATCAGTAGTGAGGAAGATTTTCCAATTTTTTCTTTTACTGAATATTTTACCTTGCAGCTTCACTTGGCTCCTCTGTAGCATTCTTCAATAAAATATTTATGAGGTAGCACTAAAATAATAAAATAAATTACAATAAGCATCTTTTTCATACATCCACTTTATTTAAAGTTGTTTAATTTTGACATAGTTACAAATGAAATAACTTCAATTCTCAGTCTATTCTTAAAGCATTTTTACTACATGCCAATTTTATTTCATCAAGGGAGAAATACTTACTGATCATACAGGCCCTTGTGGATAAATCTAATTGACTTAAAATCATGTACAGGCAGCAAGATGGAAATAAATTAATTTTCAGAGTTAACGGGTATTTACTAATGATGAGTGGTGATCACGTGATAATATGAACTATAGTGTTTAAGTTCTAAGCCAGCCATGTTTTGAAAAATTTAGTGTATTTTTTTAGTACAGAAAAGACACTTTTAAAATTGAGACTGCTTTAACACACCTCCAATGATTCTCCAAGGCCTGATGAAGAAAGCAAGAACAGGAGCCAAACGTGCTAAGGGTTTTGCGTTCTCTCTGGTTCTACCTTCTCAGGCCACATGAGGAATTCTGAGATTCCTCCCCAGCTTTACCTAACTTTGTGCAGTGGATCAGCATGGTGCCTCAACTTTATCAAAAAGCAACAGAGGCTTGTGTGAAGGCAACCATTTGGACAGGTTTCACCTGCAAGTGATCCTCCAGATCACTTTTGTTGGGTCTTTAGGGGACAGCATTGTGTGATTTTTCCACCAACAGTATTGCTGTGAAGATCATTAAATTACAAAGCTTTCCATCCAGCAAAACAATTCATGTCTCTGGGTGTCCCATTGAAATTAATTCTCAGGGAAAAGCCATTCAACTTATGATAGTTCTGTCATAACAGTGGAATTTTCTTAACATTTTACTATCATACCAATAAGGCAAAAAATATCTCCCCTTATGTGCACCCCACACCTCTTAGAGAACAAGCTAATATACACAGATACAATGAACGGACACTTTAAATACCACCAACAACACCATTTAATGAATTGACCTGACAGGCATCTGGCTGGAAAACATCGCATTTGATTATAGCCAGTTCACGCTCCTTGAAAGTAAGATGTAATTTGCAGTATCTAAGCTTTGTTTATTTTATGGTGCATGTTAAGCAAAGCAATGCTTATCAAATAAGTACATATAATGTGTGCAGTTGTGGGGTTTTGAGGAGGAGTGGTTTATTTTTTTAAACAAAAAGTGCGTGGTAAAAATGAAGTGACTATATAGTAAAAATATGTTACATTACATAAGGATTTACTAATAAAATGTGACTTTACCTTCACATCTGCTGTTCCTGCAATGATATCACCGGCTTCTGAAATGGGCCGCAAGAGTGGGATTTCTTGGTAGATATTTGGAAAGCAAACAAGAGAACCAAGGATGGTGTGAGCTTCTGAACGGGGAGCCTAACCAAAGGAAAAGTAAACAAAAACATTTTCTTCATAAAATTATGAAAATGGCATAAGCTATGAGGCTATTGTCTATCACCATAAATACCAAAAATGCTGTATTCACAATTCCACACTGAAAGTGTCCTGAGGAACATGTCCTGGTAGCTTTTCATTTACAACTACAGCAAAAGAATCAGTAAAGCAGTGACTTACAGACACCTACTTGCCTATGCTTTTTGCTGCTGTGTTGCTCTGCTCTTTTTCTGAGGCCAAGCTTCTCCTCCAGCAGGGACCTGGCCCCGCTCCTAAGCACATTCTACATTTTTAATACCTCCTCTGTCATTACACAATCCAACTATCAAAGATTCAGTGTCAACAAAAAAAATACAGAACAACCTAAAGAAAAGCTGAGTGGGAGTTTTAAGCACTAATCCAGCACTACTATTAGCTGATCATGTGACAGAAAGGACAGCACAACGCACTCAAACTGACTGTATACCTTGTAAAAATGCGTAGAAAGATTCCTACTTCAATAAAACCATCAAAAGCAACATGGCATGAGCTATAAATGCATTAACTACTGCTATATAATCTTGCATAATTTTGAAAATACAATGCAGGCTAAGTTTTATGCTTGTAGGAGAAATGGAAGATGGTGTTGGGTTTTTTTTGTTTTCCATGGAAAGCTGAGTTTTCATTTCTTATTAGCACTTTAAGCTTTGGATCAATGATCAGGTTGGTCAGTTTTTTTAAAGAGATGTCAGAAAATTAATGGCTGTAAACTCTTTGAGGGACAATGGAAAAAGCACGGCTGGGCTCACCATTTCAGTCCTGCTGAAATATGAGAGGGCTGTGGCCCTGTGCAGGGCCACCCGCTCAGCCGCACAAATGTCAAGAGCAGCACGGTAAAAGCACTTGGCCAAAACAGACAGAAAGGTCCCCCCTGAACTGGTGTTTCATGTACAACAAAGCTTTCCTGTCTTTTCCAGGATTGCCAGACCTTTACCCTTATTTTGGCATCCCATCATTGAGTTGCTATTTTACTTATCCTTTCCTAATTTAATTGTTTAGACTCACATTTCTATTAGTGTTGATATTTAGTAAGAAATTCTCTATTACCAAAAAAGTTCCATATTTTCAATATTTGTTCACTGAAAAAATGCTAATGAGATTCTGAAATCCAAGTCCTGCTTTTAGCGCACAGGCGTGCTGCAATATTAGC
The DNA here is from genome assembly GCF_030936135.1 of Gavia stellata. Taxonomy (NCBI): domain Eukaryota; kingdom Metazoa; phylum Chordata; class Aves; order Gaviiformes; family Gaviidae; genus Gavia; species Gavia stellata. The sequence goes on along the minus strand of NC_082616.1, from coordinate 12,858,181 downwards.
GAGGATATGATTTCTCACACTCTGGCCTTTTGATGAAACACCTTTGCAATACTAGTATGTCACCTTATCCCACAATTTCACACATCAGCTGCCATGGGTATCTGCCCCAAGAGCCCCCTTTCGCATTGCACTAATGAGTCAACACCTGTTAGAGTGGAGACATCCGAACCTCGTTAGCAAGCACACGCTCTCAGGGGATGGGGGCACTGGGCATTGCCATACTCACCTCCAGCATGTCTGTGCTCAGAACCCTGGCTGCCGCAGTAATGAAGTCTCCTATCAGCATCGTAAAGCCAGGTAAGCTCAGGAAGAAAAACCAAGGTGGGCAGTACTTTATGACTGTATTTAAGATATCCTGAAAGAGAAGTTACCTGTTTGAGAAGAAATAAAAAAAAAAAAAGAAGCCCAAAACCAAAAGGGAGAGTTTGAGAAGATTTAACTTTGCAAATCACCAGTTCCACACTAATCAAGGTGATAACTCAGAGCCACACAGCTCTATGTATAACTGATAGTCACATAACAACCACTACTTTCCGCTGCAGATGCATTTAGCAGCAAAAGTGCATTTTGCATTTGGGTAATATTTGTACTCTTAAATTCCTGTTAAAAAAAACTCCAAACACCCATGTCTCTTCATATCTAAGCATAAAAGAGCTGTTCTCCTGTTAAGTAAAACTTTGGATTCAAAACATACAAATAGTTAATCAATTTAAGATGAAGCATTACACCATGCCAAATGAGGTATTTCCTAAAATCACATTACTCAAAATTCTGTAGCCATAAAAACATGAGATGACACAAACAACTGCTGCCTTTGCCCTGAAGGAGCTCAAGGCAGTAACTGACAGCAGGTGGCTTACTACTGTTAGGCTGCTCCAGCACATACGGGATTTTTTAGCTATTCTGGACTAGTTGAGAAATACAGCGATGTCAAATGCAAGAAGTGATCATACACAACAGAGTAACACAGATAAATCTATGCTAACTAGATTATTCTAAGTCACTCTTCTCCTAAATAATTAAGACAGCAAATATTGATAAGCCTTGGGGAAAAAAAAGTTTTGCTGAACTTTTCAAGGAACAGAGGGTTTTTCTTGTTTTTAAGAGGTAGCACTATGTCTGTAAGAATAGACCACCAACCACAGCTTTGCTCTCATCATTACCCTGTGACACAGAACACATTTGAGATAAGCATTTCAACTTTAACCCTTCCACATTTCAATTCTTCACAGTCTCTCCAAATCAGAGCAAAGTTCCTGTATTTGAGTTAAGATTTCCTTCCCAGAAGGTTTCAGCAGGTTTAAAATTAGGCACAAAATCTATATAATCCTTACCTGCAACATTGTATGTGCTGAAGAATTAGATAAAGCTATTTCTATATTGAGTAGAAAATCATTTTTTGTCTCAATGAAATTTCAAAGAAAAGTAGCAAAGGAAAACCATTTTCAATGTCCATCTTTACTGGTTTTATGATGCGTAAAGAATGTGTCCACATGCTCAATTTCTACATCAGAAACTAAAAAAGTCAAACTCATTTTTCTCTGTATGAAGATATGCTCTAACTACACTAGTATTTTCTCAAAGCACTGCTAAACACCTGGACAGAACCTATTTAGTGTTCTAAGTATATACAGCAGTAACATCCTATGAAATAACTGTGTTATGTATTTTAAATCAATAATATTAGTTTTTAACATAGTAGCAGATAATGCTTTCACTTTCCTGAATAAGCTAAAATGCCACTCGAGTTAATGTTTAAACTAGTTTTAATCACTTCCTTTGATACATTTTAAAGTCAATATCAGTCAATGCAAACATTCAAAAAGAGAAAGCAGATGGATGCAGCAGCTCATAAAGTGGGGGGTAAACTCACACTCCGAGCAGAACAAAAAGACCCACCTTTTTATAATTAAGGGTCTGATTAATGCACTGGGCTCCTCACAACACAACACACCTGTAATTATGAACAGAGTCAGGTACTGCGATGTGTTTGGTCTCTGAATAATTGGGCATCAAGCTATAGAGCGGCAGATGGGAGTACACTTCTGTTGACATACGCCACAATAAAAGAGCCCATGCTAACCTGGCCTGAAAGGTAACAGAACATAGGAAGCACAAAGATCTGCTACAAACAACTGCATTAACTCCTGTCCTCGCTCCATCAATCCCATCTGTTAAATACCACTGTAACGATCATCCAGCTTCATCAACTCTTAACTATGGTCATTGTCTATAACACTTAGAAAATTAGGATAAAACAGAAACTGCAAACCCATTACTTAATATATTAATACCTGTGAGTTGACACAGCATAACTAATACAACTTAAACAAATGCTGTGACAACACACACATTCCAAAAAGTTGTAAGAATGTGGCTGCATGGATCTACTTTCTGTTTGAGAAGTCTACTATTATAAAAAACAAATTATTTTTCATAGTAAGAAACCTTTGAAAAATTTATTTTGAAAAGCTAATGAAACAATCCTCAATTTCTCTTTTTTGTTATGTAGGTTCAAACTGATGAATTCACAGCACAGATCGTATGCTGTGGTGATACAACACACAGACAACTGTTAGAAGTTAATGTACAAGTGCATAAGAGCCCCAACAAAATCGTGTTCAGCCTAGCTTTCCATTAGTTTAACACTGCCATTTTTCATCTCGGGCATTTCAGTATAAATTTGTGATAGTTTGAGTGACTTCATTTAAATTAATATGAGGCAGAATATGTCCTGACTATAATATTGTCGTTCTACTTGAGCTTACTCCAAACAGAATGGACAGGAAAGAAACCACACCCCAGGAAGGCACTTACAGGTAAAATTTGACATTTTTTCTCCCATTTCTCAATTAGCACACTTTCACGCACATCCCAGCTAACAATAAAAGCGTGATTTCATGCAGTAATTCAGTAGCATTGCGAGCTTATCAGAAGATTCAGGCTTATGAGAAAGTGACCAAGTGAGAACATCTGTCCTATCAGTGATATTGCAAAAATCAGGTAATTCAAACAGAGGCAAGTTGTTTCCTTCCCTTCAAAGCACTGTTCTATAAATGTAAACTCTGTTCAGCAGCTTACAGCCTAGTAAATGAATCACTTTAATTGAATGCTATGTACACAGTAACTGGAAAAACACAAGCAATAAGAAAAACATATGGTGATGGCAATAGAAATTGGTTTACTCATTCTGTACAGTGTTGTTTCTTTACTTCTTTCATAATTGACCTTTAGAACGACAAATGTGTAAAATAATTTTGGTTTATTATGGCTCCAAACCTTTCAGCAATTACACAAAATGAAAATTTAAAAGGAAGTATTCATTCTGGAAGCATTTCCATTGTTTACATAATTGCACAGCTATAATTTAGTGTTCATGTTGTTAAAGAAAAGTGGAAAAAAAGGACCATTATGGACTATTTCAATTCAAAATTATGCTCTGTAGTGTTAAAAATGGGGAGAAGGGGAGAGAAGGGGGCAATCACATGCATGTCCTTCTCAAATGCATTAACCCTATAAATGGCATAATATTTCAATATAGGTTATTCTAGTAATCCAAATAATAAGGTCATAAACATCCACGAAGTGAAAAAAATTTATGCAAGTTCACTGAAAGGTCAACTACAAAAATATTCTTCACCTAATTTTTGTCCAAGCTTCTGCAGATTGCAGGTGTAACCAAATAGCCTGCCATCTGCCTTCATCACATTTCCAATTGTCCCTCAACAGGAACAACATGGATTTTTCACTTAAAGTTCACTCTGTTCTTCACTGAGACACACCTCATTAGGGGCTGAAATTTACAACACAGGAAAGATTATTAATTTACACAAGACTTAAGTGGTAAATCCTTCATTTTCCTTTTTTATTTTAAAGAAACAAACACTTCCATTTACTTATTCCAAGTTGTCCTAGCTACCATTACCTTTTAGGTGAGAGTTAACTTGTCAAAAATTAAGTTCCAATAAAAATTTATGAAGTATTTTGACACCCTCATAGAGCACAGGATTAGCTTGTCAGAAAAATCCATTTCAATTTGTCATTTAATTCTAGCTTCCAAAAAAGTTATATTTGCTAAAGTATCCTTATTGTGTTCCGATCACAAGAAAGATATTAAAAACCAGAATAACACTCCATTTGTAAAACATGGATAAGGTTATTCACAAGTGCTAAAGATGACAAGTTACTGCATAAGTCACCTGCTGGTAATTGCTCCTTCCCCTTTAAAATACATTAGAAAGCTCTCTCTTTTAAAGTCATATTAATGACAAAAAACCCCACCCCAAAGCCCTTGCTCTGACAGACAGGTGCTCAGATGCCCTATTAACAGAGATCAGACAAGCATATGAAGTGAACAGAGTTTTTAAAGTTTCTCCCCTTTTAGAGTATGTTTTATATTTTCACAACCTAGGAGACCATGGGGATTAAGGATACACTTCAGATTGAAAGGAATATTTTAAGTTCACGCACACTGAGAAGGAAATATCTGAATACCCATTTGCTACAGGTACAGAGGTAGAGGTACCAGGAACACAGTTACTAGTCCATGGCACTGCTTGAAATGTTGAGACAATTTTGTGTCACCATACGGATTGCTCCCAAAATGCCTGTGGCAGGACCACTTCAAAGTCTCGGATTGTAAGAAACCAAGGTGTCAGTGCTGTGAAGCACCTGTAGAGCAAAAGGTTAACCGCTTAGAGCGAAGGTGGTTTTAGGGAAGGGAATGCGAGCGCACCCCTGAGAGGACAGGTGAAGAAGCTCCCTGCAGTGCACAGCAGGAAGGCAGGTCCTCCACCTTCGGCAGCAATTAGCAGCACTCTTAACACTTTTCACTTTCACATATGTGCTGTATCAGTTCTCAAGATGGAGGAACACATGCAGAGGAGAAGGGATTGTTCTGCACATTTTTATTAGAACTTCCCAAAAAAATGGCAAATACATGAAACCTTGATTTGCTTAAAATAATCACACTCAGAATTTATCATGTGACCTTTCTTAAGAGATAAAGATAACAGCTAAGCAAGAAGTTGAAGTAAAACTTGTCTGAAGCAGCGAAGCACAATTGCACACAGAGGGAAAAGGACGGATCCTGAAGACACAGACCAGTTGAAGTAAGCAGAGGGAAAGGGGGAAGTCAAGTAGAGAGCTGAGGATAATGGATGATGAAACAGCATCGCATTGCGGGGGCATGTTAACAAAGAAACTTACTTTGGGAGATCCCAAAGCTACAACAGTGATTGGAGAGGTGGAAGAAAAGGTGTGAGCAAAATGGAAGGAAGAGAGATGTTGCCTCTGTTTCAAAAACTCTATTTCTATTCTGGACAGAGTTCAGAAAATCTTCATAAAGGAGCTTACAAGCAGCAGGCACAAGCAGCAAGATACTGCTGGCAATACAGAAGAGACAGACAGAACACTGACTACGAAACAGAAATTTGGGTGGGATAGAAACAATTTAGAAAGAGCAGAAGTATTAAAAAAAAAAAAAGAAAATAAATGAACAAAATTACCAAAATTGTTCCAGAATGCACAGCTCCTACAATCAGCATTACCTGGTTCTCCCTTTCTTCCAGTCAATCCTAGCAGCTATTTTTCTCCAGCACTTCCCATTTATCCTACTGTAAGTGAGCAGAGGGGTATGCAGGATTTCCTGTGAGACCTTGGTATTTGTATTTTTGTCTCTACCGGAAACATGCTGTCTGTGAACACTTTTTCAAAGCACTCAAAGCACGTAATGGGGGCACACAGGCAAATTTTCTACAGAAAGTGAGATATGGGGGAGATTAAAAGAGGAAGAAAATCATGTAGCCATTGGAAGAAAGTCACGAGAAACTAAAATATGGGAATCTAAGCCTTAATAGACGATATCACGATTATTTTCTTTTAAATGGCAGTCTGGAAAGGAATCTAAAATGCATTTTGGTTTCTGAAGCGCTGTACAGCTAAGGGTTCTCATGTGCAACATTATCAGGCAGAAATCCAGGCAAGAAGTACTTTATTCCACAGTGTACAAAAGCAAAGCTGCTCATTTATTGCACCTTTAGAAGACAATGCTCTACCAGCTAATACATGTCCCAGTAAACAGCACTAAGGGCTGAGCAGTCTAGAAGTTGTACACCGTTCCTCACAGTTGAATAAGATCTTAACAGAAAGATATAAAAGCTCACAAGTACTTTTTTTTTTTAAACTTCAGATCAATGTTAATACAAATAGGTAATTAATATGGCTTATCAGGTAGCAACTCTACTAAAATGCTTCATAAAATAATTAGCCATCTCTCATGCAAAGAGCTGTAGTCAGTGTTTCTACATAAAGTTACTACATAACTGGAGTAGCTTCCTTCCCATAATTAGCAACAGTGTATTTTAAACAAATTAAGAGGCTTATAGAGAAGCATAAGATACATTAGTATATCACCATCTGTATTGATAGAGTATTTTATCTAAGTCATCCTTTTACTACTAAAAGGAATCAAGCTAAAAACATAGCTGTTAACTTCTCCGTCTACAGCTGGGCTGCGTTCTGCAGGCAGTCCAGTCTGCATGTGCTGAAATTTAATCACCAAGGACATCTGTCAACTCATTTGGATTTGGGCTTTTTTTTTTTTCCTTCCATATTTAAAGTTTGTTCTGCCCTCAACATCACTGAACTAAAAAAAGCCATCAGCACAGCCTCTTTCCTTATCTATTAGTTGTCCTTTCCACAGAGAATTTCTGAAGTCTATGCTTTTTACCATGTTCCTTAATATCTTCTAATATACATAAGCACTCTTTTCCAAAGATAGTCTGGCAGGCCAGTATAATTGTACGTTTATTAAACTTATTTGATAAAACTAACTTCAAAAGTCAGGAATATAATTAACGTGTTAGCTCACTTTTCAGATAACCTCTGACTACTGGGCAAAACCTTGGTGGCACGTGTTGTCAATAGGTTACACCAAGCACGTTAACTGATGCTAAAGCCCTGGCAGTAGGGTGAGACTTTCTAAAAAAATATTACACCAAACAGCTGGCTGTTTGAAACTTAAAAAATATTGAAAACCTACCTCGTCTTTTACAGTGTAACTACAAGGTAAGCACCTAACTTGCACTGCATTCTCTTCTCAAACTAAGAGTGCAAAGACAGAAATAAGACGGTGTCACAAAAATCCACAGACATTTTAGAAGAAAAACACCAGTAATCTAGAAGGACCATTTAAGTACCAAAAGTACCAGATTTGAAGAATCAGAATTCTCTCAATAGCTGCTTTTCTGTGAAAGGGGCTGAATAGTGTTAGTAGTATTTCGGAATCTTGTTTTGCTACTTTTGTTCTTCAGCAAAAACAAGGAAGCCATGAAGCAAGGAGATGCTTATGTACCTTTTCAAGTTCAGGAAGCAAAAATTACTGCTACAGTAAGCAACCAGTAGCAATAATAAAATACATTTCCTTTCACGGTTTAGGTATTTTTAAGATTTGTGCATTGCCGTATTAGACTTTGGTTTAATTTAAAAAGCTGTATTTATTGTCCAAATCAAAAAACACGTATAGTTGCAATCACTGGAATGGGGGCTTTTCAACCATCGGTCTCACCTAGCGGCGTAAGGCAGCTATGCCTACCCAAACTGCAACAGGCTATCCCATTGCATCTCCTAAAAATCACACCCCAAGAACATTTCATGATTTTCCATAATCTACATGAGAAATTGGAGCAGCCATAGGTGAACTACCTTCGCTAACCCACGGCACGGTAGTGAACGTCCGAATTCACTTTCCTTTACACTGGAGGTCAGGGAGGGGAGGTGCTGATCCTCAGTGAGCTTCATTCATAAAAACAGCAGGAAAAAATCCAGGCTCCCTACAGCATCAGAAAAATGCCCACTGACTTGAGCAGTACAAGCGGAGAATGATCATCCCGCAGACAGTCACTTGCCCCCTGACCTCAGGCCCCTTTGCAAGCTGGAAGTAATTACAACACCAGACTGCAACTTACTCAGTACTGCCGTTTATGCAATGACTTCTCCCACCTGAAAAGGTGATGCAATTGTTGCGGAGAATTGTTCACTTCTTCAGAGATGTTTGTTGTTAGACACTTCCACATGGACAAATTAGATGCAGCTCATTACCTCGTTATCTCCTTTCTCATCTGCTAAGCTAATTGCTACACCTTGTACTCAGAATGTCATGGGAGCTTTCTATAAAATATAACTCTACATTGCTCTTTTATATACCACCTGAGACAAGTCTGCAAAGTTAGGCAGCACTTGCTGGGAATAATATTGTATTAATTGCTAACCATATTAAAAAACGTATTATTTTGTTTTTCTATCAACACCAAAATCTAGACAATACAGCAGAAAGCTGTAGCACCTTGACACTAATCATACTGGAGATACAGAAATAGGTATAAGGATCGTGCTTCATATCAACATGTTGCATGAGAATCCAAGCTCCAAAGCACCATGAGTTAACACCTCAACCAGTTTCAGAGCTAAGGAAAGCAAAACTGGAAGGACAGTAACATAAGAAAAAAAAACTTGTGGTCAAGTGTGCCACCAAGAGGCAAAAAAAGCAAAACCAAGGAAGAACAAAAGAGCAGCATCAGTGTGCAAAATATATGTGAAACCCTGGAATGATGTGCAATGTGGGTCTGCCTTCACTACGCCAACTACGCAGCCTTCATTTCATCTTCCTTAACTTCTGGATTGTAACTCTGCACAAGGACTGAAATCCAGTGTGCACAGCAGCAAGAAGCTTAAAATCTGTGTAACTAACAGCAAAACGCAATAATCAGGGTTAAAAAACAGCCTAACGACAACCAACTCCACATTTTAAAAATCTCTCAGTTTCTACGTAAGAAACAGTTCTCCAGGAAGCAGTCAGATTTCAAAAAACACAGCAACCCTTAGCTTAGAAAAAAGGAACTGCCGACAGCTGAACACCTCTGAAAATCTGGCCATTTCATGGAAATGTGTACATGAAAACAACTTAAGTCTTAAAATTACTGATATTTTCCATCCCTATGGTGCTGTGTTGGCAGTGGCTGCTATACAGATTTAAGGGTCTTTGTTCTGTCAAATATAAAAGTGATTTTTTTTTTTTTTTAAATCTGGTCTACATCAACCTTTAAAGTTTCTTGTGTGTTTTATGTGAGAGAATTTAATGCTGTGTCTTTTGTGGTTTTTTTCCTAAATGCTCTAACTTTTCAGGAGGGGAACCGAGATTCAGAGGGCAAGAGTCTGACAACAATTCATTATTTCTCTCTTTCATCTCAGAAATAATCAAACCAGTTCCAGACTCTTCCCGCTGGCTTACTAAAGGCACCAGAAATAACTCTGAGAAGAAGCAGAAGTGACCACCACAGGACTTAGAAAGGGGTCTGTGTGCCCTCTGCTGGCATCCACAGCACAGCTCTAGCCATTGCTTTCATTAGACTATCTCTTTTAAGGAAGAAAACTCATTCCTACAGCTATAAAACTGTGGATATGTTTCTAGATAGTCTCTTTTTTGTCTAAAGAGTATTTCTTACAGTTTTTATGAGTATTTAGCTGTTTCTGTGGCCCAATAAACATCCTGCATCTCGACAGATTAAGTCTTTTCCTCATCTCCCACTGAATACTTTATTAATTAGGCCAACCCAGGACACAGAGACCTAGAAACAATATTTATCCACAGAAACAGAATGTTTTGGCAGCACCTCTTGGTTACAGTGATAAGATAACCTTCTGTCTCAGTTGTTCCTTCAGTTCCCTTTGCATCAGTTAAAAAGAATTGGTATGACAGTTTTAAACATACCCTGAAGGACTAATCGTGAAGGGGAAAAGTCTGGAGAGGACAACATTAATTCTAATTTTTGAGGATGTCCTTGCAAGTAATGGCACAGGGCATTCAAAAGGGTGTGCTGAGAGCAGATGCTGCTCATAAATTAACATAAAGCTCTTCGCAGCTCCTCCTTTGCCCAAGATCATGTCTAGCATTTTACCTCATCATAGAAGGTAAAAACATCTGTAACATGAGCTAGGAGTAACCACTATCTCCCTGAAGTTGTAAATAATGTGAACAACAGACTAACTCCAGCGTCTGCTCTGGAAGCAGCGACTTCACAGCATCACAGTTCAGACAGGAACGTGGTAGGGCTGTTGGACACACAAGGCTCCTCCTTTGGCAGAACCAAAATTTAGACATACTGGTCAAACACACAGGGTAGCTCAAGGCTTGATGTTAACTGAGTGTTTTAACATTTTTGACATGACCAGCTTGACCCAGCTACTAACCGTGCAAAACAGGTGGACAGAACATCATCACTGAGATTATTCCTCAGAAACATCAGGAAAGCAAGAAAGAAACATCAACTAGCATGTGTGATGCAGTTGTGACCATAAGTTACAAATAATTAGTTGTTTAAAAATTTATAACTGGGAGAGCAATGACAAAGTCAGGACAACACAATCTAAAGAGAGGTACAGACTAGGCTACACAGGATAACTTCATGCAACAATTGTTAGAAAGTATTGCTTCCTTTCTGCTTCAGATCTTCAAATATGAAAATGCAGACATTTCCATCAGCACACAGTAACAAATTAATTTATCAAGTAAAGCTTGTACCTGGTCTTCACTTGTTAAGCCAAGGTGCATGACAAAATAAAAATGAACCAGGAAATCAGAATTTGGCAGAACATCTTGACGCCTAGTCATCATAGCACAGATCAGCCTGTATGCCTGAAGTTTGCCTTCCTTATATTCATTTGGCAGGGTGGTTGCCTGAAAAGAGCACAGACCTTGTATTATTACTTTTTTTCCTAGTAGCCAGATAATGCAAAACTGTATCTTCAGCAGATTTTCCATAAACCAAGTCTGTTCCATGTATTTATTAAAATAGATTCAAGTCCAAATAGCCTTTGGAGGGTATTCGTCTTCTTAGCCAGCAGCAATTGTAAAAATTAAAAATAATGCAACTAAATATACACAAATTCAGTACCACTATAGAAGAAAATACTAATGTCTGAAAATTTTAGAAATAATTTACCTTGAACAACCATGACGCAAATATTCTGAGAGGAGGAATTAAGACAGGAGGAGAGGGAGTAGACTGATTGTCCACACTTATAGCAAGGTTGTCCCGTATCTAATGTTTTTAAAAGAAGAGAGTTAATAAAACTGATAGATTACTTCATTAATGCTCTTTATTTCATATTATTACTTTTTCATTTTATTTGATTTACTTTAAAGGCACTACAGCCTGTGCTATACAGAGTTCCTACTCAAGCCAAACTACCAGGAAAGCTTGTTCTACAGTGCTTCCACACAGCCTAAGCAAGTATTACCATTTTAGGTCATACCATGGGCTTTCACACCAAATACCAGTGTTTGCGGTATTTTATTCTACACCTCTATTTTCTTTGCTACTGTTTCCTCACCCCATTTAAATTAACTAATCTAAATTCTCTTGCCATTGAACGTGAACATTTTCTGTTGGGGATACCTACTGGAAGTCAAACAGGATTATCTTTCTTTATGACAGAATCCTCCAAATCTCATGCTAATACTAAATCAAATTTAATAATAATTTTTACAACAAAAGAAAAAATCATTATCATTAGATGTAAGCATCATATACAATACCTTTGCAAGCTTATACCACAACTCATAAAGATACCCAAAAACTTTTGCATGGATTTTAGGTGACTGTATATTGTTCACATCTCCAAGAATTCCCAAGATCCTCCTCCATAACACAGCAGCAGAATCAGGATGCCAACCAATAAGGCTTCCACCAGCAATTATACTGCAGTCATCAGCAAGGAATTCACTACTGTCTGTAAATTTAAAAAAAGTTCAATTTCCATGAATTAGAAATGCCGTGTACAGTATAAATTTGGTCAATAAAATAGGAACATTACTCCTTCTAACCATCTTCCATCTCAGAAGTATTCTCTCTCACCAAATGATCTCTCTCTTTTTCATTGCTCATGCTAGCACATGATTCAAAGAAAAAAATGGTAGAAAATATAGGCTAAAGGGCCTTTCACATAGAGATGACGCAGCTATAGATGAGTTTTATATCAGACAGACTGCCCCCACTCAAGGGTTGGTGTTTTTTAGCAGGGAGGCAAATGCAGTTAAATGGAAAATACATGTGCTCCGAGAGATTTAGTCAATCAATAACTGGCTTTTACAGGTAATATTTCTATTGCTGAGTCCTTTCTTTTTTAAGACCACACAGTATAAAATGACCTGGAAATGCAACTGAACAAAGGAACTAAAAAGTATGCATTACTAGTGATGAAGAATATGGTCAGGCATTACCATTTATACAGAAGCAGTTCCTGATGCAAACTGAGAAAGAAAGCAGGGATTTGTGAAGATTGTCAGGATAATGGAAATAATATGCTTAAACTGTAAAAGAAAAATTCCATATTGAAGTGCAAATTTTAATGACAAGAGCTGTTACATTATATTCTATCAGAGCAGGGAAAGCTGCGTAGCAGCCTGTCTGCAGGCAGAATCAGACCTATGGTCCAGCATGGCACCCTGCAGTGCTCAGCAGCCAATGTTTCCAGGAAAGTTGCAGGAAACCTCTACACAGGCAGAAGGAAACAACTTGTGTGCTCCCAGGACCCAAAGAAGGTTAGCAAAATAAATGCCATTTTAGCTGTTTTTACATTTGCTTGAATTTATTTTTTAAAAAGCTTTCGGGATTTTTTCTTTCTGCCCTTTTTGTTTTGTTGGTTGTAGCATTATCAATTCCCAAAGTGTTAAAACAGATATTTTATATTAAGCACATTAGAATAATCTTCAACAGATCTACCGTCAGGGAAATTGCATCTATGTTGTTCAGTGGTGGTGTCACAGCATTTTTTGCCTTACACGATAGAGGTTTCTACAGCAAATCAAAGTTTTGTGACTTGGGTGCGAACCAGAAATGCAGTAGGGCACACTGGCTCTGTTGGGTAATTATACATTTGTTACCCCATTTTTCCTTTTAGTCTACATAACCTTTCAGGTTATTTTATGTAATCCTTTCTCTTTGTACACACAAAGGAACGATGCCTTGCATCACAGACATAAAGAAAGCAATGAATTTATCCTACCTAATAATCCTTACCATGTACTGTATTACATGCTACCTTTTGTACAATGGCAGTTCGAACTGTTGAACTAGGTGTGCTCGTTCATTAAATTAGAGATATTTCAAAGAAAAAGTGAATATGAAAAAAGCATTCTTGAAAGTATGTATCTGTTAGCAAAACCAGCCTATAAGATAGTTTCATATGTTACTGCATTAAGTTATTTCAATAACATCTCTGACTCACATTCTTAGATGGGAAGGTACCTTTACAAATTGCAAAGAATCAAATATTTCAATAAATAATCATGAGTGTTGTATATGGTAAAGATACTATAAATAAAACGAAAAGGTAAAAGGACTTTTACTTCCAAATTAACTCTTTGAGAATGCCACTTATCACATCCCACTGGAGTACAGGCATTGCGTACTTTGAAGTATAAATAAGGAGGGTAACAGGATTAAGACAAGAGAAGTTACCATGAATTAACCAGTAATTTCCTATCAGTCAAAATATAGAGTAAGGAATTTCCTTAGACCATTCTGCTATGGAATAAAACCCATTAACTTAAAATATAAATTAAATTAATTTATTTTAGTTGACACTGGGGCAGGCTAAGAGAGCACAAGCAATCAGCTATCACATGTCAGCTGATTAGTAGTAATTCGACACAGTAAGCAACCCAATTATTTTCAACTGTGTGATCATTTTCTGGATCACAATTTATTGGCACCTATGTCAGCTTCAATCTGATTATCCAAATTCCTTAAACTCTGGGTATTCAAATCTCATTTTTGAATGAACATTATGAACAAAACTTGGTGATACATGCCGAACGAAACATACTTTTTATAAGCAAACTGAACTGTATAAACTCTTTTTTGAGACAAAAATCTAAAATAGTAAATACATTTTCTGGACTACAGTACCTGTTAAATTTGCAGTATCTGAAGGACTAAGCTGAAGCCAGCGAGGTGCATCAGGATCCACACAAACATCTGCTGACGCATTAACTTCACGGTCTTCTTCAGAAGCTTGCCAGGGGACAAGCGCGATCTCTACTTCATTATTATAGCCAATGGATGTGTCACTGCTAACACTTTCACCTAAAGCGAGAAGGGGATTGATAAAGAACACAAACCCTGTTTTTAAAGACTATATTAGCAAAGCATGATGAAAAAAGCATCTAATATATCTGTAGCAAGACAAAATTATGACACTGATTTCAATTGCTACACTTAAGAAAAATACTGTATTTCTTGGAACTCACTTTTTTCTCTCTCTCTATAATTTCCATGTGATTGCTGTGAGTCTGCTTTCAAATCTAATTCAGCTGTACTACTGCTTCTTCGTACTAGTACCTTCAGAGAAAAAATATTAATCTCAGCTTATTACAGTTTTGAGAACTACATCATATTTTAGCAAATTCAAAATACACACACATTTATTGGAAATTAATTACAACTCAGTCAAGGTATTTTCACGAATATCTCATGATATTTCACGACAACCTAAACATCTTTAAATGTCTCCAGGAAACCATCATGCTTTCAATTTCAGTCTTTATCCTCCCTTTCTTAAACTCAGTTTTCATTCCAACGAGCAGGACTTTTTACTTATGTTTTTCCACAAATCTGAAATCATTCAATACTTTTAAAAGTATCAAAAAATCTTCAGGAAGAAATTAGTAGTCATCTTTTACGTCAGGGCATTACTCTGTTGCAGAACAACCCATGCAAAGACACCTGATGTTTTGTTTAACTTCTTCACCAAGTGGATTTATAGCCTACTTGCTGAAAACCCTTCAGACAATTTTCCACTTCTAGATGATAGTGCTCTGTCCCTAAGCATAACTGTTTTGCTTTCTATCTGGCAGATCACCTTCAAATCCACATTTCTTGCAACTCCATGCCATCTAGAATAGCAAAATTTACTTTCTGCCAGAAAAAGAGTATCATGTTTTCCATTGCAAATATGCAACAAAAAGCCCCAACACCTTACCCCTAGGAGCATACTAGATCTAACTACTGAAGGAATCTCTACTCTAAAATTCCTCAATTCAGTTAACATTTACAAAACGTTTCTGAAATTACGTTTTTATATTTGCAATTATTAGTACTACTATTTTTAAATTAATTTCTTGAAGCAATTTCTGATCCACTGACCAGACATTAATCCACTTTTTCTTTCTGCCTATGTCTGAGAAAGCAAATTATTGCCACTAAAGAGACAACTGGCGTGTACAAATTATTATATCATCTAACATTGTAGCTTTTTTTTTTTTTTTAACTGGAGAGAATTGACAATCATTTCCAAGAAATACATGTTTACTTGCGCTGCCTGATAGACTGCAGAGTCATCTTTCTTCCCTGGCAAATCTGACTCTTAGTGATCAGTGATGACAATATTTCAGTGGCTTGTGATATGAAGTCAAACTAGTTCACATGGTACATTAGCAAGCTATGCAGTGAATACACTGCCAAACCCCAGCTTCCACTTGCAAAAAGGGTGGAAGTGCAATACTGGTAACAGCCTGGCAGCATATGCTTGTGAATATTTTATAACACATGCCACTAAAATAGAATGGGGAGCCAGGTTAATTTTTAATTCCCCCAACTACTGAGCTTACTTCTCTCCCTCTCCTCCACCATGCAAAGCAGACTAGGTTTTCCTTCCTTTTTGAGACACTTTGTTATTCCTGAAGCGACTAATGAAAGGACTCTGCAGAACATGTCTCGATTCTCCTTTCTAGAGCTAAGTGTTAATGGTTCTTTAAGCCTAGACGTATGGGAGAGCTAAGGTCCAAAGACAAGATTCAGCTCGAAGTCCTCCATGCTGTATTGCATTATACTTCCACAAAGATGATCAGCCTTGGTCATTTATTATTTCTACCATTCATTCAAAAGTTGCATTAAAAATTTACGAAGCTTCCCTGCCCTAACGTTAACTTATACAAACATCCGCAATACATAGCTGGTGACAGAAATTGTGCTGAAGGAAAGCATTTTCCCCAGCACTTCAAGCCATCAAACATTTATTCCAGTGTACTGTAGCTCTAATAGCCATGAATTATTTATATTTTAAAAGTTATTAAATTCTTGTCTATACTTAATATTAAAAAAGCACAAAAGTCTTGTATAAGACTAGAATATAGCCAATTACATTAAACTCCATAAGCAACTGACAAGATCAGGAGCCACAGAATTATCATACCAAGTAGGATAATGAACAGCTACAGCTCAACTCCAGATGCCATACTGGAAATGTAATGAATGATTTTTCACACTTGCAGTTGCTAGAGTTTCTAAATACTAAAAGCCATCTGATTAGAAAGAAAATAATGTTAGAATCTTATCAATAATCACTTTCTATTTGGCCTTACTTGCTCAGCTTCATGTTCCTTCTTTGTATATCCCATATTTTCCTGAACTGATTTGGAGTCTGAAGAAGTTAAATTATGAGAACTCCCAGCCTTTTTACCTACAAATTTTAGAAAGTAAACAAGAAATTTATGGGACTAAAGTACATGGCAAATTATATGAAAAGTTTCAGTTACATTTACACTTCTTATATTTATAGCTAAGTGAAGTAATACAACATTAAAATGGAATAGATGATGTCATAAAAAATCCTTCATAAGCATAACATACTTACATGACAGGAACGGAAGTAGACCTATTAGCTTGAATACACGAAATTTAAATGCAAGCCAGATTAAAAAAAGTTTGCGTTACATACAAAATGCATACATTCAAAAGGTTTCATTTTTAACTGCCCTGCTTCATAAAAGGTCATGTCCTGCATTTGTGGCCTGTTAACTTCTTAAACACAGTTCTGTCAACAAGATACCAACAATAGATTTAGTAAGAAAACGAGACAAAAAACATTTTAGAACAAAAAGTAGAAACAAAAATAGCATTTATGAGGCTGAACAAGTCTGAACACTTTTTCTTCAGAAGTACAGTATCACTATATTTTATCAAAATTACCTTGAAAAAAATCAGATGGAAACTGATCTGTAATATCTGAAGTGCTGCTACTTCGAGTTAGCTGCTGCTCTTGGTTTGCAAATAGGCCCATAGCTTCTGTTCCTGTTGAATTTTCCAGCTGTTGAGATTCTTCAACTTCTGTTGATTTAATTAAAACACAAAATATTTGCACAACCTCAGAATTATATACACATGTGAACTCCTTACCTGAGAAAGCTATATTAAAAAGCAACCCATTCAAATATTTAAAATTCCTAAGTTACAAAGCTAGAATGTAACTCCTAGTTACAGAAGTTATAATTTAAGTTTCATAAAATATCCTTAGAAAAATTGTAAAGTTTGGAGAGAGATGTATGAGCAGTGTAAGTGGTAGAAAGTCTAGAAAAAGGACAGAAATTACTTTGGGGGTTCGGAGTGCACAAGGAAGGGTGGGAGGATGTTGCGTGAACAAAGCTATGTTTTTCAGTGCTAGAGACACAAACTAGACCCTGTTCATTCTGGAAAGGGAAAGAATAGAGGAGAGGCAGCAAAACTACTATAAATGCAGAGTGTAGTAAAGATGACTATGCTTACTGACTTTTCCTCCATAAAGAGGGGAAGGGGAGAATAAAAAGGCAACAATTCAGAGTAAAAAAAGATCTAAGCTACATATGATTTGGGCTTAGTTTGCAAGGACAAACTGAATCATGCAGCTTTTTTTGCTGCAACCGAAAATAAGAAATAAAAAGAGAAGAGAGAGAGGCATGAAAATTCAAGTGAGAAAGTAAATTGACATACTGGGGAAGGAGCAACAGGAACTCTTGAGATTAGCTAGCAACACAATGCTTTTAGAAATGCATTTCTTTTAGCATTGGCACAGGGAAAAAAAAAAAACAACCAGTAACACTCGGTATCAAGTATGTTCCCATTCAGTAGAGAGGCTTTTAGTTATGGCCATGACACAGGTTAATGCCACATACCATACGTAAGCTAATTGCTAACTCCTTCCCCAGAAAGCAAAGAGGTGGCCCCCACACCCCATCAAAGCTGAACCAGCAGAACCACCAGCAGACTGTTCAAGGTGTTCAATCTGCACAGCCAATGCTATTTTCCTTTTTTAAAAAATTATGAAAAATGCTGCTGTAGCAACTCTTATGAGAATCCTTGAATTTCTTTTTTTCACTAAAGAACATGGGCTGAATTATTAAATCTTCTAGATTTCTTTCAGAATACCGTTACATAATATGCACAAATAAAAGTGACCTTTCCACCACCTTTCTGTTGTCCTCCTCTTGTCTCCTTCCCCCTGCTCTGCTTCCTGTCTGCTCCATAGGCACAGATATTGAGGCCACGCTTACTCATAAGTGAGCAAGAAGTACAGCCCCTCGGGATACCAGACTGCAGACCAATATACACAGACTGCAGCAGCAGCCTGCAGGAGGAGGACAATATGCTTAGTTCATTCAATCTACACTACCAAGTGAATTTAAATAATACTTAAATACTTAATAAAAATTGCGCCTATTTCAGAAAATTATCCAACAAATACACATGTACAAAGACCAACTGTTCTGGTATTTACTGACCTCAAAGTATCACTGTTGACTTTAAATGTCTTACAGAAAGCAATAAAATAAAATAATAAATTAATAATTTAAAAAGTTAGTATTTCAGGTCAATGCCCATATTCAATAGCTAGAACAATTACAGTGTTACAACTGAAGATAACAGTAAGCAGCATGAGATGAAAAAACACTAAAGATATTTCACAGAATAGGAATCCCTGGAGAGCCATAATGCACCACATAAAAAACTTTTCTTTTCTTGCTACAGCAGCTAACGACTCTGGTCAAGAGTCAGAAATCCCTCCCAGGAAATGAAAGGTGGGAGGTGACAGTCATATTGTCAGAGACTTACTAGCTGGAAAGAGAAATAAAAGAAAGTCTGCTAACATGATAGAGGAACCTCACTGCTTCCACCAAACACATCTTGGCTAGGTGATAGGATGAATGCCCTACAACAAAGTAGCTTTGTATTCTCAGGCCATTACATCTGTTTTTCACATGTGTGTCTGCGTACAAGTACAGAATTCAGTTCAGAAGTTGCATGAAGTTGTTCGAGCTTTATTTATCACAACAATAAGTTCCACAGGACAAGACTGTATTGAAAGCAGGAAAAAGTTTACTACACTTCTGAGCAAAAATATGCCCACTTCTGTCTAAATAACCACTAAAATACCGAAATCTGGATTGCTGCTTTAGTTTTTCCATTCCTAATCCTTAGTGTATTTGGTCTACACTATATTAAAACTTTAACAACTGCTTGGAAACCTTTAATAAACCAAGTAATTGAAAATGTAAACATGAATAAAAGCATTTCTTTAAGAAATTAAAATAAATTTTACTTTAGTTACTAGGAAATATAAATCTAATTGTAATTCATGGTAATCTTTAACATTAAAATGAACAAAACCTGCATTGCTTGCAGTACTACAAACACTCAGAGAAATCACACTATCTGAGAACCAAGAGGCACAGACAAATCTAGATTTGCTTCTGGAATCAATGATTACAAGAAGAATTCTTTAGAAGAAAAAAATAGATCCACATTTGTAAGCACCAATTTGTAATTGAGTGTAACACAGATTGAATGATATTTTTCTTTAAAATCAAGTAGCTCGACCAGCTGTATTTCTTTGCATATTTTGCTTGCACTAGCTCATACGTTCAAGCAGTCAACTAGTTTCTATAGTAGTTTCCTGAAAAGATATTGCTCTCCTACTTCTTCCTGAGAAGGTTGCTTATTTTGACAATGAATCCAGTGACAGAATAACAAAAAAGCATTAGAAGTAGCCACATTTTGCCACCCTTTCTAACTTTGAAAAAAGACAAGACATGCTCCCATTAAACTTGCTCGTTTCTTAATGGCTACCAATGTTTTGAACAGATCCGAGGCACAGGAAGCAGAACCAGCGCAAAGTATCTCATTCCACACTACTAAAGAATAATAAACTGGACAGAAAGGGAGCAGACAGACAGCAGTTTAAAAATATAAAGAACATTTATATAAAAGATGACTTTAAAGTACAGTACCTGACAGTCTGTGAGAGCAAGAAGTGTAAGAGATACCAGGTAAGAGAGAGCTCACAGTGTGAAGCAGAAGAGGTACACTTTTAGTAGCTGGCAAAGCCTCATAAAGATGAACACAGTTGCTGATAGACTGGCTTCGCTTAGCTTCCAGGAAAAAATAAAGCAATAGTTATGTCAGAAAAAATAATGAAATATTTGGGGTTTTGAATGTCATAATACAATGAAACACAAGGTTTTTGAAAAAGAAAAAAAATAGTTTTACAACATTAAGCCCAGAAGTATTTCCTATAAGCTGTAAGTTAACAATGTGAAACTGTACCTCACACATAGAAAGTACAATAAACAGCGATTTCTGAATCACAGCAGTTCCACAATGTGCAATATTTCATTTTGCCAGTGTATGATTCCTATCTCTGGGCTAACTGGACTTACCCTTCTTTCTTTTCATTGAAGTACCTGTAACTGTACATACAGCTCAAAAGTAAAGAATGGAAAAGTTACCGAAATTCCCCTCTACTAGCAATGCTCCTCCACAAAACCAGCTACCTCTTACACTCATTCATCTCTGCTGAAAACAATCCCTTTTCACTTGAGAAGTGGGATAGCGTGTTTCTCAAAAATCAGTCTGAAGATACAGCTGCCTCTGGTTTTGCTTTTAAAACCGGGGATCCCAGCTCCAGGCTGGATAAAGCCCTGAGCACCCTGGTCTGACAGACAGCTGACCCTGCTTTGAGCAGGTGGTTAGACTTGATGAAGTTCCTTACACCCTGAATTATCCTGTGGACCCTGGTTTTGGGGTGCTGAGCCCTGCTTTCCACGTTTCTGACCAGGATGATGAAAGGGATGCAAGCTACCTGAAAGTTTTTGGAGCTCTTAAGTCACCAGAAGGGAAGGGAGAAGATAAGTGCAGTCTGAATGCATATCATACTGAATTTCTCTTCAAAACAGCAACACTTAAATGGGTTCACTGTTTCTTAGAAAGGCCAACAAAAAACCCACTTTCCAAGGTGGCTAACACTCTAGAGGCTCTCTAACATCATTAAAAGCTTGGTATTTTATGGATTAATATCCAATTGTCATAAGCTTGAAGTATCCTTTAGAGAAAGACAGCAATTTATCATCAATTGTATATTACAAGTTATGCTGAATTACAGAAGTCTAATTTATTAAGAAAAAAAAAATCTTATTCACTGTACAGTTTCTCTTTTTGTACACAGCAATGTCAATGCTGACACTTAGAAGACAGAGGGGGAAGGAAGGAGGAAGCAAAAATACTCAAGCAGGGTAGCAGACAAAAGATTTTCTGCTGCTGCAGAAATACTCTGCTCTTACTCTTGCAAGCAGCAGATGAAAAGAAAGTCTTACCTGGAATCAGGAGGTGCTTTCTATGTTGAGTTAGGGGTTTTTTTGCTGTTGTTTTTAAATGGGGGAGGGAGAATATTAGGGATTTAAAAAGAGCCCCCAGCGGAAGACACTTTCCCCAAAGTGTCCACCCTGCTAAAGAAAGTCCTCCCATGAACAGCCCTGGCTTCTGTATTCACCTTGGGGACTGCTACATTTCTTTCTGAAAGACGACACCTCTGGAGGCTTAGTAGCTGAGTTTTGTGTTTCTAAAGTCTCACATTAGAAAAGGGATATACATTTTGTATCTTTGAAATTATTATTTGTAATAACCACATGTGCAAATAAAAAACTTTTTTGCACCTGCTGATTTGGGAGCCACTGATCACCACAAATCCCATGAAGGCAAGAATAATTCTCTTTTTACATGACCATGAAACACAAAATGAAACTAAGGGCTTTTTACACATGAAGTTCATCTTCCTACCTGACAATCTACTTGCTCCCTACCAAATAAGCTTTTCTTACTAAAGGTACTAAGTTCCTTTAATTTGAACGCACACAACTAAGTAAAGTCCTTGCTGATCAATACTCCCAGGTTCTCTCTAATGCTCTGGTGAGAAGTCTAGGGCAGAAATGCTGTAGCAGAAGAAAGAATTCTCCACTGGAGCACAAATAGGAACTCGCTGAATTTAAAAATAAAACAGACACAAAGAATGAATTGACTCCATTGCCAAAATGTTTTGTGATCCAACCTGAAGACTGTACCTTAGTTATGAAGCCTGTAGCCACAAAAACATACTAAATCACCTTCAAATTTTCCTGGTAAGAAACTCAACTAATCTGTTATGAATGAGGAAGGAAGCTGTGCAGCAAAATGTCTCCTATTCAAAAGCAGGAGATTTTCTATGGAGAGTTTTAATCCATAGCCCATTGAATTGGAACACAGAAACATGCTATCATGAAATAAAAGAGAGATCAAATTCAGCCTGCTGAATCAGGTTTCTGTTCAGGTATCTGTTCAATGCCTGGGGTCACAGATATTCCCTCATCATTCCTCACCCCTGTTCTCCCTTCTCCTGTTTTCCTCTTCCCAGAAGTAAACACGAGAGAAAAAAGGAAAAGGAGATACTATATACACCCCATCATGCTAATAAAAAGAAAGCAAATAAAGTGAATAAGAAAGGATGAAATTGTTTAGTAAATATCTGGTTTACCTTGTACTCACAGTAAATAGCTAGCTGTATGAAAGTTCAGAAGCAATATATATTATCTGATTGATATTAATAACTGCTTTCTTATGAATTGATAGAAATAGGAATGTACTTCACTTCTTTACAGAAAACCATAACTTGCACATGACTAACTTGCAATTAAATGTAATGTATTTAAAAGCATACATTTAGAATTTTCCAAAGTACTTTGATTCTTCTGGTAGTGGTCAAGACATCCAGACACAGGTATGCAACATCTCTGTTTATGCATTTAATTATTAAGTTGCATGACTTTTGGAAGCCGCCACAATTCAAAGGCAGATTTAAAACTTGAGTGTTACTGAGTGTTTGGGAACATAAGCATTAGTTATGGTCTAACCTGATGCTCTTTGACGAACAATATTTCTTGCTTTCTCAACTCCTGGGGCTCCAGAGGTTGTAGCACTTCTGAATCTCATTGGCTCCACAACTTCTGGATGACTTTTCCAGCTTAATGAAAAAGATCTTCCCACTACAGCAGTCTTCTGAGGCTCTAAAATGCCACCTTAGAGATAAAGAAAACAAAATTCTCTAGCATTGTATGCTTCGGCACACTTTTTTTTAAAGTATGAAAGGACTTAGAAGTACTCAGACATGAAAAATATTAATCTTTTAAACAACATAGATGATTTTTTACTATTACTAAAAAACAATCACTACTTCAATTATGTGCATCAATTGCAAGGTGGCACATAAATGTAGCTAAAATACTGAAATTATTTAATAAAAATACATGGGAAAAAAATTTTACATTGATGACTATGCCAGACCAGAGCACAGGAAACCACGTTTCATTTCTGCTACCCAGAAAAGACTGATTTTGAGCGTGTACTAAAAACTGCTAAATAGCTATCTTCTGTTGACCCCAATTACCTTTCCTCCCACAATGAAGGATGAGAACACATAAATCCAAAGTACTTCACATTTGATTAAACAGGTTCTTACACTAGATTAAGTAGTATTTAATGTTAAGTTAAATGAAATTAATTTTCAAGTTTAAACTTAAATATTTAACTTGTTTGATACAATAAGCACTGAAGCACAGAGACCAACCTTTTCCTCTCTGCTTTTTTTCTTTTTGTTCACTGAGCTTATCCAAGGGTAAGTTTGTCATTTCCACCCCATACACTGTTCTTGCTAGCACCGCTGTTAGAGAGTCCATGATATTGGCCCACTCGTTTATGAGCTCCTCCCAGTCCGTCAGGGAGGACAAAACGCTAAGCAGCTCATCCCACAGCTCCCGAGAAATGTAAACACTCAGGTTTGCTCTGATCCAAGCCACAATGAGGGTCTGAGAGAAAAGAAACAAATGACAGTTCATGCATTTCTGCCAAGATTAATTCAGCACAACAACATCAACCCACATGTTGAAGTCAACACTGACCTGCATATTAGCGTTGATTATTCGTGATGCACAGGTATTATGCATAGATATTTCTCATCAAAAAAGCATTCCCAGAAATCAGTAGGTAAATAATTGTGAAAGTAACTGACTACAGAAATCTAAAAATTCTAAAACGTATGTTTCAGATGGTCTATTATGTTCTCTGGTAAACTGAAATAATATGCTGTGTATAACAATAATAGAATGAAGAACTGTCTCCTACACCTACAGAATGATTGTAGTGACTGAGCTACGCTTGTGACCCTCAGACCTAGATAATGCAGCTCAGCATGCAAAGTACAATATGATGTATAAATGTTTTCACCTCCTTCAATGTGACTCAGTTTTGACTTGCCAGCTGAACTTCTAGGAAAAGAGTTAAATCAAGCTTACATTTTAGAGATACTCATTGAAGATATCCCACAAAAAAAACTGTGTGCCTGGCTGTTCTACCACGGTTTGTAATAGAGCTCTGAAGAACAGATCAAATCAACTGCCTGTTGCACCTGGATCTGTCTCCCTCTGTTAGGAACAGTTTACAAAATAATTACTTCTATTATTGCAACAGTACTTAACTAAAACTATGGGTATTCATCATGAAACAACAACATTAAAAAACAAACAAACAAAAAAACCCCAAACACTCACTCGGAAAAGTAATCCTGACATGCTTTGAGCAAATGTATCCTTCATTTGGTTTTCTTTTGGCTTCTGCATCACAGCTTCTGTTATTCTAAGGAGTATCTGTAACATCTGTTCCCTGGTTCCGAAACAAAATTATACTTTTTGTTCACATGTTCTATTGTACTTGTTAATTTTCATGTACCAAAAACCCTCTTAATTCTCCAGTAAGCCTTACATATTGAGGATGTGATCACACTTCAGACTTCACAGATCATTTGCAAAACATTAGTTGGTTATGGACTGTAAAAAACTAATTTTTGAGAAGGTGAACTCAGGAATAGAAATACCAGCCAGAACCTTGAAGTCAAATAGTACAATGATGTAGCCTCAGCAGAACCTGCAATTTCACAAATCAATTCAGAGGCCAGTCACAAGTGTGACTTACAGAGTAAGGTCCACCCCTGAGAAAGCCAGTCTTTTCTCTACCCAATAATTCTCCCATAAAGTTTAAATGTTGATAATTTTCTCTGAAATGATGCAGGCTATATTAAGCTTACCATGTCTTTTTATTCATTGATAATTCCATTATCATGCGCCTGAAGATACTCAGAACTGCTTTGCAAGCATCAACTTGCTCCTTCAGAAGCACAGGGACTTCAATGCACGGTTCCAATAAGAAAACATTCGCAGCGTTTGTCAAGAATACCTTTGAGACAGGCATTTACAGTCAGTTTACATAGCATCAGGAATAAAAATGTCAAGACTTACAATAAAATACTTCTCCTCCTCCAGTCAAACCTTTCACTTTCCTTAGAGCAAGTTTCATATTTTACCTATAACTTTATTTTTCTACATCATTCTAGCAAAAGTCAGGTGGCATTACAGACCCAACAAAGGCATGCATTGCACAGTATGGGTTTTGTAGGTGTCTCTTCTGTTGGGTCAGGCAAGAGTTCCATTCCTTCAGCTACTCATTTCCTGGCATGATATGCTTGAGCAACCACCAATATTTCCAATAAATGAGGTTTAACGAAAGCAAATGTACAGTTCTGATTAATTCCTAGCACCGACAGCAGAAAAAAAATGAACCTTCTGTCTTAAAATAGATATCTGGCTCTGAGACATGGTCACATGGTTTAATATTAATTTTTTAAAAGTTCTAAAAAGTTCTGAAGCCCAAATCGTATCTTACAAAAACCATCAACTGCTGGTAGTTTTTTTCCTTAATCTCAGAGACTATTATAATTGGTAGTGTAAGTTACATGATCACGTAAGTTACAGCCTTGTACCCTTTCTATACACCACACCTGTAACGCAGCTTGAGCACCAGCTTTAACATTTTTGTCCTCGTCTTCTAATATACATCCTCTGTTAACAGCACTGGTAAAGGAGTACGTTCTTCCCCAGCTGGATGAGCGCTTATGTCCTGAACGGTCAGAGGAAAGCTTTCAAAAACATGATTCAGTTAGTGACAAAGCAGAAAGGAATATGTCCATATTTATTCAAAATCATTTAGAATGTCAAAAGCAAAAGAGGGGGAACTGTCAAGTCCTACATTCATTTCAGCAAGGGATTCATGTCTATTATTTCTTAATCTCTGAACAGACTGTATATGGCATTTAAAGGTTCATTAAAGTTTTAAGAGCTATGTTATTTAAAGTATTTTATATTACATTTTGTAGTCACTGATTGCAGTAATATTTGAATTTAAGCCTGGCAAAACTATAAATCCCCTACAAAGATAATCTGTCAAAACCTTGTAATTCTCACTATGTTTTTACAACTTGAACCTCTTTCTCAGTACAACAAAACTTCCCTTTAAATAGCTTCACAGTGTCAATAGTGTCATCAACTTTTACTGATGGTTCAATATAGGATACTAAAAAGACGATGCACAGAATTTGTATCTACACTTTAATTTCCTAGATTGAGGTGTCTGAATCCAAAGATTTCATCCAGTATATACAAATTAGTAGATATTTTTCAAATTCTTAAGTAACTAACACCAAAAGGAAATAGTCCTATGTGCACTAGGCCAACACACAGTGCAAATTTGAACACTGCAGAAGGTATTAGTATTTCTTTCATTAAGTTCTTGCGACTGTATTTGTATAGACAGGGAATAATCAACAAATTACATTTTTCAAAATAGCTGCAATCTTTCCCTGCACTCAGTAAGGGCTACTGAACACTCAGTATTTATTTAAATAGCTGGACCTTAAATAAAAGCATTTTTTAATCTTGATTTTCCACACATTTTTTAAATTGCTACTCATTTGTAAAGCGAGTTTAAAACTTAAATCATATATTGTAGGCGAACAGAATGAAGTAACACTGATACCATACATGTTTACCATCCATTTGCACCGATGAATCCTCTAAGTTGACAACAGCATCCTGACTGTCTTCCTTTTTGTCTGGCTCCTCCATGAACACAGGTTTCTCTTGCAATATCCACTTTCGATATACCTTAACCACTTTTCGTGTTGCAGATATATCAGAAGGCGGCAATAAAAAAGCCTAAATTGAAAAGTTAACTAATTTTACTATATATAGGACATAGATGTGCATGCATATGCACATATCCCCACGTTTCTGGAGGTCTTAGGAGACTAAAAATATCATATAGTGACAGAAGAACTTTGCACTGCAGTGAACAGGCACAGAAATCAATGTCTGAAAATGTCACCTGGTACAAAAAAGTGTATTTTGCCAACAAAAAATTTTTTATATCAATACGCATTATATTACAAAACCACTGAAAGAGCTGAAAATACATTTTTCATACTAAAAAACTGGTCCGTCCAACTAGGAAGAGATTACCCACTCTCCATGACTAACAGGGCCAAAAACTATAGCATTGCATTTCAGAGTACTCACAGTGTATTATCCTATACCCAGTTTAGCTGCAAAACTTTACAAAGGTATCTTGCTCAGGTTGGGGAAAATCTTTGCATCATATAGTACATTTCCTTGTCTCTAGTCAGCACAAAGTGCAACATCCAACAGCTGATTTCAACAGAAATTGAAGTGTTAACAAAAGCAAGTTTAAATATGCCCTACAGCAAGTGTATATAAAATTTCTGGAAGTGTCTTCACAGACACTGTCAAGTTATTAAGGATACAGAAACTGAAAAAGCCAGAAGCCAGCTGCTAGAATATTAGAGAAACTGCAGCTCAGCAGCAGGATAAATGGACACTACACAGAATGCTTTCAGAAAGGCTAAGAATTAGGGTAGAAAGAACAAAAAAAAGAGTAGAGGAATTCACAGTGACTAGTGAGATTCCTGTAAGGGAGAGATAAACACAAAAAGGATCCAAATACCATTATCTGTTTCAATTACTGAACACTGATCATATTCAACAAAGATGAAAGTACTGCATCACGTTAGGCTTTGTTCCCTGAAAGCTGGTCTAACCTTATATACTCTGAACAAACACCAGGAGAGGGCAGCATGCCACAGCGGTTCTTAACATACACGAAAGTTCTCTTCCTGCCAAAGTGCCACCCATCTCACTGACATGCACTGAAATGGTACAAGGAGTTCCTAAACCGTGCCACACAAGATACTTGACAGTAAAGCACGTGTGCTCACTCAGCTTCTGGAGAGCATCTTCCGCACATTTATGTGACCTGGAACTGCCACTTCAACCAATTTCTACCTTGGTAACGGACAAAAAAGAAAGCAAAAAAAAAAATTGGGACTCTCCAGTAGGTCCACACATATTTTTTTCCCAAACAATTGAAAAGATGTGAAATTAATGAAAAATACTAGTAGAAGCAATCAATGTTCAAATAGACACTAAATACTGACACTGATCACAGGAACAAGAATCTTACTAATTCAAATAATAAATTTGCAAGCTACTAGCTCCTTATACACCTTTAAATTACATCATAATACCAAGAACAAATAAAGTGGCCCATTCAAATGGGACATGTAGCCATCTGGCATCAGCAACAAGCTTCAGTTCCTATAAAAATGTGATAATTTTATTGTTAAAACTAGACCTAGGAGGGACTCCAAACTAAAAGGGTGCTGGTGTGATTAGCATCAAGTTTGACCAGTTACCTGACCAACAGCCTTCGCAGTGTTCTTTCTCATAACCAAGACATTTCCTTTAAAAAAATACATAATAGCAACTAAACATACACACTTACTTGTCGAAACACCTCATTGACAAAGTTAACATATCCTCGAGTGGACAAGAGGATTCTCTGCACCATCTCATAGACGGTCCGGTGCTGTTCTTCAATGCTGCAGAGGCTGGAATTGCTGAGCCTTCTGTCGGACAAGGTGCTGCTGTTAGAATGGCTTCTCTCCTGCTCGCTCGCATAAGACATACTGGTTTCCAGCTCTGTGCTTTTATCTTGGTTTACAACACCAACAGACTACACAGAAGAAAACACACACCTAATTAAATAACTGAAATAGCATACACCAAAAATCTGGAATACTTGCGCAGAACTCAAGATACTAGTGCTCTTTTTCAAGCAACACACTGGGATCCCAGCAGTCAGGAAGTGTAATCTTCAGTCTACTACTTGATCCAAGAAGGAATCTGGCCTTATACTTCACGTGATGTACACTTCATACGAGTACTCTTTGTCAGGTTTTGTTCTGGAATTGCATGTATTTTGCAACATCTTGAACTGTATCTGGCTAAAACAATCCAGTCAGGAAGAGACAGAAGACTAAAACACTGCTTCTGAGTTACCAGAAAGAACCCCAACTTACACTAACTCAAAGCATCGCCCAAATGCAGTCCTGCTTTATGTTTATATTAACAAGGCTGCCCTCTGTTTGACCAAGTGAGCAGTACCAGAGCAGCAATAACATCTCTGCTGCTTTTCACAATGAACTTTTTTGGTAAGATTCAGCCACACTAGTGAGGCACAAGCTAGAGTAAGTGAACTTCAAAGCCCCTAAGAAGTCAACATGTGCCAAAAGCTGTGACACAGCTTCAGCTAAGTGATAACTTTTGAGCAGTTTCCATTTCGACAGCAGCAATACCTTTATGCAACCTAAGTATTTATTTTGTGTCAGCTGTCTATAAAATTCAGTGAAAAGAAAAAAATTCTTTTTCCAGGCTATGTCTGTTGGAACGGCACAGCAGTTTATACAAAAGGTGGAATTTCCAGTGAGAAAGAAAAGATCAATAAAAAAAGCACTTTCAGTAGGTAAGCTACACTTAGCTAGTTTAGGGCTTCAAAATTCTACAGTGAATAACTCCAACAACTATCAACATGAAAATATACAGTGCTACCGTAATAGTTAATGTACGCTTTTCTGCTGGATCCTGATTTGACACCGACCTACGATTCAAGAGAAGAATATAAGTTGTCATTGATCCTAAATTTTTAACAGGAAGCTGGAGAGTGTCTTAAAAGAAAAAGCATCTATTTCTATAAAATTCATTGTGAAGTCCCTAATCCTAGAGAAGTCTCAACCACCAACTATAAAGTGAAATATTTTTTTAATATCTCATTGTAAACAGCTGCTATAATCAAGAGGAAAACAAAGCAGCCTTTGACATTGCTGGGAAATGGTCCATGGCACAAATAAGTTTGACAGTTTACAGATTAAATTCCGAGAGTCCAAACATAATACTGATGAAGCTGGTAAGGCAAACAGTTATGAAAAAAAAAAATTCTAGTAAATTACTAAAGGGTTTCCCTTAGATGTTCCTTCCTTTAAAGAAAAAAAGAATAATCAAATAATCAAGTACATCATTTATTCACTGAGGGGTAGCATCTCTTTCTTGCTTCAGTTGTCAGTGCATTGTGATCATTTGCAAGGGTAGCATGTACATAAGAAAAGAGAGGTAAACTTTAAAGCACACCTGAATAATTTTAGGGAGCATTTCTCCTCCATTTTTTGTATTCTGAACAGCAGTTAAATATTTCTTTTCAAGAAAGAAGGTAACAAGCCACTTAATAAAAACAACCCGAGCTGCCATATACGGGATTTTTGTGCTATAGACGTTTTCATTGTTTCGCGTTGCAGTAATGTATACCGGTCTTGGTCTTATATCAGGAATATCTGGTGAGATAAAAAGAGAAGATACAAAGAAAATCTAATCTTAAAAAACTGCAATTGCTTCCAGACACTGGTTAAATGTATTGAACATGTCACCAACAACATTTTCTCCATACAAAGTAACAGATGCAATGACTGACTGCTTTTATTTATGCTTATATTCTATCATAATTTTATTACTCTTAAAGAAAAGCAAGAACATGAAAACACATCTTTCCCAAACGTTATAATTTGCATCACGCAAAACAAAGTAAAGCAAAAGAGAAGGGCTGCAAAAAGAAGGGCAAAATCTGAAACTAAGAACCACTCCTACTAAATTAACGTAAGTTAATTTTTTAAATTCTACAGAGTTTTACTAATAAAGTACAGTGAGAAAGAGAAGATGGCTCTGGAACATTCAATAGTGCGAAGATTAAGAAGAAAAAGGATACTTCGCACATCAGAAAGAAGTTAACTCAGGTGCAATAAGCACTGCACAAGTTGAAATAGAAGGAAGAAAATACATGGGAAGAAGTGGAAGATTGACAAAGGGAGATAAGTTGGGTCACAATTCATTCAGATGCTTAGATTTAGGGAAAAATCACTTGCACACAGCTGAAAAACACTGAAGGCCTGGGCTCTAGCTGTGAACAACACAGCTGAAGTGGCACTGAGGTGATTTTAGGCACTAAATATTAGTGTCTAAGGACCAGAGCTAATTTTGTCAGAGGAGGAAGGGGAAGGATGATGAAGAGGCTGCAGTACATCAGGTGAGTATTAACACCACCAGCTCCTATGGACTCTAATACATAATTCAGTAGAAAATTAGGAAAAATGTGAGCGTTTCTGAAATCACATGCTTTTAATCCTGCAACTATAGCTGTACATATCCATTTCCTTTCATTTGGCCCTTCATGCTCATTTTCTCTTCAAGGAAACAATAAGTAAAGTAAGAGTAACTAAGTTAGCTACTCCCTCACACTTGGGCAGCTTGCTGATTCTTTAAAAAACCTGTCAGAGAGCATGTCCTGTCTTCATTACATATCACAGTTACAGAGTTCTCGCTCACTCGATATAAATGCTATGCCAGTGCAAATGTCCTTAGGAAAGGAGAATCAGGCCTGCCCTTACGCAGTGATGAGCGGCAGCAGCTTCCTGGACTATCTCAGAAAATCAAAAGTTGTGCTAGGAAAAAATCAAAACATGAGACAAGGGAGGAAAAAGTCCTCATTCAACAGAACTGTAGTGATGTGCCAGCAGGTAACAGAGATGCTACTGAGAACAGTCACCATTATTCCTTTTTCTACTTAAAAGACAAAATTCAGTACTTACCAAGAACAGGTTTGTAGAGGTTGGTTAGCTTTGTAAAAGATGGAAACAAGTGAGGAAGATAGTATTTTCTAAACAAGGTAAAGAGAAACTTAAAACCAGTGTCTTGGTTTTCCTTATTCTTCCACTCTAAGCTTGCAGCCTTTGTCATGGAGTTAAAGAGAAACAAACAAAAAGCTTGAAGTTAATGTGTTATACTGACGATCATTCCACATTGAATACAAAAGAGAAATAATTACATTTTAACAAGAGATATAAAAAATTAGCACTGTCCCAAAAAACTTTACAAACTGCAGCAAGAATATAAGATATTACCATGAGGGCTTTGGCATAACAAAAAAAGCAAGCTCATTAGAGGCCAGCATATTTGTGCTGTTCTAATGCAGTGAAGCACAGAAAATGTCATACTAATGTTTTTAAAAAATTTGCTTCTTACCTGTAAATTTAGACAAAGTTACTTTGGGCTACACTTTTATCACAAATAAGTTTGTCATCAGAAACATAGTCAATGCCCATGTTTAATACAGTTGCACACACATATGCAATACTCCTTTGCAAAACTTGACTCAAGGCACAAGTAATTTCCACTGACAAGGAAGAGGCTGATATCTAAGTTAGTTTTTAAAGGTACTCTTCCATTTTTGCATAGATCCAACACCAAAGAATCATACACGTACTTTCAAGTTGCTCTTTACCAACAGTTTTGAACTACAATTCCTTGTAAGACTGTGCCAATTTTGACAGAGTTGCTCTTTTCATATTAAAACACCTTCAATTTGGAATAAATTGCACATAACCTCTATAGGTGTGTTTTCTTTATTTGTATAAGAAAACCCAATACAATTTCAAATAAGAAAGGTAAAAGTAGACATCTCTACAATGAAGCACTTTTTCCAGTGATGACTTAAACCTACCTCACTTACATCGCTTCTCTTTTTGTGAAACTCAAGTGACAACTAAAAGTGTTTATCTTTTGACATATACTTCAAATTCAGGCCCACCTCTTTTTTTCTTTCTTTCTTTTAAGCAACATCAAAAGACTACAGGATTCTTAAAATTTTTTTTTCAGTAAAAGCTCTTAGTAAAGCCTGTCCAACTGTACATGGCAGATGAAAAGTTCACTGAATCTATATCCAGGATGATAATTTATTAAGTTAAAGAAAAACTGACTTGTTTACATCAGTCATGTGATATTTATTTATTTTCTTCTAAACACATTTTCTTACTTTAATCTGTATCAGATCTTTTTCCCAATCTCTACAATTGTGGAACTTGCAATGTCCTAAATTGGCAACACATACATGTAGAGCTTGGAAATGACACTGCTGAGTTTTTGTATCATTTTATTTGTTATGTAAATAAAATTACTCATATTAAATTCTACCCAGTCACAGACATAAATTTTCTTGAAGATGTAGATCTGCTCTACATTCCAGCTCTCAGCGATCATTTTGCACTTGCATCAGATTACTTTAATATCATCTCTTGTTTATAGCAAGAAGGTTACTGCCCAACTGTGCTCCCCTCTACCAAGCAACACAAATAAATGAATGTTGATGATCCACAATGACATTAGATTTATAGTGTAGTCAGTTTTTCAGATCCCAAACACGTAATAAGAGTATAAAAAGAACAGTGAAAATTTAACTGAAGTGTTGTGAGACTCTGATATGTAAAACAAAGAGTGCCGTGTAGGAAGTTGATAATTTAATACAGCCACTTTTCAAAATAAAGCATTTATTCAAGATGACAAAACCCCTTCGAAATATCATTTTGGTCTTGCCTTTTGATATTAAAAAAAAAAAAGTATCTCAAAGTCTCAAAGTATTTTATTATCTTTTATCTTTTTTTTTTTTAAATACTTAGTTCTTTAACGTTCATTGTCTATACAGTTGCCACTTTATTTAAAATGTTGCTTAACTTGTACTTTTCAAATATATACATTATCTTAATTTCTTTCCTGTACGGATTAATCTGATCTATTTCTAATGATAATTTTTGATTTACACGTTACTTGCATCCTCTTAAAAAACCTCTGAAGCCATCTCTCCTTTTTTCTCTCTTTCTCCAGTGCTCCTTTACATGTCTGCTCAGCTATGTATGTTTCCGAAGAGAACAAATTGCATCTTTACACCATATCAATTTTCTAAATGCGACCACAAGCACATTAAAAAGTCAGTTATCCTGCAAGTTTCGATAACATTCATTAATTCTTATCACAAGTGTGAAAAACTTCTTGTTTTCACCAAAAATGGCACAAGGAAATACCTTTGGGGTGATTTTCCTTTTAAAAACAAGGATAAGAAACAACAGAAGACAGCTTCTTCCTGGGGAGGGGCAAAACCAGCTCTGTATAGATACATTGTAGACTTAATTTTCTACCACAAGTACATTCCTCCAAATATGAACAGTTAAAAACATATATCCTCCGCACCTGAATTACCATATATTTTAACAGTAGCTGAAGAAAATAGCAGGTTTGGTCTTCAGCAATTTTATCTCCAGAGACAGCTGGCAAAAGTGGGGTTATTTCTTCCGGGAAAATCTTAGCTAAAATAAAAAGAAAATGTTTTAAACATAGGAAACCTGAAAATAGTTAAAGAAAATATATTTTCTATAAAAAGATTAATTTGAAAATAATCATTAATGTCTACTAAGTTGTACACAGTCAAAGTCCAGTAACTGCTTGGGCTTCCCGTATTTCCCCGAGTCCTACCACATATAACTGAGGATGGCACCAACCTCTGATTTATTGCAGTTTGGAAGGGTTAACACAAGCAATCCCTGCAGATTAACCAATAAGCTGTAAATCTACACAGCTACTTGTTTTGCAGTAACATGTTCATATAGCTGCATCTCAATTAAAAAAAAAACAAAACAAAAAACAACAAAACCCAACTATTCTAAACTCAGAATGACAAAATCAGAAGGCTATACAGCTGCAACAAATACAGTAGCTTGAAAAATCCAATATATCTCTGAATTATAAAGACAAATAGTATCATCCATGTGACATCTTCCCCACAAGAAACTCTACAGCTCCACAACAACCTCAGTGGAAGGGGGAGGCAACACACCCATCATGGACATTCTGTTCATTTACTCACCGTCTGGCGAATTAGGAGGACTAATGAGGTTATCTAGTGTACAGGGACCCCGTGAGGACATAATGGGTGGAAAGCCAGGCACAAGGCATGCAAATATTAATATCTGCTCTTCTGCACAGTTAGTCTGAAGTGCTTGAAGCCAGAGAAGAAACAGTCGGATTCCTTCACATCTTATCTACAAGGGGATGATTTTGTAGAAAAAGATATTAAAACAAATTTGTAAGTACAGTAACATAATTAAATAGTTAAGAAAATGCAGGACAAATACTTTTATCCCAGCTATGTGCTACTTCCATCATACCAAGAATAATTCCATCACACCAAGAGTAATCACATTATTAATTTAATCATGAGCAGAGAAAGGTGGGAGCAAGCTGTACCCAAGGTGGTGGCACTCCAAGGAGACAGCATTACCACTCCAACTTCAATCAGAGGCCAAAAAGTTTAGTTTCACTCCCCCAGTTCCTAGTGCCAAAAGCATCCTGGCTAGTCTCAAGACTCAATCTTAAAACGGGCTCTGGAAGTACAACAGCAAGTGTAACATGCAACTGGGGAGCTGCCAATACTTCATGACCTACTAAGTCTGAAATCTTGGCCCCACAGAGGTCAAAGCAAGCTGTTGTTCTCAACATCACTGGGATCAGAAGATCCTCATGAAAACTAAGATGCAACAAAACTACACAAGGTAGAGTATTCAATAAGTTTACTAAGTTTATTTACTTCCTTTTTATTAACAAGTTACAATTTTAATTTTAGCTATATATTTAGAAAAAGAAAAATGGATTTAAAACTCTTCGGCAAACAAGAAACCAATACGTTTAATACAGTATACTTAATGCAAGAGAGACATGAAAAAATAAAGTATTAAGCAAAATATATTGATACCCTCTCCAGGTAACTTTACAAAGATCATTAGAACAGCAAAATGACTGAAGATAAATATTAAAGTAATTTAGGATTACAATAATAAAATTCAGGATTAAAAAGTGAATAAGAAAATTACAAAGCCTAACAATTTGAAAAACACTTATATTGGAAAATTGTAAAGTGATATGCTTCATAAAAATTAAAGTTAAAAGAAATATGAATACATCATCAAAGAGAAATACCTTGAGAGAATTTCCAGTGTGCAAAAGTTTCTTCAGAATCGTTCCTGGATTAGAAAAATTAAATAGGCATGTATCAGATACTAAGATGGTCACTTTCCACCAGAACATTTTTTAAAAAATACTACAGAAAAGGCTAGTTTGATGCCATTTACTATGTGGTTACTGCACTGGTGTTTAAGAAAACTATGGGGTGAAAAAACCCAAAGTGAATCTAATTGCAATCATCATCATCAGTATTATAAGATTAAATATAATGTATCTTTACAGTGAGGTACTTTGGTTTTAGTCAGATGACAATTTCTCAAATTATTTTCATTAAAAATAAGATATCTAGGGGAAATTTTGTCTTACTAGATTTGGAGAAATCAAGAAGTCCAACTTGTAGGATTAATGCATTCAAATACACTAATATTGACAGTAATGATAAAGAAAAGATGCTAGCAATCTATACTACATTCATGTCTAAAACACAGCTATTAAAACTGCAAAATATTTCTATCTGGTTTTAGAAATACCAGGCTAACTGCCGTTATCTTCAAATGTCTGACCTAAAAATCAGAGACAGATTATACATCAAATGCTTCAGTTAAAAAGTGTTTTCAACCCAATTCTGAGAAAAATAACATGATGTAGCACTCAGCTGTTATTTCTCCTGGATTTGTGAATTATGTACATTCCTTAAATGTGATCCTTCCCTCAAGATCTCACCATTTCACGGTATTAAATGGAAATTATTAACATGTATAGCAAATACATATTAATGCATGTGAACATTAAGCAAAAAGCAAATTGTAAGGTACAGCTGTAAATAATTGCATGGCCAAATTTTGTAGCTTATTTATTTGACACACCTAAAAAATTATCCAAATATGACTATTCAAGAGAAGCATAATTATAAAGAATATATTAGCTATAAAACAACTGACTAAAACCAATTTGTTCTGGACTAATTCAGATGAAATGGTAGTAAAGTGGTCAACCAGATGTCTCCTTTTATTTTTGTCAGTGCTAACTGGAAATGTGACAACAGCCCTTTCCTTGACCTTTAACTTCCACTCATTATTTCTTCTGCAACAGCAAATTCATTGTTCTGATAAAAAACATTGCAGCTGATGAAATAGTGCTGGAAACCAAACCAAAACAACAACAAAAAAGTACTACTTAGAAGAAATATAACCCCCCCAAAGCAGCATAAAATTTACTTTAACAAACAGCAAAACAAAATGTTGTGACCACTTTGGTAGCATTCAGAAGCAGAATTTTCAAAGTAGTGATGAATCAAAGACATTTAATTCAGAGAAAATTATCAAGTTAAACTACTTCATTGGATTTACAGGTGCTTTGATTATCAAAATAAATGTATTTCACTTTTCAGTATTTCTGTGCCGTTTTGACTCTAGCTTTATTCGATGTGGTCAAATGAGGAGAGGAATAAATTTTACTTCCTGGCTCCTGCACATGATCACAAGGTCAAAACATTCACTATATAAGTACTGTAGGCCACAGGGAATATTTAAATAATTAAAAAGTTAATTTCAAACTAAAGACAATAAAACTTTTTCCCCCATAGCATTAATGTTCGAATCTAATTTTAAAATCTAGTTGGAAGTCCTATACGAACTATGTGAAAGCTTCTAAAAAACATGATAGTTGTTCAGAAAAATTAATCCTGCTTCTCTTATTTACATTTCCAACGTTCATGAGTTACTAAACCAAGCATGTTAGATATCTATTATCTTTATGCTTAAGAGAAAACAACTATAGCAGAAGAACAGTAAGTGCTTTAAGCCAAGCACTCCAAGTGCATGCCTTAACTAAGTCGGCAACTTTATTTTGTTCTTTTTTATGCATGTGTTGCAATACAATCTTCAGCCCCATGCTTATGAAGCCTTTTTCTGCAGAACACCTGTCCCACAAAGTATGCAGAATGGACAGGAGAATAAGAAAAAAAGCATAGCTTTACTATCTCCAAGACTTCTCTCTGCCAGATGCCTCCTATTCCTTCTCTTGCTTCAGAAGCCAGAATATGTACAGTAAATACTGTAGGAGCGTGGGGAAAGAACGGATAGTCCCTTGGTTTGATCAAGTGAATGGTCAAAGATATCTTGTGTCTGTCATGGCCAATGTCATATTCTAACGTGACGCTTGGCAAATCCTCTGTTATATGAGAATCAGTGAAGACAGCTAGGGTCAAACTTGCAGAAATACTGTGTATTCATAATTTCACCTATAAAGGCCAGTAAAATTATGGACCACTCATTAAAAGAAAATTTGATCAAAAAGAGCTACTATAAAGTTTGTATTTTTGTCCTTAATCTTTTTCCTTCACTACCCCAGCTCTAAACCAGAAAGTCCTCATTTAATTCCCACAAAGAGTGTGACATCTGAGTGTTTCACAAATATTAATGAACTAAACTGCACAGAGAATACAGGAATATCAGAGAAAAAATTAAGCTCCTGATCACTGCAGCAGTCCAATAGTTTGCATTTAGTTTAGCACAGCCTGTGCTCAACTACCAAACAGCCACCTATTCACAGCAGTTGTTTTACAGAATAAATTTCCAGGAGGTGGCAAGGGTCGAGTTCAACACAGTATCTATTGTTAGGCAAAGAGCAATATGTACGAATTTGTATGGGCATCTCGTATATGATCACTTGCAAAAGACTATCATAATGCAAATTTGCAAGAGTCACATACAGATTCCACAACCCTCCTCAATCTTAATTTTTGGTGTTAGTCTGTGAATACAAAGGGAGACCTAATTAGAAAAAGGTGTGTTGGTTTATAAGCCCCATCATCTTGATAGATTCTAGCACATGAAAGAGAAGAAAGGGAAGGGGACCCAGGTAAATCCAAGAGTATAAAAATTTAAAGAGCATTTGTGCAAAATAAAAAAGAAGCAAGTAACCAAAAACACACAAAACAAGGAACACACAGAGCTGTTATAGAAGGTAAAAAGATTTTCAATACGCTTTGAGAATTTTCAGCTGCAAGTCTCATATGAAAGTACTATTTGTGTATGGGCAATACTAAGAGATTCTGTGGTTAACAGGACTTGCAGAAGCGGGGAAGTGACTACAGAAAACATTGATTTTATTTGTACTAGAATGTTTTTAAACCATTCCTTCTTACCTATACTGCGAAAATGCCATCGATAAAAAATCCTCTCAGGTAGTAGCTGCAATATTTTCTGCAGGAAACAAAACTAAATAGTCAAATTTTCCATAATAAACTGGCTCATTCAGAGGATACAGAGAAACTAAT
Organism: Gavia stellata; assembly: GCF_030936135.1. Taxonomy (NCBI): domain Eukaryota; kingdom Metazoa; phylum Chordata; class Aves; order Gaviiformes; family Gaviidae; genus Gavia; species Gavia stellata. The sequence continues at coordinate 12,818,651 of NC_082616.1, read as the reverse complement.
ACAAGACATAAATGAAATGGTAATGTATACATAGAGAACACAATAGAAAGCAAATACCTATCATAGTAAGGACTGCCCATTACTCTACTCTCTTGTTACAGAGAAAGATACTTGGAATGGTCCTGAATAAACATCATGACACTGTCATGAACTGCTTTCCCCTTCCCACTGTCTTGCAAAACCCCAGTATTCCAGAACATAAACTGATTTCTAATGAAGAAGTTACAGATTTCTAAGCAGCTCACTTTGGGTTACATTTTTCTGAAGTGTCTGGTAATGACTACTGTTAGATTGATACAGTCCAGATTTTGAGCTTCTGTGGCTTAGGTTTGTCTTTTCATTAACTAATGGGGTCTGATCTCCCAGCTAAGGCAGAGATAAACAGCGGTGCAGTTATTTTTACTGTGAGATGATTTACCTGTGTTTTCAGTTGGTGAGTGAAACCGAGCCAAATTACACAAAGCTAGACTCATTTAATTCACAGCACATGCAGTTAATAAAGCACTTATATGGAATAATATGTAGTGGTCTGCCTCTGTAGTTTTGGACTGATCCTAACAGAGGCAGATCAAACAAAGAAAGAGGCTGTGGTCAAACCCATTCCCCTTAGTTTTGTTACGCTACAGGGCACCAACAAAGCATATGCTTAAATTGCTTTGCTTAAGTGCTTTCCTGAATGGAGTCTTATAATCTCAGTTGCAAAGAACAGTTGGGGCTACCAAATGTTGTTCTTTGTCAGTTTAGTGGATGGTAATGCTATTAAATAATCTGGATAAATCAAAACTATTTGCGGGTCTTACTTGGGTAAACATGGCTTTTAAAAGAACTTAAAGTTAACAGGCTCCAAGACACCTTCCCCCCCCCCCCCCCCCCCCCTTTTTAAACTATTAGCAGTATAGACCACGGCTCAGCAAGTAGGTGTATTAGTAGTACAGGACAGCTAACTTACTGCTGCTCAGCCTCTCAAAAAACTGAGAGAACAAACATGGTTTCACATAGATTTCACAGAAAAACGTGTCTGGAACTTAAAACTTTTCAGCTATTGAAATATGAAATTAAGATGACATATTTAAATGGAAAACTATTTTCAAAAGCTACTTTTGGAACTAAAATTAAACAATGTTATAAATGACTAACAGTCAGAGTTCCTTGTAATTATCAAACAAAATCACTAGAACAAACTTCTGCACAACAAAGCGCCATTAAGTTTTCAGAAATACTACATGCAGGATGCAAAACGAATGACAAGTCATTTAAGCAACGGTGACCCATTTGTTGGTCTTTTGCACATAAAAGCTCACAAGAGGAAATAAAGCATCACAGCCAAGAAAGCAAGAATTGGCATTTTAGGCAATCCTTCAGAGACGGCCAACACATGAATCATTATTGCTGTTAAAAACAGTATGCTCGAGAGATGGAATAAGACAGACTTTTTTTATTTTTGACAACAAAGTGCTTCAGAAATTATATACAGCACTCAAAATAGTCTTTTTGAAAATGGAACATTCCTTTCTCCATGGCAGAAGATGGAAGTCACGACAAGTTCACAGACTTAGGGAACTAGACCTCAGGTCACACAAACAGACTGGCCTTCCTTCATATCTTTACCATAGCACATGCTCCCCAAATAGTATTTGGCATTTCTAAAAGTTTACCTAGAATAAAAATGTAAATCAGGCACATCCCTTCTATGTTCTTGACGTATTTTGTTTCAGCATTACTCCCACAGCTCCCTCCCCAGGACACCGTGGCAGCAGGGACTGACGGAGCAGGAGGCTGGTGGCCAGAGGTCTAGCTCCCCGTCCATGGGCAGGAGGAATGCGCTTGGGATGAAGGATCTGACTGGCTAAAAATGAGGCCATGATTCACATTTGGGCTTTACCTGGTAGTTAAGGACCACGTTTCTGCCAATCAGATTGCAGGATCCACAGACAAAGAATTATCATTATCCATCTAAACATTAAAATACTAGCAGCCCACTGCTTTTCACGACTATTTCTGACATTAATCTTTACCTAACTTGGCACAGGGCAGAAAGGAGCTTCTAACCTAAATCATGAATACTTCAAGTCACTGCAAGAGTGGTGGCACTCTACATGCAGACTTTGGTCTGTATCCAGGCACATGTTAGACCGATCACGCACCGCGTGCCCAAAGCGCACAAGGAAAGGCTCCATTAAACAAAACCCTAAGACAAACTGGCAACAAAAAATGGTCTGGATTCAAGTATCAGAATACACTGCAGGGAAGAACCTTCTAACATCTTTACGTTTATTATGGAAAACCAGACAAAAACACATATATTTTGTTTCCATTGTTTAAGTCATTATAAGAAGTACAGTAGATCATTAGAGGAAAACCAATTTCCTTTAGGCCACACTAACAAGATACCTTCAGCTCGTCTTTGGATGTAAATTCTCTCTCATTGGTTTCAAAACACTATCTTTTGAGAACCAATTGTATTAAACTTCAAAAAAAAAAAAATCAAGCATCATTTCTGTATCAGTATGTTTTATTAGAAATTTGTCAAAATCTTGTAATACTACTAGTGAAAATGCATACATTAGTATATTTCAGATGCTACAGTAAAATTCTTTATTGTAAAACAAAAATTGTATTTAGGAAATATGTCCACTAAATGTCTGATGTATACTTAAACACTAGGCATGGCATACTCATGTATTATGAATGAAAGTTTGTAAAAGTAATCTGATGATATACAAATAAATTTTCCTTAGTTGCCAAAAGAAATAATACATATTTCCCAAGAGCTTCAGCAGCGTTCTTAGAGTAATTTTACAGTTTACACATCCCAACCAATTCAGGATCAAAATCAATAACCACCACTTGCTGGTTGTTTCGAAACAGAATAGCTCATTGAAGGAAGCTGGGTTTTACTACGTCCTCTCTGCAAGACGCAAAGCATGTTAACCATTATTTGGGAAAGGCCAGAGGCACGATGGCATACAGTAAAGGCAGTATCTTATATGTTACACAATTTTACCTAAACTTGAACGCAAAGTTCACTTCCAGAAAGTGAACTATGATAAGGTGTAAAGCTGCCTAAGCTGATAAGGTGGCAAAGCTGCATAGTAAAGATCCATTTTGAAAAAGAGCTTAAAAATAACTCTCACATCCGAGTGTTAGTGAATTTTAGGTTATGCCCAGAGAAAACCTGGAAAACAAATGCTGTTGCAGAGTACAACAACTACCAGGAAAAGCAAGCTTAAACTTTAAATTGCATGAAGCTGGGAGGTTTGGAGAAGAAAAGAACGCGTTTGAAGTTTTTTTCTTTAAAAACCCCACAGAATCAAACACCCTTGTCAGGTGACTGAATCAAAATAATTCAAGGGTTGAAATAAATAGTAAGAGGACAAAACTTCCTATCTGAGGAAAGCTTCCATATCCCCAAAACCTTTTCATATAGCAAAAATTGAGACACTGAAGTAATTTCTCATGCTGTTCTCCTTTTCAGCATCTCAAAACCAGGAAAAAATAATGGATGCACTTTGAAAAAATGTGAAGATGTGATTAATCACCTGTACCAAACAGTAAACAGAAGTAATTTTTAAAAAAGCAAATTAGATTGCTAGCATGACAGCTACTACTGAAGATATGAAAGGTTTGCAGCAGATTAGAATGAATATAAATAATCTAAATTCAGATTCCACAGTTGCTCCTGCAATGCAAAAATAAGTTATCATGGTTAAAAGTCTACACTATTAAATAAAAACTTTTGAATGTTACAAGTTAATTCAAAGTTATGGCTAGAAGGCCTTTTAACTAGTAATTTTCTCACTTGTGCATTAGAGTCCCCAGGCTAAGATAGTGTTACAGTGACAGAAGATAGCCTAAGTCATGAACAAGCTCCAGTTGTTGTCCTTTCAACTTAGCATTTCCAATAACATTTTCTACACTCTCCCAACCCTTGGTGTTCTAAAAAAACATATATTGCTATTCCTATAAAACAAATGACAGTTTCTTCCACTCCAGCCTAGACTTTTAGCAATACCGCTGTGAATCCAAACTGGCTATTGACATCTTGTTTCTAGTTTCACAGTACACTAATAAGAAATACTTTAAGAAACCCCACAGTGCGAAATAATATTGCTTTTTCAGAAAACACATAGATCTATTTAATGCTTAGTGCTTTGCAGCATCTATATGGTAATCCATTATAGCACACTTGAAATAGAAATTAGGTATTACTACTGATCAACACATCAGGGTATCTGTCAGTTCTTTTAACTGATTATCCATAGTTCTTTTTCTTCTGGACTTCCTGCATGACTAGGAATAATGTTAAGTTTAAATCTTAGTTTACACAGGATGCTGCTTTTTGAAAGACATATCTCCCTGTTTTATCAAAGTAAAATAAAAAATACCAAGGTTTGTATTTCAACAGATTCACTCTGGCTTAAGCAATACTGCAATTTCTTTTAAAAAGTCTTTTATTTTTGCCAACTTTGTTGAATCATATCAGGATTGGTAGCTTTGTGCCTATTACTGTGTGCTGCACTACCCTGCTGTAGAACGTAGAGAAAGCTAAGGCTGTTATCAAATCTTACACTGAAGATCCCTACAGCCTGAATGTTCTCCAGCTTAACTTACACAAAAGTGAGACAATACGCATTGTTGTTCTGCCTTCCAGAGCTACAAGAAGCTGTTCTGTAACATGCTAATCAGAGTCTCTTATTAAACAACAAGAAAAATGAATGTATTCTTGCTGTTTGAACATGCTCTCAGAGGCAATGTCAATGACAAGTTCAGAATAATGTTCATTCCAGGGGAATTAATTAAACAAAAATAGCTTTTTTTGATGCAACCTGCACATGATAAGGAGTTTCTATTAGTCAGTGGCAGGTGGATCTATTTTAAACCAAGTCAAATGTAGAATAGCTCTCCTATGCCTCTATGTTCAAGTACTGTTTGATAATATCTCCACAAGACTTTCAGAGTGTTCAACTACTAAAATCTGCTAAATTTCTAAAAATGTAGAAATTTTCCAGCTGTTTTAGGTGAAGCCAAGAGCCTAATGAAGTTAGTATACCTGCAGCAGTTCAATCTAAATAAAGGGATACTCCATTTATTGCATCAATAAATTATTTAGTTATTCGTTGAGGGAAAGTGTCTGCCCAAAGCACACAAGATACTTGTTCTTGCCCTAGGCGTAACATTAAACAGTAAGATCTCTGAAGTCGAACATATGCAACATATAGTTAGAATTTACAACAGAATGCTGTAAGAATAACATCAAGGTTATTTTAAGAGCAATAATAGATGAACCAATCAGAATTACGGTAGAACAAACTGTAGATGGTTTGAAAAGTATTTTCCTATGTGTAGGAAAGAAGGGCTATAAGCAATTTTATTGTTATAAACAAATAAGCCCTTTTTACTCTATTGAGGTTGAGAATCAGCCAAGTATGTGTGACAGACTGGAGGTTAAACAGTGGACCTGGTCATCACAGCAGGCACAGGGAACCAACTGAAAAGGTGTAACAGAACCTACAGCCTGAATTTAAAGCTGTGACTCCTAATGGTAATTTGATTTCAAGTGTAAGATAACCTGCAGATGAGGAAATTAAGGCACTGAGCTGTACAGACATGAGGAAAATGCAAATAGTAAAAAGCAAGTTAAATAAAGGGGAAAAGTTCAATAAAAGGGATAATGCCTAGAGATGAGAAACCAGGACCTGTAGCAATAAGAACTCAACAATAACTTGGCTTGATTATTCCTTGTAAAGAATTTTACAAGTACTTTTCACATTGGCCAGTTTCAGTACACAATTTATTTCTGCAGAATTCAATTTTGCTCAGTTTTATTCAAAATGTAGCAAGTAATTAGGAGCAACATCCTAAGATAAGCAAACCACCCTAAGAAAACACTACAGATATTAAAGAACATCCTTTTGCACATTCATAAAAATAGCAACACAGCACTAAAGTCTTCCAAAGAGTTATAAATCAAAAACTGCCAAAAGTGTAACTGATGCAGGTTTTTATGAAATTGAAAATGACCTGCTAAAAATCACCACTGGCTTTGAGACTTGCTTTAAGCTGCTTAACCAATATTGCTAATTCACACAGTAGTCTATATAAAGTAGACCTACAATGTGGTGGAAGAATTAGATATTTAAAATATGCACAGCAATCTTAGTCCAGAATGAGCTGAAGTTATACATTTTAAAAATTATATTTATGTGCATTACTAGGCAGTACTGAAAAAGCAGCTTATATTCCTAAGCTGCGTCAGTGCATAGAGCTATCTGGTCACCCACCACCACAGCAGGTGTTCCTCTGACAGATGCAGTGTATTTACTGCGTGTGGTCTGTAATCTACTTTTCAAAAGGGCTGCTAACAGACTATAGCCAATTATAAACCTATCCCGAATTATCATTAGCAGAACAAGAAACTTGTGCACATCTGCAGGAATAAATTTAGGCTATACAGCTGCTTCTGTAATCGTTACATTCACACTCCGATAGCAGACCAATCCATGTTTCAATGGATTTATACCACCATCTTAATCTGCTGAGTATGTGGCCACTTGTAGTTTATATTTAGATGTGCTTCTAAGGACAACAATACTGTATTAAAACCAGTAGCTACTGCTACAAAATAAAGAGCCTTTAAGAGCCTTCTAAGGAAGGCCAAAACAGACCGCTCTGTCTATTCTGTTTATAACCACAGCTAGCCTCTCCTCATTTCAGCAGGGCAAGAGGCATATGAGGGACAGCTAGGCTTGACAGATAGAAGGGTCTAGGAGCATAATCACAGCAAGGCCAGTATGAGTTGCGTTAGATACCTTTCTGGAGTTACAATTTTGTAGATGCTTAAAAAAAATTGTGCTTACTCTGTTTCCGGATCCAGGGACTCACACTGCTCACGTTTTCACCAAGTTCAAGAAACAAGATGTTCCATACAAAGCATAGACTTACAGAAGTTAAGAGAGTACAGGATAAACAAACCTCTTTGTACAAACTATATGAAAAATACAGTATGCTTTTATAAATAAGGACCCGTAAAACACACGGGCACTTTATATTGTATTAACGTGCACTGGTAAAAAATAAACAAGTAAAACCAACCATAGTGAGAAGCTTTCAGCATACCTATCACCTGTGGGAGGTGGGAGTACCTAACCTATCTTCTCAGCTGTCTGCAAAACTGCAGTGAGACCTGAACTACATAGACAGTATCTGAAAAACTTCTAGCAATAATAGCGGCTACTGTAAGTGACTTTGGGGAGCTTTACTACATTAGAAGGAGTATCTGAAAAATTCTAAGATTAAAGAATTTCATACAGTGAATATGTTAAATCAGTGTAATGAATTTGATGACTGCTTCAGCAGAAGAGATGTGGCTGTTCTTAACTAATAAAGCATAATATAGAGAATGGAAAGAAATTGATCTATGTATTATATCAAAACCATCAGTCTGCTCTTATTTCATTACAGATGCAAAAAAAAATATGCAGTTTCAGAAGAACCAGTATCTGATGCTGCAAGAAAAAAATACTTCATTATAAAAAAAAAAATCCAAGCTTTCACAGTCAAATGATGGCATAATACTTTTACGGGACCTAGAAACTTACATAAATGTAGTGCACCTTTTGTGAGTTCTGTGACACACAGCGCTCAGCTGACAGCTAAAACAAACAATGCCCTCAAAACTGTGATATAAGAAACAATATTAACATCTTCTGAAAAAATACAACAAATCTGGAGATAACTAAGCCTTACCAGAGAAAAAGCAAATTTGTTTTTCACATCATTTTGGCCTTTTAGCTGAAACAGGGAAAAATAATACAGATAATTACAGTTGGTGTATCATGTCATTAATATCTATTTGGAAAAAGACATGGCCAAAGCAGCTTGGAGAATATAAAATTAGATCTAAGAACTTTGTAATATGAATCGTAAAAAAGCACTTTACAAAATGAACTATTAACCTTTCATATTACTCCCTTTGGATTAATATTTCTTCTTTGATTAATATGTTGTTTGATGCTATTGTTGAGTGGCCAAGCTATGTAGCTGATGTGTAAAATTAAGGCTTCAATAAATTACAACTGAATCAACTTAGTTTTCAGAGAATTTGTGGAAAAGGCATTTGTTACTTTTGCTTAATACACACACTAGGTGTCACTCAAGAACAGCAGCAAAACATCCACCAAACTATACCAGAAAAAGCAGAAGTCAATTCCTTTCATAAATATTTTTATTGATTTTTAAACTGTTAACCCTCAGCACCTGGATTCAGGATTTGTTAATCCAGAGTAATTACCTATTTAGCTAATTAGAAGAAATCTCTAGGAAACCTCTGGCTCACACTGACATCAGATTAAATATGGCAAGCTTAACAATCAATTAGTTTTGTTTCCTATGGCTTACAATATGAATGTTTAATTACTTGGCATTTACATTTTTTCTTGTCCTGTATTCAGACTGATGTATTCTTGTTCTGTGCGTTAAAAGGCCCTCTAAAAAGCTGTTTTCCTACAATGCATTAAGTTATCAAGTGTTAGAGTTATAAACAGATTGCAAAACTCACTTCCAGGAGATAAACGCCATGAAGTGGATCACTCCAAATTCCATACAAATATCTTAAACCATTTCTTCTTCCTCAAAGCTGTGGATAACTAGGCTATAATTCTCCTAGATTGGGACCCAAAGCAATACTTTGTTCATATATAACTATGTATTTTTTTCTTATTCATAGACTATGTTCTCCTGATGTTTTTAAGTGGTATTAAACGGGCAGTTATTAGCCACCTGTTTTCAAGACACAGGAGTGTATATTTATTCACTTTAACTGGGTGAGTAACCATTAGCTACTTTCCATTCAATGACATAGCCACAGAAATTTTATTAATTATTCCAGACCACAGAGTAAGTATATTAATAAGCTCCCATTAAATTGCACAGCCTTGCTCAGCAAATCAGGTGATACCTTCTCCACTGGGGGTGGGGAGAGAAAAGGAAGAACAATTTCTCCTGCCCCAAATCTGGTCCCAGCAGATAGATGAGCTCACATTCTTTTAACACTGCCTCATGCAAAATCCTAAAGCAGACTCTTTTCCTAATATCGTAAGTAGCAGAAAATACAATTTGATTTTCAGAATTTAGTCTGAAAATGCAGTCTTGTAGTTAAAGGAGCAAAGGGAAGGAGAAGAAGAAAGGGGAGATGAACTCACTACATCATAAAATTCAGAAGATGAGACCACAAAAATCCAGGATTTCATGTCATCATTTTCATGGCCATTTTTCATATTACAGGCATGTTAGGCTAAACAGCATCATTCTTATTGTCAATATAAATATTATTCTAACTACAAACTATACAATAATGCAATAAATGAAGCCTTATATTTCTGAGGTTTTTGTTTTGGGTTGGGTTTTATTTTCCATTTTTAGAGAGAGGGATAAGAGTTGAGAACATTTAACCTTCATTTTAATTTCAATTTCTAGAGTTCCATTGAAAGTTTTTTTTTCTACTACCTCTACCAAAAAATAACCCAGAATATAAACACAGATTAAAATTTCTATGATGCAATACTCAAGTGAAAAGTTAGTAGTTGGATTAACAAAGAGAAATCAACAGAACATGCATGTATTTACCCTTAAGAAAGAAGTCAGGCCAGTTACTTAGCTAATGAATTGTTAAAAAAACCCCAAAAACAGCAAAAGGCACCACTGATCTCTGACTTCAGAGACAGGTAGAGCTTATGCTAAGACTTCTGGTGTGCATTCTAAAAACTTTTTTATATGTTAGGCTTTCATCTGGTCCAGTGAAATTTTCTCACATCCAGATATATTTAGGTAATAACTCTAATTAAAGAGGTCCCTTGGAAAATGATCTATCACAGTCTATTCTTCTTTAAATTAAAGACATCCTAATTTGACTACACAAAAGTTAACCAGGTAGTATTTCCTCCCTACACCTTCAAATGCTAGACCAACATTGCTGGGAAGGATATGCTTCTGGAAGTAAAAGACGGTCCACTGAATTTAAAAAAAAAGTTAAACAAATTAACATTTCACACACTCAGATCAGACTGATATGCAGTAGTTGACAAGTCTTATCCTTTTGTTTTCCATGTCCTGCAAGACCAAATACTGCAATCATAATAGACGCCTCCATCTGAAAGAAGTAGAGCCCAAACTCCTGCTGTGACACATTCAAAATAAACATAACACTGAACTTCATACTGACAAAGCATAAGGAAAAAGTACTGTTGTTTTGAACTAGCCCCCTCCCCCCCCCCCCCAAAATACAGAAGCAAGAACATATTTAATTTGAGAAAAAGAAAAAAGAAAAAAGGCTATTTTGACAGCTTTAGCCTAACAGGCTATGCAACTATTGATCACTTGCTCCCAAATTCTACTGAAAAACAACAGGAAATTTTCAAAAAGTTGATCCTCAGTTCCTTAGGACAGATATATTACTGCATGATTTTCAAGCCATTTTCATAAAATCTCTTAACTCTGGATATTCATTCAATCAACATTCCCATTGCATAATACATTTTTTTATTGTTGTTGTATCTGAAAACCTAATGCATACCCTAGTTCTTTTCTGCCTTTCACCTTGTATAGTCACGGACACATACTGTCATTTTGAGCGATACCTGGTTTCACCCCTCATTGTAAAGGTGTAAGTAAGCATATAATGACAATGAGATTTAAAATAAAAATTAGTTTCATGGTATGGAAAACTTACTTCAAAAAGAAAGAGAATGGAGTCCAGCTCCTCCCTTTGTGATTTATTCCCTGCAAGACAGAAAACAATATTGTTTGCCATAAATACATGGTATGAGACAGACGGCAAAATTACACTCTTGTTATTCAACTGAATTCAAAGATGTTGCACTCTGTTTATTTTTCTGCATCTTTTATCTAATATCAAGAGAGCAAGATGTCTCCAAACTTCAGTGCCTCTCTCTCTTGATCATGAATGAGGGACAACTACAGTCCCAGATCTGCAAAGCACTCTCATTGTGCTCATCTCCAAGCAAACGACTATTCCTACTGACGTATCTTCAACATAGAGATTTGTTCTGTGGATCTCTGACAATGTTTCAGTTGAAGAGACATCTGCTTAATTGTAGGATGAAGGCCTTCAATACTTCAAAACAAGATGAGAGGATACATATATAAATGCTCAAGAACTGATTTTTGTGCTGAAATGACACTTAAAGCCATAAAAATGTATTTAGAATGCTTTTCACATTTCAGAGAACAATTTTCCATGCTCGTCTCTGATACCATAAAATTAAAATATTAACACTAATACTGTACTGCATGAAACTATTAATGCAAATATAGATAATTGTGGACTATATAATCATTAGATAAGCTCTAATAGAATGCTTTTGAGAACAATTAAGGAAAACTGACTCAATTGCTGGCAAAACTCTACAACCTACCTTTTTGTTTCAAGCTATTTTCCAGTGTTATGAAGTTTTCATAGAATATAAAATAAATTTGAGAATAATTGTTCTCAAAAAATTGCTTCAGGTCACTTCCATCCACAATATCTGAAAAGAGGAATAAATAGAGTTATTGCACAACATCAGAAAGCCGAAAATTGTTGTCTTCATGCAAATTTAGTATGAGAGAATGAAATAAATGTAATACGAAACAATTTTAGTGACTTCATTATATATTCTATACCAAATTTCTATTCCGTCTTTGGAAGTAAAATAGGGAAATTTCCATTTTAACTTAATTTATAAAAGTTTGCAGTGTGGCTTAGGTTCTTTTTCTTTAGGTTTTTTTTTTTTAATGGAAAACAAAGAAAAAAAGATGGGATGTGTCTTAGCTCTCTAACCAAATCGCTTCTGTATCATCAAAACAAGCAGGTACTTTTGGAAAAAACAAACACCAGCAATAATTTCTGTATGCAAAATGCAAATCCAGTTCTTAAATCTATCTGACAAGCAGATCAATTCAGAAAACAGCATATTTCCAATCCATTTAAAAAAATAATGGAAATCCAAGCATGCATCACTCCCCTGTGCCTTAACTTAGGTCTAAAATTTGAAATAAGTTTATTTTTTAAGAAGAAAAAAAATCTAATGTTTTCTAAATCTGACACTTGCAAAACACACTTTAACTTCATGTGTTTGTTCTTTATTGTAACTGATTTGGTCAAGAAAAGATAGATGATTCCACCCAGAATTAAGAGGATAAAGGGCAAGAATTATTAAAAACACGTCTTCTCACTGAAGTTTCACCTCTCAAGAAACCCATTCATTAATCAAGACAACAAAGCTGATTGCAACAAGACGACCCAATAATATCACACAGCTACGGAAGAAAGAATTACTTTAGCCTTGGACAATTTTTTTTTTTTTTTTTTTTTTTAATTAATACCTTTTCAGTAGTAAGGCCTTGTTTGGTTGCTCGTACTATGGAAACAATTAGTGCATGGAAACTCGTTTACATGATACTTGTTTCCTACAAACTACTGGTCTTGAATTTGCAAGCTAAGTGCAATTATTCCTCTCTATGAATGCGTTCTGTTAAATACAACTCTAGGAGAAAACAAGGCTTTCATTTACAAGGATCTCATATGAACGAATGAAGTCATTAAAATCTAAACAAAAAGGAAACTTTCCCTTTAAATTGTGAAAGGAGGAGAAAGGAACTGCCTAATCAAAGTAAATTCTCCTTTTCTATAAATGTGGCATTTCAGTGGTGACTCATCTGTTATTCTGATGTAATCATGCATTCTTACAGCTACATCCTTTTCCTATTGAACTACTTATTCCTTATATTCCTTCACAAGATATATAGGAAAACAATTTCTAACCTTAAAAGAAGCCGACAACAATACTCCCATTTACTACCCTAAGAGTAGATATTCACTCGGAAAGTAAGATTTTCTTGCAATTCTGCATGCAAGTTGTCATCCTGATACCACTGCCCGCTTCACCTACAAAAATCCAAAACATATCAAACAAGCCACACACCCAGTAATTCTAATTCTCAGTCAGAGATACAGCTTTCTTGGTCATTTCACTACCGAACTCCTTACTTTCTGTATACATTAAGAAAACACCATTTATCTACTCCTTCACCATGCATGTGTTCATGGTGACGAGCAGTGGGAAGCAGCGCTGACCATGAATGTTTCACCCTGCTCCTCTGGGCACAGGAGAGGCGGGCGACGTCTTCACCTGATAAACCGACCTCTGGTTGGTAGAAGGACCAGCCAAGCTGGTGACAACACCCTCTCCAGCAGTCTCTCTCCCCTCTATGTCACGCTGGGTTGCAGGGAAAGCATCTCCAGACAGGCAGCACCACGGCAAGCACATCTGAGTCTCACACGCTCCTTTACTGCTCTCTTGCTTCGGCTCTCCCCACAACTCAGGTTCTCCCACCCACTTCGCCAAAAGACCATTATCACAGACAGAGACCATGACAAGAAAGACTCCTTCTCAAGAGCTCTTGATTTACTAAAAGTTGGCAGGAAGCCCAAGACAGTAACTTGGATCACTACTATATACATGTTTAACTTGTAGCAGGATAAGGCTCATTCTTCTGTTTTTCAAATGGGAGACAACAGTGAAAGTTTCATGCACTATTTATCATTTAAGACACTAAGATAAAATACTGACTTCTGGCAAATCACATTGACTGAAGAAGTATTTATAAGCATTCAAGGAAATTAAACGGCAAGGTTGGGACTGAATTGCAGGTATTAGGTTATATTTTTATATTTGTATTTTTATATTCACTGATAAATAGCTCTCAGATGACTACTGTTGAAGACAGCCACCTAGTGAATTCAAAACTGAGCACTAAAATCTAAGGCAAGCTGGCAATCATTATCAGCCATCAGATACATAATGGCTTTCCAAAACATGGATAATCTAATTCCATTCCCCAAACAAGGATAGGTGATCCATTGGCTAATGCTTCTGATGAACACATTACAGCTTTTACAAGCAACTTATAGGAAATAGCGAGACATTCATGAGGGTACACACGACATTTCTTCAATATAAAATATGAAACAGTTGGCTCATTAGATGACTGCAAGTCACCCTTCCTTGCCTTACTACTTAAGCTTAAAATTTAGGAAAACAAACTACTCACGTACCGTTTAATAAGAATCTGAGTTTATTGCCAACCTCTCATTACTCTTCCTCATATAAAAAAAATCTAGAAGGGACAATAATCATGACCTTACCACACCAGCCTTCCTTTTATTTTCTGTTAACTACCAAATGCTATTGCAGTCGTTTAAGTAGTTAGAAATCCTCCCTTAACTTCATGGACTTCCAAAGTCACTTGGCTTTATATTTTTTATACAAAGTTTTCTCAGTCATGAGGGGTCTTCTTTGTCTCCAGTACTTGAAAAAATAAAGGAGATGAAGAGACAACTTTGCAGTCATACCCTGGTCAATGATAAACTTTTATTACTAGCCTCACCCCAGTAAATACATACAATTTTACTTACCTTCAAAAAAAAAAAACAAACCACACCACCCCAAAAAAACCCCACACTTTTTCAGATTAGAGCTTTCAATGCTAAATAAAAGCCTAGAAGATAATTTTCGCTCTTTTTTTCAAAGGAATGTCAGCATGGAAACATACCATTACTAAAAAAACCTCCAATTAGAACAATTTCTAAAATAATTTTAACATCTCAAATTTCCCATGAAATCTAAGGAACAACTGCTGTTCTAAATTCAGCAAGAAGTTTGGAAGCATTCACTTTTTAATGTCTCTAAATGAAAATTTCTACTAAGCTTGTATTAATCTAGCTGTACAGAACTGTGCAAGCCAAGACAGTGCCATAACTAAAAAACCCCACTACTCTCCTTTATTCATTTTTGATTGAGGCAGTTAAATGAAAACCATGGTTTTTCTTAATTTATATTTTTAAAGACAAAGATTAAGGACTGCACTTGGTAACATAACAAATTTCATAATCAATCTAAACTGAAGTCTGTGTGTAGCCTTATCAGATCTACCATACATTCATCCACTGCTCAACAGAGAAAAGGGTAAAAGCAACGGACATGAGCAGCACCCCACATCTGTTAGCAGTAGTACTCCTGACACACACACCCCAAAGCACAGAACCACCATTTTCCAGTTCAGGATTTAAATGAGATCCTTCAATGACACAGCTGAAACATGTAAAGTCACGTAACTCCGAAAACAGCCCAGCTTTTACACATGCATCCAGGAGTGAAGTGCTACAGCACAGGCTCTGAAGTGCATGTTATTAATTCAAACACCAGCCAGCACCCAGTCTTCTGATGCACAATTTAGTCCATTAGTACGCTCAAAACCAAGCGTGAGCACATACATAGTCTAACAACCCACCCCAGCAAATATCCAAGCTCACGATCCAGACAATCCACTAATCTGCAAGACAATTTGGGTTTGGCAACTGCACCAAATTGGTGCTACTTTCAAAACAAGGTTATCATCCTTAAGATTATTCAGTATAAAAAACCTGAAAATCCAGCCCCTTAATTCAACTTAATTGTTGTCACCATCTTCCAGGCAGCTTGCAGCATATTCAAGAGCAGCAATGGGTAAGCTCCCATTTTTTCCTGTTTCTAAGTGTAATGTGAATGGTGGTGGCCAACTTAAATCACCAGAGTTCAGAGACTACCTACAGACTGACTTTATAATTTCCAGCCTTAAACAAACAGAGTTCTCAGGCAAATCACACTCTGAAATTAGTAAGAATAACAACGCCACGAAGAAAAGGCTTACCATATTCATGAAATAAAAACTTAAAGTATCATACTTCATCCCGTTTTATGCATGAGCAAAGAGTGACATCATCTAGACTACTGGAGAACCACAGCAGACAGTAGCTGTTATTCCTATTGCACCATTATTCATAAATGATACTGTGTCATGACAGAGCAATTTCTGAAACCAGAAGAAAAATTCAAGGGAAATACACTAAGCCATGCAAAGATGCTAAACTAAACATTTCAATTGTACCTGAGGAGAAAACATTGAAAGAGCTGTTTCAATAAAAAAAATAGTATTTTTACCCAAGAACAGTCACAGAAACAAAGTCTTAACGAGCAGAGATACATTTTTATGCTAAAAACAGTCCCACAAAAACTACTCTGGGAAACAGTGTAGAGGGCTTTTTTTGGCCAATTTATGGCCAAATTACGGCCAATCAATGTGAAAGAGCCAAACTTGTACATTGCCACCACCATTTAGAAGACCATCATTTTTCAAGTCTATCCTAAAAAAAAAGACTACGCTATTGACACTTCCACACACTGTATTTGGAAAAAAGTTCCTACTGACTTCATGAAAGTTCTGAAAGTTAGTACATCTTTATAGCAATAAAAAAACAAAGGAAATTTTCTGGTCATTTACCTAACACAAGCAAACATCCACTTTAAAATAATGTTGTTATTCTGGTTAGCATTTTGTATTGTCAGACAGGTAGACTACTCCACAGGAGCAGGAACTCAGATCCTAAGGGGCATTAGAGACTTGAGAGATGTTACAAGCAACACAAATTTAAAGGAAATCTTTTCTTTCCATTTGGGTACTGGACAAACTTACACAGATGGGAGCTAAGAGACCTGAAGCAATCAAAAACTGGGTGTTATTGAACCTGGTGCTCACACAACCCCTTATTTACGGAAACACACATTCCTTTCCCTCATCCCTCCCCTATTATCATCTTTTCTCTGATTTTTATCCTCCTACATCAGTAGGATCTCAGAAGAGTAACTGTCATTTTGTTTACAATTTAATTCCTGTGATTTAAAACTAACAAAGGAAGAAAAGATGGCATCTCCTAAGGAAACACAGAAACAGGAACAGTTATTTTGAGAACATGTGCCACTGTGGCTCGGGTGGAGTAGTTGGGGACTGTGAGTGTGGGGTGGGAGGAACACAGAGACACGCACATTCCTACCCCTGGCCAGCGCAAGGAGTGCCACACTTAGGGGGGAAAAGAAAAATAAAAAGAAAAAAAACCAAAGAAATATTTTTGAGCCTCTGTTCCAAAAGCTTTGTCTTCCTTAAATACAGAAGTTCTTACCATGTGTTGCTTCATTTTCTGTTCTGAATAATACCATAAAACACACACTTCCAACGATATCTATGAAGATACTATCTTCAGAAAGCCACTCCCATATTATCTAGAATGTTTACATTGACATTCTCAAAAGCAGACATCTCAGGAACATAACCAGAGCCTGCTTTGACATAGTCCCTGCAATAAAACATACCCACTAGAAGACAGCCAGCTGTCATATCACAGCACTTCAGCCAATAAGCCACTAATATGCTACCCAGCCCTCCGGCACTGATAACAATTTTCACTTAAAACCAATGTTCAGTAATAAGTTTAATCAAAAAATCAGGTCACTATCTCCAAATGTAACAGACGCTTGGAAGAAAAGCTATTTCCTGAGAAGTGACGGGTGTATTTTTCCACCCTTGCCAACTGGGTAATAAGTATCTTAACAGAAAACCACCAGACAACACCACCTTCTGTACCATCTGCTTTGGGACATAAATTAATTTCGTCACGCTAATAGGCGTATTTTCCCATTTGTTCCACTCGTCAGGTCCGTCACAGGAGCCTGACAACCTCCTCTGTACCGCACTGGCACACAAAAACGTAACATTCTCATAAGATGGGTATAACCAAGAGCCATAGCAAGTCCAGTATTTCACCTCAAACTAGTCATGTCTTGGTTTCAGGCATGTCTTTCTGAGAGGCTGAAAGGGGAACATTAACAGAAAGTTACTATATTTCTTATTTCTTCAAGTCCATTTATTTTAGTGAGGCTGGTGGAAAAGGAAGAAAAGTAAGGTGTGCGAGCTCGCACGACAGTCTCTTAGACCAGTCTTTCTCAGGATGGTTTCACAAAACATTCTAAACCTCATCTCGTAAACAAAGAATTTCACAAAAATTTTTTACGATTAAATTTGACATTATTTTAATATTGTTTGTACAGCACATGAGCAGGCAGACATAGACAGTTAAAAGGCATATTATAATGCAGGTAAGGTATCTTCTCCTGTCTTTTCAAATTCCTGCCCTTAGGCACTTAGATACATAGGACGATTTAAAAAAAAAACAAAAATAAGCAAAAAAAAAAATTTTATATACCTCCAGTACAAGAAATGTACACATTTGGTCCCCAGAGGGATATTAACACAAAACTGACCACCAGATTGCTAACTACAGAGATTTTTTTACATACACTTGTAGAATAGGAGGAATTTATAACCAGAGCAGTCACATACCCTTCACTCACAGCTAACTCTAAAGCAAAGGTTCAATACTGTTCACAAAAAATGTGAAGACTGCAGGTGCTGAGGGACTCTAACACATGAGCCTCTCATCTCCCACCAGCAGGCACCGTTGTCAGAACTGCTCTACTTGTGAGTCCAAATTGTGAAGCTTAAATATCTACAGATTGGGCGTGTCGACCTTACACGTATTGTTGCTCAAAAGATGAGCAAGACCTGGACAATTTTAGAGTGTGACACAAGACCACTTAGGGATTTGACCAGCACTTTGTCTACTTATCAATAACCCACAAAAATAGCTTTTTCAGATTAGCTAGTTAAATGCAGTAGATCACAGGGGAATAACGTCTTCAAAGCAGAGTGATGGTTACTCACACCTGTAAGGAACATGTCCCCAAAAAATCAGCAGGATGCCCATAATAAACTAAACTATCACAGGCTCTTACAGACTCTTCCACTCACTCGTTTCCACGCTCTCACAGAGTACAACCTTCTCAAAGGGACCATCCCGATGGAGACTAATCGCTACTTTTCTCGCTCAGGATCACGGTCAGTGTCCTCACCACAAAAGCTCCTCGCTTTGCTATGGTACATTCAAAACTTCTTTCGTATATTTTCTCCTATCAGTGGAACGTCACAGGAAAAAGCTTTTAATCTCAAACTCAATCTCGAGCACCACTGATGAGCGTACGCTGCAAACCACAGCGAGGTTCCTCAGTGCAAGTCTTGCAGCCGGGTGCAGGTACCAGGCGGAGGACTGAAGGGGAGCACGCCCTTGCTCTGCAAGGCCTGAGCTGCTTGCTGGGCAGTAACTCCAGCTCCACGCATCCTTCACACCACCGAGCGCAAGCACATAGGGGGTCCGGCGGGGAACATAATGAATGCTGACCGACCAGAGAGCAGCTCCTCAGCAGAAGATAGAGTGCCCAACTTCTGCTCCCTCTCGATGAGCCACTAACCTCAGGCCCTCTCCTCCAGCCACTTATTCACTCCCCACAGCTCGTAACACAACA
Organism: Gavia stellata; assembly: GCF_030936135.1. NCBI lineage: Eukaryota > Metazoa > Chordata > Aves > Gaviiformes > Gaviidae > Gavia > Gavia stellata. Next base: position 12,799,362 of record NC_082616.1, on the reverse strand, counting down.
TCTTTGAGGCTCCCACATACCTGCCAAACTTGACTGAAACAGTAGACTAAAAAATTATTAGGGTACATAAGACCTACCAATCAGATCATTTTTTCCACCTTGTTTCTCAGGAGAACAATCTAAGAATCAGATAAACAAATACTGTCACTGATTCTCCTGAACTGGGACAGTGCACAAAAACTCTTAAAAGGGCCTTTTCCTCCCACAGTTTGCTGACTAACAGAGAACACAAGGCCACCCAAATCCTTGCAAATCATAGCTCATAGCTGAAACACATCAACTGGTTTCAATGTTCAGCATAAAGAGACCAGAGTTAAGGCTTCAACTGTAAGGGGACATTAGAGAGAGAGAGAGGTTCAACCTTGCCACAGACATGGGAAGGGCATCACAAAATACCATTACATGACAACCTTTAAACTTTCTTTTTTTTTTTTAATAAAAAAAAAAATTAAAAAACCCAAAGTAGTCTTGTTGACAAGAGCAGAGTTTCTATGAATGCATCTTCTGAAAAACCCTGCAAGAAATACATTGACATACTATTGTGTACCCAAACGACAATGCTGCATCACAAACACTTTGACACTGGGCGACACAGGTTTCCAAAGCCAGAAGCAGCAAAATGCATCAGTAACTTTCCCTAACAGCTCCTGTAACTTTGAAGGGACGCTCACTGCTACCTTTGAACGGCTATAACCACGGCAGCTTACAGAGCTCCCCAAACCTGCAAAGGAAGCTTTCAGAAAGCTGAGGGAACCTGAGGCAGAAAAGGGTATCTTCAACACGGGCTGCCTATGAGACGTTCTTATCGCTCAGTTTTACTCTGTCTTGAGGACAACTCTTGCCCAGCCGCCCCAAAGAGCATTATAAAACGGCTCGAGGCGCACCGAAGGGTGAGGAGATACGCGTGTCCAGCCAACCGCCCGCGGCTCCGAGATCTGCGCTGGCGACCGGCGGGCACCGCCGGCAGCTTCCCCCTGAGGCGGCGAGAAGCGGCCGCCTCCCGCGCTCCCCGGCCGCTCCCCTGCCCGGGGTCTCCCCGGCCGCCGTCGCGGCGGGCTGCGGCTGGATGGGGGAAGACGCGAAAGCGAGGAGAAGCCCCGAGGGGAACCCGGGGCGGGGGGCTCCCCGCCCCCCCCGCGCCCCTCACGGCGCGGCGAGAGACGGCTCAGCGCGCCGCCGGCCGCCCCCCACTCACCCAGCAGCGCCCGGAGGTGCTTGAGGCGGGTGAGCACGTCCCGCTTGGGGTCCAGCGCCTTCTGGGTGGATTTCCTGACATCGGCGTGGCCCTTCCTGGAGAACATCGCGGCTCGGGGCGGGCGGGCGGCACCCGCCGGCTGAGGGGAAGGGGCTCCCCTCGGGGCCGCGGCGGGTGCGGGCCGCGCGCGGCCGTTCTCCGCGGCAGGGGCTGAGGGCCCGGCGGCCGGGCAGGTGCGGCGGACAGGCGCCCACAGCCCCGCCCGCTACGGCCGCGCCGCCCCGGGCTGCGGGGAGGGAGGGCAGAGGATGGGAGCGTCCCCACCGGGCGACCGAGCTCGCCGCCCGCCGCCGCCGCCGCCGCCGCCGCACGGGTGGGCGTGCCAGCACGGAACCGGCCGGCCCCGCCGCCGGCTGACCGCCCCCCGCCCGGGCCGCCACACTGCGCAGCCGCGCCGCCGCAGCCCGGGAAGACTACAGCCCCCGGCGTGCCTCGCGGCGGGCGGCTCCGCGCGGGGCACGCCGGGAGCTGGAGGCGCCGCGGCTGGCGGGGCGCCGTCGCCTTTGACGTCACCCTCGCGTCGCCCTGACGTCACCCCCCAGGGCCTGCCCGACGAGGCGGCCGTGCGTCAGCCCCGTTGGCGCTCTGTAGCCCGAACCCCGCGGGCACCTCACGCTCTGTGGCACCTGCAGGGCCCCCTGTCCCCCTGGGGCTGCCGCTCGCCGCAGGCGGGCACGGCCGTGGCCCGTCAGCACCCCTGGGCCCGTCAGCACCCCTGGGCCTGTCAGCACCGCTGGGCCCGTCAGCACCGCTGGGCCGGTCAGAGCCCGCTGGGCCCGTCAGCACCCCTGGGCCCGTCAGCACCCCTGGGCCCGTCAGCACCGCTGGGCCGGTCAGAGCCCGCTGGGCCCGTCAGCACCCCTGGGCCCATCAGCACCCCTGGGCCCATCAGCACCCCTGGGCCCGTCAGCGCCCGCTGGGCCCGTCAGCACCCCTGGGCCTGTCAGCACCCCTGGGCCCATCAGCACCCCTGGGCCTGCCCGGCGCTTGCCAGCACCAACTTTGGGCCTCCAGCTCAGCATCTGGGTCATCTGCTTCCACGTACTGAGGCCACAACGCTCCTGTGGCACCAGCCAGGACCAGTGAGACCACCAAAGGTAGCAGTGCCAAGGCCATGCTGGGTGCGGAATCAGGTTTGTGTGGGGCTGGGGTCAGCGATGGCCAGGGACGGGGTTTCCGGGGAGGCGGAGCGGAGCTGGGAGAGCTGTGTGAATCCCTGAGGCAGGGCCGTGCGCCTGCATGTTAGAAATGGACGCGCCGTTGGGAACTGGCACTGAGCAACGCTCAGTTTTCTTTATGGGAAAAACTTTCATGTTTTGAATAACTGCTTGCACTGTAAACAGTAAGTGCTGTCTTTACCCTCGTGACACATAGAGAAGGTAAAAGATGGAGCAGATTCATAGTTACGCAACAAGAGCAGGACTTGCCCCAGAATTAGAAGCCAGCAGGGTTTCAGTTGAAGGCCCTCAGATCCTCTCAGTAAAAATCCTGGGTAGAAAAGTAAATGTTAGTAAGGCAGGATGAAGTCCTAAAAAAGAATGTATTTCAGAGAAATAAATTGCACGTATACGTCTTAGTTTTTAACACAATTATTTAACAACTTATTTACATGTCATATATTTACAGAAATTATTGTTCAGTCATGAATCATTGTAGAAAAATAAAATCTCACAAGAATTACTATTGTTAGGACCGGAAAATATATCACTGCCGCATCTCACTTCCTGTGAGCCCTCTCAGGGGTCGTTTCTTCTGTGAAGGCCTGAAGTCACCAAAGCAACGCGTCAACAAGCCCTAAACACGTCCCACTAGTGAAAGGACAGTCCCAGCTTCTCCACGGTAGGGACACCACCCCTGGAATGGCCACGTGGCAAACAAGATCAGGGAACTGTTCTGGGTGAAAATTAACCTGGCAAAATAAACAAATAAATCATCCAGTGGCAGGAGTTTGTGGAGGAAGGGGGTTGTAGTCGGTGCTTGTGGGCGCTGCTGGTTGCGTGGCCTGGTTGTGACCATGGCACAGCTTTCCCGCCTTTGAAGCACAGCTGGATGCTGTCTCCAGCAAGCAAAGACTGGCTACGTCTCATAGTGCTACCCTGTAGAGTCACCAAACTTTGCGGCATTCCTGCTGCTCTTTAAGAATTTGCTTCCTGGAGTCATAGGAAGAGGAACAGTGCTGACACGCAGCATTGTTTTTAAAAAACTTTAATCCTTTTTCTTATACAAAAACGTTTGAACACATGACCTTGGAATCAGGCACAGAGAATTTATTGTTGCCTAATAGTCTATTGTTTTGGAGCCCGTTTAAGGCTTACAGTAATTCATATTGCATATTCTTCCCATAACACTCTTACACAATGTCTCATGCTAGAAGAGTTACAAGTCTTCAACAATTGTCTAAAATTTTTGGTCACATGTTGCAAATTGCATATCTGCAGCTTCCTGAGAAGAGCGAATTGGGTCATTGCAGCTTTTCCCTTTCATTGCCAGAGATCAATATACACAGTTGGCTGAGGAAGCACATGGCTAAAATCTTGCCTTGCTATTTTCTTTTTTCTTTTTATTTTCTTCTCTTTTAATTGACTTAGAAAAACAACAACTTCCAGTTTGTCTCTTCTGGCAATTTCTGATTGTTCTTTTTCTGCTTTGTTAAAAAAAAAAAATCATTGTTATTGCAGATAAAGCAATTGTGTTTATATAGCTGCTCTAATGTCTAATAACTTTTGTAATAACTAGGAAAGCATTTTGGTGCTCAGCAACTAACTGCATAGCTTTAGGCACTCACTGTTTTGAAGTTGGCCAGAAATTCTTCTTGTGAAAAGCTCCACAGAATATAGATTTCATGACTGGAATTGTGGTGCTCTGGGAGGGCAGTCCTTTCTCTCCTTTACTAGGTCCTGGAAAATGTGGTCACGTGAAGAGCTCAGTGAGTCAGCATCGTTTAACATTAGCATAATTAGAGTGGTTTTGGTTTTTTTGTTTTTACTTGTGTGCTTCAGTCACGGAATTAAGGTTATTTAAACTCAGTTCTTGTGCATCAGTGAGCTCCAGAGATGAAAAAGTGCCTCTGATGCTGTTATGTAGATGGTAGGCAGTTAATTCACTGTGGGACAGGACATTCATATCTGGAGGTTGGAGGGTTGACACTGGTGAGCGAACGTGTTGTGATATCCAGCTGCAAGCAACCAGAGGAGGTTTGAAGACCACCTTCTTGCTTCCAGCAGCGTTGAAAAGCCCAGTGCAAGGCATGTGGACGAAATTCAACCCTGCTGCCATTACAGTTCAAGTGTTAATGTGCTTGCTGCTTAAATGAGGACTAAATCTGATCTCTCTATCACTAGTGGCTCTTCTGAAATAAGAAATAAGCAGGATGGTAAAGGGACAAACATTGACATCTTTTAGTGGATTCCTGTGAGAAGGGGTTTTAGCCACATGGCTGCGACAAGGAAAACTTCAAAGCTCACAGAAATTAAGACGCTTCTGTACATGGTGTGATGAGAGACTTTGCTTCGCAGAAGTTTCTTCTCCTGGTTGTCAGAGCGCAGGTTACTTGGAAATACACAGTCTAATAAAAGCTTTTAAAAATGGAAGTTATCCTAAAGGTTTTTGACAATTTTCCTGTTTATTTTTGATATGTCTGCATTAGCTGAATCATCCTGGTACAAAACTGAATGATAAACCGTGGATGTTCTGACTTGCATTTTCTTCTGTATGTCATCTGTCATATAACATGAGACAATATTTTGTTCTGCATGTAAATGCATCACCATATGTTGGCTAATCTTCGTGGTGTAAAATTCCTTTGTCTTTCATTAAGAACAAGCAGTCAGTATAGCAGCAAGGTGAAAACCCATTTAACAGTTTCTCCTCTGAGTTTTAGGTAAACAAATACTTCCGAATGAATAGATACCTTTAGGAACTCAGAATTATATGCAACTGACCTTTAACCTATTAGTTAAAACATCATAAAATATAACTTTTTAAATGATTAATTTATGAGTTGATGTAGCATAATGCAAACCAGAAATCCCAGTAACCTTGCAGCAATCATTTCAGCCTGTGTCGGGGAACCACTTGTAAAATCCTATGACTTGTGTTTTCTAACAATATAACAGTTGCAATTTCCCAGAAAGTCAGATGATGCATTTCCGAAAGTTGATGCTTAAGGTAGAATAATTTCCTGAAAGAGATTTGGTCGTTCAGCTTTCAGGATCTGAAGTAAAATCTATACAAAGCAGTCATTTAAGGGAACAAAGCAGTAACTGCGTATCGCAGAATTGGATTTTTAAAGGTCACAGCACAGTGTGACGTCCTAAGTGAGCTGAACATATAAGCACGGCAGCGGTGTGAATGGATTCAGTATTCATTTAGATAAACCACTCCCCTGTGCAGAAATCTGCCTTTTTAGCTGCATGTTCATCTGGATCACATGGTGGGCAGACCCCCACTCGTGCTGGCTCCAGTGGAGGAAGGCCACCATCACATCAGTACAGAGGAGATTTCTGGGAAGTCGTAGCACAGGCAAGATCCCACAGACAAAAGAGAAAATGATGACCTTGAAATTAATGTCGCTGCAGTGTCTGCCCTGAGGAGGAAAGCCTGCCTACTAGTCTCGGCCCCTCCTGGCTGTGTGCGGTCTTGTTGCTGTAGAGAGCTATTAGAGAAGTTACTATTTCAGGCACCCACTGCTTATAAGCAATACAGGTAAGGGGCAGCACATTTCCAGTCTAAAATAGAATAGCCTAAATTATTAAGGTGCATTTACGCTACAGGCAGGCATGCTATCCCTGAATTGCATGGCTCATGCATTTTGTTCCTCCCCTCTTGGAAGCAGCAGGGTACTTCCAGGGAGTAAGGGGGTCACGCCAACAGCGATGGCCCCGCAGCAGGCATTGCCCCCGCTTCTTCCTGCAGCCGGTCCGTGCCACTGGCACTCAGTGCCTGCCTCTGCCATCTCTAGGACAGTGTGAAGGACGCATGGGGCAGGGGAGCAGAAGCGAAGTGTGCGGTATTGGTCTTTGGGCATGTTTTCTGCACTTGCTTCTGGGCTGCCAGCTAACAGGAGCCCACGAAGCAGCAGCAGGACACGTCCACTGCGCGTTTTCTGCTGGAGTGAGTCGCTGGGGCACGGATCACATGAAGGGGAGGATGCTGAGCAGTGCTGTCCCTGGAGAGCTTTGCCTTGGAAAGGAAAACGCTTCCTGAAATTCTTTGAGACACAAAAGCTGCAGGTCCACTGCGACGCCCTCTGAGGAGGAACGTTTTCCCACACCCCGTGCGTCCGCTCGCTTGTGCCTCTTGCCGATGTCAGGCGTGCCCAAGGCCTGATCACCATCTGAAGGATGGAGGAAAAGCTCAGCAAGGTCTCAAGCTCTCAAGCCTGAATAGAGCCGTGTGCCTGCGCAGGGACGCCTCTCCTGCCCCGGGGCCATCCGTTTGCTGCGGGTGGAGGGTGACCTCGTGGGAGACCAGGGCAGCCACTCTTACCATCCTTCTAGAGACCACTCCACGGCAGCAGGCACTGACCTGGTGCTGACTCCTGGAAGGCAGAACCTGCTGGTCCTTGTGCCTTACGCACTTGGCTTGCCACGGGTGACTGACCCAAGGGCTGAGGGTACAAGCGCATGTCCCACACCATCCCTGTTCAATTTCTAAATTTCTTTTCTGATGCGTTGTGTGAGAGCGTAGCAGCCCTGAGGAGTGAAGGCTAGCTATGGGTCTCAGGGGTTTGCTTATCATCATCTTGGAGACATGCTTACTTTCTAAATTTCACATCAGAAAGATGACACAAATCACATTTCGATGGTCAGAGAGCAGTGACTTACCTTAGCGTATAACAAAACGTATCGAACAGAATCATAGGCAAAGCAATAAAAAACCAGGATGTGCCTCACTTGCTTTAATCTGACTTTGGTGGGCCAGGAGAAGCAGGAGTTGGCCTGCATTTCTGCGCCCGTAATGCACGGAATCTCTGTCCTGTTTTCTCACCTGCCGTAAGCAAGGGCGGGCGGTGGTAAGGAACTCTGCCTCTTGCTGCAGACTTTGCGGAAAGGTGAAACCCGCCACTACAGCTGTAAATACGGCTGCCTGAATTTCACTGGACTTGATAAACAGGCAAGGTTACTTTTCCTGTTGAGTCTGAAATTTTAATGACAGAGATTAAATTACGGAACTTCTCTGCTTACTTGTGTCAATATAACGCTTTATAATGAGCCTGGAAAAAAGGGTAGGGGAAAAGTAAATAAAAGAGACTTGCCTCCTAAATAACATGCAGGTGAGATAATCATTTCCTTAGCATAGGATGCCGGTACTGATTATTTGTCCTTCAGACCCAATGCTTCAAATTGTATTTAGAAAGTTATTTTTTGTGTCCTGTTGCATATCCTTGGTCTGACGCATCCATTAAGGCACACTAGCTTCTTATCCCTACCTTTGAATCAACTCACGTGATGCTTCCCAACCCAGGTGCAGTGTGCGGTTGCTCGGCAGAGCTTTGGTACCGTGCCAGCGTGCTCTGTATGGAAATGAGACTCCTCTCTCCGAGTCCTGATATGACTAAGCTTGTGTAAAAGATTTTTCCAGCTGGCTCTGAGTTTGATGGGATTATTTTCCTAACAGTGTTCCTATAGGGTATGCAGGCATGGATCCCTGCACCTACAAGGCGCTGCTTTAGACTCGAGCCATACGGTTACTGCTTAATTTCTAATACATGCCTGACTTTTCCTGAGTCTGGATCCTGCAAACTGCTTTCCATGGATCAGCTTCTGCAGAAGTTTGGAGTTTTGCTGGGCTTGTGAAAGCAAAGGTGCCTCGTCCATTTACACTTGCTGAGGATCTCCCCCAGTGACTCTCACCTGGCAGCCAAAGGGTTTCTTATTGTCCCTTTGCCCGTTACAGATGAATTAGTGAACGGCACAGATGCCAAAGTGTCGGAGGGGCTGGGAATGCAAAGGAAGCTGGGAGAGGTGCACCCAGTGCCCAGCTTATCTGGCGGGTGGGGAAGAGCAGTTCAAAGGTGCACAGCGTCTGCGGAGGATGTCTTCTGAAGAAGCATGCTGACTTCTCAGCTAAGCACGCTACATACAGCCCTCAGGCTTCCCAGAAAACGGTTAATTATTTAGCATGAGTTACTTATTTAATACCTACTTCATAGGGGTTGAATATTTACTTCGGGAAAAGCAGACAGGACACAAAAGTACATCCTCCTCGGAGGGGTTTGGTTCTGGTTTAAGCTGCAAGTGGTCTGTGCTGCAACGCGCAGGTCTAGGTTAGCATATGGGCTGGGGACTAGCAGCAGTATTTTGTCCGGTTCCTTTGGGGATAGGCTGTAACAGTACCTGAAGGTCTTCAGTCATGGGATCACCACGAGTCGTCTGCTATATCCGGTCATTTGCAAAAGATATAAATACAGTGGAGGAATCGAATGCCAGATGCAGATGTCTGAGTGTAAAGCTGTGAAATTTTCCCATCCAGCCATAGCTACAGCATGAGGTGTGAGCTTCTGCATGCGGCAAGCGAGGCATAAGGCTTGGAGACTGGCGTGGCAGGGTGAAGGTCGGTGGCCCCTCAGCGAGATGGCAGGATCTGGCCGTGGCCCTATTTTGAGCACAACTTCCAGTAGGCTGCAGGATGGTAAACAGCGGGTGATAGCGCTGAAATAAACTATGCTGAAATAAACCGTGCCTAAAGCCGGGAGCAAGAGTGTCCCTGAGCAGAGTAGTGGTTGGGAGCTGGGTTTTCAGAAGTTCCTAACCCTGGAAATCTGGCAGCAAAAGGGGAATGGAGCTTCTGAGTGCTGGGCTACTTTGGAAAAATGTGATGGAAAATTTCTAATCATTGCAGCACGTGAGGCATTAAAATGTCATTCGTATAGTAAAAGTTATAGACAGGAAAAAAACGCTGTCAAAAAAAGATGTCAGATTTCCTTCTGCCAGAACTTCAACTGTGTATACAGGGAAAGAGAAGAATTTATGTCTATCAACGGAAAAAAATCCAAAATAGAAGGAACATGAATTGCATGTCCCTTGATGCCTTCCAAAAGGAAACGGCACAGAGAATGAGGAAATTTCATGGAGTAAAAATATCTACCCACTAAGGAGAGATCGAACTATGCTTGCAAAAGGTTGAAGTGCACGAAGGGGTTTTTGGCAAGTTGTGAAAGCCCATAACGTACTGCCCTGGCCAAGAGCTTCCCATGAGGAGGTGTTACAGCTCAACTTGAGAGCGGGCTAAGAAAGCAGAGATGGCTTACACCCTAAAAGCAGGAAAATCACTGCTCTGCTTCCCTGCTCCATGTGCTGCAGCACAGAGATAAAGTGCTGCTTGTTTCAACCGCACTAAACCCAAGAGAAGTGTTGTTTACTTCACCCCTCTCCAGGAGGAAAGGTCACTCGTGGTCTCGGTAGAGCTCCAGCAGTTTCCTCCTGGCAGCGTTCACCTCTGCCTGCCCGGCATCGGCAGAGGTCCCGGGAGCCCCTGCTCCCCTCCTGTGGACCCTAGCTGTATCCTGGCTTTTGGGGACATGGGTTAACCCTCTCCCTGCCGGCCTTTGCCCCTCTGTCTTCCCTGGAGCTGGCTCTGAACAGACGGGCAGAACATGTCAGCAATACGGGTTTAAATAGCGGTGAGATGCTGACAGCCAGACTTACAGAAATACTTCTGCTCCTAAGGAATAAGGCACCCAGGGTCAGAAGTGAAGGTCATTTTTCCTACAAGTTACAGGCGAAGCGTTCTCCCACATGAAGTAAGAGTCGTCTTTTTTCTCCTGTCCTCTGCTCAGCTTCCTTGTTTTGGTTTTTACATCGCCATTTATTTAACATAAGCGCTCTTTGTTTGACTCAAGGGTATTTTCATATTTTCATTTTTGTTTCAGCTTGTGTTTGCCCTTTATCACTCTAAGGAACAATAAATGAGGAAGGAAACAGCGGAGTGGGATCACCCTTAAGCTGGGCTTCGTTAACATCAAGAATGACCGTGCAGATTGTCTCAACCTGAATGCAATTTATACCAACAAACCAGACTTTATCTAACGGCTATGTAATATGTTAAATTCTCTTTCTGAAGGTAAGATCTCAAGTTCTCCTGTACATAAGGAAGAGAACAAAAAAACCTTCAAAATAAACCAGAAACACACAAAGCAACCACTAGCCACTGATGTTACACAGATTCTTCCTTCGTTTCTTCTTTAGCAAATAAATGACTGCAGAAAGCAGTGCAGTAATTATAGCCTTCAGAAATGGCTCAGGTTTTCTTCCATGGACGAGCATGACAAAAAATAATAAATAATAATTTTTACCAACACAGCTGGTGTTCAGATGAAATTATGTGGTTAGCTTTGAAACGATATTAAAGGAGAAATTTTAATTAACCTGTACCACTGAGTCAGAAGATAATATCTGATGCATATAACAGCCATACAGACAAAATGTGATAAAATAATTATTTGCAATTAGATATATGCATTACAGACAATGTTGTAATTAAAATGTACTTAATGTCACAGGAGATCCTTTATTATCAAAATAACTTGTAGAAGGACTGTGGAAATAGTGTGATGATTATCCATTGCTCTGAAAAAAAATCTCAAAATTTGCCAAGAGCCTGAACCGTTTCTGGGTTTGGAGCAGACCCCGGTGCAGTCAAACAGCTGGACTCTTTTCCAGTGCCAAATCCGTTGGTCACCGGAGCGTGCGTAGGTCGCCCATTTCTTGATGTGCCCCTCTTCCGTGGTCTCCGACAGGCGACAGCCAGCCGGTGACGGCCCTGTGCCGCTGCACGGCTGGGAGCAGGGTGCCGCTCCAGGCGTGAGCACGTTTCTGTGCAGGTCAGAGGGAGGGAGAGATGCCACGGGGCGCTGCGCCGTTCTTCTGCAGGGAAAACAAATCTCTTTCATTATTTGCTTGTTAGCAAGGTTGGGGTGAGATGAGCTGCAATAAAATGGAGTGATTAAATTTACTGGGGCTGATTCTTGTCTCGACTGTGGCCCTTCCAAGGCATTCAGGCCATGAAAAGGGGCCAAAAACCAAGGAAAAATTACATTTATACTTGCTTGAAGGGCTCCGTTTCACTTTTATGTCTCCTGAAGGATTAGCAAAGTGAGGGTCAGATAAGCCCAGCCTAGTAAATCTGGGGGGATTACTCAGGAGCGAGGCACAGCTCAGCCTCCGAGAGCTGTGTATGTACAGTCAGAGAGGCCGATACAGCTGTAGGAACGTAAATGTAGTTGTTTGTGATAGACCCGGCAAAAGACGCAGTGTATCCTGAGGGAATGGCGGCCGGGCGTGAGCGCTGCTCCTCTGCCTGAGGACGTGGGTGCTGCTGCTACGCCGGTAAATAACCTCTCAGCCCTTATATTTCCTCAGCTGAGAACAAATAGTGTCACTGCGTCTCTAACTAGCAAGGGATGCTGCCTCCTCGGTGGAGAGGAATTGCTGGTTTTCAATAGGAAGGCACAACCTCCTTTCACCCAGGTCATACCTAAACATTCATTCCGCGGTGATGTAAAGATTTCGTTCTGCCACCTTGCACACTGCCGCATTCAAACACTCATTTTAATGAGTCAAGCCATTGCTTGGAGGCTTTTTGGGATCCCGCACCCACAGGCTGCAGGGAAAACCCTCTCCGCGGGTTCAAGCTCTGCCCTCGCCCAGCAGCCGGCACGGCTCCGGGTCCTGGCTGCTCTGGCCGGAAAGCTGCCGCTCTGCGAGAAAGGTTTCATCTCTGGGGGGAGCTGGGTGCCCCCGGTGATGCCAAGCATCTCGCCCGGCGCTTTCGGAATAGCCCGTCCCTCAGCTTTAGCTGGCAGCCGGTCCTCACGGCTCGCATTAAACAACCCCGAGGTGCCAAGGTCGGTTCCCAGCGCCAGATGCTCACTCTGGGGCCCGACCTTATTGGTGCTAATGAAGGTTTTGGCAAACCTCTCCATCTGATTAACATTTCCCTATGCAGAGCCCCTGCGCTGCAATTGTGGGGGCTGTTTTGCTGTTTCTCAGGCAGACTTTTTCTCATCGCCGCTTTCTGGATTTGTGCCCCCGCACTTGTAAAATTCCTCTTGAAGTCAATGGAGATTTTGCCTGAGTGAAAGAAGAACCCAGCCTCATTACAGGGTGCGTCTTGCCCTAGTGACACGTCTTTCTGGGAAGGATAGAGAGTAGCAATCTACTGTGATGAAGTTAGTGTTTCTTTATCGAAACACTTATTTCTTCAAATCATAAATAATAAGTAAAATTGCTGCAAAATGTATTAAACTGAAGGAATGGCTGGAGGGGAAAACAGCCCCCCTAGTATATCATCAGCTGCTTCTTTATCTCCCCTAGGCTTCTCCACTTCCCCGTTTTCAAAAGAACAAAGAGAATGTGCCAAAGCTGCTTTGGGATTTCAATGAAAAATAATGAGAATTCATTGCTAATTAGGGCTCCAATTAAAAAAAATTATCTTTGCGGGGACACTGTTAATGAACTTGTAAATTGCAGCTGCAGACTTGCATCCCTATCAACATTCCCCTTGTCTGATTCCATTTCTGTATGCAGGAGCGGTGAGCAAAGGCTGCTGGCGTGCGCGCAGGGCTGGCAGCCGTCGCGTGGCCCCTGCGTGGGAGCCCAGCGAGCCCTGCCGGTGCCCGCTGCGCGGTCCGCTTCTCCCTCGCTTTGGGGACGCGAGTGGCCTATCAGCCTTCGTGACGTGCATTGCAGAAGCGGGTGCAAGAGGCAGCAGTGTCAGTGGCTACTCTCTCCATACGCACTGGGGTCCCTGCCCGCAGCCTGGCTGGGGGGGGCTTGCTGCAGCGTTGTACTCAGCACAGGTATCCCTTCGTCCTTCAGAGCGGGGACATCACCCCGTGCTTGCAGACAGCCTCGCACTCCTCTCCGCGGGAATGTCCACCCCGCCCTGTGCATGCTCGCTTGCTTGGGGCGATCATTCTCCGGCGAACAGGGACAGTAAGATGAGTCGAAATAAAGAGGAGAAAAGCCAGCGCCGGGGAGCAGGGAGGATGAAGAGGGGAATGTCGCACGTGCAGCCAGGTGCCGTTACGAGTTGGGCTTGGCGGGGTCTGTCCTTGCCCACCACGGTGCACGCCGGGAGGTTTGCCCTTCCCACCAATGCCTCGCCATCCTCGCTCCCGAGGAGCGCCGGAGAAGTGCAGTGCAGCTTGCATGGCTGTGTGTCCCTGCGGGCTGGCCATGGCCTCTCGGTGCCCAGAGCTATCCGTGGCACTCCGCAAGTGGGAAATGGCAACGGGTAATATGGGGCACTCCTGAACGCTAAGTTGAAGGTTTAAACTAGGATGGCATTCATCTCGCAAAATATTTGGCTTTGTAAAAAAAGAAGAATGGTAATTCATGATGTATTTGTGATCGGTCTTAATCTAATCAGAAACCTCTATTTATTCATATAATACACTGTTAAGAGTGGTAGACAATCGCAGGTACTTCAGGGTAAGTGTTGATGTGTGACTGCATCTTTGCTCGTGACAGCAAACAGCCAAGTCGTGTAAATCTGCACCTTTATACACGCTACGGGGCATTTTGATTAGGATAAACGGCTACCACAGCCTTCCTCTGGAGTACTTGGTGGCTTCTGCCAGTGGCGGGCTGTGTGTGATGCGCTCCAGCTCCCAGGTCGGAGGAGGGGGAGCCCGCGTAGAAGTAAAAGAAAATGTAAATATGCTGGGGGAAAAATCACATTCTCTTTGTCCAACTGCTGATTCAGGTGTAAAGCAAACAGAGCCAAACCCAGACATGCTCTAAGTCCACCAGCTATGACAGCGGCTGCGCACCCGGCTGCGGGCATGCACGGGCGTTTGCGCTGGGGAGCAGGTACCCAGGCAGACTGATGCAGCTGCAACAAAGCCCTGCTTGCATGATCATTCCTCCTTCTTTCTCGGCTTGCCAGGAGGCACATCCCCATGGTATTTTGTGCCGACACCCTGTTTTCCCCGTCCCATCGCAGGAGAGCTTTTACTCCCTGGAGAACAGTCTGAAACCATTGGAGAGCAATTAGCAGGGGGTCTGAAACACTGCTGAAACCTGATCAGAGGTTGGAGATGGCAAAACGTGGATAAAATCCATGTTAATTGCACACATTTTCCTATGAGCTAACAAGGAAACAGAAACCCAACCCATGGTTGATGCTGGGAGGCACCTCTGGAGATCGTCCAACCCCTGCTCAAGCAGGGTCACCCAGGGCAGGTTGCCCAGGACCGTGCCTGGGTGGCTTTTGAGTATCTCCATAGATGGAGACTGCACAGCCTCTCTGGACACCCTGGGCCAGTGTTTGACCACCAAAAAAAGGGTTTTCATATGCTGCACTGGAGTTGCCTGTATTTCAGTTTGCGTATATTCCTCTTTCCCAGGGTTTGAAGAAAAAGTTGCGGTGATGGAAAGAAGGGTAACGGGGATATCCCAGGCTCTTGGGTGAGAGCCTCTCCCAAAATCAAACGCAGTTAGGAGAACAAATAGCGTGTGAGATGTGGCAGGTAATTACTCTGCTCTCTTTGCTGTCTGTGAGGTCTTTGGCTCCGGCAGAGCTGGGTCTGCCCTGGGGGGCTGCACTTGAAGAGAGGTGCAGAGAGCAAAATGGGGGCTGGCCGGGAGGCGGGGGTGTCTGGGAGCGGGCTGGGAAATGCTCCCGGGGGTGTCTGGGAGCGGGCTGGGAAACGCAGCCCCTGCAAGAAGGGGGGTTCGGGTTGGCTGACGCAGGACGAGAAGCCATCTGCTCCTGCGCCAGTCTGTCCTGCCTGGGGGTCCGTGGGTGCGGGTGTGTGTGGACATGTGCCGCACTGCTGCAGTTACTGGGGGGGAATGGTTGCCTCCAGCTCTCAACACGCAGGTTTTGGATGTGCCGGGGGCTAAAGGTCTAAGGGCTCTGTGGTGCCAACCTCCTACAGGCCCTGCTCCCCGCTGTAGCCCCAGCCGCAGACCCTGGGGCTGCCATACAGCCCCGCACGTGCACGGAGGGTCCTTAGGGATGCGCTGAACCCAGCCAGGAGCCCCGTGCGAAGCGAAGAGACAGCCCTGATGGGGGGCACCTCTCTGGGGGGGTCCTGCACGCCAGTCCTTTCCCGAAGTATGTTGCCGCAGCCCAGCTGCAACCAGCCGGTTCGTTCGGTCACGTTGCCTGCGCTGAAGTTTTTTTTGGGGGGGTTCTCATTTCAGTCTAGGACCCCATGCCTGGGGCACTAATTCACACCCCACCTCACCACTGCATCATGTACAGAGCAACAGGGGTGAAGCGCAACATAAATATCAGGAGTGCAGGAGGGAAGTGAAACATTTCAGCCTTGTCCCGGAGCTCGGTATTCATTTTTTCAATTTCATCCAGATGCATAGATTTTATTTCTGGTAGTGTGTCACAGCTGATAACATACATAATGGAGCCATTCAGGGGCATCTCAGAACATGCACTTTTCCCACATATAAAAATGTACCTGAAATTTTGAAAGACTGAATACTCATTTGCCAATTTAAAAAGAAAATGGAGAGAACAAGAGGCTCATAGAGTTGTAAGTCTTCATAGAAAACCGATGGAAAAGCACATGAACATTTAGAATGATGTTGACATTTCTGAAATAAGAGATAGGGTGTTTTATCTAAATTATACCAAAGTCCTTTAAGATAACGTGCTGTGTAATAGCTACAGTTTTAGACACTATTTCATTTTCAATTTTCTAGACAAAAAGCGCGATTCTTATCCACAATTTCAGTTCAGCGTTTGACAAATTATTGGCATATACTTCCCAGCTACACCTAATACAGGGAAAGCCGTATTTTAGCGGAAAAGGCTACATTTCCACCTCCCCCTCCCCCAGCTTTGTCAGCATTTTGTGTTGCACGGAGAGGAGGCAGAGGCTTGTAAAGCCCGGGGTGAAAAGAGATGGGGGAGCGCTGCAGGCACTAATAAGTGCCCTGACGAGCATCACCTGGGCCCCCCCAGCAGCCCCTGCCCATTGGTTTGGCAGCTCCATTTAAGCTCAGGGTCAGGCCCTTCTCCTCCTGTTTGGGCTGTGCTGGGGTGGTTCTGTGCTTGGTGCTGCTGCTGCCTTGCCTGGCTTCCTCGCTCCTCCTGCCTGCATCTTTGGCCCGTGCTACAGGTAGCTCCTCTCTGGGTCCCTGGGCTGTGCCTGCTGCTTGTGCCTCTGGACCACTGCCTTGGCTGGGCTCTGGTCCTGCCTGGGAGGGGTGGGTGCCCTCCTCCTCATCCTCTCTTGTGCCTTTGCTGGCTGTGTGTTTGCAAACAGCACCTTGCTCTGTGGGGAGGTACCCTGCTTGCACCTCAGGCTTAATGTGAGCCATGTGCCCCTCCTGGTGAGGCTGGGAGGGAGAATGACCCCCCCGACCTGCTGAATGCTGTAGTACCCCCCTGTAATTTGCTCCCAGAGCATGCACAGGCAGGTTTGGGTGCTTTGAGGGGTCCTAAAGCACCACAGAGCAGCAGAGAAGTCTAGGCTGACTGGAGGAGGCCCTCAGGAGCCTCTTTGATGAGTTGTTTTGGTGTTTAGAAGCAGGTCCTGAGCATGTTTGTACCCCCCGCGTGAGCCGTTCCCAGCTGTGGTGCTGGCTGTCAGTGCTTGTGTGCGCCTTGTGCTGGTGTGTCTGGGCTCATGTTACGGAGGTGTTTTCCTTGTCTTCTGGCAGCTGCAAAGGTATAAATCCTTTTGACACCCACTTGGCATCATCACCGATGCCCTGGCGTGGCCTTGTCTTCACCCGGCAGCAAAGCACGGTGAGCTCTGGGGACCCTGGTACAAGTGAACCTCACCTGTATCTGCAGCGGGGTGAGGCTTGGCGAGAGGTCTCTGCAGTGCTGTACCAGCTCAGGGTTCCTGGCTCATGGGCAGTGGTGTAAGACGCAAAATAATTATCTGTCTTGAGGGAGCTTGCTCCCTCCTTGTGGGTATCCAAGTGAATCAGCACGTTCTGGTGCAGGATGCCCTTGGAGGGGCAATGAGGTAGCCTGACCCCCCTGGAGTCCCTTGGCATGATGCTCTTGTTTCCAGCACTGCTTGACCAATATTCTAGAAAAGTTTAGCAGTGTGGGGAAGTTATTTCCTAATCCTGTATGCTGGGACACATCTGCAGGTGTGCTTCATGCTAGTGGTGCTGAATAAGGAAACCTCGAGCCCTGAGTTGGAAATTCTGTTTAATTCTCATACAACGAGCAAGCTACCTTGACAGAGCTGGCAAGGCTCAGCAAATATGTTAGATGATAAATGCCACGTGCGTGTCTGGAAGGCGTTATTTCCACTCACATCTGGTGAAAAGCCTGAAGCGTGCTGGGTGTGATGGGACGGTGAGCCTGCTCCCTCTACAGGGAGTTTCGGCTTCATCGGTCTTGGTTTATCATTAGTGTAGGGGTGGAAAAATTCCTTTCTCCTGAGAAGTCTCTTCCAAGATGCCAATGAACAAAATCTGCATAGACATTATTTTCTGCGTATATACTTACAAGTAAGTAGTCCTGGACAAAGCGTGAGTGCAGTCGCGGGGAGGGAGGTAGTGCCCCAGACCCCTCGGCAGCTGGTGATCTGCTGAGTGGGAGGAGGAGATTGCGGCATACCTTGTAATTAGCAGGGAAAGGAGGGTTTTCATGACAACCATGAAGTGAGAAAATATAAATTCAACTCTGCTAGGAAATTAAATTCAAGGAACAGAAATAGTCTCCTTGGCAAGCCAAGAATAATGCTGGCAACACTCAAACTGGTTGCTAGGTGAGGGGGCAGAGCAAGAAAAGGATAACAGTAGCTGTGATTATTATTGCTACTGTAACAAACATGTGTTAAAGGTAATAAATTATACTTCTAAAACTATGCAGCTTCCCAGTGTTGCGAGGATTTTTGTTTGTAAACAGAGTAAGGGAACCAAGGGTCAGTAAAGCCTTGGTATGCATCTTGGAGGTAATCTGTCCATGGTCAAAATACATCTGTTTATTTCTGTTGGTCACTAGGAAGGTTATTCCCCCTCTATAAATATGCAGGGGGATTTTTCTTTGCAAGGTTTAAATGGGTGCGTGTGCTTTGGTAATAGCAGTGTGTGATCAGAAGGGGGAACTATTATAAAGAACAGCTAATTGCTGGGCTTGCAGGCAGCACAAGTAAAATTACTCTTGTTAATCTGTGCCTTTACATTGAGCGTGTGGGCCCTGATCCAGCTTCCCCCGAGATGGAGGCAGAGATTCCCTGAGACTGCTGTGGGTGCAGGACCAAACCTGCGCAAAGTGCCCACTGGAGGAGACTGAGAAAGAAATGGAAATTGCTGTATTTTGGTCCTAGTCTTAAAGGATTTACAGTATGACCTTTGCTTAATGATACTTGTCTGTCTTCATTAAATGTTAAGATCCACAGCTGGAAAAGTGCTGTATGAGTGTCAAATAGTTGTGGAAAAAGCTTTCGCCACAAATAATATAAGCTTGTCACAAACCAGTTTTTTTGTGCATGTTCTTGGACTAGTGTAAAAGTTATGACATCATGAGAAGCCAGGGCATAGCAGAAATGCTTCTGCAGTTAAAGTTACTGACTAAATTAAGTGAGCTGCTATTTTGGGGCAGGTATTCCTTTCAATAAGCCTGACAGGGCCGAGATCCCTAATACTTCCCCCGTGGCTGTATTGCATGGTATAGCCATCCTTACAAAAGGATGTCAAAGGTGCAGGTCCTTCTGAGCCAGGCTGGCTCATGGGCTTGGGTGCAAACTTGGAGTAAAAATACAACTTGTTTACTTGTGAAAGCTTATCTGTCCCAAGGTGTATTGCATTTCCCAAAGATAAGGTTCTGCATTGTGACATGCAGTTCCAGTGTTACCCCTGCAGACTTCACTACAACCCCATTCTTCCTGCTTGCACCTGATCCCCTCATTCCCCAGCTCATTGGAGTTTGTGCTTTTATACCCACTCACACAATTTTAGAGAAGTTTTCACAAAGGGGTAGATTGTTCTTAAACATACCTCTCTGATCAGTAAGAGGATCTTACCTTAAATACAGTACAGACTTTCCTATTTGCTTGTCAAGTTCACTTGTTACGCAGAACCCAGAATATTTTAACCAAACAGACACCTTGTGCTATAGGATGAGCTGTAGTTCTCACTGACTGCAGCAATTTCTTGAGATCTGAGAATCAGGTGCTAGAAGATCTTTAGGGATGAGCTGGGGCTGTTTAAGTTGCATCCATCAGCAATGGAGTTGAACAAAATCTGTCTGTGGGTTCACTTTCTGTAGCCTGATGTTTGCCAGGAGAGACTGGACAGCTTGAGATGTGCCTGTGACAAATCTGTGTGCTTACGCCCGCTCTGCTGCAGGGGAGGGAGTCGGGAGGGCTGTGTGGTGGGACGTGTGTGGCACGCGGGGCTCGCTTGTGGTGCTTGGCAGGAGCCGCAATATTTGGGCTGCTCTCGAACAGAGCCATTTTCTTATCGGGGGTCTTCACCGCAGCATCAAAAAAGTAAAAAATGCATGGGGAAAGTCCCTGGAAAAAATAAATCTGAGTTTTGAGTTTGGTCAGGTACTATCCTTATACATGCTACACTGTCCTGAGGTCTCACTTCAGCATGGGCTTAAATGTTGTTTTTAATACTTCGACTTTGATGTGTAACAAGGTGTTTTGGTTTTGGGCTTCACTTAAGGCAGTTAACTAACAATTGGCTGTGAGTATGCTAATATTTAGGTTTGCCTCTTGCAGAAACATGCTTGGGCAAAGCCAGACTGTTTTGCTTGGGTAGCATCAACAGGCATATGTTGCTGAAGGGGTAGGATGTGGTGCTCATTTCCATGTGCAAAGTTAAAATGTCAAAACAAGCGTTCTACTAAATTCTAGTGTTAGAGGGAATGTGGGAATTTTGCTAAGTTTCTGCAGGAATGAGAGGAAATAGAACATGAACATAGAATAGATTTGATCTTAATATACCCAGCTAAGCACACTGCATGATCGGGGGAGCAAAGCGCTGCGGGACGTGGCTCGAGGAGCCTGTCCTGTGTCTGGCGTTGGTGGGGGACGCTGGCCGCAGCACAGGACTGCTGCATCCCTGGCTTGGATGGCAGGTCTGACTTCGCTTTGTGGAGGGCCAAGACAGCTACTGTGAAAGGTCTTCTGGAGAACGCTCCTCCGGAGTGGTTGTACTGGATTTAGTATAAAATAATGTATTTGCTTCTGTCCTTAGGAAGAGGAGAGGCATAACTGGATGGCAAAATGGTTAACCCACATAGAGAACTTGCAGAATTAGATCTCTCCTTGGTCATTAGGCCAGGCACTTGTGCAGCCAGAAAAGCTACAAAAATTTTTTGTAGTGTAAAAGATGATAGACTCTTAACTACCTGCTTTAGCTGGTCCTGCTATAGTACACTGTAATTTGAATTACTATTTGGTTTTCTGTCCTATGGTTGTTGGCAGCTCCCATACAGAATCCTTGTTTTCGTGTTTATTTGAATGTTTAATTACTCTATAATAGTGCCATAATTACCATGTAGCTACAGAGGAATTACATGGTTGTTTGTACTCTGTAAACCAGTGTCCGCATCATCTGCAAACAAATAATTATGCAGCTAACATACCTGTTTAACTTGAGCAGTAATTAGCAGAGAAACAGGAGAAATGCAAAAAATACAGTTGCTGCTTTTATAAATAATCCCATGTGCAAAATTCTTTAGTGCCCTGATTTCTGTTACTACCACAATGTCAGACAATGTGTACAGGAGCCAGGAAGAATATTGCTATGGAATTAAAGGCTGATAAAGCCACCTCTGAACTGTGTAGCTATATGCAGTGTTATTTCATAGCCTGTTATTTCTCTAGCTGCAGGTTGTGATCAAGCGAATGAAAATATTTCCGAATAACTTCATGTGCTCTGGCTGTGTCTGAATTTTGGGGCCTCTTCTAGAAACTGGGAGGAAAGCCACAAGGTGGCAATGTGCACAAGGAAATAAAAATGCTCTCAACTGCCTGAAAGCCGCAGCCCTCCTCGCATTAAATTATTCAGCCTGAGATTCAACCGTATTGACACTCGTCCTGTTACAGCAGTTAGTACAGGATTTCAGGTATCTTTTCCATTTTAGAAAGGTTTTACAAGTCTAAGAACGCAAACTTGTTTTTCCAAGACAAAGCCTGTAAGGGTGAACATTTCTACTTATACTTTGTTCCATGCTGGTGGATGTCTTCAGTAGCTTTGCATGTTTGCCTTAGGTTCAGATGTTCCCCATTGAATATTTGGAAAACGTGTTTTTTGTGTTGCCAGTTTCTTACCTGGAGATGTGTTCCAAGACAGCCTGTTCACATACTTGTAGCATTCCGGGTGCTCTGCCTGGGTATGGGACATGGAAACAGCATCGTGGCTTTGGACCCCCGATCCCTCCCCTCCACCTTCCCTGGCTGCTGGTGGGGAGTGTTTCCAGACTGGAATGCCTGGCAGAGGAAGGACTGTTTCTCAGGTGCAGCAGACCCTACTCGTATGCTGTGCCTAAGCAATAGTGTACTGATGATTGAGACAAACTGGTTTTATACAGTGTAAATCAGTTTGCAGATCTGGATTATCCCCAGGGATGCTGGGAAACAAAATCCTGAATGGTGCTTCCTCCTGAAGAGTGCTGAGTTTGTTTTTTACTGTATTGCTTTGGGGAGGGCAAAACTGGCTTAATTCAAGGAAAGTGGCTCAAACAATTTTCTGGCTTATCCTGGCACCGCAGGAGCGGTGTGTGCCCAGCTGTGACTTTGCAGGGAAGAGATGTGTGGTGGTGTGGGATCTTGGTCAGGTATGCGGCGAGTCGGAGCAGCTTGCTGTCCTTGCACGCCCTTGCACAGGGTCTGCTGGCCACTGGCCGTCCCCTGCGTTAGCCACATCTGCTGTTCCAGAGCAATGCCTGGCTGCTGGGCTGGGATCGCTGGTGGGCCACGGTGGGCTAAAAATAGGCAGGGTTTGAGGGCAGCAGCAGGTCGGAGGGGCGGTCGGGGTGTTTGGCATGGGGTGGCAAATTCCCTGTCCGGCTCCCAAAGCAGTGCCCAGGCTGGAAGCTGTCCGCGGGTGCCTGCCTGGAGGGGTGGGGGAACACAGGGCTGGGGCTGGTTTTGGGAAATGTGACTTCCCAGTAAGCATCCATCCGTGGGGAAGAGTCAGACTTTTGACTCTTGATGCATGATTGCTGGTGAGAAATAGAGCAAAACTTGCCAGCTTTGGCTTGCTGGAACATAGACATGAACTGCAGGAAATCTTGAGATGAAAGCTCTGTGATCACCTTCCTAGCAGGAGAGATTTTTTTTTAGGGAAACAGATTCCACAAAACCACTGATGTCAGGTCTTTCAAAGCAGACCTGTCTCACACTCAGTATTATTTCTCCAAGGGAAGGAGGATGCTTGGTTCCCTGCTTTTTTTATGAAGTCAACTCATTTATTTGCTCTTTGAAAAGACTCTTTACAGCCCCTTCAGGACCAGCAGTGTGTGGCTGTGGGATGGGAGGCTGCTCCAGTGCTGCGTGTGGTGCCAGGGCGCTCTTCGGCAGTGGGGACGTCTGCAGTCCAAAACTGCAAATCCCCATCCAACGGAGGCATTAGCAAAATTAGGAGTTTAACTGTTTCCCGCATTCTCCTTGCAGCCCAGCCTAAAGCATTAAGACATGTTGATGGGTTGTGAGTCAACGCAGTGCAAGGGGAATGTTAATCTTCTGCCAGAACAAATGCTGTGAATTATTGTGTGTTTGCTAATCTGGGGGCTGCTTATTCCCTCCTGAATATCTCCTAAACTCTTTGCCCAGGAGAAGCCCTGACGCTGCTGGGGAAGTGGCTGGTTTTACTACCCATAAACACCAGACGGCATCACACCCGAGTGATGGGAGCCGGCAACTGAGCCGAGTCAGAAGGAAGCTCACTTTGATTTTCTCTGGGCATGGTTCCAGGCAATAATATCTTTTCCCACCAGTTGTGAGGGATCTGAACTTTAGTTTGCATGAGAAGCTTAAAGCAAGTGTTTAAAAAGCAGCATCCCTTTTCTAGCTTGTAAGGTGCTTGGGGGAGAGCGGGTTTGCAGAGGAAGGCTTCGGAGGCACTGGCTGTATGCAAAGAGGTCGTGCATGAGTGCGTAGGTTCCCTGAACCTGGTGGGGCTTGGTGTGGCTCTGGGGCTTTCCTAAATGGACTTAATGTTCGGGTCACTGCCTACATCACTAATAGCATGAGACAGGCAGAGCTTTAAAGACATGGTAATACATTTTGACCACGTGGAGAACAGGAGCAGCACTAAGGCGTGATTTTCACAAAGCCTTGCTGATGTATCTTTGGCCATCCAGCACTGGCCACCTTCTGTGGGTGTTTCCACCCCTCTGGTCATTATGCAGGCATCATGTTGGGGACTTGCAGCTAAAATACTGCCAGCCAATTCCAAAAAGCTCTCTCCAGATCCCCTGGGAAGTGCTCACAAAGCCAGCTCTGGGTTCTGGAGTCCGAGACCCCAGCACCCAGCCTGCTGCAGCAGTCTCCCTGTAGCGTGTGGGAAGATGCAGTGACTGGGGCCAGGGTGTGCTGCTGCTGTGCTGGGCAGCCTGGCAGCAGAGCAGGCCACTGAAACCCATCCTGCTAAGCCCCCTGCTCTTACCTTTCCCAGCTCTTCTGGTCATGTTTTTTCTAAAATGTTTATTTTGCTGTTTGAGCATTTTTATGTGTAGTTGCAAAGCTTTGGAAATGCAAGGTGGTGTCCCCCAGAGAGCATTTACGTTTTGTTCTGTGGAAAAAGCCAGCCCTTTAAATCTGGCTCTCTGCAGACAATATTAATAAAAAGCCGTGCTCTTCCCAGCAGAGCCCCTCGGTAGGGGCAGGTCAGCGGGAGGCAAAGTTGCACGCTGCCCAACGCATCCGTGAGCTTTAGCCACTTGATTTGGAACCATTGTTTTTTCTGTGGATTTATAAGGGCTCAGTTCAGCACAGAAACAAACAGCGAGGATGATGTTTGCTTACATTCATCTGTGTCCTGCAAGAGAGGAAAGCAAGCTTCACCAGCCCAGATGATTTTCAAATGAATTGCAGGGCTGGGTGGGGAAGTCAGAGGCTCTTTTCTGAAGAATAGAGCCCTTAGTGTCTGTGCTGCAACACTATTCCCCTTCTGTCTGTCTTTAGCTCTTTGTTATGTCAACATCTGTAGCTGTGAGTAAATAGCGTAAGGGGAGAATACATATTGTCCTCCTGCTGAAGCAGCCAGGCTGGGTGGGGGCCAGATGACTGCAGGAACTGTGCTGCCTCTGTCTGAAGCCAGGAGCTCCGGAGTAAATGCACATATAGGGCTCCCAAAGACCCTCGTTTTATGATGAATGATATTGCTTAGTGCTTCATTGACTGGATCCTCAGCCTGTGCAAACCAGAATAGGCCCAGTGTCAGTCCTGGGGGTATGCTCATTTACTGGAGCTGAGCACCTGATGCTGTAATCAAGACAGGATGCAAGTACTTGCAGAGTTAATCTATCAAACTGTCGCGTTTTCTTGTCAGCTCCCTCCATATATTTTTTCAGCAATGTTGATTCTTGTATTTACATTTTTGTTTATAATTGTATAAATGCTCAAAACTGCTTAGGAGAATGCATTTTATCAAGAAGGACTTAAAATACTGCTCTGCCTGCAGCCAGTGCCACCTCCTTGTCCTCCTTCAGCCAGTTCCAGGCCAAGCTGGCAGCAGAGCAGGTCTCAAAGCGAAGGAGCTCTGCTGTTTTTGTGGAAATAGGCAGCTGAGGGAGATGGTTAGTAACTGCAGAGGGGATGGCTGCTGCGATCGTGGCTCCTGCAGGCCCCCAGAGATGCAGCGTGGGAGATTGACAGCAAGATGCTCGCTAGCTCTGGGGCTTCCAGAGACCAGCTAAATGTCACCGGCTGCAGGAGGGACACCGCCCCGGCAGAGCACCTTCTGAGTGGTTTGCTGTGCATGGGGAGCAGTAGACAGTGACATGGGTCCATGTGGCATTTCCCTGCTCAGGGAGCCAGCTAATGAGCAGGTGATCATCTGTTTCAGTGCAAGCTCAGAGCATGCTTTCCAAAGGAAAAATAAGGTCACAAATACTTGCCAAGTAAATACTGTTGTGAACTATTAGTTAGCCTGCAAGAGTAAAATTAGGAAGATGTGTTTCATCTCTCTTCTCCATTTGGCTGCTGTTGTATAGCTCTTAAACCAAAATGCCATCTTCCTTGGAGCTGTTTCTGGCAGCCCTAGCCTCTTCTGTATGGGGGTGCTTTTGCTGGGTCATACTGTGTCTGAGCTGTTCTGCGTTACAGCTGTGTTCCTACTGATGGGGTCAACATACCTCCTGTGTGAGTTCACCTTAAAGATGGTTTTATTTGCAGCATCCTTGCATCTGAAGATGTCAGGATAACTACATTGCAGTGCAGGGTGATGTGCGGGCATGTGGCATGAGGAACCTGTCTCCAAAGTGTTGATAACTTGTTAGGAAAAGGGCAAGAAGGACCCCGGGAGCCACCTGGGGTCAGGCAGCAGTTCTGGGCATGGGAATTAAATCTAACATTGCTGGCATGAGCTGAAGGCTGGAGCTCAGGTGAAACATGCTTAGCTAAACTTTTGCTTAGACCTGTGATCAGAATGTCCTGTACTCCCTTTGAAGAGAACCATGATGTTAGTGGTGGGGAGTCTGCAGGAATACAGGCTGCTCCGGTGAGTGCCTTGTTTCACACACCCAAGGGCATGTTTGTGTCACAGTAGTGGAAGTGGAATCAGCTGTGCCATCGGGAATCTTGCTGTGGGATAATCTCCCCACCTCAGCTAGTGGGGGGCTCGGGTGTTTCCTCTGTGCTCTTCTGCCATCTAGCTGTACATCAAGTAAATACATTTAAAATAGATGGTTCCACAGCCCAAAAGAGGAATATGGGTCGGATATCTCTGAATAAAAATACACTTTCCCCATGCTCAGTAGAGCTATTTCTATACCCTGTATTAAATTAGCTGTGTAATTATTCCTTCCACTGAAGTTTGCATTTGTTAGCTTCCGCAGACTGCATTTTGTGTATGCATTGGACTAATATATAGCATTTCTCTGTAGCACAGTCAGCTAGCTGGGAAGGACCCAGGCACCAGATTTCTGTTTTACAAAGTGTGGAAAGAACTAGCTGGAAGACTCTGGCTCCATAACTTGATTTGCAACTTCCCTATCTTTTTTACATGGCTAGTGAGATAAGGGGGTCTTCAAGGCAAGTTCTCCGGGGAAAAGCATGCCTGTGAGTCCTGGTGCAGCATTGCGTATGCTGGTAGTAGCCATCATCTTGACAGCTTGCAGGTAGACATTCTAACGCTGGCATTGATATTTCACATCTGAAATGCATATTACTTTTCTATAAAGTAATATAGAGAATATAGAATATCTATTATAGAATATATAGACTAGAAAATAAACCGAGGGTGAGAAGGGACCAGGGCTATAATACAGGACAGTTGCACTGTTGCTGGCCCTCTGTGACACTTTTCTGGACTATGTTTCCAAAAGAGGCTTTCAAGGGTGGTATGAAGTCATGCCTTGGTGGCTGGTTCTGGCAGTTAATTTGTGAGCTTTATAAATGAGCATCTCTGTTCTGCAAGCATCTGGAGCGTGGCACAGCTTCATCCTACTGGGCTGGTGCATGGTGGATGGGATTTAAGCACTCTGAGCCTCTGAATGGGGTGTTGGACTTTGAACCACGGACCTGAGTGCTTTTCCTTGGTGTTGCTGTTGCACAATTCACCTCCACCAAATCCTTTCTGTTTACCTTCTGCCTTTTTTCCTTGTGCACTTGGACTTCAGTCCCCTTGGCATGGTCTGCCTCTTGTGCGTAGTCCATGTTATGCCTCGCAGGATCTGGATGTGGCCTGACAGTACTGCTGCAGTAATAACAGCTATGGGAATGGGCGTTAGCACTAAGGAGATGTATCTGAGTAAATACATGTGTTCCACTATTTACAGAACACAATTATTTTTGATAGCTAATTAGCATTTTCTCTATTTTGACGTTTTCACACTAATATAATACATGCTACAAAAGATGGTTCATGTGGGATAGGGTTTCCTTCGCTTTGAAGGGAGCCTTTACCTGTCTTTTTGCTCTGGTGCATTCAGAAATGCTGTGTGCAGGCCCACTAACAACTCTCTTGGTTGCAGCTGATTTTTTGCTCCTTTGGAAGCTTGATGGTAGGTTTTGTTTCTGTTGAGCATAAGGGGAAGACTTTTAAAAGCACAGAGGACTGTGAGGAACCTAATTTCACTGGAAGGTTGGGTGCCTAATTGCCCTTTATGCCATTAAAAAACGCTCCCCATATGTTTTGTTTGTGGGCTTTCCCTCCCCACATGGGCAAAAATCAATTGATCAATGTTTGTTACAAAGTTATGAACAAATGTCTCTGGTCTCCTTGATGCATTGATGTCAGCCCAGTGTGTTCTCCTTGCTAACAAAATTAGTTGCAAAGTCAGCAGGAGGCTTGCGAGAACAGAGAGCGTGGGTTTTGTTTGCATAGCACACAGGGCTGGCTGCTACTTAAATAACAAATCATCCCTCTCTGCTCACAGATCTTCTGACGGCGGCGGTTTTTGGTTTTGTTTTAGGAATTGTTGTTTGAATAAAAGGTCATTTACTGCCTTATTGAGGGGAAAAACAATGTAAATGTACAGTGGTGCACTGCACACTGGGGTTTTTCAGCAGGTCCACAAAGGAGGTGGTGTGTGGGAGCTGTAAACAGCCCCAGCACACCATGTGTGAACGCGTGGCTGTCAGCTGTGGGTGCTGAGTGGGCTGCGTGGGGTGCTCAGCACCTTCACGGGTGCTGGTGCTGCAGAGGCAGGCGGGGTGTGTGGGGTGCTCAGCACCTTTCTGGGATCCAGCGCTGCGGAGGCAGGGGAGCTGCCAGTCAATGCAGACCACGGGCATCCTATCCTGGCCCTGTGCCGGACCTCCCATGTAGCGGTGTCCTGGAGAGGAAAGCCAAGGGCAGGAGAGCTGGGGAGAGGAGGGCTTTGGTGCTAGCACCACTGTATTTAGCTTCTCTTGCCCCAGTGGCTCAGTTCTAGCGGGTGCTGAGTGCTTGGTCTCTGATTAGCAAGGTGCAGATGCTGTTGTCACCGGGATGTGGTGTATGCCCAGAGCGAAGGACGGGGCTGGTGAATCAGGCTGCTAGCAGGCTCAGGACAAGGTTATTCTGCCACGCAGCTCCCAAGAGGGCGTGCTGACAAGGACCTGGCCCATACTAAACTTGCAGAACCAGAGATTGCTGGTTGTGGTCAGGCTGGGCAACCACCTCACCTTGAACTGGTGGTGGTTCCAAAGGCGCTTGGTCCCTTGAAAGCCTTGGGCTGGAATAGCACAGGTCTTGAGCACCCTGGTGAATTGGCTGTCACTGGAGCAATGACGTATTGGTGCTCTAACCGAAGCCCCCCTCCACATGCTCTTCCAGTGTTTACCTGCCCATGTACCAAGACTCATCCTCGTTAAGTGCTCTGGCTGATACTTGTGCTAATGACTGCTAAAGCAGGTGGCACTTGCCACCCTCGATGTTCCTGTTTAACCTCTCCCCTGGGGCTTCCCGCTGTCTGTGTGCAAGTCGCCTCCTGACACCCTGCTCCGGCCCAGGGGATCGCACTGCTGGGGCGGGTGGGGATCCCTGGGGACGGGCTTCGGAGCTGGGTGGGGTCAGAGACCCAGGGTAGCCTCCCGCTGATACCCACTGTCTGCTGTTACCTCTTCCTCCTCCGTAGGACTGCTGCTTGGTGTAACACCTCCACCATAGATACCGCTTCCACCTGCAACCTGTCTGTAGCGAGACAAAGTAAAAAGGGTTTGGTGTTGGCTGTTGTGGGCACCTCCGCCTCCCTGCCCGGTCTGCGGAGCACCCCGTGCCCGAGGGTGGAAGGGTGGCTCGCTGGCAGTTCTGCATCTTCTGTTTGCGCACAGATCGTTTGTGATGAGCCTCTTAGCTACTGTACTCACAGCTTTTATCTTTCTCTTTTCCTGCTAAATGTCAGTCTTTAAGCTTTGCAGTAGTACACAGCTGTCTTATGTTTTGCTTCACTTACGTTCAATATTTACATGTTGTTTTCCATGTGTGTAAACAAACATGTACTGGTAACACTAACAAAATGCAATTATTGCTTCCTCCCACCTCTTTCTCCAGTGTTTCTTGGGTTTCTGCTGTAACAGCAGGAACCAAAAATGTGCAAAATGAAGAGATATATTTTTAATTTATGGGAGTTCTTAAAAGGCTCCTTTAGGTTCAGATTAAACCCTACTGCAGGTTCAAGGGAAAGTTTAAGAAAATCAATTTTCCCAGGCTAAAAAGAGCAAAAACACTGCAGTTTATACAGTGTCCTTTGTTACTTGAATCAATAGCTCTGTTCCCATGAATGGCTGAATAATCACTTTTTATATAATGTTAGTACATACACAGACTTATCTCCTCCAGACTTTGTTGTTGAACCTGCAGTAAAATATTTTTGATCATTAACACTTTCTTGCTCTTATCCTTGTTTAATTTTTACTGCCTCTGAGTCTTGCTCTAAGCTTGAAATGTGGTGATTATTCCCTGCTGTGGCACTGGCATGAAGTATAAAAATGTTTCAAATAAACTAATGTTTTTCCAAGAAATCATAAGAAATATCAAGCGTAACAGTAGCTAAATGCAGCATCATTTGGGTTTGTTTTCAGCTGGGAGTATTTTCAAGTTGTCTGTTCCAGAATTGCTAATAGTGAAAGGAAGCGTGTACCCATCTTAGCAAATAGCCGTGTTCCAGAAGAAGCTGCTCGGATAAAATGCATCTGAGAAGAGCCGATTGCTTTGGACCTGTCCTGAATCAGGGCGGGCATTTCCTTCAGTGCTGTGAAGAGCTCTGTCCCCTTCCCCTCGGCGGGAAGGTTATGTTCCTTCCAGTATTCTCGCCCTGGGATGGGAGTGTTGGTATCATAGAGGTTACAGACCTGCAGCTGGACGGGTGTACAGTACTGGTGTGTTAGAGGTGTGATGGGAGGGCACTCTAGTAGGAGGCTTTTTATTGCCTTTAATGGTTCTGCTGTCTTAATTACGACAGTGCAAATTGCCTTGCAAGGACATGATCCCTTCAAAACTAGGCAGGATGTGCCTCGGAAAGGCTGACTGAAGACAAAAGGCTTTTTCTGTTTTGTTTCCGTAATTCATACTTATTACAGCTTTGTATTTTAAGCATCACCTTTTCAACTTGCAAACAGTTCCATTATTAAAAAGATATTTTCAGCTGATAGTAACCTTGGCAGTAGTTGTCAAAGCTAATAGCTTGACATTTCGGATCACCCACAACTAATCAGCGGAACGTGGCAGCACATCGGAGAGAGCTGTTAGGGATGTGTGGCTGCAGCACGGTGTGCCCCAGCAGTGCTGGCGGCTGCTCTGTAACCTGCTGGGTCGCCCTCGCTGCCTGGGCATGTGGCAGAGGAAAAAAGGCTTTCGAAGGGCTGGGGAGCATCCAGCCAGGAAGGTGTGAGAGGTGCACCCTGCTCTTGAATGGCATGTATGGAAACACCCAGTCTTCCCTCCCAGCTTCTGCAAGGGGCTTTCTCCATCTCCTGAATGACTGGAGTTTGGAGACCTTCCACAGGGTCTCCTGCCTGTTGCCCAAAACAATGTGTGGCCAGTGGTTTCCACAGCTGTCTGCCTTTCTGGAAGCTCAGGGAAGTTCAAAGAAGCCACACGCTGTATCCAATCTCTGAAATCCTCCAGCGCCCAGGCCCAAAAACAACAAAAGAAGAAATAACTGTCTTGCTTCTCAGGTATCCTGCATGACAGAGTTGCTCAGGGTATTGCTTAAAGCGTTTGAGCATGTTGACTGCTGGGGAAGTGGCATTTCTGCTCAGGCGCTGGCCGGGCTGTGCAGCTGCGGTCTGGTGGGGAAGAGCTGGTGCCTTTGGGAAGGCACCTGAGCAACTGCGGCTCTGCCCCGGGATCTGCTGCGTACCTCTCTGGGCCTCCAATTTTGTCCAGGATGGGGGTTATGACAGACATCTTTCTGCAAAATGCTCTGAGGGATATGGTAAGAAATTAATCTAAGCACAAGTGCAAGCTGGTCTGTAGCATGTTGGAGTGCAGGGCAGGTGGGTTCTGGGCTGAGACCCACCTTCTGCAAAAGTCTTGGCATGGGCTTGGGACTACAAAGGGGAAAAACCCTCCCTTGGCATCTCGTTAGCTGGCCTCTGATGGTGTGCATACAGGCAGTATAGGCTGACCTGCATAGGTCACACTCGGTTTCCTAGGGAGCTCAGCTGATGCTGCTGCATTTCCAGCGGTGCACCCAGGGTAAAACTGCATCAGATGGCCTCTTCTCGCCAACAGGCAAAACCCGCCTTCCTGGGGCCTCTCCGCTGGTGACTTCTTTGGTCCAGTGGGAACCTCTGAGCAGCTGCTCTGGTTTCATGAAGAGCACAAGCAACGGCGGGTCCTTGCTCTTATTTAATAGTACAAAACTATAAAGACAGAGTTCAGGGCTTCTTTGTGGCTTTGCCTTTGTAAGGAACTTTGCTGCTGCGGAGTATGTCTGAAACATGCTGAACTGGCAGAGAAAGATGCAGGTGAGGTCTCTGCTAATCTCCACTTAAATCTTCAAATGATTGAAGTATCCAGTCTTAGTGATGGCATGAAGAAAATGTCGTGTGTGGTTCCTCCAGTGCCCACTTAAAGATAACATGTTTTCATGGACACAGTTCAGCATATAAAAGACAAGTTTCCACCTGGTTACAGCACCTTGGAGTAAATGATGAATGCTTAGGACTCTTTTCTATTTTTCCTCTTCAGAAACAGTGAAATAAAGTAGCTTAAAATGTCTGACACTTCTGTAACTAAATATTTGCTTGACACCCAGCTGAGATCATTAAAGAAAAGGTGCAAGGTGCTTGCAAAGCAAACCTGGTGTCACAAACGAGCTTTTTTCCTGAGTCTGTCCAAGCCAGCAGCACTGCCCATATATTACATGTGAAACTGGGGGGCTGTATCCACTCATGGGACCATGTAGGTCTTATTTTTAATTGTTGCATCATGGCAATCATCTGGAGGAAGAAATTTGTCTGGGATGTGCTCATTTTTTCCTTAGCACTCTTATCAGTAAGAATGTTTCAGTGATATCTCTGCTCATTTTAGCTGGGGTTTTGTGAAGCTCAGAGCGTAACATCCTCGTGTCCCTGGTGCCTTGTCTGAATAGCTGGAGTCTGGAAGAAAACGTTTATTCTCTATTCCCATGACCACTGGCTCCTGGTTGGGGTGTTTTGGCCTTTGGGGGCTAATTAGACATCTGTATTACAGTGCAAACTTGTGGCTTCTTCAGACAAGCGTTTTAAATCCAAAACCTGTCCATTCTTGTGTGCTCTCAGTGCAAGTCAGCTTGCTTGCCTGAGCTGCTATGGCAATTAAATTGTCCCCATATACAGTTTAGTATTATATTACACTTCTAACCTAGCCGTTGTAAAAATATTGTCTGTATGTGTATCATGACTTCAAAAGTAGCAGAATAATTTGAAGGTATCTCTTCCTTGCAAGATTCACCCAGTGACAGGTAGCATGTTGGCCAGGAATGGTTAAAAATAGTTGATTGACTTTCATGTGGAGGGCACTTAACAAGAACATGTGCCCTGTTTGTCCATGACTGGAGGGTGGGAAGAAACGAGTGAGCCAAAACTGAAAGTGTGGTTTAGCTGCTAAATGCCTCCTCCTGATGTATATACATCGTCTTCCTGCTGTGGACGTGGGGGTATGGCCTTGGGCTTAGCATTCCAGATACATAAAAACCCTCCAGTTCTTAAAGTTCGGAGGCATTTGGAGCTGTGGCTGGAAGAAGGAAACCTTGGGTGGGTGCCGAAAATGTGAGGAGTGACAGTCTCCAGTGTAGCTGGTGGGAAATCCCCGCTGGGGTATCCGAGCATGTCTGTCTTCATTGCCCCGAGAATGCCTGGATATCCGGACCACTTTTGGCTATACCTCGTCATTCGAGTAATGCCTGTTCTCTCATGTATGCCCCAGGCGAGGAACTTGTTAGCGAGTTGGGAGAAAAGCCAACAGGTCACTATGGGTTTGTTGCTTCTGAGCTCCTGCTGTTTGCAGGCGCCTTCTGATGGAAACATTCTTTTCTTCCCTTGGACAACTGCGTGAGTTTTTGGAAAAGAGCGAGGAGGAAGCATGAACTAAACATCTTTTGTTTTCTGGGACTTTTCCTCATTGGCTTAATTGCAATAACATTTATATCACATAATACAGTGCAGCAGGGATGTAATTTTCCTATCATCTAAATTGTAGGCTGAAAATTGTGTTAAGAAAGGACTGCAGAGAATGAATTGCTGCTTTCAAAATGACTACTGTTAACTGACAATGTGACTGGCAAATGGTTACCAAAGGCAGGGTGGGTTTGTGTATAATGTTAGTGAACTCTAGCATGGTGTTTCTAAACGCATCTCGGCACGCGCTGAATAATACATTTTAACTAAAAGCAACTGTCTCTCTTCAAATGTGTCTGTATTTCTTGCAGGCACTTTAAAAAGGGACATTCAATATGCCTAATTCTGCCTGTTTATTACTGAAGGAAATACAATTAAAAGGGACTTTTTGAATTTAATTTGCACTGTTACTTGTGAATGGTTTTATGTCCCTATGAGACCCATCAGCTTCACCTGTTTCTAAGCAGCTTGGCTTTCTGGGGCAGTGATTTCAGTGAGGCCCACATGGGACACAAAGGGCTTCTTCAAAATAGCTGAACAGTCAGTTGGGTGAGTTAGACTCATGTAGGCAATCTGGGTCCTTTATGAAACCCCAGTGCTTCAGCTCCCACCTCTGAAATACCTGTCTGCCTTGGTACAGGTAAGAGATGGGCTGGAAACACTGCTTTGGCATTTTGTGGTATTTTCTCCTACTTGTATGTGTGAGTACAAGTAGGATGTGGAAGCCAGTTTGTGTTAAAACCTTTTGAATTGCTATAATTTCAAGTCATGTCTGAATATAGGGCTTTCAGAATGTACCTGTGTTCTGTGCTCATAGAGAAACATTTTTATGGATTTGAAGTTAATAGTTCCTGGGTGGGGTTGGGATACCTTTTTGGTTTTGACTACTAATAGAGGTTTTTGCTTAGTTTTAGAGACATAAATGTTGCAAAGCTGGCTTTTTAAAGAGGAACTTGATTTCAGAAAGCAGACCATGGCAGTATGTGGTTTTTCACGCCTGTCGCTCTGGGCCTGGAGGGTTTGCCTGGATCCCGTTTGGTTGGTCCCATTGTCCCATCTCATTTGGGTCTCTGTTTTGCATGTAGATCCCATAACATCTTGGCGTTCTGGTTCCGGCCCATACCTAATGTCAACAGGAGGGCTTTGTCTGTTGAATGGGAGCGCTCTGCGATCAGGGAGGACAAAGAGCAAGACAGTTTCATTACTGTATGCTCCGATTTGCTTTCAGGTTTTTCTGGTTCAGTCAACTGCGATGCTTTGCCGGACGTGTTAAAATGCATTAAAGCGCCTGGCGTGTCGAACACCCAAAGAGCGGCGGAGCTGGGAGATGCTGCAGCGTGCGTATTCCCAGCGCCTTGCCTCCGCCTTGGCAGGAGGCGTCAGGGAACGTTTCTCCCGGTAATGTGCAATACATGGGTTCATAAGTAAATGACCAGTTAATTGAATGTGACAGGTGACTTTGATATATTAGAATAATTCTTATTAATTGTTTTTAAAAACACCAGTACGGTCATACTTGCAATTTCACAGGCCACTTGCATTCATTCCCAATTTAATAGTGGGTTCTGCAGGGGTACAAAAAAGTTGCTGAATTAACTTGTCTTCTCATTGAATAGTCCAACTCCGTATGTGTAAGCATGTATTATTTGTCTTGCTTCCAAGCTTAGTTTTAGCTGTTAGAAAAAAATGATATTTGAGTCTTAATTTTTATATGCTATTCCACAACACAATCAGGGATTCATTTTTTCTGAAGATACCAAACAGGGTTAGTATAGTAAAAAGTATACTGTGGCACGCTTGCTCATGCTCTGGTTGGTCTGTAAATTAGTTCTGTAAACATTACTTACAGCAAGTATTAAGCTCCTTTTACCAGATAAAGGAATGAAATGTGCTGGGAATAAAGCCTTCTGCATGTATAATTCTGCCACAAAAAGTCCAAAAAGGCTTTTGATTATTTAAACCTTAATTTTTTTCTTCCTTCCATGACTTCCCGCTGGAAGAACTTCTTTGCACGTCGTCAGAGCCGAGGCCTTAAAGTTTTGAAGCACCAGGTGAAGAAAGCAATTTCATGGTTCACGCCACCATTAATGTTCTGTTGTAATCTCCAGCGAGCAAGCCCCTTCCGTTTAAGTTTGGGATAATGAAGGGTTTAACTTTTCGGTTCTATCAAATTAGTTGTGGGAGCGAGGAGAGAGGCCCGCTTCCCTTTTGGTTGTGCGGAGATTGCCTGCACAGACAAATAAGTGAGCATTACAGGTGATTCTTTCTTTGCGCGGAGGTAGAGAGGTTCCATTTATTGCCATCAAATGCATTAAGCTGGAAGTCAAAGCCCTTAGCTTTTTGCTTGCTGCTAGTCTGGACCAGAAGACAATCAAAGCATAAGGGTCATTTTCTGCATGAGCTAACCTTTTCCTCTCTTATGGTTTGAAGCCTTTGTTGACAATGAGATGCTCAGTGGGAACATTAAATTAACACTTCATATTCGTGGCTGTAAATTTACTGGCAAGCTGAGGAAAAGTCAGGGAAAACAAACACTCCATCATTTCTGCTTCATTTAGCTGCTGAATGGGGACACTCTCACCTGCAGAGAAAAGAGGTCAGGGCAAACAGGGATAATTTTAATCTGACTCTCAGCCTAGTCTTTAGTGGCAGTGGATTGTGTTGCATTCTGTGCTGAAAGTAAAGGTGAGAGCGAGGTGAGAGCAAGAAAATGGATAAGTACTATGTGAAATGCTTAAGAGACCTTGTCGCAGGCAGGGATGGATGGCTGGGCTCGTTACTACGGAAACTAGCGGGCTAAATACTATTAATTTTGCAAACTACAAAATCAGTTTGCTCTCCGATAATAGCTGCATTAAGATTTCTTCATGTCAGCCAGGAGATAACACTGAATTCCTCCGCTGAAGGCTTGAAAAACAAACTGGTTTTCTTTTGCTCTAGGGGTGCTTAATGGTGACTTCATCCAAGTCATGTGTTAAATGCCTCCTGTCTCTTCCCAGGCCATGATGATGGTTTTCAGGGGCTGATGGGCAAGTAGTGCTCGTTGGCTGCAGTGCTGACTAATGTGACAGCACTTGGCTGTCACCCGCTATTAATGTGTGTGACATTGGTGCCCAAATTCCCGAAACACGCGGGGTGTCTTAAAACTGGCTGTGCCTGGGTTTTGCCTTGTTCTGTCCAATGGATGTTGTAAATTCTGTGAAAAGGGAAACCTTAATTGCAGGAAGGTGCTGGGAGATCAGGCGGGGATGGTTGAAACAAGGTGTGTTTGATCTGCAGCACTTGCTTGTGTTGGCTGATATCCGTGTTTGTCACACCTGTTAGTAAAAGGCTGTAGATATTTGAGTTGGTTTTGGTGGGTGTTGCTTCTCTGGCAGTGTTCCAGCCCAAAGATGATGAAGGAAAAGAGCCCACCTCTGGGTGTGGGGTGAGGAGGTGAGGTGCCCGGGAGCGGGGTGGCATCCTGGAGGTCGGGGTTTCTCCGGGCGGGGTGTTGGCTGTTTCCAAAGGGAAACACCGTGTTTCCAGCTCCAGGGGCGGGTGCTCCTGGGGAGTGGGGGGGCTGCTGCGGGTGCCCCAGCCCTGCCTCCCCCGGGGGTCCCGGTGACCCGCCCAGGGGTCCCGGCGGTGCGTGATGGCCTTGTGCTGGTCCTGCCTGGTTCCCCGCAGGGCGGCGGGGTTGGGATGGTGTTGGCCTGTGGTAATGGTCTCGTTGGGGAGCTGAATGGACCACTGCCTGCGGGGCTGAGCCTCCCCGGGAGGGGCGGTGGGAGAGCCGGCGAGGGAGCGGTGAGCAGCTGTGAGAGAAGGAGATTAAGCAGCCGAGACAGTGACAAGCCGATAATAGAAAACACTTTCAGTAGTCGTAATCCTTGACATGCGAGGACAAATAGGAATGCTTTTGTTCTCCGAGTTAGATTAACTTTCAGTTCAGCAGCAAAACTTCAAGTAACTCGGTACGCCCGCATCTCCCGGCGTACCACGCAGAAGGAGAGTTCGTAGTTCATTGCCGCTGACCTCCTGGAAGCGCTCCTTTCCGCGGCGCTGGAGGGAAGCAGCACGGGCAGATAATGGCGTGGGGGTGAAATGTGAAGCACAAGATTTTCGAAATTACCTTTTCCTCCAATTCGTATTGGGGTGGCTTTTCCTCTGCTGCATGTCCCCAGCCTGTCTGGTCACACCAAGCAGAGCTGGAAGCATAATTTAATAAATTTCTTAGTGCTCTTAAGAGAAAACAGGCTTCAAGAGGGCTTTGCAAATCAGGCAGTTTGTATGGGCACACGACTCCTTGGGAAAGTCTGCAGCAACGAGAAAAAAGACTTATGTGGAGCAGCGACACTTTTACGATAATTAGAGATGTTATGGGGAGTAACAGTAAAGGGAACTGCATAAAATAAAAATATAATAAATTCAAATACAACTTATTTTTGGCCAAATGGCTTTCTGATCTGATTGCAGAGAATTGCAATATCATGCAGTAGTGCTAGAGATGTTTTAATTAGCTCTTCTTGCCTGCTGACAGGCTGGAATAAATGTCTGTTTACCTGTGCTTGGGAATTTGGAGTGTGAGCAAGGGCCTGGAGAGGAAAAGATGCTCCCTTGATGGTGAGAAGGGGGAGATTTTAAGATCCTTAGAGCAAATTGGGAGGAGGAGGGTCAATTAACTGAAATCCCTCCAAAGGTAACCAAGTGTTGCTGGGAATACTGTGCATGGCTTCTCCCCACTGCTGTGAAAAAGGCGGCTGTGAAAACAGCAAAAGGAATGAGCTACATTAGCCAGACTAATGAATTCACAAATTGTTAGCAGACTAGGGGTGCCTGACATCCTTGCCGAGGAGGGCAAAGGCATCAAAACACATCCCCCCTCCCGGGCATTCCTGCTGGTGGCCAAGGAGATGAGCAGAGGTTCCCTTAAAGGCTGGTGCCGAGGGAGGAGAGAAAAATGCGGGCAGGCTATGCGGGCTGAGTGTGGCCGGCATGGGCAGTGTCCCTGGGCTGGCGGACAATGGTGCTTCAGCGAGGCAGGGCTCCTGAGCCCGGGTTTTATCCGGGGAGGATGGCTGACAGCCTTATCTTGTGATTGCCTAGCTGCTGAGGACTCTCCTGAGCACCCTGGGGAGCCCCGCTGGGGCTGGCCGTGCTGCAGGAGGGGCAGGGAAGCCTGGGAGGTACGCTTTTCCTTTCTCTTTTGGCTGGAAGGGGCGTTTGCTGCAGGTGTTTCTAGAGGTGCTGTCTCCGTGCAGCCCCCAGCACCCCTGAGCGCTGTGCCAGGCTTCAGGACCCGCTGGGTGCTCTGTGGATGCTGGGACGGGGTGGCTGGTACCCGGGTGCCTCCTTTCCTCCCGCGCCTGATGTGCGGGTCCCTCAAGGCTGACGCATGTCCCTTTACAGAGCCATCATGTGTGCAAAGGCATTACTTGGGACCTTTAATTTCTTACCCAAGTCCAATCTGAGACAAGCGCTGTTCTGGAAAGTCTGAGGAGGATGATGTGTCCTTTTGGAACCTCAGTGGTTGATGGTGGCCTCGAGTCGGTGGCAGCCTGTGTTGGCGTGTGACTGCGATCTCTTCCGCTTCTGCTGCTGGGCACAGTCCTCAAGTAGACACGGTCCTGCCGTGGCTGTAGGAAACTTGCCTGGCTCTGAGTTGGCAAGTACTCACTTGAACTTATTTTTAATGGAGGTCGCGTTGGCTATGTTCACTCTTTTTTGTTTGGCTTCCACCTGTATGGGTTTAGGAGCGGGCGGTTGATGAGAGTATGGCATACTCAGTTATCGGTGGATTTATGAATTGTGGCAAAAATGGGATCTCTGCTGAAAACCCAAATAGCAAACTCGCACTTGTCCACTGCAAGAGCAGGAACAGGGCTGTTCCCAGTTGCTGCTTGGATTTTGGACACTGGGTTGGAGCCTCACACTTGGCTGCTACTAGTAATCCGTAACTGTTCAAGTTACTCATAGGAATTTTGGGGGTTGAAATGCAGCCTGTGCAGAGAGGTAACACTCAAGTCCCATGCAAGGTGGAACAAAGAGGTCTAGGCCTGCCTTGTGGGCATTTTGCCTTTGGAGAATGCTTCAAACACCAGGAAAATCTGTAGAGCTCAAGGCTGTGGGAGCCTTAAGTCATTGCTGCTGAGGACATCTGGTGCTGATAGCAAGCTCAGAGATAAAAATCAGCTGAGATTTCCCATGGGGACTTTTTGCCTCTAGTAGGAGAGACATCTTCATTGAGCAAAGTGCTCCTTTGGTATATCTCTGCCCTCTTGGGGAAAAGGGGGAGTGTGGATTTTGGGGAGTGGTGTGGCAGGAAGAGAACCCAGCCTGGGATCAGGGGCCCATGGTGGGACCCTCTGGTCCCATGCTGGACCTGGCTAAACATTTGAGACATCTGAATAGTGAGGAGGAGCAGAGGTGTTTGTCCCCCGTTGTCTCAGAGCAGTTCTTCAATGGGTGCAAGCTGTGGGCAAGGTCAGAGCTGTACTGATGGATGCTCATGCCCAAGCCAGCAGTGCTGCGGGTGAGCTGCCAACATCTAGGGAGGAAGGTCTTCCTCGGAAGAAGGTGCTGCTCAGCCCAAGGCTTGGGAGCCTGGGGTCTGGCCCAGGATTGCTCTTTCCAGAGGGACTGCTGGAACAGGCAGGCATGAGGAGTCCGGGGTGAAGCTAGCAGAGCTCCCCAGGTGCCCCAAGCAGGGGGAGGTGAGGGGTGGGCAGGGGTATGGGCAGTGCTGGGGCAGGATCTCCTTGGCATGGCTCTGAGCAGCCCTCTGATCTCCTGCATCCGTGGGGTGGGCTTCCACCAGCTGGTCTTGCCTGGGGTGCAGAGCAAGAGGTGCTTTGCCTCTGTGAAAGTATTACCATTTATTTTACTGGCCTCTTAACAGATAAGGTTGAAACATGCAGTCCTGCAGTTGAGAAGAGAAAATAAAGAGGATCAGACACAACCCCCATGTACACATGATAATTTCTAGTCTTGGCTTATCTTGTAGGAATTATAAGATACCGAGTAGGAAATAAATCATAATGTCAGAACCAAATGCCATTTTCTTTCTTGGTGTGATTTGCAGCATCCCAGTCAAACAGATTTCATTCCCTCTCATAGGACTCTCCCCTTAATTGAATTATGCCCTGACTAGCAAATGGGATTCATTCTTTGAGATACAGGGAAATTACCATTTGATGAAACAATGCTTCACTCCTTTCTCACCTGCACAAACATCCTTCAGGAAAACCATTATGTAGATATCCTTGATTACAGACCATTGTTCCTTTTGATCTCTAGCTTCGTTTATCGTAATCAACAACAGTGTAATACTGCATGAATATTATACAGCAAGTGCACAGATGCATTTGAACTGTCCTCAACAATTGTTTGCTGGCTATTTTCTTAGAACTTCAAAAAGAGTTTTTAGCTCTGTTTAATTAAAATGCTCTCTGCTGCAGACAGCTAATTGACAGGCAGATATTGTATCAGTGAATTGCTTGGTATATCACAGCATCTTTATTCACTTCCCTTCTCGGGGGTGGGGCATTTCAGAATAATTAACGCTAATGACCACCAGGAACCTGATTTCCTGATAAATTATGAACTTTAATAATCTGAAGTGATAGAGATATTTCTATGCTCAAATCTGTGGTGCTGCCACGAGTGAAATGGTGAGTATTGCAATTCAGGATTTGGGGTATTGACTCTTGGAACTACAGCCATAGGTCTTTTGAGGCATATTTTTTCAGATTTGTAGTGTGAAGTGATCTTTGTCTTGAATTCAAACTTTCACTTAATTCCTGATTCTCACAGTTGAGAAGAAATTGAGACCTTCAAGTTCAAACCCCAGAAGGCAAGTGAGAGAAGCCAACCTGTATAATCATTCATTTTCGGCTGATGCAATGGTTTGGGAGGGGAAAGGCTGATCCCTGAGCCTTGTGTTCTTGGGGCCAGCAATACGGTGATGTCTCCGCAGGAGGCATTGTATTCTCAGCTGATTTGTGGAGGAAATACATAAGGCAAGGGAGGAGACTTGCTAATTTTGCACTTGTTAATTTTTTGTAATTAACTGTTGTAGTACAGCTTCTCAAAGAGAAATGGTACCTGGTGACGAAGGGTGTCACCTCCTCTTGGTGCAGCAGGGAGGGGAGGTGGCAATGTGCAGCCAGGGAAGGCAAAGCACCAAAACCGTATCTGCCCCCGGAAAGCGGCAGGTCCCCCTGGGGTGACCGCCTCCGACAGCATTGCTTCCCCGGGCTCCTGGGCTTGCTCA
Organism: Gavia stellata; assembly: GCF_030936135.1. Classification (NCBI taxonomy): domain Eukaryota; kingdom Metazoa; phylum Chordata; class Aves; order Gaviiformes; family Gaviidae; genus Gavia; species Gavia stellata. The sequence goes on along the minus strand of NC_082616.1, from coordinate 12,757,710 downwards.
GGTCCTACCCCTCCACTGTGCTGAGCACCAGCTCAGTTGTGTGTGACCCTGCTCTGAAGGGGCAGAGACCTCTGGGGAGCATCTTTGGTGAGAAGGGGCAGCTCTTAAAATGACAGATTAATTACATGGAGTAAGCTGGCCTTGACAAACTTGCTAGGGTTGTAAACCCATTTTCTACTAGTCCTGAATACGTACCTTAGCACTGCAGATCCTCCTTTCTGCATAAACTTGCAGGAGTGTGTTTCTATAGAGTTTGAAAAATGAGTGGGCAAGGTGGGTAACAAAATTTGTCTCAATCTGAGGTGGAGGGACAGCAACTAATCTGATTACAGTAATGCCATTTCTAATTAATTTACTTGGAGCAGCAACTGCTGATCTGTACTGTTATTAGCGAGCTTATCCTGTTTACAGGTGTCGTGATAAATATGCAAAAATCCATCTGCATGGTGTGGGCATGGTACCCGTCGGCGCAGAGGCTGGGTGCTCTCCCCTTGCATGTGGCGGGATCCCCACCAAAGCCCTGGAGCTCAGCGCTGCCTGGGCAGCCGCTCCCCCCCGGGTTCACACCCCCATGCAAAGTGGCTTCCCCAGGATCCCTGTCTCCAGCCGGGCACCGGCTCCGTGAGGCTGATGTGCTGCCTGCCTCGACTGAGGAGCTCCAGGGGCTGCCTGTTCCGTGTGCATGATGGGTTGGCTCCCCTGCCCCGTAATTTCTGCCCCTGTAACTCATAAGATGGATTTGTTCTTTAACACGTCTGGGCAGTAAATTTACCAGCCAAGTGCAAAATATTATAAGGAACGTTGAACCCACAGGCTCTTTTCTGAGGCTTTCTGGGCTCTGTAAGTGCATGTCTGAGGCTCGGCCATTCCTCAGGTGCAGACCCCGCGGTGCTGCGTAACCTGCTCCGAACACCTCTGCCCTGCGCAGGCTGTCGGGCTGCTTGCTCACAGCCCCGTGCTTTCCTGGGGCAGATGTATGCCATTTCATTTCAAGCATAAAATTGATGCTTACTCCAGCAGTATGAGAACCAAAAGGAAGAAAGCATAAAAATAATTATTTACTGATTCAGTGGCTGGTTCCATTTATTAGTTTCACATCTCTTACAGAGCTAATTACGGTGAATCTCATTAACTGCATGGAGTGGGTTGGAGAGTGGCTTTGCTGTGGCTGGCTGCTGATGTAGACTTAGTGCCCCTGTACTGGTAGTGATCGTCTTGATTTCCCAAGGCAACAGGCTCGGTGCTGATTTACATGGTCCCTTTTAGCACATGCTGATGTTCAGTGATGAAGACTTAAAACTCCACCTGTCATGTCAAGTGAGTTCTGTGTGCTCCTATAGCAATCCCCTTCTTCCTGAAGAACAAATAAAACTGTAGGGCCAAACACCTTCCAGTAACATCAGTGCTGCATCTGGAATTAATCTGAGCTTGTTTTGCTCTCATTCCCAAACTGCTGCCTGCAAAATGTGCTGGTATGGCCCACAGCCACTCAGAATTGCCTCCCCTACAGCTGTGCCAATGCAGAGGTCAAGAGGTGGCTGCCCAGGCTGCTGGAGACCCTTGGAGTCCCCCAACCTGCAGCAGCACCCCCTTTGCCGTTCCCTGCAGCAGAGGGTAACCCTTAGAGCATCCCTCTCCAATGCTCAGGTAAAGGGCGTACCTCCAGAGGAAGGAGGCTCTCATCAACTCTTAAGAGTTGTTGGGATCCTTTCCATCATATGGTGACTCTGCTAATCATGCTGGAGGGAAAGGGTAAATCAAAGCTCCACCATGTAAATATTCTATTTCAAGTTATCTGTTCTGTATCTCCTGATGGGAAAGCCTTGCGTGTGCGGAGAGGCCAGCAGCCCTACTAAAACACCGATTCCTCAGCGGGGTGTTTTGCTGCCTCTACATTGAACTGCTGGTTTACTGGGACGGGGGTCCACCACTGCTCCCACCCTGCCTGGCAGCTTTCTGTGGCACCCGTTCTCAATCACCTTCCTCAGGGTGGAACGCAAAGCAGAAGCTCTGAGGTCCATTCCTGAGTCTTGCTCTTAAGCAGTCAAAAAAATGGAAGTTTTTTCAGCCTTCCTAAAACTTGGGGGGGTTAGGAAGGCAGCTGCAAGAACTAGATTTTTAACTAAAAGTACACCAACAGGCTCCAACTGCTGGGAAGTTCAGGGAAAAGCGAAATATTCTTTCATTTGTGGTAAATAGAGGGCACTGCTGACAGCAGTTGTCCAACAGACCAGAGTTTGGCCATGCTTCCCCTTCGGCTGTTAGCAGGTTTGGAGGGGTGGAGACGGCTGTGCTCGATCTGTAATGCAGCATGGAGAAAGTCTGGGGGCTTCACTGCGCCTGGCCAGGCTTCCAGGCCCCTGACTTGGTGTTTTGATTCAAACCAACGTTGTGTTTCTGCCTTTCAAGAGCCGTGTGGCAGGCACGAGATAGCGCGGCGCCACAGGAAGGCTTTGATTGCCGCAACTTCCAGCACATGCCGATGGCTCCATTTGATTCACGACAATAAAACCTATGTTTGACTTCCAGTCTAGAAACCGCCTTTAGTGAGAGATCGGGCTTTGGCTGGGGGCTAAAACATGAATAGCAGCTCCAACCAGCCTTCGAAGTGAGGAAATTACATTTTTAGGCTGGATAGGATTATCGTAACAGCCTCTTTGCAGCCTGTATTTTCACAGAAGTCGAGCAAACTTTCATTTGTGCTTCTTGCCTTGACTAAAGCTTAAGGGTTTGTCGCTGCTTACTCCTCTAGTGCCTTTTCGTGCTGATAGGTAAAGACCAATGCAGAAGGACTGTTTTCCTGCTGTGCAGTGGGTATACAATTTACAGGGGGGTAGCTTATTTCCATGTTTTTATCTTGGAGGTGAATAAAGAATGTGTTTTAGCTAGGTGCACATGTCCTGCAATTAATCTTTCAAACTAATCTGAGATTAGTAAGGGCTCAACAGCTAAAAGTGGGACCACTTCTTTTAATCCCAGAAGCCGGGTCCGAACTCTGAAAATACTTAGGTCCCCATTCCTATCAATGGGTGCCGAGTGTGAAAATGCCTTTGAGAGTCTCGGTCGTAAGTAGCTAGAAAATGATTTAGCAAGGGTGTTTCTTGCTGTATAACAAAATCCATTGTCATTAGCCAAAGCCCTGCCAGGAGCCAGGCTGCCTGAGCGGCTGTGGTCAGGTTTCTGTAGCCAAGAGCGTGCGAGGGATGATGTGGCTGGCACGGCAACCTCATGTTCATAAAAAGATGTTTTTTTGTTGAAGGCTTTTGATGGCTATGGCTTAATCCAGAGCATGGAAGAGGGGAAGTCCAGGGCTCAAGCTTCTTGTCAGGTTTGCTTGGATGCGGCTGCTGTCATATTCATTTGCATTTTGCGATGACTCCCAAGACTTTGGGCGCTTGAAGTGCTGAATGTTAATGGCAGCAGAAGCAGCCATTTCAAAAGCAAGGTCTGTTCAGCAAGGAGCGCATTTCAGAAGGAATACAAATTGTTCTGCTGCCAATTTCTTTCCTGACTATTCAGTAACTTTGTAATTAATTGTTAGCTGGTTGCCAATTAACAAGCAAAATTGTCTCGGCTGCTGAACGCTTTTCCACTCCCAATATATTCCCTTTTTCTCTCCTGCCTTTCATCTCTGCAGTCAGTCGGGTACCATCGCTAAAGCCATCTGCCCCTTCACTCTGGGAAATGCTGTCGTCGCTTCTGGTCCCTTACCATGTCAGATCCAGCCCTCTTTGGGCTTGCCTTGCTGCTTTGTGATTTTTCTTCCTCCCTTAATCTCTGATCCTGTTTTTCTTCACTCTTGGCTGCCTGTCTAGCTCTTTGGGATCCTTTCCCTCCACTTCAGACACCAAAATCCTCTTCCCCTATCACAGTCCTTCCCCTTATTGACTTTCCAAGCAGTCTCCCATGCTTCATGGGTGCTTGAGATAGGTCTTGTGGTTTTTTTCTCTTGCTCTAAAGGCACTACTAGCTCTTTAGGGGTATTTCTCTAGTATGCCAGATGGTGGCTGACTCTTGTGCAGATTTGTGTGGGTGAGGAGGAAACATCTGTTGCTGAGAAGAGATGGTGGCTTCACCTCAATGGAGGTGGATTGGGAAGCAAGAGGGTAAGTTAACTGCCCTGTCCCCAAAAGGCTGTGCATTGTTGTGGAGATGTAAAAGCCTTGTCTGCAGCCCAGGCTGAATAATGGCTTCACTGAAGGTTGGGTTGAAGCATGGGAAGGAACTGAAGATGAGTATGGCCATGTCCTTCTGCCCTCTGATAGCACTGGAGGGGGGTCTGAGTTATAGGCACCAGCAAGGCTGACAAAGAGGGTCTTCAGAGGGTCTCTCCATCTGCCTTTCAGCTCAGAAGGTGAGATACCTGCTCATGCTGGCCAGCACACCTCTGAGATGGACCTGACTTTGGGAGGCTGCCGTGGGCAGAGTGGGGACTGCATGGGACACGTGGCGTAGGACTTGTCCAAACAGACATCTCTCCTGACTTGGCTGTAGGTGGTGGGTTACCTCCACTGCCCTTTGCTGGGAAAGGATGGAAATGGGTTCTTCCAGCGCATGCTTCAGCTCGGCCACAAAATAGATGACCCAAGCAGATCAGGCAAGTCGTACACTAAAAACCTCTCTTGGCACTGATGGCAGGAGGCTGGTGTGGGTGCTGATCTCTGCAGCTCCTGCTGTGGTTGAGTCAGGGCTGAGGGCATGCAGTGGTGTGGGAGCCACCCTGTTCCTTCTGCCAGCACCCTGAGCCCTCTGGCTCTGCTCTCCTGCTTTATTGTAGTGCCAGCAAAAATCCCTCAGTGCATCTAATTCAGTTACCTATTTATTCTCTCCATATTGTGTTGTGTGTCTCCGGCATGTATATTTATATAAATTCTTATTCGCTGGCTTCATAAAATACCCGTTAGGAGTGGGGCTGGGTGGGGGTGACCCAGATGCACAAGAGGAAATGTTTCATATCTCAAGGAGTGCCGTATGTGCCCCCCGGCAGCCCCTCCCTCCCACCTATCAGATGTAGGGCTTAATGGGCTTAAGAATTAGAGCAGCTGTTTGGTGCAGAATTTATTGACTGACTGTGCATAACGAGGGGAATTAAAAACCTAATTGGCTGAGCTGCTCCCTGTCAGTTTGAGAATTTTTACTTTTCTCAGGGCTTGATGTTTTTATCAAGGCTCCTGGATTCTTCCCTCCCTCCCACCTGGCTTTTCTACTTCTCTCTGTTTTATGGGTCTGAGACATAAACAGGTAGAAAGCCTGGTCTTGAGGAGGAAGCCGTGGTGTCTGGTGTCCAGAGCCCAGCTGGAGTTTGGCTGGCACATAGGGTGGGTTGCCTTGCAAAGGGGTGAGAGTTACAGATGTGGGGTGCAGAGCCACTTCATGGGTCACCTCCCAGAGCAGGAGGCATGTTCCTTGCAGCAGTGTTGGTAAGTGTCCTTGCGTAGACTGGAGTATGCTGTCCCTTCCAGAATAAACTGTTTGGCTTCCCAGTGTCGACACAAAACTAGAGCTTGCTTGCTGTGTTAAGGTAGGAAAGGGAACTTGGCTAGAAGACAAAGTGTGATTGAAGCATCAGTCCTGCTCTGCAAGTCATAGCGCTCCGAAGGCACTGTAATGGCTTTCCTTTTGGTAAAGCTGGCTTGTTAAGTGACTCCCTGGAGAAACCTCACCTGTGCCTTCTGCTTTCTGCTTCCTTTTCCCAGCTGCGTACATGGAAGCAGAAAATGAGCTTGAATTTCAAAACTCTAGATCCAAACACCTTGCTGTGGATTTCTTCCGAGGCAGGGTGCAGAGGGCTGTGCCGCTGGCCAGGCACTGCTCCCGTATCCCAGAGTATGCGTCCCCCTTCACCTTCGGGGGCAAAGCCGTGGGGTCGTCCTCTCTGTGCCAACAAAGACTTGTAGGTGCCTGCTGAAAAGGCAGTTTCTGTGCATTGTCCAGAGCACCACAGCCCAGACTGAAGCTGGTCCTTGTAGAGTGGCACCTCACCGGTGTGCAGCACTGCTCGTCTATCTGTGTATGGGGCTTAACCCCCAGCCCTGCTCTGAAATGGGATGTACTGGCTTTCACTGGTGAGAGGCTGGTGTTGATGACTTCTTCCAGGCTGCATGTGCTGCCAGAAGCCCCCAGCCCTGGCTTCAGCCCCGGCACCTTCACTGCCCAAATCCTGCAGGACGCTGCTCCCTTGAGGGATGGTGTGACACCATGCGTTTGAGATCTGGAAGGAACTGCCTTGGTTTCTAAACAGGTTCCTCCTAGGCCACCTCTGGGGATGAAAGCATGGTGTGGCTTTCTGAGGAGGTGTTTTCAGTTGATTTCTTGATGTTACCCAGTGCCATTCTAGTAAGGCGGTATTGCATAAAAAAGATGAGTTAAGTGTCTTGCGTAGTGTGGCCACACAGACCCTCTTGCTGCATCTCGTGGTAGTTGGAGCCAGGCCTCTGCTCCGGGCTCTGCCATGCAGTCTCCAGCTCCTGGAGACCAGGAGAGGCTTTTCCTCCTGCATCTCTTGCTCTCAGAGAGGCTGAATGGGCCTCACTTAAGCTATGTCTCATTACTACATTAAGTCAACAACCACTTGAGTATCCAAGGATTTTGATCAAAGCTAGATATTGAAAGGGGGGACAAAGAGTGGCAAACTTATTTGACTTCCACTTATTTCCAGAGCCTGTTGAGCACATGGCTGTACTCCTTGCTGGTGTGAAGTGTGTTCCTGGCAGAGCAGCTGCCTGCTCTCTGCCTCCTCCATGATCAGGAGAAAGGTTCCTCCGGGAGCAGGAGGAGCCTGAGAGCGAGGGCAGCCACCTCCCTGCCTGCGCCTTGCCTCTGGCACCCAGCAAAGGAGGGGTGAGGCGGTCACCCGTCCCATCCCTGGGGGCAGCGACCCCCTGGTGTGGCTGTTCTGCAAGAGACCTGTGAGCACATAGGGATGCACTTGGGACAGGCATCGAATGTTGCCATGGATGTGGGTGTGAATAGTCAAAAGAAAAGCAAATCCAAATTATTGGCCGATGCTTGGGTTTTGTTCAAATCTCTTTAATTCACTTTAAGTGTAAGGGGCAAACCAACAGCTGACTGGCTTTTCATGGCTACTTGAAGCATCTTTTCGAAATGTGAAGAGTAATGAGTTAAAAGTAGTTACTGATGTGAGCCTCAAAGCCTGGGTCCAGTGCAGACTCCTTGGGTGACCTTTTGCTTCAGGTGGGGTTTGCCACCTAAATTTCGGGTTTTTGAGCATTTGTTCTCTGTGCCCAGTTCTCCACCTTTCATATGGACCCTCTTCTCCCTCTGACAGCCTTGCCTGTTGAGACTGTATGTAGTAATACAAGATGTCGGTGCAGCACCAATTACCCCAAAGCTGCCAGCATAGCAGCAAAAAGTCTTTGCGTTTTTTTACATGGAGATCGACACAATTTCAGATTCTAGTGGAGGCAAGACTGAGGGTTTTTACTGCAGTTGAACTTGTTGTGGTCACCCCTGTATCCTTAGTCCTCTGTACCTAACGATGCTGCAGTAAAAATAAAAGTAATCTACAGTAAATGTGTCCTGGGTACCTATTTCATGATAAAAACACCTCAGTGCAATGAAAATAAAGTGTTAGTGAGTCTCAGTAGTGTCTACAAAGAGGGTACTATCTCTTGAATTAATTTTAAGTCCCCTCCAACAATTCCCACTGTTTTCCAGTGTTCTGCAAATAATGCTGAGAGCAGCAGCAGCTTTGCTGTGTTATTTTTTCTTGCAGGCATGTCTGTGGGCATCGTCACTTAGGGCTGAATCAGACCTGTCTGATTATTCATGCTCCTGTTATAGAAGCAGCAAGGGATGTAACAGGGCTGAGAGGTGCTCCTACTTTGCATTAAAAAACACTTTTGTTAACATCCTAGTAACCCTTTGGAAATATGAAAGCAGAAGCAGAAATCTGGTTCTGCTGTGGCTGAAAGGCTATTGAAGCCCACAGAAACCCGAAGTTTAACATGGGAAGTCATGGTGAAGGAAGAGCGGAGCATGGGAATTTACATTCAAGAGGGAGGAAAATGAGGGATTTGGGCAGAGAATAACTGATAGGTGCTGTGAATTCATTAAAAATAGGCTATAAAAGATACACTACAAGGTTCTGGTGACAGACCAACAAAGCTTTTTCTTCCCCTTCATTGTTTATACTGTCACAGGATCCTCACAATAGCTGATAGTTTAGCCTTGTACTCCATGGTTCATTATCTATTATTCTATTTATTAATGCATTCTTGGGTCTTAGTGATGCGATAAACCATCCATGCTTTTCTTTTATGGTCTAATAGGATTCTTCTAACCCCCCCCATGTTTACATAACCTTGCAATTCAGTTATCTATCATTTATTTCCTCCTTTACGCGCACTCGATAAAGCCAAGGCAGCCGAGGGGTGTTCAGCTGGCGGGGTCCGGCAGCGGTGTATTGCGGATTCACGTTCTCATAACGTGTGTTTCGATGACATGAAATTCAGGGTGCCTTCGGGGAGGGCTGTCTCTCTGCAGGGGCGAGAGGAAATCCAGCTCTTGTGGCAGTGGGGTTTGGTGCTGGAAGGTCTCCTCCATCCCTCCGAGAAGGTGATGGAGGCTCGTGCTTGTGAAGGTCTCTGGTCTCCAGGCGAAGGGCTGGGGGTCTCGCGAGCGCCCCGTGGAAGACCTGGACCTGTGGCGGTGCTAAGCTTGACTTTAACAGGAAATAAACAGGCATTAATGTTGATTTGATGCTTTCTCTGCGTAACACTGGGGCTCCTTCCGAGGAGCTTGGCTGGTGCGATCATTTGCTGACCAGCGGAGCTGGGGCAGAAACCCCCGTTTTAGGCACTGGAGCAGTATCCAGACCTTTTTTCATTGAATACCCTTTGGTATTACACCCACTCGCCATCAGAGGCAGAAAATCATCTAAATATGACACCAAAGCTTTATTAATAGTACTGGGGAGCTGGATGCAAGACCTCATTTATGATTTCATTCATAATCCCTTCAAAATGAGTTGGTACCAGTATGTGATAAGTGGATTATGTGTTAGGCCCAAGTAAAGCCAGACACAATTAGTGCTTTAATAAACCGGTTGTATGCATTACTAACAACTAAGTCATAAGGGAATTGGTGTATTTACAAACCCTAATTAGTAGTTTGTTACTGTGATACCAAATTTAAACAAATCTGTAGCATCACTGACCATCTGGGTTAGAAATCTCTGTTTTGAATTTAATTAGGAAATAGTTGTGACAGAAAATTAGTCCTTATTAGTTAGCTAATGATCAGCATTCCCTTAATTGAAATGAAGAACTATCTGTTGGGTTTGTGAAATGTTTAGATATGAGCAGGAACAATCAAAAAATATTCTCTCACTTAAGACTTTGTAAGCTGTGATGATTGATTAAATATCCCCAAGATTTTAACAAATAAAATGCAAATGACCATTATGAACATGAGCGATAAAAATCTGGCAATTAGAGTCACGCGTTTCTGGCTTTGCTCTTAAAAACGGTTAGGAGGGAGCTGGCCCGGGCAGGGTGGTGCGGATGCGGCCGCTCCCCTGCCCGAGCGGGGGGTACTGGAGACACTGCCTCTGCCTTCGCACCGTCTTCCCCACGCATCCTCGGGAACGGCATTTCTCGTCCCGGAGCGGGAGCTGGGCTGCGTTTGTGGTTGGTTTCCCCCAGAAAGCAGCTTGGCACTGCAGCAGCACAAAATCAGCCTAATTCTGGCTCCCACTTATTTTGGTGGGAGTTGGCCGTGTCCAAAAACTGCAGGGTCTGCAGGGCTGGGAGTCCTCGGTGCACACGTGCCCTGTGCTGAGCAGATTGTGGGTGCTTAATGGCTGATCCTGATGGGGGAATAAGACAGGTATCATTTTCTGCAAGCTCACTTGCAGCAGAAGTGAGCACCTCAACCTTGCAATCAAAATACAGATAGTTCCTTTAAAATACAGGCTGTGGTTCTTAATTAATTTTCACTTCCTCCCTTTATAGACCTCCGCAGGACTCTGGATATTAGGATTCCTGGTAAACTTTCCAGATTAAAGAAAACATACATTGGCAATAATAAACAACCCGATCGCTGCTGTTCTAGCATTGCTTGGTACTGAGAAACTCTTTATATATTGTAACAGACAATGAAGTTTCTGTAGGGGCTTTAAATCACTTAATGTTGAAAGGAATTCCCAGACGGCTTTATCAGTCACTGTGTAAAATTGTTAGAGATCTCCACCAGCTAATAAATTTGATTTGGGGTTTGTTTTGCTGGCATTTGCACAAACCCTCTGAGAACTATAGTTACTGTATTCTTATACAGTATTTGAATTCAAAATTGAAATGCCTGTTTCCTTGCCCTCTGGGAGGGGAAATAAAACTTTGCAATAGAATATGAATGTCGGTTGTTTTTCTTTTTAAGCCGGTGCATTATTATTTGAGGAGATATAGTGTTTGACAAAACCATTTATTTTGCTTCAAATATTTTATTGAGTAATAAAACTAGTTTACATTGCTGCCACATATTGGGGATTTGTGCCTGCTAATATGTAAGGGAGATGAGTAAAGAAATGGGTACCCTGCCCTGCCGTTTGTCACTTTGAGTCTGGCCTCCCTGCCCGGTGCCTGTAATGCCGTGCAAATGCAACTGGTAAAGGCTGGGTGCGGGGTGGGCTGTGCCGAGCCCTTCCAGAGCCCTGGCTGAGGCTGCTGCGGGAGGTGCATCACCCAGGGAGAGCTTCGGGGGGCTCAAGTAGGCAGTGCCGAAAAATAAAGGCAATGTTGTTTTCTGGGATGAGGGTTTTTTCTACACAGCACTAACAAATTCATCATGAATGACCCCTTTTCACAGATGTTCCCATTCTCAATGGGAGAGAACCAGCATTTTTGATCTAGAAAAATCCCCTCTAAGTAAAGCCAACTGCAGCTGAAGGCAGTGCATCAGCTGGGCTGCCCCTGCCCTGCGAGGAGCCCTTCTGCCAGCTCTGAGCCCTTGTCTGTGATCCCTGGGCTCGCTGCGGTGCCAGAAATGCAGAGCATGGACAACCTCTCAGAATAGAAGATTGCCTTTTTTCCCTCCCCTGACTTGGAGAAGCTGGGCTGGGCTTCAACAAGTCTTGCTTCAAGCCCTGTTTTGCTCTTTCCTTGGGCTCCCTCTCCTGCCCTGGCATCTCCCCAGGTCAGAGTCTCTCATCTGCACAATGGGGCCAACAGTAATTCTCTTCCAGCCCAGGACAGCCGTGGGCTTGGGGACATGATGCCCTTGAGGGGGTACTTGTCAGGAACACCCAGACATGACGGGTGCTTGCTTTCCCTGCTGTGGCTGCCCAGAGGCTGAAGGGGCGATGGCTTCTGCGGAGGAGCCGGGGCGGCCAGCCCCACGGGGCACCTGCGGGCTTGTAGCTGTGTGTGCACTGCACAGCTTCTGCACCCCCAGTCCTCAATGCCAGCGGGACGCTGTTGTTGCTGCGATGGCCTCCCCTGTGAGACCAGTGCCAGCCTCGCAGGGACAGCCCCGGGCACGGATGGGAGCAGTCTCCAGCTGGAGCAGCGTGGCATGGGTGGGAAGGGGTTTGCCCAAGCTATGAGCTGGCAGGAGAAGCCACCAAATCTTGAATTTTGATTTTTGCAATGCTCTGCTGCTTTACTTCTGTTTTACATAAAGATGTTTATTTTAAGGCATCGTAGGGAGTAGGAAGGCTTGTTTAAAGCAATCCAAGTTGTCCTTTCCTTGAACCTTCCCATGACAGTGCATGGGGAAGCCATGTGAGTCCATACGGGTGTGTGTACATAGGTGCGCTGCTGTACCTCTGCGCTTTAGTGGCAGATGCTGCTCTCGCACCTCCGTTTCAGGCAAGTGATGACAAACCCGCAGGCACGGGCTGGCGTTCCTCCCTGGTCGCTGCTCTGCCCTCCCCGGCGTGGCAGGGCTGCTGTGGCCGGCAGCGCCGCCTCGTCCTTCACCCACCAATGGCTCGAGAGTGACACTGATGGTCTCCAGCGAGACGCTCATCCATCCATCCGTCCACCCCCCTCAAGGAGGATGACAGCTGCCATGAGGCTTTTTGAGGGGGGATAGAGTTTAATGCCCTGGAAAATCCAGGACCCTGCGGAGCATGTAGAGGATTTGCAAATGGGGTGCGTTGCAGACGCTGCTCCGCTGGTCAGTGAACGGGTTGTGTGTCATCTGCAAGGTGGGTTTTGAGCATTTTCTATGGAAAGCGGCACATGGTGCTGAAATTTCCCCAGACCTGGGTCCCAGCCCTATGACAAGGTGGCACATCGTTGTCCTGCCAAGTGTCCTTCATGCCATTTATTTCTGGGAGCTGAATTCAGGCGCTCCAGGGAATTCATGTATTTTCCTGCTAATGAAGAGTCCAGCCACAAATGTTGCTCAAGTAATTTCAGTGTTCCTGTTGTGTGCATCACCCCTAACTAGTGATTACTTCAAAATTGGTGTAGCTTACCGTACCAGAGCCAGGTCTGCAGAGAAAGCCAACAGCCCTGTCTGCGCGCTGCCTGTCCCCTCCCCAAATTCATTCTTGTTCTGGTTGCAAGGAAGTGCAAGCTGTGCCCACCTTCACAGCTGGCCCTGTCCTAGAGCCCGAGGTCTCTCCTGGGCAGTCATTTCATATCGTTTTAATGCTAGTGTGTGCTCCTGCTTTTCTGGAAAGGTACCTCAGTTTTTGGATGCCTGATGGGAGTTACCTCAAGCGGGAGTGGGACGCTTGCTCTACCTGTGCATGCAATAGTTCCAGGGTTGTTCTTTTGCCTAGACTCTGCTGGCATAAAAGAGCATGAGAGGCTGTTTTCAGCTGGATTTTAAAAACTTATTTTGTGCTTTAACAGCATGGAGTGAGTATTTGCCTGCCAGCCACGTTATTTGTAGAAAATGGTCCGAGATGCACAAATATGAGTAAACTGGGGTGTGCCAACTGGGCAGCCAGTCATCCTTTTTGTTGTTTTTTCTCTTGTTTTAAGAATATTCATTTAAAGGGGAAGTTTGAAATTGTTTCCTTGGTTGGCACCCTGAGCCATGCGCTTCACCTCCGTATCTGTCTGCCCAGCACGGGCAGCGAGATGGACACAGGGCACGTCCTGGTGCCATGGGCGTCTTCGCCGCCAAGGCCGTCGCCAGCGGGCGCAGGGACCCGTGGCTCACCTGGGAGATGGATGGAGGCACGGGTTTCCCACAGCTTGTCATTATTCCTTGCTCTGGAAAGGCTTAGCAATTCCTACCCGGTAAATTATGTGCCGTTCCTCAAAAAAGTGGATTAAATAAATGGGGCTGGAGCATGTCTTTTTTGCTCTTAGCTTTAGCGTATTGATTTGGACATATTTTCAGGCCAAGAGTAATCAATTCCTGGGTAGATGGGCAGAATAAAATAATTTCAGGCAAACTCTTCAAACGACTTGTCATTAATTTGCCTTTTGCCGGCGCTCGTTGAGGCCAGGCGAGATGCGCTCAGCATCCTCTGGGCGCCGGTGGAGCTGTGCCCTGGGGATCTCCTGGGGCGGCCGGCCCGGGAGGGAGGGAGGGGGCCACCGGGGCTAATGAATGCGCTGTGTTTGCTCATCTTTACAGAGTCACTTATTACTGCTAATTGGGAGGGACAGTTCAAACAAGCACAGAGGAGCAGTTGTCGTGGGAGCGTGACATGGGTTTAAAGAAGCGGCCAGGGAGGACCGCGCTGCCTGGCCCCCCAAGCCCGGCCGCATCCTGGCGCATCCTGCCTTTGTCGGGGACCCCCTGCGGAGCCCGCGGTCCCAAGAAATCCGGGCAGGACGAGGCGTCTCGGGGCGCCGCAGACAGACGCACAGCTGTCCGGGACACTGAGGAAGTCGCCGGCTGACGGAAGGGGTGGGCTCCTGGCTCGGCTGCACATGGCTTCGGGGATGTGCTCTGCATTAACGTGCTGGGCTTCTCTCCTAAAGAGCCCCTTTGATTTGGGGGGGCTGGCCGGCATGGGAGGGCATGCTGGCGCCAGGGAATTCTTTGTGCCTTCTTCTGGGGTTGCTGGGCAGGGCAAGAAATGCTTATGTCTGCCCTTCTGGAGGGAGATCTTCCCTCCAAGCACAAACGTATCTCATCATTCAGAGTTATTTTTACTTTCAAGTGGTCTCATCCAAGCTCGTATTCTTTTATTTATTGTTGCTTTCCCTAATTAAAACCTTTTGGGTTATTCCCCTGCAAGCTGAGCGCTTCTTGCAGCTGTGTACAAGTGAACAAATGCCATTTCTATAGCAGGATTGACCCGTTACACTCATTTTTAAGAGATTTTTTAATATTACTTGGGGAAAATAACCAAGCATAAATGTTTTAGAAATAAGAGCAATATGGGCTTTGTTGCATGGCCACACTTTGGGTTTATAATGTTGAACAGAAAACCAGAGTGGGTTCAGAAAAGCAGGTATGTTGCGGTGCCCGATGGGGCGCGTGGAAGGGCAGGAGGGAACAGCTCTGCGAGGCAGCAGGGTGGGATGGAGAGCTGCCGTGCTGGGCTATAACCCTGCAGGTACCAAGAGCGTAAGCCAACGGGGCTGTTTGACAGCGAGAGCCGGGTTCCTGTGGCTGCCACCTCCTGTGCCCCTCGTGCTGCTGTGACAGGATGGGTGGCATCTGTCCCGAGGGGGTGGAAGCAGAGGATGCTGCGCCAGAAGCACCCGCTGCACCTCTGTCCTTCCTGGGGTCGGGTCAGGGGGTGCCGTGTCTGCTCGGGCTAAACATGTGCCCAAATGCGTTACGGAGCTGATGGGGATCCCCGTGTGGGCTCGGGGTTGCTGGTGGGAGGTGGGGAGAGGATGGAGTTGGGGCATGCTGGGGGTTTTTGGTCCCCTTGGCCCGCGGGAGGAAAGGGCGAGGGGCTGTGGAGGTGGCTTGGTCTTTAGCTCGCCCTTGGCTACTGCTTTATTTTGGGAAAAAAGGTCTGGTTTGAGTCTGCGTTTCCAGTTTCGGTTTTGCCCTTTTTTCCGATATTAAACCGAAGATTGCTAAAGTGAAAACGAAAGGCTCAGTTTATCTTTGAGTGAGTAATTCCTCTCCCTTTAAGAAAAAACAAACCTCCGTGTCTCCTGTTTGTAATGCAGGAAGACGGAGATTATGTGCATCTGCAGCCTGATTTTAAATATGCTCTAAAGGCGTATTGTACACACATTGTCACTGAAGAGGATAAACCTAAGGAAACAATCTTAATCTAAGAAGTTAGCATCAACCGCTAAAGCACCGGCAAAAAATTCTCCATGTGTGGCTTGAATTCTAAGCACTAGTCAAGAGGCATGTGAGCCAAAACCGCCAGTCAAAGAACACTCTAATCAGAACAGCTAACAAGAGAAATTTTTTCTTTTGCATGTGTGGCGAAGATAAATCGAGTTTGTTTTGCAGCCTATTCTGTTTTAGATTTCCTGTGTCATAACAGAATGAATTTGTTGTTCATTGATACCTTAATATATAGGTTGTTGGGGATTTTTTTTTTTTTCCCGAGGAGGAAAACAATGTCCCCTTCACTTTTGCATGAATGAATTCATTTATTCTCCGTAACCTCCGGAAGTCATTTATTTCGCCCTGCGACAGCTGCAGGGTCTGTTTGTGTAGGAGGGTTGCAGGCGCTTGGCAAGACCCCGGCCCTTCCTCGCTCCCCGTGCCCAGCGCCGGCGGGGCCAGGGCGGGCTGGCCGCTCCCGAACGGCGCTTTTGGAAGGGTCTTGCAAAAAACCTGCACTTTGCCTATCAGAAATGGCTCTGCTCTACTTGGGGTGAAACAGCACCCGCTGCCAGCCACGGTGCAATCCTGCTCTCTTTTCCCAAGAGATGCTCCTGGCCGTGTATTTCCGTTCCTCTCTGTGTACCGTGAATCACTGATGAGTTCTAATCGACAGTAAATTGGTAATATACATGCTTTTACAGATGTTGTTCTTTGTTGTAACTTAGCAGTAAGGTCTATGTGATGGGTACCTGGGATATCTTCCCTTTATTGAAGGTGGAAGGAAATTACTCGCCGTGGAGACCTCAGTGTTGGTCCATTGTAGCCTATGGCCGAGTTCAGTGAAGCCAGAAACTCATCCCGTGGGTCTATGTAATTAAATGGTCAAAATAAACAAAATCTCTTGCTTCCCCAAACACCTTTCCAAACACCCCAAAACAATTTCCTAAGAGAAATTCCGTACTTTTGCAGGCTCGTGTGATGCCCTGCCCTGGGCGTTATCCTCCACAAACTTGGGAACAGCTGTCAGATTTGATGTCGAAGTGGGAGAGGAAGGAACTCGTGTTACCGTTGTCAGATGCGCCAAGGCATCTTCTGGTCTCTTCAGACATGTTAAAAGCATCTCTTGGCATCTCTTCTGTGACTTCAGTTTATTAAGGTAAGAGGTGCTGAAATAGTCTTATTAAAGCATGGAAATGAAGAAGAAAACCCTCAACAGATGTAACGGACTTTAAGCTGTGGGTCCATAGCCGGCAAAGTGCATAGTATCTACTGAACTGGAGATGCTCTCCGGTCTGCGCGGTATGCTTCAGCACGTATTTAACTTCCCCTAAATCCACGTGGAAGGCAAGCATGTGCTAAGTGTCGGGCTGGATTGAGACTTAATTCTTCCCGAGGTAAAAGAGTGCAGATCGCCCGCAGTCCAACCAAAACCTCTTCCCTTCCCACCCTGCCTTCTCCTCTGGCACCTGGGAGAAAACCCGGGCTGCTGAGATCTGGGGTTGTGTTGCCAAATGCAGAGTAAATTCATCTCCCGTTGTTTTTTCCCACCCGTGCCCTGGGCAGGGGCTCCAGGCTGCTGCTGCCTTTGGGCACTGGAGCAAGGACGCTCTTCTCCGCGGGTAGCCCAGCCCTGGCGCATCGCGGTTCGGGGGCTGCACCCATCACCCTCTGCGTCTCGGGCTGATGCGTGCTACCTGGGCGCAGGGTCTCCATGGGCAGGAAGGACGGAGAAGCTCGGTGGGCTCGGCTTGTGGCTTTTCTCATCCTCCACACCTGGGTTGTGAATGCAGCAGCGCTTACCGGCCGTGCTAATCGGAAATAATGCACGGCTTAATAGAGCTTCTCCATTAAAAGGTTTTGGAAATAATATCTGAAATGAATGGTGGTTCACCTGGCGCGTTTCAAACGGCTGGAGAGGGAGGGGAGCCCCGGCTAACCCGCAGACCTCCGTGGCACGGCGCGTACCGTCACGCTGCGCCTAAAACTGAAGCTGGGAATTGGTTTTGATTTTTATTTAAAATTCAAATGTCTGATGTTCTTAAATTGAACAAATGATATTTTAAAAAAATATATCAGGCTCCAACATCTGCAGATTATGATTTGCATTTTGAAATTGGCTGCTTGAATTGAACAAGGATGAATACTGTCACTCTTCTTTTATTCCCTCAGTTTATTTAATGAAATGCTAGAGGTCAACCCTTTGTCCTTAAATTAGTTACTATAAAAATCTTTTTGTACTTTTCTGCTTGTTATGATGTCTTCTAAGCAGAAGAAAAGGTTGCCATTAATTATGTCTTTGTTGAATATGGATATCTATTCATAGTTAGTTAAACAGTTTCAAACAAAATTAGCATTGAGCAACTCTGAGGCCAGCTTTAGGTTGGTTATCAAGAATTTTTTGCTAAGAGAATGCTCTTCTGCAAGTGTGCATTATCTAATATATTCAGCTTTCAGTTGCTAATTTTTTTTTCCAGATGAAGATGGGCTTAATTGAGGTTGTGCTTTTAAGTTTGTAGAGCTCTTCAGCATCTCATACAAAAGCATCTAGAGGCTTTTCATTTGTCTTGAGTATGTTTTAGATGTACAAATATTATTTACTTTAAACTCTAAATCAAAAGGCGTGCTGTAACTATTTTAAATAAAACATTATTCTCTGCTGAAATATATATAAATTCAAAGCAGGACTTTTTTTCATTATCGCTTAATTTATTTGAAAGAGCTGCTATTAACAAATTTTAGGATAATATTGAAATAGCAGTTTAGTAGCTGGTCTCAAACAGGCATTTAGTAATGTAATTTACTTGTCAAAGATAGAGGATGTATATTATTGTTAAGATATAGCTCCAGTTTCATGTCTAACTCTTAGCTAAGTGCCATTTTGAATAGGGCTTTAAAGATTAAACCGCATTCGTTTTTAGAAAGGTCTCAATACGACGATAAAGCTGCATTTTTCACTAGTAGCCGCCTTGGGTGGCTGTCTCTTTTGTGACGGGGTTCCGTTTGCTTTAGTTCATTTTCCAGCCTCGGTCGGTGGTGCCACCTGCAGTTACCGGGGCGGCTCCCGGGGCGGCGGTGGCTTTCGGGGGTGATGGGGGGCTGCGGGGCAGGTGCAGCCCCCCCCATCCCGGGGAGGTCCCCGAGCCACGGACGCCCCTCGCCGGGGGGCACCTGCCTGGACCGTGCCCCAAGGACCTGGCAAAAAATCCCCCGCTCTTACTCCACCCCAGAAGCGTTTCCTAACAGACCCTAACAAAGCGAACCCCCCGCTGCCGTGGCAGGGCACCCCAGCCCTGCGGGGGGACAGCGGCACGGGGGGACCCACCAGCCCTCGCCCCCTTATTTTTAAGGGGCTGTGTGGACCGGCACAGGGGGGCCATCGTTAGCCCCGGGTCGTCCGGCCCCGAGCCGGACAATAGCACGCTGGGTATTCGGAAACGGTGAGGGGTAGGGAATGGAGAGAGGAGAAGAAGCTCCCAGCAAAAAAAGAAGATAATTAGGAAAAGTAATAAGAAAATATAAACGTGGTAGCGGAGGATTAGTCCTAGTCATTGGAAATGCAAATGAACTACACGCTCGCTCCCAACATCTTTTTTTCTAAGCTTGTGTTTCAGAAAGGATTTTTCTCTCCTTTTTTTTCCCCCTTTACCTCCTCCTCAGTGCAGCAGCGCTGCTTTCCCAGCAGCATTAAATATTCTCGGAGACGAGACTGTAACCTTGTAATGCTTTTAGGTATAATATACATGTTTTTTTTCATTTTAAATGCTAGCTCGTAATGACATTGTGAAGTAGGGATCCCGAGTCAGCCTTATTATCATGGTGTCTCCTTGAGCTGAACCTCTGAGAAATGTGAAGGGGAGACCTTTTGGAATGAACAAATCCTTTAGCTGCCTATAATTATTTATTAAAATAGGCTACCGGGATAAAGGACGGGGAGGGGGAGGGAGGAGCAGCATTCCTTTCTCTGTACGTCCCTCCATGCAGATATATGTACGTATACATATCCAGCGACCGAGTGAAGCGATTGCAATGTCCGAGCCCTCTATTTTAGAAATATAAAATAACGGCTGCGCAGAGAGAAAAGGTAAAACGTGAACAGATCGCACGTATTTTTATGATCCGAAGGGAAAACGCTGCGTCCTGACCGCAGAGAGAGCATCCCGAGCGTTCCGTGCCTGGGGAGCGCTGGGATTTTCACAGCCTGCTGGGGATTTTCACGTAAACGCCTGGCGCCAGGTTGGGAGGAATGCTGTTCTGTACCTGGGTTTATGGCTCCATGTGAGAAGGAAAATAAGAATGGGATCAACGTTTTCCCCACTGCGTGCAGGAGTGGTGAAAGAGAAACCATCCTGCTTCACTTGCTGGGCTGGGTAAAAGCAAAATAAAACCAACACAAAACACCCAAGTAAACAAAAAGCAAACCAACCCCCAAACCAAACAAACCTGGCGGTCATTTCATTTAATGAATTGCACTGATTGCTGCAGGTTCGCCTAACCTCGCTAATCGGCCAAACCCGCACATGCTAGCCTCGTGCTGTTGAGTGTTTCAAAGTAACGCAACCCTCTCTCTGCGTCTTGAGAAATTTTATAAACTTAGCAGGCTATTAAAAAAAATCTTTGGGGTCAGCTTTCCACTTGTGCCTTTAGCTCTTGAACAAGTACTTTTATGGTTTCTTCTAATATATAGGATTTATCTGCAGCTCTGTGAAGAGCTTTTAAATTTAATCCAGCGTTGAAGTAGTAATTTGTTGCTAGCGCTTTATAACAGGCTTTTCTTTTAACTTTCCCGGGATGCAGGCTCTTTGTGCAGGCTAATCTGCGATACACAATGCCAATCTGCTCGGGGTATCTCGGGTTTGGACCTCAGATGTCCTTAAAGTACGAGGAATGGAAGTTGGTGAGTGCGTTATGACTGGAAGGGTAAGACGGGAATTGTCTGGCAGCGGCGCTGGGGGGCTCGGGGGGGCCGCAGCCATCGGCGGCTCGGAAAGCCCCGGCACCGTCGTGATTCCTATTGCACGGGCGTTACGTTCGTAACTTGGTCAGGATCCGAGCTTTTTTCACGTGTGGGCGCGGAGCTGCCGGCGTACGTAATTTATAGGAGCTCCTGCAGCTTTTCTGGAAAGTCGGTCATTTTTTCAGTCCACTTGGATAATCATTTTTTAAATCAATTTAAAAATTCCTCTTACATTGGTAGTAATGTGTTTGGGTTTGTTTTTTTTTTTTCCCTGGAGGAGGCAGTGGTATAGGCTGTCCACATACACATTTTTATTTTTTTTCAGAGAGCGGAAAAAATCACAATAATGGAAAAGAATCTTTTACCAACTGTTTATTTTAACTGAAGTACACACAATTTTAAAAATAATTTTTAAAGCGTGAATTTCACCATTCTGCCTTACGGATGCACGTCTTTCTCTTTTTTTATTACAAACAGTATTTTTTTATCCCAGACGATTAATGAATATTTTATTCCAGATATAAAAACATATTGGGAATACGTCTGGACACAGTATAAGCATGTGAAATAGTGCACAACAAATATGAAATAGTCTCTCATAAATAAAGATACTGAAGCCACAATATTAAAAATGGGAGTAGCTCTGCCTGCCTCCCTTTTATCAGGAACGTTTCTAAACTAAACTGGTATTACAGGAGACTTTTTGGCAGCTTTGGCTTGGGCAAGAAATGTTGATGTATTTACATGAATTATATCTGTACTTTGTGTTTTCATGTCCAGGGGAAAAATGATACCTTTTATACATGGTGTAAATTTGTTCCTGAGGCGCAGCACACCTCATGTTTTGCTGCTTTTACAGTACTGTTAAAAACATCCGTTTGGGAGCTGCGTGCACCCCAATCTCACCCTGGTCCCTGCCGAACAGGGGCAATGACCCTGCGCCGTCGTTGCCAGGTCCTTCTGCCTTTTTCCTGCCAGCTACCGTTGCACAGGAGTTAATTAATTACAGCCCAAACCGTACGTTTCCAAAAGGACGTACCGCAGCCCGGAAATATTTTTGAGCCATAAAGCAGGGAACTTGCAGGTACAGCAGCACGTGGAGGTTTATAGGGATGATTTAGTGAATATGAGAACGTATTTTGTGCTCCATTGTTTAGACTCAAGAAGGCATAAAATCTTTAACATCTATTTATCATGTAGCTATTTTAATGTAAACATTTGTCTATTTGGATGAAGTGTTTTCATTATTAAGCTAATTTCCACATGTTTCAGATAGACTGATGAGTTCGAAGCAGAGCACTTGCTGATGAGAAACGAAATTCTGCCTCGGCTCAGCCTGCTGTCAGATACATCTTCATTAGTTTTTGTCATTCACCGATGGCAAATGCTCTATAAATGAGATGACGATCAGGTCTGCCTTGATAACTTGCCTTATCTCATTAGTTTTCACATCAAAGTTAATCAGCAATGTGAATTGTAATTGCTGGAAGAGACAATGCAATAGATCACTCGGCCTTTTTTTTCTGTATGGCATCTTGAAACATCAGCAGGCTGGTGTGAGTAGATAGGCTCAGAAAGAAAATGATGTGGAAAGCATAATAAGCAAGCTGCTCAGAATTAATGAGCTTACCCAATAAGAAAAGAATAACCAATCAATGTGAGTTGGGCAAATATAATTTAGGAATAATTGCTTGATTGGTTGTCTATAGTAGACTGATTTGACCACACACAAGGATTAAGAATTAAGATGTCAAGGCAAAAAATAATTTGGCAACTGAGGGCATGTAATTTTTTGTTTCCTTCCCTTTACGACTGAAAGCGATTGCTGTTTGATATGTTATTCCCCAAGAATGAAAACATTAGATAGACGCACGCTGGTGGGGTTTTTTTTCCTTTATGCTTCTTTTATAATACAAGCTCTTTCAAACCTCAGTGGGGATATTTCAGTATGGGACATTAAAAACGAATAGAGCAAAAAATAAAAATAAAAAAAACCCCAAATGTCTTCATTTGTAAGCGTTGCATTGAAAAGAGCTGCGAGTTGGAAGGTGCTGTGCACAGAACGCTGGTTTCTGGCAAAACGATGTGCCCGGGTGTTTGCAAAGCCCAGCCATTACTTGGTCTAAATCTGAAACGCAATTCTTGCGGTACGCACGCTTTTAATATAATTTTCCCCACAGCCATTGGCCAATTAGTAAAGAACCCTTATATTCTTCTATCTAAACTATGGGGAAGGTTCAGCCAGAAGGTAAATTTGCTTTGATCTACATTACACCTAATTGAGTCACCACCAATGTCTCTATCCCAACATCAAGAAATGTGAAAATGTTAGATTATTTCACTGGGGATTAAACCTAATTTTCGCGTGTTCTGCATTAACCTATTAGGCTGACTCATCTGCATTGCTAATACGGCTCAGGCAGCTGTCACCGCTAAAGAAAAACATGATCATGCAATCCTTGAATGAATGATTCCAGCTCTGATTAGTGTTAGTGAAGTTAGCTGAGCCCTGGTGATAAGGCAGGAAAATTCCCAGGTTGCCAATAGCTTTGAAAATTATCAGACTGTGGGCAAAAATGTACCTCGCGGCTCGCGGGCCTCCCTCCAAAGGCGACATTATTTAAGGCCGTCTTTTTCGGCCGCTTGCATAAACGTGTTCGCTTCTTTTAAGGGGCTGATGCCAGGGGTATGTATTAAAATGCTAATGGGAAACAACCTGAGCGCAACCCCGCCATGGGGAGCGGGAGGTTTCTCCCTGCCCGGCTGCATTAGCCTTTGGGTTTAAATGGCATTTCCAGAGGGGAGCGGTGGTGGAGATGCCGGACTGGCTCCAGCCAGGAGAAGGGGCTTGCGGGAGCCCCCGCCGGCCCCTCCAGCCAGCACGGAGCACCGCACCGCGTCTGTGCCTGTACCAGCCCCGCTCTTTGTTCGCGGGGCGGCGGGCACTGCCGTCGCCTCAAGCCGTTCCTTATTTCTTTCTATCCGTCAGATTTAAATAGTAAAAAAAAAAAAAAAAAAGGCAACAATGACACATCCCCTTGAGATGGGAGAAATTTAGGAATGAGTTAGCCTCCTAGCAATAGAGCCAGGAGCCAATTTAATCCGATTAGTGCCTCCTGACAATAGATGCTCCTAACCCATTGTGGACAGAAGCTTTCACTTTATTTGTTTCTATTA
Source organism: Gavia stellata (assembly GCF_030936135.1). Taxonomy (NCBI): domain Eukaryota; kingdom Metazoa; phylum Chordata; class Aves; order Gaviiformes; family Gaviidae; genus Gavia; species Gavia stellata. Next base: position 12,734,405 of record NC_082616.1, on the reverse strand, counting down.
GCCAAGAATCCGAGATATCGGAAAAGTGGAATTTTGCCCCATCAGATTGCTCAGACGATCAACAAAAAAAACAAATTGAGGAAAATAGTCTAATGTGTCAATATTTATCTTTTGGCCCTAATTGTCTGCAGAGAGGACTTGTTGAGTGCGCAAAGTTTGCAGCTCCAGTTTATCTGTGTGCTCTTGATTCTCCCCATTGTATGGATATAGTGGCAGCTCCTCACAATGTAATGATGTTTAAGAAGGGCAGTTACTGCAGAGGCATAATAGAGGCATTTTAATGGAAAAAGACTTGCAGTTGTCGACCAAACTGCAATCCTTTTGATAGAAAATGTAAAAGGGCTTTAAACAGATATATATATTTATATAAATTTACAGTTTCTTTGTGAATACGCTTACTACAGGTTTAGGCAGAGGCTCATTCCCATCAAATTTGATAGCAAGAAACTAATTTTCAAATACTTTTGAATGCATTCTCCTCTCTCCCAGACCGAAGCCCGTCGTGGCATTGATATCATTTACTACCCGCGGCATAAATGGGCACCGCTGGTGGCTCCCCTCCCTACGTGTGTGCCCGGCACCCCTTGGAGGAGGCAATGCCGTACCGGGGCTCGGCGTGGTTTCCGCTGGAGGGATCTCCTCTGCCACCTGCACTGGAGGATTTCCCTCCACTCTGGGTGAAGCCAGCCCTGGCATCAGGCTTCGTGCCGATCCCCAAGGACCCTCCGGAAAGCGCCGACATGCTAACATGTTCTTCCCCTCGACCACTTTTCAAGGTCTGCTAGGTATCTGGTTGTTCATCAGCGTGGCGCGCGTCGTGTCGGTTGGTTATAGTGCAGATGTTCCCCCAAGGCTGCTGTGAAATGCTTCACGCAGGTCTCCTCTGGGCTGGCGGGGGTTTTGTGTGGTTTGGGTTTATTAATTGACTACACTTCTAGCATCATCAACGTAGGAAACCCGGCTGGTTTGACGAGGCGATTTACCGCAAGGCTACATTGGCCTAGTTCGTCTTGCTCTTTGTGAGAAGCGGGACATCCCTCGGCGCTGCTCTGCTCTTCGAATCCCCCATGGCTGCAACGCCATCAGACATCCCCACCCGCTGCCCCAGAGCGAGGTGGGCTGTCCGGGGATGCCACGTCTTACACGTTTGAGCCTCGCAGGCGCAGCCGGGCAGCGAAGGGCAGGATTCGCGTCAGCCGCAGCCGCCGAGGGCGGGTGGTGGGTTTGCGGAGCCTGGAGACCAAGACCAAGGTCTGCAGAGGGTGACCGCCCCTCTCGGGGTGGGTGGGCTCTCGGCGAGCACCCGTCTCCCGCTGGCTGCAGAGGGGCGAGCCAGCTGCTGCCCTCCCTTCGGCAGCAAGAGATAACCCCAGGGGCTGGAAAGGGCTTTGCCATCCCCGTCTGGCGCGCGTACCCAGCAGAGGCATTCATCCAACCCTGCCGCCTTTTCCCCGCCCGGAGGTTTAGCATCCTGAAACGATGCCAGCCCCGCACCGCTGCCGGGTTGTGAGTCCTCCCAGCCCGGCCCCGACGAGATCTTGTGATTTCATCCTTCCCGGCCCAACCCCGCCAGATCCTGCTGACGGGCAGCCCCACGTGTGAAATAACGACCGACCTGCCATGTGAAAAGCAACGACGTCGGAGGCTTTAAAGGAAAACAGTTCTGTACAGCGCTGATTCACCTGCGACGCTCGCACGGTGTCACTGGGCCAGAGTTTTGTAGGATTTAAAAAAAAGGATTAGATTGTTGTATTAGGGTTAAAAGCATTATAAAACCTTATTGTTCTGGCAGTCAACCAGCCAGAAATCTCCTTCAGGTGTCTTATTTTATAATTGTCCCCTGTGAAATCTATTGCCACTTTCTCTTAAAGCCTGTTCTGGCAGGTGCTTTCACAGGCAGGACATCGCCCCTGCCGTCTACAGCTCAGAGCTGCGGTTTGGGCTCCCCTCAAGGTGTTCCCCAAGGGTTGGCAGCACTGGCATTAAAACACAACGCCCAGAGCCCCGGGCTGGGACGGAGCAGTACTAACTGCAGAATGAGGAATACCACCAAAATGGTACAATGAGGTATTTATTAAAACCGAGAGGAATAGGAGGAGAGGGACATTGGGCGCTGGGAGCCCTCCCCTGTCCCGATGGGACCCCCACCCCGGGCCGGGAGTGCTGGTCAGGGCGGCTGGACCAGCCGGTGCCCTCGGGCTCCTGGCACTGGGGATGTGCGGTGCAGACCCTTGAGCTTTGGGGTTTACCCCGAAGTGATGAGTTATTTGCTGTATGGAAAAGTATGGCTCATTGGAGAAGACCTGTGCCACCTGATGAAGGTGCTGAATTGCGATTTGAGAGAGGTGTGTTTTAACATCAAAGGCTCCTTAAGTAGCTGCAGACTAGAATTTCATCCTCCTGGCCCCAATCCTTTCAGGCAGTCATTGATTCTGCAGGTGGAGAGTGAATTTACCTGCAGGGGCTGGGGGCAGCTCTCCCCTGGGCTGTTGGGTTAGCACCCTTCTCTCCCCTCTCCTCCCCTCCCCGGGTGGGTGCTGCCATGTGAGCAACAGCCCTGCATGGGGAAAAAAGGATCAGGGTGAATTATTCCCCGTAGCTACCCCAGAAAAAAAACTCCAGAGGTGTAGGTAGTCTTATCCTAAAATAGGATCTTATATTTTCCCCCCTCTGTTACGGTGATTGGCTGTAGGTGTTGACTGAGCCAACTCGGGAAAAGCTGCAGTTATTCCAGAGTACATGTCCGTGTGCAGAATATTCTGGAACAGGTATTTCACTTTAAATTCATGCCCCATCTTATTCCAGAATACTTTCCCCGTGTAGAGGAGCACTTAGCTGGGGTCTCTGCTTGCTGCCGTGCTAGTGATAAGATGGATTGGCTGATCTAATAGGTCTTTTCAATCTCTGATTTTGAAAGCTAAGATTGGGAAATTAATTTCAGAAAGGTCAAAACAGAGCAAGGCTATCCTGCTGCTGTGTGATGGATCCTATTTTTTTAAATCTATCTATTGAAGAAAAGGTTAGTTATTCAGCATCCTGCAAAAAAAAAGAAATAAATAAACCAAGCAGAGGGAATACAAAAAGTGTATAGATCTGCTGACCCATTCGCAATCTTCAGTTAATGAAAACGCCGGGGAACAGGAGTGGTAAGAGCCTGCTGAGCTGGGAGGCGCTGACCCCGCGGCTGCGGGAAGCTGAATGCTCCCAGCCTCGAACCCCCCCGATCGCAATGCACGTGCCTGCGGGGCTGCCCAAGGGGCTTAGGAGCGGCGGCAGGAGCCCTGCGGGCAGCAGCACCCGCCGCGGCCGAAGCGTGGGAGGTCTGCTTCCACCTCTGTCCACTGCTGGGTGGCTGCGGGGTTCGCCGGGGTTTTTTCAGGGCAGCTGGCAGAAATGCTGAGAAAATCCCAGTGGCATTAACTAAAAATCCAGCTTGAGAACAGGGGTGGCGGGAGCGTCGTTCCAGGCTCACTCAAGTCACAGAGAGGTTTTGGGAGTCGGGTCATAAGTTAGTGGAAAGCTGGTCGTCTTTTTCAGTGAGAAAAGAAAAACACAAAAGAAAAGGGGGAAAAAAATCAAAACCAAAGGCTTCACGTAGATATTTCCCTTCTTTTTATTTGTTTTCTCCCGATGTGCAAGTCAAACAGTAAAATTAAAAAGAAATTGCTTCAGTTTTTTTAAAAACCAGGAAATCATGGGGAGAGAAAATGGGCCAGTTGGGGGGGAATCGCTTAATTAAAAAGAAAATAGATGTTTCTACTAGTTTGCTTTTTTCCCCTCACCTCTCCACTTGGTGTATTCAGTAAACTGCTGAGCTGGCCCTTCCTCTCTGTCCACTTCTGTTCTTATGGATGGATATGCGATGTCGCAGTTTCTGGAAGCAGGAAGAAATTAATAATTTTCGGTATCGGTGATTAAAACCATGTCCTGTCCTAACCACACTTTGTACATTACGCTGTGCCTTGAGGCTAAGACGTGGCGAGAGTCCCGGGGCGACGGGTGCATCCCTGGGGGGAGGAGGGTGTGGAAAAAGGTGCCCGGGAAGCCGATGCAAAAAGTGAGGGGCTGTTGCAGGGAGGGTGACATGCTGAGGCAGCTGAAGAAGTGAAATTCGGCCACTCCGGAACTAGCGAGGCACCTTTCCCTGTTTTGTTCAGGACAAAATATACCGTAGGTACTAACTTGGCTCTCCTCTGAGCAAACCCAAGGAATTCTGCTGATTGCTCTGGAGATAGGATGCTGCCTTTAATACCTAGCCCCAGCAAGGTTAATTAACACACTCGTCTCAGATTTTAGTGCACCCTTGAACCTGTATGAGCCAATCTCGCTTTAAAATTCACTCTTTGCAGGCAAATATTAAACCCATATATATTTGGGGTTGTACCCATATGGTAGCATGTTTCGTACCCATCATTGAAGCTTTCCATTTCTTGCTTGTGCATTTTCCTGTTGCTTTCTGCAATCAGTTATACAAAAACAATAGAGTAATACATGGGCAAAATAAACAAATATCTCCAGTTGAGGATTACGTTAACAAGTTCAGTAATAAATGACAATTATTAGTCAATATATACAAATGACTTAATTCTTTTAACACATCAGGCAACACTGGAGATAAAGTATAACTTGGGAAATTGGTTGCATATTTCATTCTGAACAGAAGATGTGAAGAAAAATGTCAGAGCAAGCAAACACATCTGGCTCATTAACGTGATTATCTTTTCCCAGTAAAGAATCTCAAGCAGATTTGAATGGACACCAGAGCATCTCTATAAATCAGATTTAGCTCCCCACAGCAAGTGCTGGGGAAGCTGCCAGGCATCGGTTAACCTGTCCTTTGCAATGTTTCTCGCGCTGCTAATTCCAAAAACATTGGAGCAATTCACATGTAAAGACGTTTCCATAGTCCCGAATACATCCTGCTTCCCAAACCTGACGCTGGAACTAGGCATGGATTAATCTTCTGGCATCCGGTGAAAAAATAGGCACTTAAGTCTCCGTAAGCAGAAAAGTAGATATTTTACTGACTTAGGATGAATGTTGGCTTAAATGGAGGAATCTGTCCAATGGGGAAAAACGAGGGCATATAAGTGCCTTACCGTATACGTGGTAGAACGTAGGGATGTTTGATTGACACGGGGAGTATGCTGTTGGCTAGGGAAGGCTTCTCTTAACGCAGGTTGTAGGGCTGTGCTTGTGGTCCCGAAGGCCTGCGGGGTTAGGGTCTTTTTGCTATTCATGTGTACACACGTAGATGCGGCTCAGCAGGCTTTTGGAAAGGCTTTTGTAGGGACACGTGTGTGGTCCCTTGGCAGAGAGAAGGCAGTGAAGAGCCACCGGCTCCAAGAGCCTCTCCCTGTCCCGCAGGGACTCGCCATGCAGCGGCTTTCCCGCAGGATGACTTAGCCCTGGGAGCTGTGGCTTTCCCTCTTGCGTCAGGGGCTGGGAGAGGAAAGGGGAGGCACTGGGCCTGTAATGCAGCAAGGTCATTCATCTGAAAAATTATTAACGAGCCTTTTTATTATCTGTGATCCATATAAACATCTTCCTCAGCAGAGGAGCATCCAGCCAAATGACGTCAATTCTCCAGGTCCGTGCACAACGCCAACGGAAGACATTTATTTTGGTCATGAGTGATAAAAAAGAAATTCGGCTCCATGCCATGGCTTAGGACAGCACCTCGCGGAACTCGTCTGAAACCAGACCTCGCCTCTAAAATTTACTTTTAAAAAATTGACACCCGGAGACGTGTGCTCTCATGCGATGTTTCCGGAGGCAAGCAGTACTATTTTTCCCAGTACTGCCTGTGCACCCCACCTCCTGTCAGGAGCCATGAGACCTGGCTCGAGCAAAGCGACCACGGAAGCTCGGAGCCGCCGGACCAAAGGGAACGAGCGGGTGGAGGGAAGCGGCTGATCACTGGACTAGCTGGGGATGCTCATCTGACCCCGCCGCAGCACCCGTAACTGCAGGGACTCTCCTGCCTGCGGGGGTAATGGGATGGGGTGCCCACCAACACCTTGCTCAACTACAGCGCATCCTTTACCTGCAGCCTGCTCGCAAAGTTTCACTGAGCTTTGGCTATTTGAAAGACCTCTGGGTTTCTGCGGGTAGGATAGTTTGCATAGAAAAAGAATGACACTGTTATTCCTTCAAGCACTTAGCTTTACATTATCTTCTGTTTGAAAATTTTCAAGCAAAAGCAGTAACTCAAGCCTAACTGAGAGGAGGTGCTGCAGGTTGCAGGCAGGACACTTTTTTCACGTGAATCAGAGTTGTTGACTCTTTACCAGTGTGTAAGTGGGACTTGTTCCTCCCTCGCTGCAGAGACGGGGCCGGGACTGCCACAAATCAGAATTTTTCAAGCGTTTTCTGTCCTTGTACAATTTTTAAAAGCCCTTATGTGATACAGAAGCTGAGCAGAGTTCTTGTATCTTGGGATTTGTTCCTATAACTTCCAGGGGAGTTTTGCCCAAATCCTACTTTTCTTCCCCTGTTAAAGTGCACCCGTACCTGGGAGAGGATCCAGGCGTTTGATACTTAGGCTTAGAGTCACAAAGGCATTTAGGGCTTCGTATCCCTCTGTTTTTTTTAATTTGTCACAGATTTTGTGAATTCAATCACGGCTTAAACATAGTGTTTGTATAATAATTTTAGGGTTTTTAATTATTTATATAATAATTTCACATAAAATATGCACTTGTGGCGAATTTGCTTGGGGAAATGTAGTGATCCCTGGTGCAGGAGTGCCGGCGGGGTCCCCAAGGGTGCAGAAGGAGCAGGCAGAGCTCTTCCCGCAGGGACTGTCCTGCCTGCGTACGTGGAGGGGCCTCCTCCTCCATCGCTGCCACGGCCGTGCCCCCGCTCTCGCCCGGACCGCGCCGGCTGTCCCACTTGCGTGGGACATTTGAGTGCCTTGTGCGTGGGGTTCTCGCGGAGGGTGACAGGTGCGATGCCACAAATGGCGTAACTCCGTGCGTTGGTATAGCCAGGGGACCAGCGCGGTGCGGGGCACGAGGTCCCCGAGCGTTGTCGCTGCCGCAGCACGTGCTGGCACATGGCTCGAGTCGCTCCTCGGGTCCAGCCCCAAGCAATTTGCCCGCTCAGAGGAACCCGGCTCCATCGCAGTCCCGCACCCCTTCCTCCTGGCTTCGTCCCCCGCCGCGCCGAGGGGAGGGAGAGGAAGGGCGGTGAAGGCAAATCACCTGCATTTCTAGGAAGCAGAAAATTAGACGCGCTGTAGGAGCTGTTAAAGCCGAGGCACTGCTCTTCCCCTCCGCTGCAGAGCAGCTGTTAAAATATTGCCAGCGTCGGGTGCGTGGGAATTGGTGGAGCTGCAGCCGGCAGCCTGCAGCCCCCCCTCGCCCCCCGACGCGTGGGGCACCGTTAACGGGCCTCTGGGAGACGGTGTGCAGGGGGATCCCAAAGAGCCCCCCGTTCGGCGAGTCGGGCGCGTTCCCTTGGCCGAGGATCCCGGTACCGGCCGCAGGACTGATGTGCGAGCCCCGGGTCCTTAACCTCCCGTGGGTGCCGGGAACACCGGGGGAATAGCTCTAAACCCCATTTAAATAGGGAGCGGGGGGGAGGGAGAGGGGAACATTTATTAACATCTAATCCTGTTAAGATTTTCTACACCATATGTCTGAGCAACAGAACATGTGAAATGTGTACTAATTACTCCTGCCTGTGTCATGTGTGTATATTTTATATGCAGTCCCTGACCTTTTTGTTAATAACTTCACATTATATTCATTGACCTGAAACAAATTGAATTCAGTGGCACTCACTCAAGAATTGAATTACATAGTCTTCTTAATTGGTCTCTTATTTAAATGTGGAAAAGTAACAGTTTACCACCTGTAATTTTTTTTTTTTCCTTAAGAAATTCCTGCGGAGAGCACGCGTGTGTGTGCATGCGTGCTGGGGCTGTGTCCGGGGGGGAATTATCACGGAAAACCCAAGCCCGCCATGCGCCACGGAGCAGAAACCCCCCGCAAAAGTTTTGTCCTTCCAAAGAGAAACCACTTGTAAAAGTCTGGAAAAACACCCGAATCGTCTCCCCTCCTCGGGGGAAAGGGCAGCACCCAGGGCGAGCTGCCCCCAGCTCCCGGGAGCCCCCGTGCCGGGAGAGCGTCTCTGCTCAGCGCCGATCCCCAGGAGCTGCCTGTCCCCCGCTTCTGCCAGGTCCCATCCCCAGCCTTGTCGTCCGCTCCCGGGCGCAGAAAGCCAAGGTGGGGAGCCGCGGGGTGCCTCGCCTGCCGCGGCCGTCCCGGGAACGCCGACCCGCGGCGGATGCTCGCCCGCGGCGGAGGGGAGAGGGGCCGGCTGAAATTTCTGCTTTGCCTTCGTTCTGATGTCGAGTTAATTGCCAAAGCCGCAAAGAGGAGACTTACTCTTTACTTACTATATTTAACTTAAAAATGCAAATGTTATTAGTGTCCCGATCATTGATAAGAGTGCCTTTGTGCCATGCTTTAACCTCTATTAGGGGGGATTATGAGAACGTATCCACATTGGCATTTTCTAAGTGTCACTATGACAGCACTTGCTGCACAAATGCCTGGCTGTCACACTGAGGTTTATCACTAGGTTTTTTCCTCCGAATGCAGACTAATAAGCCCAGAAATTACAATTGCCTCCCTGCCGAATCTGTGATAGGCGGAAATAATGATATCAGTGCCCTGCTAATCTCCTTGCCTCCGCGCTTGGCACCATCCTATTGAGTCACCTGTCATACGCCGCTTTGATGAGGCGAATTCAATCTCTCAGCTATAATGACAATGGAGCCATTTTAATGTTTGGAAATGATTATGTGAAGGTTTCTCTTTGCTCTGTCTTGGCAAGCAAACCAGGTCAATGTTCAGGCTGTGTCTCCTGCTGACGCTAACGACTTGGAAGGAGCCGGGCTGTATTAAGTGAATATGCCAAGTTATTAGAAAGGAGATGCTGAAGGCAGCTTTGTGGGGGGAGAATCTTCTTATTTCCTTTTTCACAGCAAAGCATGAGCCTGAGAAGATGCTTTATACGCGTGAGCATCTCGCACGCCTAGGTGGTCCCCAGCAGCAGCGTACCGGGGTGCGTGTGCTCCGCACGCTGTGTGCACGCAGCTGCAGGCACCTCACAGCACCCCCGGGGGCCCCCAGGCACACGTGCCCCACGGCCGCCGCGTTATCCTCGCTGCTTTGTAGACTTTTCCAGCGCTAGTCCCAAGGCTGCTACTCCAGGACGGGTGCGAGGGCGGGTGCAGGCGCATCCCCAGCCCCGACGGCGCGGTGCCACGTGCACAGCTCGGTCCTCGGCGGCTTGTTGGGTAAAGCGCAATGTGGCAGCAGGGTGGGAGCGGGCGAGGGACCCCTTTGTCTCGCGGGGCGAAGCCTGGCGCGTGCTGGCGATGCTTGGCCATGCCGGTGGGCAGCTGGTTCGGTGCCGGCGGGTCGCGGCCATCTGTGTTCAATGCACCACGTTGGGTAACTGCAGTTCACGTGGCTGTACTGGAGGGCAGGGCTGGCTGCTGAGTTTGCCTTCAGAAAAACCTCCAGCCTCTCGAAGAGGGTTTCTGCTGCTCGGCATCGCTGGGTAGGAGCTGCGCTGGTTTGGGCTTATCTTTGTTCACCAGCCCAAAGTACGGATGAGCAGCAGTGCAGCGGGGGCTGGAGCAGGGGCGCTGGCTCAGGGCACTGCAGGAGCAGCCAGGCAAGTGATGAGCCGGTCACCGCCTGGGGTGTCATCTTTTTCTTTAAAAATTCAAGCTCAGAGCAACATCCCCTTCCTTGGACTGCGATTTGTCACGAATCGCAAAGACAGGAAAACGTGCCCAGGTAGAAAAAACCCTCCTGCCCATCCCACTGTGCGCAGCGTGCACTCGCCAGTCTCTGCGTTTGCACAGCAGGCTGCAGGGAGCTTGAAGTCTGCCTGACTTAAAAATCCAAGCACCGGAACCTGTTAGAAGACGCGGTTAGTCCCTCCAGTCCGCTCCTGTGTGGGGCTAACAAAGGGGGCAGCGAGCCGATCCGCTGCCAGCGGGCTGGAGGGGGTACGCGCGCTGGGGACGGGCCGGGCAGCGATGGGGAGTCCCACGAGGTGCGGGGCGTCGCACGCGTGATTCCTACCTGCGTCCTGATTTCGTGAATTCTGTGGTAGAGAAACTGAATTTCTTCCCTTCTCAAGGGGCTGTGTCTCTAATGTCGGTGGTCTCTGAAACCAGGTCCCACCCTAGGTGCGCAGGGTGTTGCCGTTACCTGTGAGCTGAAATGCTTTATTTATTTATTTTAACGTGAAAAGAAAATAACTACATTTCTTCAAGCTGTCGGAGGTCCCAAATTCGCGGGGGAATGCATCTTCAGACTTAATGAGGGTTTAAAGTCCTCTTGCAGAGCCCACGGCTGGAGCTCCACTGGCCGGAGTGAAATGTGGGGGCTCTCCGCGCCGCTGGGGCTGCCTCCCGGACGGTCTCTCCCTGCCCTCTCCCCGGCAAGGTCACCGGGGACGTGGGCAAACGGATGTGGCCCGATCCTGCAGAGACGTGAGAGTCCCGGCTGGAAGCGGCGCTTCTCGCGCGGTCCCCACGGCCGTCCCTCCGCGCGAGGCTTCCCCGGCTCTCAGCCCACCCTCTGGCATCGAGGTGCGGTACCCCCCGGGGCCAGGCAAGGGGACGCTGCACCCCGCGGGCTCTTCTTCCTCGTCTTCCAGCCGGCGTTCGCTGCCGGGTTATTAGTATTTATTAATATGACATTAATTTTCTGAAATCTTGACCAACTCTTTGATAAGGGAGGAATAAAGAAGTAGAATTTCAGATGTCAAGCTTTTATTAACGAAAGTGTTCAAGGCCATCTCTGGATGGATATTACAGGCTGCTTTCACTCTGCTCTTCAGTTTATGAAAAGCAATTGTTTAGCTGTATAGAGAGTATAGAGCAGAATCAAATTGACCTGCGTGATACAGAAAGTAGCACTGAGCCCATTTAACTAAGGGTCCTTTGAAAGAAATCTTTTTTATTATAGATGAGTGCTGAAATTATTTCAAGGAAGTGATTATCTGTCTAATAATTTTAAATGCATCAGTGACTCCCACATATAAAATTAAGGCAGCCCGCGGCAGCAGATTTGGAGATAGGCGTAACACACGGCAAGCAGCACGGTGACGCAGATGCTCAGGGCCGGTACCCCAGGATGTATTTTTAGGGATGCTCCTAGTAGGAAGCCTGGCCCTGTGCAGTCGCTCCAGTGGGGATGAAGTTGGTGGGGATGGATGCTTGGATGAGATGGGTGCTCGGATGGGATGGATGCTCGGATGGGATGGGTGCTTGGATGGGATGGGTGCCTGGATGGGATGGATGCCTGGATGGGATGGGTGCTCAGATGGGATGGATGCTTGGACGGGATGGGTGCTCGGATGGGATGGGTGCTCGGATGGGATGGATGCTTGGACGGGATGGGTGCTCGGATGGGATGGGTGCCTAGATGGGATGGGTGCTCGGATGGGATGGATGCTTGGATGGGATAGGTGCCTAGATGGGATGGGTGCCTGGATGGGATGGATGCTTGGATGGGATGGGTGCCTAAATGGGATGGGTGCCTGGATGGGATGGATGCTTGGATGGGATGGGTGCCTGGATGGGATGGGTGCTCGGATGTTGGTGTTTGGGGTACGGGGGTCCTCCTTGCAAGCCTGGGGGAGTCCGGCTCGGGACTGGCTTCGCCCTGCACATCTGGGCAGTCTCGGGACGCACAAGGCCCATGCGTGCCTGCGTAGCGGGGGGCTCGGCGCTGCCACCCCCCCACACACCCCCACATCTCCCTTAATTAAGGCAGCCAATCTAATTAGGGCGGCGCCCTGCCGCAGCTGCCCCGTGGGGCGCATCAAAGCCCGCGTGGGGCGCGCGTGGGGGGCGGCGCGCGGGCAGCGCAATTACCCAAGTTAAGAAAACATCCCTGTAATTAGCGAGGCAACTCTAAGCACAAGGAATGGAAATTAGTCACAGCGCAATAAATTAGTCGGTGCATATATTACGTGCCGTGAGCACCCCGGGGGCCTCCTGTTTGCAAGGCTTTGGTTTGCAACCCCATGCCTCTCAATAAAGCATTCATCCCTAGGTGATTATGTTCCAGCAAAAGGAGTTTTTAACTGAATTACAAATTTTCTTTTCTAATTCTTTGTAGGCAGAATAGGGATCCCTCACTTTTTTCTCTTCCTTTTTTTTTTTTTTGAAGGTCCAGGGAGCAAAGCCACTTCCCTCCCCCTTCAGCTAATAATTAATTTTCAGCTTTTCAGGGTGCTTCAAGACCCTGCATTGTTTGCCTTAATTAGGAGCAGTAGTTAAGGAACTATTTAAAATTCCCTCCCCAATTTTGAACTATTTTAGCTGTTGTTTCTTTACTGGAGGAAGAAAAGGGGGGGGCAAAGCAGGAAATTGAACTGTAGCAGCACATAACATTTGCATCAAAATAATACAGCCGGCAACAGAAAATCACAATCACATCACTCAGAAGGAAGGAACAGAATACAAATTAAAGGAATAATGTAAATTTTTTGCCATTAAGCTTCAATGACCATTTGAAATGGTGCAAGGCACAAAGGTTTTGATGAGCATCATCCAGTTTGATTATTCATACTTGTGCTTCTGCTTGAATTAAAGTAGGAGTGCTAGAGCCTGTTAAAGCAAAATATTTGAATTGGTAGTGAACTCTCACCTTTACTTGCATCCATTTACTTTTCAAATGAATACCAGATAAGTTAGTGCATTTTATAATCGGCCTGTTTTCCAGTGAGTGCTGTCATTACATACCAATTTCTTTTAGAAGTGCTTCCTAAGAAACATTAAATACTTACAAATAAGGATCTGTCCATCACTGGCAGCAGTCCTATTTGAGCAGCGTTAGGCGACTCAGGCAGGTTGCGTGCCCTCCCTTTGATGGTTGCGTGCCCGACTTCTCCGGCCCCGCGCGCGGCCGCCGCTGGTGTCAAACCCCGCTCGTTAGCTGCCCGGCGGGCTCCGCTCCCCGGCGGGCTCCAGGCAAGCGCCCGGCCAGTTCGCAAACGCCCGCCTGGCCCATGCGTGCCCTTGCCTTGCTGCTTGTGGGGGGACCTGCTTTCAATCGAGAGAGTCATATTTTATTTTATTTTATTTTATTTATTTTGGTTTATTTTATTTTATTTATTTTATTTTGGTTTATTTTATTTTGTTTTGTTTTGTTTATTTTATTTTATTTTCCAAAAATTTATTTTACTTTATTTTTAATTAGGTAGTATCACCACCTTCTCTGAAAAGCAGAGCTGGGTCCACAGCCCGCAGAGGGACACATCCGAAGGAGCCTGGTTTCGAAGGGAAGAGCTGCCCACGGCTCGGGGAAGGCCCATAGCAAAGGCTGAGCCAACTGGTCCCACCGCTGGAGGTGCATCTGGTGCGCAGGTGTTGCAGAGTCGTGCACAGGAGCATCCCTGGCTTTCACTAGCCGGATTTTCCACCGGCAGGGACGAGAAGAAAGCGCATTTTGTCAGTTGGAGGTGTAGCTGCCCGCGGTCAGGGGCTATCCCTCGACTCGCAGCCTGCAGGGTGGCACAGCATGGGGACATCCATCCTTTCCCGGGGCCGGGGCAGCAGGACAGCACTGTCACCCTGCACCCTGGAGCCGCCCCGGGCCAGCGCTCTCCCGCTGCCCTGCGCCCGCTGTCTTCCCTGAGCCATCCCTGGCTTTAGCCTATTTCTAGGACTCATCGTCAAGAAACACAGATCACTTGCAGGGAGGAAAAACAAGAGGGAAGAACAGTATTTAATATGGTTTTCAGACACTGTGCTGCAAATAATGATGGGCGCAGAGAAAAAGCGAGGAGGGTTAAGAGAAGACGATGTGGGGCAGCAGGAACGAGCCCAGAGAAACTTCCCTGGGGGCCCGATTCTGACTGGCTTGAAGATGCTGGCAAGTTGGCTGCTTGCCTAAATGAGAGCAAAACTGGCCAGATGTTTGTTAACTATGAACTACGAAGATATAGCAGGATTTATAATTGAGCTTTTTGTAAAAGAAACGTATTTTAAATTAAGTCAGGCTTTCTCCTTTAAGAAAAAATAATTCCGTCCATTCCAGCGGTCAGATTTCAGATTGCTTATATACAAACAGTGCATATATAAGCAGGGACAAGCCAGCCCTGGGGGTTTGTCAGCTCTGTGTGTGTTAACCTGCACACACAGATCTAGCAGACTACTCCGAGTTACTAATGGTGTGGCTCACTCCTTAATAAAAAGTTTAAAAGGCAACCTTGGGCTAGGTGATGCACTTAGTTTTTCCAGGGAGTTGCAGGGGCTGGTGAGCTGCAGTTGAAGGAATTTTAATATTCTGGTGCACTTTTTCACGGCAGGAAGGTGCTGTTGGCCGTGGGCTTTGGGAAAGCCGGGAGGGTTTTGGACAGCCTGCTGCTGCGAGGAGAAAAAACCCAGGTCCCTGTTTTCCCGTCTGCGTTTACAGTCCCGTGCTGGTGCTATCCGTGAGCTTTCCCTGCCTGTCGTTTGCATTTCTCCATCCCTGGGCTTTGGCCAGCCTCGGGCCAGGTTTGGCGGCTGCCTGAAGGCATGACCTGTTTTCCCTGCCCGGTGGGTGCTGGCCATGGCGCTCCAGGGCGGGCAGGGCTCTTCGGCACCGTGAGCTTAATTAGCTTTGCTGCGCTGGGCTTAGCAGATTATCCCTAATGAGCAACGAGTTGGTCATCCCACTTAGATACATCCTTCAACTGCAGCCGCTTGGCGTCGGCAGCAGAGCCGGCAGCGCCGGCAAGGACGATGCCGGTGACCGTGGGTGGGGCGCTGGACAGGCGGTATTTTTCTCGTCCGTTTTGGGGTGACTCGAGGAGCCCCACGTGCTGCGGTGCCTGCCGCACAGTTAAAGCGCAGCCGCCGGCGTGGGGGTCTCGCTGCCGTGGACCCCGTGCCACCTCCCCAAACTCCCTCTGGCCTCGGCAGCGTTGGGCAGGGTCCGCTCCTGCCTGTCCGGGGCCGGCCTGCTCCTCCGCTGGGGTTTGCGAACACCCCGCTGTCGGACAAACCGGGAGCTGCAGGACGTTTTACCCCGCTCCACTTCGGTGCTCTATATAATGCCTTTTATTAAAATGAGGAGAAAAAAAAAAAATCAATGCAACTACACATCAAAACCAAACAAACCTCCGTCCAAGCAATTTTAAAGCAATCCATCAGAAGCTAATGAAGGCCAGGTTATTTAAATGATAAAGGACAGGGAATGAATGCATACCATTGTCTCTGCTGCTTTTTCCAAGGTGATCTGGGTTAAAACCGTGCTCTCAGGGTTAATTTTGAGCCGCTTTTCTTTTAAAAATGTTTTTTCCTTATTGACACAGGGGGGTTGATTTATGTAATGTCCATAATAATTCCCAGATTTCTGTAGATTACAAGGTTATCCCCATGAATGGTTCTGCTGGCAGAGGGATGGGGTCTTACCCAGCGCAGGCTCTGTGCCGGCCTCCCGCCCCGCGCCGATGGGGAGAGCGGGGTCCGGCCATCGCCGCTTGCCCTCCCGTTCCCCCGGCGCCTGTGGCTCTTCACTTCCCTCTTTAATTAAGGATGCTTAATACACAGCGCTCTGGGGTGTAATTAAAAACAAATAAAACAAAAAGACGGTGTGGAAAAGTGCAGCCCTGCTCCTTCCTTCCACTTTTTCCCCTTCTCTGTCTGGTTTTGGTGTCACCTTTTCAGCCCCCCGGGGATGGGTGCTGGGGACCACCAGCACCAAAGCCGGGGGAGCCCAGACCTGCTGTCCCCTTCTGTCCCCCCCGCACAGGGGGAGCAGGCGTCCATCCCTCGCACGCAGGGGCTCACGTCCACGCACACGAGCCTGCCGGTGCCGTGGGGTCTCTCCGGCCCCCATCAGTACTTTAATAAACCAGCTGGAGAAGAGACCAGGCTGGGGTCCAGCTCTCCAAAACCTGTCTCCCAAGCTGGAAAGACCCAGTCCTGCAGCGGGAGCAATGCCTGCCGCCCGACCAGCCCCAAGCGGTGCAAATCACGGCTCTGACCCCTCCACATCCTGAGATTTGAAACGCATCTGTAGTACCTGGGAGGTTTCCTTGTGGATCGGTGCAGGGGCACCAGGCACAGGAGTGGGGAGGAGACCGAGGGTGGGATGCCAGCAGTCAAGGCAGGCAAGGGAAGGTGCTTCTCTGCACTGCTGCCTCCCGTGCATGCATGCAGGACCAAAGAAAGCCTTTGGGAAGACTTGTTACCTTGGGCTTGGCTGCTCCAGGTTAGTTATCTCTATACTTTTTTTTTTTCCTCCCCTCCATGGGTTTTCTGCTGCTTCTTCCCTCCCCTCCACTTCAAAGCCCCGCTGTCTTTCCAGGCTCTTTACCACGTCCTTGTTATCCGGACGCGAACTCTCCTAAGCCGCTGCGTTGTCCACTGCCGTGCATGTGGGCAACCACAAATTTATGACGATGCCGAGGCTTCGGGGGGAGAAAGGCGAGCGCGTTTCTGCCACAAACCGCTGCTTTCAGGGATCATTCCACTCAACTGGCTGAGAAGAAAACTGCTCTGATAGAAACTGTGTTGTAATAGTTGGGAACTGGGTAACAACGCCCTACTGATTTATTCTAATACGCCAGCGCGGGGAATTGGTATGCACCAAAGCAGAAAATGGAGCTGGCTTTTCAGAAGTGTTTAAAATCAAGCGGCTCTGGAGTCACCAACTATAATTTAGGTGATCTTTCAGCAGCCAAGCGATCCCATTTCATTACGGGCGGTGCTATTCCGCAAAGCAAACATTGCACATGATCAAAATGAAGCTGCCTCTCCCCCATCACCCCCGTTACACTTTAACTTTGCTTATCAGCCCCCAGCGAGGAAGTGCCGGCTGGAGGCTGTGAAGGTGCTGGGGCTGCGCAGGGGTACCCGGCAGCGGCCTGGGGGGGAGAAGGTGGGGAAGTTTAAGAGCAGCGGCCTGAGTGATGATGAGAAGGATGACATATGTTATGGATTTACTCAGAAATTAAGAACATCTGCCTAGGTTTGCTTTGGAAGGAAAGAAATGAGGGGGCTGTGTGAAAGCAAGGGCTGGGCACCGCTGCCCGTGCTCGGGGCGAGAGACGGGAGGGTGTTGCGGGGTGACACAGCCACCGAAGGAGCGGCATTAGAATAACCCCACCTCACCGTGTCTGGGTGTTAGACGTGGGCACCCCCCCACGCACCCATACCTCTGCATCTGTACGGCTGCGGCGCAAGCGCACGCACCCCCTCGCTCTGTCCGTATCCCATAGGTGGGTGTGTAAGATGATGTTACTGATGGGTTATGGGGCAGCACGTGTCATCTGTGTGCACGTTTGCTTTTCCCCAGGACTTTCACCCCACTGGAGATAGAAGGCCTGGCAGAACAGTGGCCACTTGCGGAGCGCAGCGACTCCAAAGGCGTTAGCAAGGACGAGCTGCTCTGCTCACTGGGAAGGGGAGAGGAGCTGCCGCCAGCTCAGCATCCACCCGCAGCAGACGCTCTTGGGACGTGTTTCTGGTGCGCACATCTCGTGCTCAGAGGTGCCATGCCGCTACCTCAGACCAGCTTCTTCAGGGGAAAAAATAACCCGCTTGCACAGGGAACGGCGATCCCCCATCCTCCGGGGCACGCCGGGCAGCTGCCCGCTGCTCTGGGCTCCGCAGAGGAGGGACGGGCAGCAGGCGGGAGGACCGGCTGCCGGTCCAGAGCAGCATTAGTTCCCGCAGGCAGGTCTCAGCTGGGATGAGTGATCTCCAGCCCTAGCAATTTCTCAGACTCTTACCTCGGTTACCTTGAGGGAAAAGGATAGGACGAGGTTTAAAAGCCTGAGCATCTTGCTGGTGTTGCTACCCAAGGAAAAAAAAGATGCGAGGGAGCTGTGAAATGCTGTCACGAAGAGCTGAGCAGGGATGATGTGTGATGGTGTGTGCTGGGAAGGGCTTCTCGGGCTGAGGGATGTCAAGGAGACGTCCTGGAAGGGCTCGATGTCAGGTTTTGTTCAGGGGAGGTTTGCCGTAATACGTTTTGACGGGTGTGAAATTGGTCCTATGGAGGCCAACAATGAGGGCGAGGAGAAGATCCCCCCCCAGGCACCCGCGTGCCGGCGGTGACCTGCCGCTCGCTCGATGCAGGGAGATAAGCGCTGCCAAGCTGTCACTCTTCCTGGCCGCATCCACCGTTATTTCGGCTCAGCGGCGCCGCTGCGGCAGCGAGAAGAGCCGGGGCTGCACCTTGTGGGGCTGGCTGCCAGCGGGAGGGGTCTCCGCCCTTGGGGAATGTAGAGAATTGGTTTAATTCTGGGTCTCCAATTCGGTTTTCTAGTGGAGGAGGTGAAGGCCATCGTGCAACCGGCCAGTCCATGGCACCTCCCAAAGGCAGTGCATTGCCCGGCGCAGTAAACATCTCCCAGTTACTCCCGACAGCATCCCAACTGGATGCCGTTTTGCAAAGCGATGTTTTACAATTATTCGGACAGTGATTCACCCGGACGCTAAAAAGCAATTATTGCACAGTTTTTTGTTACTGCGTTTTCCCCAGCGTACTTTGTGCAGCTGGAGTTGACTTACGCGATAAATGGATGAGGTTCAAAAATATGACTCCTCTGAACTTTTTAACCTTACACGAAAGGGAGGAATTCTAAGAGCAATGGATAAAATTCAATTAACTGAGATGACAGAAAATAATCTACTAAGCGAATACATCAGGCAATTGGAAGCTTTCATACCTTTCAAAAAGGAAATAACCTATTTCTTTCCTTGTTATCTAATGACACAGGAGTTTATTTCTCTGGAAGCAGTTACACATCTACCTAATGGGGCCTAAATGCTGTTGCCAGGCAATTAGGGGTTTATTGTGTGGCTAATTCTTTCATTTCCGTCCCTGGTGATTGTCATTACGAAATGCAGGACTCACGAGCTGTCCCCTCGGCCGAGAGCCTGTGTTTATGCATAAGCACATGCGTGTGCACCTGTGTATACGTCCGCGCCTGTATGCACACGTATAGCTGTGCGTGTGCTTGTGCACGTTTGCACGGCCGTGGTTTACAGTGAGCGACGTGGCTCATGCATTGCCTTTCAAACTGCCTGTTCCCCTGTCCGTAAAGCCATCCACAATGCCCTTCCTGCGCCTGCACGGTGGGAACGTTGGGTTCCCCGTGCACCGCTGCCTCTGTCGCAGTGGGGAGTATAGGGGAGGGAGGGCACAGGCTCTGTGCTTTTGGGGCATGGTCCCCGCAGCCCCCGGCACCGGGGACGCGCCTGGCCACCGACTATGGCAGCTGTGATGGATTTTCAGGAGGAAGGGGCTCCATTTCTTTCCCAAGTTGACGTCTGTGTTTGTCACCGTGGCCAACGGCGTGGACAACCGCAGAGGCCTGGCACACATGCTCAATCTGATCCCCTCCTCGCTTGATATCCGCCTTGCAAACTGCCCGCCTTGGGCCCCAAACCTCTGCTCCGGCTCCAGCGGCTGGCGGGGACAGCGGGCAGCTTGGCCGAAGGGCTGAGACAGCGTGCTTGCCCCGCGCCCACCCCGGCCCCCTTCGGAGTGGTGCCGGCCGCTTGCTCTGGAGCCCGTGCTGGTCCCCTCCGGGGAGAAGGGGCGGCCGGGCGCTGCGGGGCCGTTCCAGGGGAAGGCGTCGGCTGTGACTTCACAGCCAGAATTATTTGGAGTTTTTCTCAGTGAAATATTTTATTTTGCTGAAAAATAAGTATTGGCCAAAGCGGACATTTTCAGGGAGCAGACTTGCGCAGGGCTCTGCGCACAGATGGCTCCTGCAGACGGGCGTTGCTGGCTCCTGAGCAGCAGGGACCAGGGCTGGGGTGGGCTCTGCAGCCCCCAGCCCCTGCAAATTGGGGAGAGACCCTTCCTGGCAGCGGGGCGGTGCGGCGTGTGAGTGCTGGGGCTTGGTGAACCCGGCCGGGAGGCCGCGGGGGGGAGAGGACGATGCCGGTGGCGGTGCCCTCCTCTCGCAGTCCGGGTGCCACCGTCCTCCCCGGGCCACGTCCAGCGGCGTGGGCTGCTCCCCGCAGCCCTCCGTGGCTCTGCCAGCTGGGCGCACGCTGAGGCAGTGGGAGAGCCGCCACCGCACCACACCGGCGTCCCTCGCCCACCGAGCCCCGGCCGAGGCATCCTTCCTCTGAGCATCCCTTGCCCGCCCCACCCAGCGTTAGACCGCATGCTGCAGAGCTGGTCTCTCTTTTTTAGTGATACTACCGCTCCGTTCCCTGTAAGCTGCTCTGGCAATAATTAGGGGTTGCTAATTAAAAATACCAACAGGGTACAAGCTTTGGCTGAAACACGGTATTCAGCCTTTCAAGGGAACGCTGCTACAGCTGCAAACGGGCCGTTTCCCGCTGAAATGCTTCCAGCCGGAAGACCTAAATGCAGAGCTATAGAAAGATGAGCTTTTCTGGCGGGCAGCAATGAGACCACAGATCGGTGAAGGAGCAGATGCAATTAGTGCAGTGCCCCGGAGCGAGCAGAGGGGATGGGATGCAGGACCCGATGCCTGCCCATGCCTGCTGCACCGCGCTGCAGCCCAGCAGCACGGGAAGCGCCGGCTTTGCCGGGCCCTGTCCCAGCGTTCGCTGGCTCAGCCCGTGCCCAGCGTGGAGCCCCTCACTGGGGCAGCAGGCCAGCCCCCAGGCTGGGAAGAGGGATGCTCCTGTGCGTTCCCGGCCCCACCATGCCTTCCAGGTGGGAAGGAGGAGGTGGGCGCGTGGCGGGGGGGATGGAGGTCTCCAGCTCAGGTGTAATTCAGTCCCAGGTGAGCATCTGCAGGTGCAAATGGCGAAGTTACTTAAGGCACCCCAGAGGGCAGGACTGGGTTGGTCTGAGACCCTTTCCTGGGGGTAAGGTGGCTGTTGTGGCCCCATCCAGGGCTCCCGGGGAGCGTGGAGCTGCAGGAGCGTGCTGCTGTGTTTTGTGCCAGGTAGGGGAGCAAGCCAGCAGGGCTTCTGCTGGGGGGCTCCAGCCGATTTCAGGGGTGTGTGAGCACTGGAAGGCGCTGGGAAGCTGCATCAGCAAAGGGCAGGGGGGTTTGCAGCGGGGCTGGGAGCGCGGGTGAGCGTAGCAGCTCAGACGTGAGGAATGGCAAGCCCTCCTCCTTCACCCAGCACGCGCGTACGGGGCTGAGCAAGCTCCGGAGGCAGAGCACGTGTCCCTCAGGCGTTGGAGGCAGCAGGAGCCCTGGGCTAGAAGCTGCTTAGGGGCTCTGCTCGAGCTGGTGGGTGCTGGTGGGGTCCCTCCCGCACCCAGCCCCGCCGCAGAGCACGTCTTGGCTGGCCTTCGGTGGCAGGTTGGCCACCGCTGCTCGAGGCATGCAGGGGCAAAAGTAGACATAAGTTTTGCAAAATAAGCTGGAGGAGGGGAGAAAAAGCCCTGCAGCTGCAGCCAGGCAGGCCTCCTCTCCAGATGCTGAGGTTGTTCTCGCAGGTTGTAGAGCCCTGATGTCCCCTCAGGGTCCTTCGCAGCACCCGTGTGATAGTGATGCTGACCTTGGTCATGCCTTGGCTGGATCTGTCCCCCGCGGCTGGCTGTGCCTCCGTGGCAGCCAGTGGCAGGGCTCGGCATGGGGGGAGCAGCAGCCGGAGCCCCTGCGCCCCGCAAGGAGAGCGCGATGCTGCGATAACGGGCTCGCCTTATCTCCTTGGAGTGAGCTGTATTGTGACGGAGAAAGCCGTCAGCCGTACGGAGGACTGAAATAACAACCATTATCTCGTCATCTATTGACTGTCTTCTGCGGCTTACCGTTCCAGAAGGTGAGAGTGCTGTTTGAGGAATTAATGTAGCTACACGGAGGTATTTAAGGCCAGGGTTGCTATTACCAGTTGGGAAGGGCTGTGTTAATGAGACGATACTGCAGCAGCACGGGGAGGGGGAAAGCGATGCGCGGGACCACGTGCGAGGGGACTGAGCTTGGGGGACTCTGCTTCGCTTGCCTGCTGGTGCCGCTAATGACGGTGAAGTGCTTCCCCTCCTGGCAGCAACCAGGATGTGGGAGCCGGGGTTTATGGCGTTTTTAAAAATAATAGTACCTTTGAAGCACTTAGGCTATTTTTTTATTTGCTGACTAGGTTGCTGTTGAGGACTTTAGCATCCGTGCACGTGCTAGCAATTTTCTTCTTTAAAAAAAAGAAAGAAAAGCTGAGTTTCTCAGGAAGCCCTGCTCTAGCAGCTGGGGGTTTTGGGAAAGCCAACAACATCCCAACAAACCTCATTCCCCGGAGGGTGGGGTGAATTTCAGGGATGCTTGTGTGGGCCCCTCTCGGGAAGGCAGCCCCAGGGAGGAGGAGCAGGGCAGAGGCAACCCAGGTTTTCAAAGCCACGTGAGATCTGTCCGTGGCTCAGGGATGCCACGTGTGAATTTGCAGACTTAACCCACCCTCCTTCTTCCCCACTTCTGCACATTTATTTTTATCTCGTAATTACAGGCTGTCGTATGTATAGAGGCATTTAAAACACATGGAGCTGACCCTGCAAACCTTCTCCAGGGCAGGAAGGGTTTGCCGAGTTCAGGGCCCATGTTATTGACAATGATGATTGAAAATAATCCTCTAAGTCAGTATTAGGGTCAGGCCTTCTGTGTAAATCTTTATTTAGGCGCCAGAGACATCTCCTTTTCAATGCCATAGGCTGTAATAGCTCCTTGATAAAGTAAATGCATAGGGACTGTTAAGTCGCTGGATTATAAGGCTGTCACCCATACCTGCTGAGTCTGCCTAGTCTAAACCTTCCTGAAACTTTCATTAAAAAATGAATACAAATGTCCAACGCATTTGTAACCCACTGAACTGGGCTCTTTAAAATACAGCTTTGCCCTGTGCTAAGCCACCAGGCACGCCGGGGCCCAGCCAGCACCACCCTGAGCATCCTTGGCTGGTTTTGACCCACGGTGGGTCGGTGGCCGAGAACAGCCATGACAAGAGTTCAGAATCAGCTGGGCTTAAAGTATTTGTAATTAAATAGGTGTGAACAAATCCAAAAGCATCACCGGAGGTGCAGGCGGCAGCTTTAAAGCCGTTGTACCGGACTAAAGCTCTGCGTTCTGGATTTGAATCTAGAGCAATTTTTTCCCTCCAGGTGAGCGGGACCATAACCCTCCACTCCCAGGGCGGTGGTTTTGGAGTCAATTTGCAGAGCAGGTCCCCTTGGGTCATCTTCTGCAAGCAGAGGGGACGGGGAGGCCGCTTCCGCGGAGGCTCTTCCCAGGGAGGTGGAGGTGTCGCAGCGGGAGCAGAGCCCCTCCAGCAGCTCCCGGGGGTGTCCCCTCGTCCCCAGCAAACGGCACTGCTCCCCCACGGGCGATGCCGTCCGCGGGCTGGGCTCTGCCGGAGGTGTTGCGTGGCCGTGGCGGAGGCTCCCTGGGTGTCGCGCATCCCCTCCGCCACCGCGAAAGCCTTGTCACCCAGGCCCTGACCCCCGGGGCACCCTCCGCCAGCGCACCCCCAGGTCCGCCCCTGCTAGCGGGGGTGCCGCTGTCCTCTGCGGAAGAAAGTGGCGGTTAGGGGGCAATCCGCACCCCTGGAACGCCGGGGTCGGGCAGGGAGGGTGCATCGCCCTCCCGCTGCGCCCGTATGGCAGCGGGGACCGGCCCCCGGCTCCCACCGGGTTCCCCGGATCCGCAGAGCAGTGTCGGTTTGATACGCGCTACACTGCACAGCTTTCAAAGAGCACTTGCCATCTCCTTATCGGTTGCAAACATTTAATACGCCCAGGTAAATTGAGAGTGTGCTTAATTTCTTATCGCACTTTTCACTTCCTACTTTTTATTGCGGAACTTTCTTTTGTAGGAATTTCTGGTTTGTGTTCTTTTGTTGTGTCAGTCTGCTGATAAAAGTGTGTCGTGGATTGCATTGTGCTGTTAATTTTCCTTTTGGTGTGCTTGCTACAATGACTTATTTTGTGTCTGATATATTAGTTATCCAATTTTTGTAAGCTGATTTTAAATATGTTACTACGCAAACTCTTTTTACAGCCTGTGCAGCTTTTGATTATGAATGAGTGCAGAGATACACGCAGGAGTATTATTTATATAAAATATATAAGCAGGAAGAATCTTCATAAATCACAAAATGCTATTATCCTCGGGGTTCATGACAGCCATATCTTTTTTTTTTTACGGAAAACCAGAATACATTAAACACCCCAGGCATTCGAAAGGGGCGTTTCAAAAACTGTACAATTGCTCTATTTATTCCATTTCTTTGGTAGGTAGCATTTAATATCTAAAGTCTGTTTTACACAAATAAATCTTAAAATTAAGATTTTAGTAAGAATTTATTGAGGCAGGCTACTGTATCTGCCTGTAGTAATATTATGGTTTATGACCTAAGGAATACGGTATTTAATCCTGGAGGGAGAGCTTTCAGAAAGCTATTTTACGTGAGGCTCCGCTGCCGATCTCGTGCCTGTTTGGGAGCATCCGCATGTGTGTCCGGGCATGCACGGAGCCCCCCGCGCCGAGAGGCTCTGCCGAGGCCGTGCCTGGGCCGGGATGCTGCAGGAGGGCCGGGATGCTGCAGGAGGGCCAGGATGCTGCAGGAGCATCGCTGTCCTGCGGCGGCACCTCACTAGATCCGTTACAGAAAACCCTTGCTTGGGTGGCACTAATCAATAGCTGTGCCTAACAGTTTACTATACCATTTAATTAAACAAATTTACCTTTTGAAGGAAAATCCATTGCAAGCAATTTAGCTTCTGGTGTATTGCAACCTTTTTTGAGGTTACTAGTGCTTTTAACCACTGTCTAAAGTGCATACAGTGTTAATTAGCATATTTAGGATTAAGTAGATTTACCATGCAGTAATCATTCTCTAATTCAGTAAGAACTATCTCTGGTGAATAGTGGACATTAATGACAGTTGCAAGAGCTTAGATATTACATAATCACTAATTACATTCTGCACAATTAGCGGAGACTCCTCAATGTGAATCGCTAATGGCCGATTCGTGTCAGCAGCCTGTTCTGGCTGTAAAGAAATATAAACAGTCTGCATAATTTCCTGATGGTATTAGCATAGGGAAGGAGGTTATTAATGAAGCCGGGAGGAGCGCTGATGGATGGGGTGAGCCCGAAGACGGCGTCACCCTGCCGTACCCTGCCCTGATATACACCTGCGCTGCGTGATGAACGATGCCGGCGGTGCTGCCTCTCGCTTCTGGTCTCTCTTCAGGCGGTCGGAGGGTAAAACTGGCACCCAACGGGCCTCTGCGGGAGTGCGGGGGATGTTTAATGAAGCACTGGGTTAAGGGGTGCAGAAGCTGCTCCTGCACCCAGACCTTCAGTCTTCAGCGATCTGGGGCTCAGCGTATCGGTGAATAGTTGGGAGCAAGGCGCAGCCTGCCGTGGCAAGAACAGAGGAAGACCAACTGACATGAAACCGCTGGTTGGTTTATTTCGGGGTTTTTTTTCCACTTCTCAGTCTTTGGAAAATACAAATGCAGTAGTTTCTTGTGCTAGTATATTTAGCAATTCCTTGCTTTTAACCATTTTCTTAAACTATGAAAAAATGGCTGAATTTTGCGTTTACCCCCATCTTGGGTGATAAAACTGACCACGTAGGGAGAGGTCCTTTCTTATTAGTTGTACGTGACAAAGGTTTGGACAAAAGTGAGGTGGCAGGCAGGCTTCGCTTCTTTAAAGAAATAAATCTTTGCTCAATTGATTTTTAGTGATGTTTGGATCGGGTCCACGGTTTCTTACAAGCGGCGTTCAGCCTCCCGCGTTTGTTGTGTGATTAAAATGAGGAATAGTGGTACTAAGCCAGTGGAATTGCTTTGGACAAATCCCAAACTGGAGACCAGCATTGGGCCCCTATACCTTTAGGTATTAGGTATTTTAAATTAAGATTGCATGTGGTTTTAAAACGCATTGTCAGAGCAAAAGCAATTTAACAAAAGGCAATGTATCTGGCGACTACTCTTCTGCCTGCCAAGTGCTCTTCTCCGCGAGTGCATTGTAGGGATGGCAGATTACATCTTCTGAATATTTTTGTCTGTTGCTTGGTTCATTTTCATAATAATAACTTGCATCCTTCTATATCCTTTCATGTTGAAGGGTTGCAAACTATTATACAAACAGACCCACTCCTGAGATGCAACCACCTCCGAGGGGAAAGACGACAGCTTTCGGGGAGCGGGAAGCGGCGGCCCCGGTGGGGATGCAGGGCGATAGCGAGCACAGCGGCCTCCGGACGGGGTGCCGGGGGGCTTCTGGGGAGCCCCTGTCCGCAGCGCACCCCACCTGATACTCCCAGCATATACCTTGGCATGGAGAAACTCGGAGCCTGTGGGTCCCCAGGGGATGAACCCGCAAAGGGCTGAGCTGTCAGCAAGCTCTGTGCTCACAGCTGGGCAGCACTTGGGTTTGAAAAGAATAAAAAAAAGAAAAAAAAAATCTAAAGCAGAAATAGCCCTTATTTTCCACGTTATGTATGAACCATTCTGGATCGGTGGAAGTAAGGGCTTTGCAGCAGCATTGAACGGGAGCGATGCGCGCCGAAGCATCCTCTGCTGCTTCCCCTCTGCTAGAAACGGGTTGCAGGCAGAGCCTCCGCTCATCCTTGTTTCAAAACAAGACCCAAAATATGGTTTCTCTGGCAGCAGAAAAACAGCTAGCTGCTTATTCAGATCCATGCATGTCATTGCTAATGTGCCTTAGGTAACGAACCGTTAACTAATGGTCGTGTCCCAGCAGCGACGCTTCCAAGCCCTGAAGACCTCTGCGAGGCTGCTGGGCTGCCTCTGCCCCAGCAAACAAGTTGCTTTGCTCAGTCTCACAGCACCAGGTAGGATTTTGAAAGGACTTACAACATCTTTAATGTTATTTACCAACAGCTAGGAGGGCGGAGCGTTCATATTCGAGTCTGAAAATATTGGCCTTTAAGTGCCTTGTCTAGAAAGTCCATTTTTCACCTTTCCGCGGCCGGCGGCTGCGCTGACGTGAATTAAGGCCAGCCCAGCGAGCGGCGGTGGCGGCGGTCGAGGCCAGCAGGCTTTCTGCTGAACGTGCTCGGGAAGAGCAACTGAACAGCGCAGATGCAGCGCGGTAAGCGTTGTTTTTGGTTACGGATCCTTCAAAGCCATGCTTTCCGTGGCGCTGATATTGTTTCCAGTGTTTTGACCCGGCTAGCGACAGCCGAGCGCCGTGCGTGCCCTCCCCGCCGCTGGCGTTCGGAGCCTCCCGGCTCCTCCAGGACCGGTGCTGGGGGGCTGGAGATTAAACCGGGCCCTGGCGTGGGGCGGCATTTCCATAAGTGCTGTTTGCGCAGGCAGGTGCTATTCCTTACATTATCGCCAGAACATTTAAATCTTAATGACTGGCACTGTTGTCTCAAAGACGGTGTTTTTCCTGCTGAGAAACTGCATTAGATTGGAGAAACAGAGCTCATTTCCATTCACTCAGCAGTCTCTCTAGAAATGACATGCAGTGCTTGAAACTGTTTATTTCCAAATTCAGGCCTCCTCCGCATCAGTCATCAGCTTCAATTACCAGTTTTCCGGAGCCGAGCCATCAGGCAGTCTGACACGAGGGTCCAACCTAATTCCCACCTTCTCCAAAGTCAAGAGCATAATGTGCAGATGAAAAGGTGGAAAATAGCCTGGACTTCATTAGCATGCAGAGCCCGGCTGTTCATTTGCTTGCTGCGAATGGAAGTTCTGACACTCGGCGCCTTCTGCAATATGAGAAAAGTCCTCTTCAGAGTATATGATGTCCTTACCAGCCAGGAAAGGTCATCAAAAAGGCAGGCGCTGACCTTGCTCCCTGCTCTTCATGACTAGTTTATTGATTCCAGGAACACCTCATTACATGCTGGATCAACATATTATTGCCATGTTCAGCGGCTGAATTGTTTACAAGTGTCTTTATAACCA
This sequence comes from Gavia stellata, assembly GCF_030936135.1. Classification (NCBI taxonomy): domain Eukaryota; kingdom Metazoa; phylum Chordata; class Aves; order Gaviiformes; family Gaviidae; genus Gavia; species Gavia stellata. The sequence goes on along the minus strand of NC_082616.1, from coordinate 12,706,545 downwards.
GCAAAAGCCTTCCGGATGATGCATGACTACACTCATTTGGATGTGACCTGCCAATTATATGTTATCCGATATGGTGCTGTGTGTCTTGATCCCTGACCGGGCCCGCTGCCCTGCATCAGCACGGGCCCATTTACTACTTCTTTCTAACCGCTCTTTGGGAAAGTGTCCATTAGCCTGTCAGTCTGTAAATATTTTATTTTTTTTACCTCTGCTGCAGGCAATGCGAGCGTTATTGCTCTGTCATTTGCTATGCATGAGGTTCATAATCAGTTGGGGGAAGAGGGTTTTTTTTATGGCGGCGTCTGATAACCCACCCAATTTGCAGTCAGTATGCATGGCGAGCGGTGCGACTTGTTACAGAGCCGTGCGCCGGCCCTGCGAGAGGGACCCGTCATATTTTATTCAGGCGCGAGCACTGCGAGGCCGGTGATTTATCTGCGGGAGGGAAGGCAGGAGCAACCCCCCACCACCCTCCCCAGCCTCTCCCTTCCCTGCCTCTAAAGGTCCAATAACTTACCACCCAGCAAATGCATTTTCCTCTTCTACATATTTTTCTGTGGTTTGCATTCTCATTCCCTTAATATATTGCGATGCATTATTTATCCTCGGTCTACAGCTGGGTGACTTGGTGTAGTTTACACGCATGTAGACACAAGAATTTAAAAAAATAAATCACAGGGCACGACTACTATTTTAATCTCTCATTACAGACACTTCTATGGCTCAATAAAAAAAAGAGTGGCACAGCAACTCGATTAGCAAGTCCGTAAAGAGAGATTGCTCCAAAAAGTGGCACTGAGAAAGCAGCTAACATGTGCCCATCGGCACAGACTCGATCTGCTTTTTACTGCCTCTGCTGCTGGGTGTCAACAGCCGTCGGTGATGATAGGGATGGGTGTGCAAATGGCACGCAATGCCAGCAGCGCTGCTCAGCGGGCTCGCTCCCCGTGCAGTGGCTTCGCATTCCGTTTGGCACGGGAGAGGGGGTGCCTGTGTTTTCCTGCACCCCCAGCCCGGTCGCTCGCAGGGTAAGGGCTGGAGGCTGGGGATAACTGACCTTCACTGGTGGAGATGATTTTTCTTGACGTTTGATTTCCACATGCAACCAGAAGCGAAGGTGAAGGGGCTCGCGCGCGTGTGAAATAGGAGGAGCGCAGTGCACCGGAGGGACCTGTGGGACCAGGAGCAGGCAGAGAGCTGACACCTGGGATGAGGTCTGATACCTTAAACACAAATGAGATGAACATTTCCTTAAATTTGTCTCTGTTTGGGGGAAATAATTGAGAGTGAACTCAAAGCCACGCAACAGAGCCGTTGGGTGTTTGCCTGCCCGGGGATCCTCTCCTGAACCAGACCCTCGGTGACCTTACATTGATTTTGGTTTTTCAAGCTGCTGCGGGATGGTTGAGTTGTGCGAGTGAGAGGCAGTGCGTCCCTGCCGTGTCTTATCCCACGGTGTGTCCCTGCAGCATCTTATCCCACCTTTACAGGGTATGAGTACTGGTTTAAAAAAAAAAAAAAAAAAAAAACACAAAAAAAAATCCCACCACACCTGAAGCCGTTTGGTAGCTTGTTTATTTTGTATCTACACCTTACAGCTGGTTTTCTTTAAAAGTATTTCTTATTGGAATTAGCTATGGTGCAAGAGTTGGGGTGGAGTGTGTTCGACCATCAGAGCAAAGTTGGTTTCTGCTCAACTACCTTAAACAGGGAAGATGGGGGGGGCTGCCAGCGTGTTGGTGCCTCTCAGAGGGGTTTCTGGAGGAGCTGGCGGCAGTTGTGCTCCTGGAGCCCGAGCATCGCTGCCGTCCTCCGGCTCCGGCTGCCCGGGGTGCATCCCACCCGAGAGGCTGAAGGGAACTCCTTGCAGAGGCGGTGCATCCACGCAGCCACGGATCTGGCTGGTGTGGCAGCGCCGGGATTTCCATGGGGTTTGTGGCCTGACTGGAATAAAACGAAATTTATGCACGTATAGCGCTGTCTGCTCAAAGCTCTGCAAACATTAATTAAGTTGCCTAACACCGCTTGGCAAGCGTTAGTGTAGAAATCCTGTTGCTGTGGTTAAATCGAGGGACCAAAGGGGCTTAAGAGCTTCAAGGGTGAACCGACGGTGGCAAAGATGCAGGGTCTCCAGGGTCCTGGCTCTTGAGAACCAGCGTTGCATCTTCCTGATTTTAAAAACCACCGTGCCAGGCCCAAGGCTGCCTTAAAACTCCCCGGTGCTGTCGGGAGCGTATGGGGAGATGGGTGATGCCCCTTGCTGGGGGTCCAGTTCCCCCCTCACAACACGGAGCGTTCGGGTTTGGGGGCTGTAGAAGGGGGATTTGAATTTCTTCAAGCAGCCCATTTAGCTTCCAAAATAAAAACTGGGTTTGCGTGTGTTTTTTTAATTAGAGCTGGGGCAAAACACAGCCTCAGGTCAGAACAGCCTCAGGCTCTGGAGACAGCGCAGTGCATTGATCTGAATCTGAACTTTGGAAAGGAGAAAAAAAGCATCCATTTACTAGCAAATCCCTGGGTCTGAGCAGCCCTGAAGCTGCAGGTGTTGAATATTCAAGGGGCTGATTCACCATGGTGAGCTTCGGGGTTTATGCTGGTGCGATGCTGCTGAATGCGGTGCTGCGGTCGGGTGACACCGTGCCCCAGCGTGGGTTGTCAACAGCAGGAACCGAGTCTGCGGCCGCTGGATCTCAGTGCGGGGTCTCCACCGCGGCGCTGGGATCTCCCTCCCCCAGGCGAGGTACCCGGTAAGTCACTGTTTGGCCTGTCCCACGCAACCGGCGAGGGTCACGCTGAGTCTGGCGTTATTTATGCTGGGATAAGCCTGCAGTGGTTTATCGAGCCCCAGACATCCGTCCAAATTTGGCACGCGATCCTTCCATTTCTGTTTATGTCGTTATTCCCAGATCCCTATTCACCATGTAAACTTTCTCTTTGAAAGGGAGAGAAAAATCAACTCCTCTCTTTCGACAGCAAACAGGAAAGCTGCACGGCTGTGGAGAGGAGCATTAACCTTTCCTTTAGCCTGAAGAACTTCATAATCTTTTTAAAATCAACTTTTTATTGATTTGGAGTGATGCTTAATGCCTGAAGGAGGTGAGCAGCAGTGGCATCACCAGGGGAACTCTTTGCAACTTCTCACGTGCGTAATTTAAGGTTACGCCTAACCTGAGCGTGCCTGGGGTGCTGCGGGGGTCACGGCATTGCCCCACTGCCCGGGTGGGGCCATTTCCCCTGTTGCACACTGGTGCCTTCCGCAGGGTCTGAACCGGCGAGGTTGCAGCCCCCCAGGTCCCACCTTCAGCGGCTTTTTGCCCGTCAGAAAATCCGCAGTGCCTCCCGCAGCGGTTAGGCTGGTTTTGGCCTCTCCCCGCTACCCCAGCTGCTGCCAAAGGCTGGGGACACAAATGCAGACACGGGCGGGTAAGAGCCAGGGTGCGCGGCGACTCCAGGAGTTGAGCAGCAGCGTGCGGCGGCGCGGGGAGCTGAGGCCGCCGGCTCTGCCGGGGTCCTGCTGGGGCGAATTCCCATCCTCTGGCGTGGCCTCCTGATGTCCCCATGCCCACGGGGCAGCTGCACTTCTTCAGACACACCACCGACTGCAAGTGACCCGAAAACCAGCCCCGCCGTTCAGAGCAGCACGTCGCTGCCGGGAGCCCACCCTGCACAGGCGGCACCCGCTGGGTGCCGTTTTGGGGACTGGGTGCTGCAGCTCTGATGGTGGGACAGGGCTTCCCTGCGGGCCGGGGGAGTGGAGGGGAGAAGCTGAGCAACATCAGGAGATGCCACAGCGCGACCCCTTGGTGGCCTCGCCAGGAGGCTCGTTAGCAGAAAAATGAGGTGGCCACTGGATTTATTAACAGTGCCCAGTGTGCAAATTTAATTTTCCTTCTCATTGCACTCCAGCAGAGTAATTGGACACACAGTCTGGGGCAGGGACAAAGGACAAGGTCAGTTATTTGTCTGGCAAATCGAATTACACGTGGCTCTGAGGAGGGGTTTGGAAACCGCATCCCCTGGCTGCGTCTTGCCCGACGCAAAAATCACGCGTGCTCCTGCAGCACAAGCTGGAAACGTGCTCCCTGCGATCCACCCCAGGGGACGATCCCCTTCGTCAGCGCACGGCCAAAAAGCAAACCCGCAAGGTGCATGAAGCGCGACTCTCCCTCGAGCAAATTAATTTCAGACGAATGCTCATGGGTCTTGGGTGGTAATCACCCAGTTCTAATGGCCGCACTCCCCTGGTGTGATGCCCTTGCAGCACCGTCCGGGGAGTGCCGTGCGTGCCACGGCCCGTTGCACAGCCGGGTGTTTAGACCTCTGTGCTGAAGAACGTTTGCAGCCTTTAAAGACCAATGCCAGGTACTCTCCTTACAGTGCAAGGACGCTGAGCCTAGCACTTCTTACCAAGCCTGCTCAAAACTTCAGTGTAGTTTTCAATTGCTTCGAGCACTTTTGCCACACGTGTTGCATTAACCAGAAAAGGCAATAGTTCTGTACATTCAATTTAGCCCCGTGAATGCAGGCGCTGGAATAGCAATTTGAAATACAGGCCGCCGCCGCGCTGGGAAGTCAATTTGTTTAAAAGACCAGCGGTGGGGCGGGAAGGATCCTGCCAGGCGGCCAGCACCCGCTCCTCAGCCCGCTCTGCTCCCGCTGCAAATGAAGGCGGCAGATTGCAATACACTGGAACAAATTAGCCCTTCCATTCATCCTCATTAGCCGCGCAGTTTCACTGGATCCGAGCTCACTACAAGTGGGTTCCCAATATCTATGTAAATCCTTCTCTTTCCACACGTATTCACTCACGTTCATTAGTAGGTACCAGAAGCAACGCTAAAAGTACAAGCCACGCAGAAGGGGAAATTAGTGAGGGCCGGCCGTGTCTGCGCAAGGTTATCGTCCCGATTACGCCGCAGAGAGCGGAGTGTTTGGGTATTACCCCTATAATTATTGTTCTTGGTTGTGCATTAAATGTGTGCACTCAAAAAGAAATCAGGCGAGTCTCGCGCTATCGCAGCGGTTTGCTTTCTCGCCATGGGTAGTATCGGAAGATGTGGCGGTTGGCCAAGGTGGAGTTGGACCTACGCATCCGTGCTGGGATGGGTGAAGGAGCCACCTCGGTTTTGTAAGACTGGAAAAGCAGGATGCCCTCCTTAGGCTGAAATTTGGATGTAGTGGGGCTGCCTGCAGCCATTCCTCCTTTGAGAGCCGGGCAGGGGGACAGCCAGGGCTTCCAGAAAAACCCGTCCCCGTTCCAGTTTGCCGCGTAGGGAAGGAAGCAGCCGAGGGGCTGCGAATCCTGCAGCCGGGGAGGGGGCCCATGCCGAAACCCAGCCAGAGCTATTCGTCTCTGGTGCGGGCACCTGCGCTAACCACAAAACCTCGCCCCGATGGACCGGGATGCAGACCCGCGGGTGGGGGAGGACGCGGGCCCCCGGCACGCACCGGGCTGTTGGCTCAGCGCGTGCCAGCGTCTCCAGCCCGGTGGGCTGCGGCCCCCTCCCGCAGCCCTGCACCTCGGCTGCAGTGGGGCGCAGGGGCTTTTATTAATTGCTGGTAATTACTTATTTTACATATTGTTACTGATGGTTTTTTGCTGCGAGTAGCTGATCATATTTAAGCGATAAGGAGGGAAAATGTCTGCCCGGGCAGCTAAATCACTGGAACAAGGCTACAAAGCCCCGACGGCACGTCGCAGGCCTTGCCAGGCGTTTCGAAACTGAATAGTCATTGGGTTGGCAGATAATTCAGAAACTATTTGTATGAGCTGTTTATCAAATTATTAACTGCACAGATGTTGTTTGGTTGAAGAGCAGCTGAACCTTCTCTCTGCCAGCCGTGGAGACAAAGGTCTGCAGGAATAATTGGAGATGTGCATGGAATATTAAATTAATTTACTGCTCTTAATTCTTATGCAAATCCTGACCTCTGATAGAGCCTATCAATTACCCTGCATACAGGGAAAAGAAAGGAGAACAGTTTCTTTCTCCCCCCCCCCTTCTTTTTTTCCTGTTGTTCTTCAGTTTGGCTTTTTGTTTGGGGGGGGGGGTTTCTCCCCCTTTTTGAAAAGGAACTTGGAAAAGGAAATATTTGGGGGAGGAAAAAAGCCGTTTGTGGGAGAAGCAGAGGACCGGGATTATTTAACCGAATCTCCCGGCTGCAGCGATGTCCCCCGGGAGCCCCGACGCGGTGTTAAAGCAGCGGGGGGGCGCGGGGGGGCCGGGGCCGGGCCGAAATAGCTCCACACGCTCCGGGGGGGCGGAGGGGCCCGGCTCGGCCCCCCGCGCCTTCGGGGGGGGGGGGGGGCGGCCGCTGTCGGGGGGCTTCGGTGGGGCCGGGGGGGGTCACGCCGCTGGGAGCGTGGCCGAGTCCGCCGGTAATTAACGGTGACGAAGAAAGGCAATTTGTTGCCGAGTCTATTGTGAGGTCCCAGGTAAAATGAAGTACGATTTAATTGGTCCTCGTTAAAAAGAGCTATTTTTCTAATATGGAGAAAAGGCCTCATTTTGGGCACTTTTTTTAATTGGGGTTGTGTACGCGCTGTTTAGTCAATGTTTAAAAAAGACTCCGGGCCTTATTCTTTCATCATATTTTCTAATAAGGATAAATAAATAGGATGAATAATGCGATCGGTCTATCCCTCGACCTCTGAAAGACCTCAGCAGCGAAATGATGTTTCAAGCTCCTTTCGTCACATCCAATATGCACTGCCTTTCAGCTCTCCCCAGCCCAAACAAAAGCCATACAACAATATCAATTAATCATGCAGCAGGCAAACAAGGAGATTTATTCCACTACAAATAGCCTCACAGAGAGCTGCTGAATGGGCTTGATTAGCATGAGAAAAGAGGAGCAAAACTCCACAGTTCAACAGCTAAAGAGCAATTTGATGGGGCTGGGATTGGGAAATTACTTGATTAGTGTCTGTCGGAGGAGAACACGATTAGGACGCGAGTCCCAGCCCGGCCGCCGGGCCGCGGGGATGGGGGGCTCGGGGGGGGGGGATAAAAAGGAGAGGGGGGGATAAAAGGTTTTTTTTCCCCCCCCCTTTTTTTTTCCCGTAAATCCCGGGAAGCGCCGGGAGACTCCGCTCCCCCTCCCGCGCAGCCCATTCGGGTAATTTCATTTATCCTGCAAATCTAATTAGTAATCCGCGGATGACATTAATACCGATATAATGAAGCCTGTGATGACCAGATTAGCAGGCGCGCACTGATAGCCTTAAAGGCACATCGCACCTTGGCATCCGCGGGACCCAGGCTGGAACGGGGGAAAATCTTGCTTTAAAAGGAAAAAAAAAAAAAAAAAAAAGAAAGAAAAAGGCGGGGGGGAGAAAAAGGCGAGGAAAACCGGCGCAGGTCGGGCTTAGCGGCTCCAGCGCCTGCGAAGGAGCCGGCGCTTTGCTGAGCCTTGCCTGCCCGCCCGCCCCGGGCCCCGGCCGCCCTCTTCCCGGCTTGTTCCCGATTCCCGTTATGTTGTTCTGCAAAGAAGAAGGAGGGGAAAAAAGGGGGGGGGGGGGGGGGAGAAGAAGCCCGAGCCAAAAGAGTCGCTCTGCAATTTATTCCAATGGGTGGCTTTTAAGAAGCTGGCAATTTGAGACGGCTGGGTGTTATTTAGTGCAATATGAAATCAAATGATCCTATTTCTCAAATAACAGTGTCTGGGAGGAGAAGTGAATGCTCTGAAAAGGTAATTGTCTCCTGATGGTATTTCCATTATACCCCAGTCCTGGCCTAAATGCTGCCAGCGCCGGGCTGAAATCGATACCGGGAGGAAGGACGGGCTCTCCCGCCCCGCACCGGCGGGATCCCGGCCGCTGCCCGCACGGCCCCGCGGGCAGGGGAGGGAGGGCGGGCGGGGGGTCCCGGGGCAGGGCTGGGGGAGGCATCCCCCCCGCAGGGCCTGGGGAAGACCCCAGCTCGTCGCCGCTTCCCCTCGCCCCGGCCGGGCCGGGGTTCGCCGGGCAGGCGGGGAGCGGCCCGGGGCCGGTGCCGGTGCGGGCTGACGCCGCCCTCGCCGCGGCCCGCGGGCGCGGAGGAGCCGCCGCGGCGGAGCCGAGGTAAGGAGCGCGGCGGGGGGAGCCCCGGGGGCGCGGGGCGGCTCTGCGGGAGAAGCCTCCCCGGTTAAAGGCTACAGCCGAGCCCCGGCCCTTCGGCGGGGCGCGCCCCGCGAGAAACGGCGCGGCCGCCGGTGCGCTCGAAGGAGGGGGCGAACGGGGGGGCAGGCAGGAGCTGGCGGGGCTGCCCGTGCCCGCGCCGAGCCCCCCGGGGTCCCGCCGCGGGGCGGCCGCGAAGCACCGCTGCGGGGAGCGCGGGGAGCCCGGGGGCCGCGGTCCCCCTCCCCGCCGCGCTGCAGCCGCGGCCCCTCGGGGGGACGGGCGGAGGGAGAAGCCGCTCCCTTCCCCGGCCGCGGCAGCCCCTTACCAAGCGGACCGATTCTCCAGCGCTTCCCCCCGCAAGCCCAGCCCGCCGGGCGTCGTGTCCCGTCCCGTCCGCCCCCCCCCCCGCCGAGCAGCTTTCGGGGTGCTCTGACCCCCCGCTGGCCTCGCACCCACCCGAGTTTCAAGCCCCGCAGGACACGGGCAGCCGCCCGTCCAGCCCTCGGCTCGCATAAGCCGCTGCCGTCCTTTACTGGTAGCTCCCGCCGGTCCCATCCAGCCCTGGAAAAGCAGCGGGATTAGCCCACGTAGGGGCAGCGCTCCCGGGAATGCCGCTGCAGCTGGCGGTTGTTAAATACCCCGGGTTTGGAACGGGAGCGAGCGTCCCTTTCGCTGGCTGTTACGCGCCCGCGCTGCCGCAATGATAAAATCACCAGCATTAAAGCACTCGAGGGAAACGGCGGGGGAAAAAAAGAGAGGAATGGAGGCGGGAGGAAAAGGAAAAGCAAAAGCAAGCGGGACCTACCTGAGTCCGCTCCCGCCGCGCCGTCGGGGCGGGAGCTGCCCGAGCCCGGCCCGGCCGGGGCAGCGGCGGGCACCGCTCGCCCGCTCCGGGGGCATCCGGCGGCACGGAGCGGCGGCACGGCTCGGTCATGGCCGCGGCAAGCGCAGGGATCGCCGGCTCCTGGCTGCCCTACCCCGGGAGCCCTTCGCAGCCGAGGTGCGACGGGAGTTCCGCAGCAGCTCCCGAAAATTGTGCCGGCGCTCCCCCCGCGTCGCCTTTCGGGCGGAGGGGATTTTCCTTCGGCTGCTTGCTCGGAGCCGGGGGGGTCGGCGGGTTGCTTGCTTTTTTCTTTTCTTTTTTCCCTTTTCAAGCCCCTTCGCCCGGGCTGGCGGCGGGGCGCTCGGTGTGGCCGCGGGGCGCGGGGCAGAGCGGCGAGCCCAGATTTCCCCCCGGCCTTCGGGTCATTGCGGCATCATTGCGGCATAATCGCGAGGAAAGGGTCGGCCGCTCGCGCCAGCGCCGGGCGGGCAGCGCGTCCCCGGGCCCTTCGGGGCGCAGCAAATAAATGCACTTCTGGGAAGGGGGAAAAAAAAAAAAAAAAAAAAGGCGAGCGGAGTGTATTAATTGAGCAAGAATAAAGGCTTGCTCGTTAAAAAGTTTGCTGGATGGTTGCAATTGTCTGCGCTGCTCCGGGGGGGCAAGAACTTGCCCTTCCATAGGCAAGACCCGCAGTGGCTCAGGGCACGGCGCTGCTGCGCGGGGGGGGACGCTGAGGGGGCAGCTGGAGGCGAAGGGTCGGGGCCACCTCGGGTGCTCCCCCCCCCCGGGCCTGGCCCCCCCCGGATGGAAAGGGGGCACCCTCCAGGCCGCTGCCCTGCGTCAGCAAACAGGCGAAGGTTTGGGCGGTCAGCCTGGGAGTCCGCGCAGCCCTCCGCTGCTGCCAGAGCCCTGCTCACCCCGCCGACAGCAGCACATCCTCGGAAGGCGAGGGAATTTTCCAGCGCTATCTCAATGCACCCTTGGAATATTTCCCCTCTCCTCAAGCCTTTTTGCCAGCTTCTGCTTCAGGTTCCTCTTTCTGTTTGGCACAATTATTTACTGTTGCACACACTAAACGGAGCGCCGAGGGCAGGGCCCGGCGATGCCGAGCTCTGAGCAGACACGGTTTAATTAATTTAATAGTCTTATGCTTGTTCTCCTGCTTTGCAAATGAATGAACGGTTCATACGGGTGGATCCTTCCGTTTGTCACTAGAACAATCTTCTGCACCGGACAGAGGGGAAAACGCTTAATAAATCACAGAAAACCAGCATGCTGGTTTGGGACAGAAAGTGAAAAATACCATGTCCACTTGAAACGGGGTTTCAAAGAAATAGGGAATTCAGAGAAGTGGTGTATTGTTATTAGCCCACGTGAAATTTGGCCTGGCTCTGCAGGTAGCGCTCTGCTGGAAAACAAGCCAGCTTCCCCGGCACTTCGTAGGATCCGGACGGTCAGCTCCAAACCTCAGGCAGAAGTAGAAATAAAATGGAGACAGCAAGCAAACAGCGACCAGAAATTAGTTCAGGTTCACATAATTCTAGCTCAGGGGAACGCGTTTATTTTCCACGTATGCTGCCACTGCCGTTTTGCTGATTTGCTCACTTTTGTTTCACGGAGTCACTGATGACTTGCAAACATTCCTGCTGAAATAAAAACATCTTTAAGGGGGTTTAAATATTCTGATTCACAGTAGTGAGGGATTCTCAAGAGACTCTATGTTTGTCAATGTCGGTCTAAAGAGCGGCATCTCGCTACCCGTGCCGTCGGTTAGGAGCAGCCGTCAGATCTTACTTCCCTTGCCCCAAACAGCACTAAACTGCCAGGCTCGCCCAAGTGCTTCCCTTTGTTTCAAACCCTTGTAGCTTGGAGCACTTGTTGAACCTGACGACAAGTGCGTCAAAGTGGCTGACAATTATGAAATAAACAAATATCATCTGAGGCATTTTTGAGCAGAATCCAGTAATACATAGATTAGCTTATTGATGTCGTTATCGTATTGAATATTATTCATACTTCTGATATTTCTGCTGCGCAGCAGCATTCCCTGCTCAGTAAACATCATATTATCTCACTATGCAAAAGGCTTCATTAATCAAAACAGACAATAGGCCAGACGCTCTCCCTTTGAGTCTGGGGTTTTGGATCTTCCAGGCTTTTTACCTTGTCTAAATGCCTTGTCCCTCTCACGCAGAAAGCAACTCTTCAAAACGGAGCGCTGTAAAATGTGGTGCTAGAAGGAAACCACTATCTAATTAAGTTAAAAAATGTCTCGGTTATTTTTTATTTTCCCTCTAATTTTTCATGACTTGTAGAAGAAAAACTTTTCCAGTATTTCAGTCAGTACATGAGATTAATCCGCTCATTTGTTAAAATACCAATGAAAGAGCCTGATAGATCTCGGTCCTTTAAAACAGCAGCAGCAAGTGTTAAGATGAAGAAAGATGGAGCTGACTGGCCAACCTGCCTTGCTTGCTGGGAATCACGTGGCCATGAAGCTGCGGTTCTCCAGAAAGAGGATCCTGGCAAAAGCGTGGCACGATCTTGAGTTGGTGCAAAGGACCACATGTTGAAGGGTGAGGTAGGGCACTTTCGTAGCTAGGAAAATCTTTGGGTGCAAACTCTCCACCTTGCCTCTGTAGGCTCACTGCAGCATCAGGAACGTACGGTTGTGTGCTTCGAGCGCGGTGCAGAGTGGGCAGTGAGACACTCGGGCACACAGAGTCGTTCGTTCATTTGGGGAGTTTGGCAGAGGCAGATTGGAACCCCGTGATGGATGTTCTCCATTCCACAATTTGTAACGAAATCGAACCCTTGGTGGTTGTGGTCTGTGATGTGTGGCAGGCTCTGCCTCGCACGGGGCTACCGTGCGTGGGGTCAAGCTGCAGCCTGCACAGCGGAGTAATGCTCCCTGCTGTGGGACCCGAACGGGCAGTTGTGGGATTGATTTTGGCTACGTATTTGTGAGCCGTCGTCTTCTTCCTGCTTTCTTTTTGGTTACTGCAGGCCTGAAAGAGACATTCCATCATGATCCGAAATAGCACAAAAGAGTCTCTCCTGCACAGAAATACATCAGAACTGTTTCAGATTGAGCAACAGAAATTAAAGCAGTGGTTGTGCAGGGCACTCTGGAGCGTAAGGCATATGTGATTTCAGTGAAGACAGGAATAGAGCCTTTAGACGGTCTGCTGTGAGCGGTCTCGTTCAAACTCAGCCTCTTGTCTCATGTCTCAGAAAACCTAAATTCAGTTCTCATTTCTCCAGAGATGGGGAAACTCAACATCGTCAATCTCCTCTTTCCTCTTCAGACAACAGCAGACACTTAAATGGAGACTGGTTAATTCCTCATGTCTACATCTTGGAAACAGAAGTGACTTTGAATTATTGGGAAAGCAGAGAGACCCAAAATCATCCAGACATCTTCTCCAGATCCTTGGCCTTGGAAGAGCCTGAGTCAGGTGATACCTGATCCCTTCTGGTCTTGGAGCCTCATATACCACGTAGGAGACTCGGAAAGCACTTTGAGATGGCTGGAGAGGAGGGATACTTGCCAGCAAACGGTCTCTAAACTGGTCCCCTCTCCATGACAGGGCATTTCTATTGCTTATTAACAACATGGAGCTGTAAACAATGGCATGTGCTTCTATCTAAATTCTCCAGGATTAATTCAAAATTCATTGACAATGGCAATACTAGAGACTTTTCAATTATGTCAGTAGGCTTTGGATAAGGCCCTTACATTCCCGATAAACATCGTATAGTTTTAAATGCTGTAGTCTTGTTCTGAGTTTTTTTATTTAATCAACCATTATCGCTGGCTTCTGTGCTAACAAGTTCTTGCTGGAGGAACTCATTTCACCTGTCCTGTCGGCAGCAAAAACAGCCTTCTTCAGTACAACAATGTATTTTCTATTTATGCATCAGAAACGAGAAATAATAGGTTTCAAGGAACTGTAACATTTAATAAAAGCATTTTATTGCATTTAAATTTATTAAAATTTAAACATTAAATTCGACATGTTAATTACTGTTTCCATGCATTGACACTGCCAGTAGGAAATGGATCCACACAACTGCTCTGCTGAGATATGTTCGCTGGTGTTATTTGCTCTTTGATTACTAATGTATTATTAGTGCTCTTCATTTGGGACTTGATTCATTAACAAAAAGACTTATATGGGCATTATGTAAATTTTTTGAATGTCTTTTACATAGCTACCAGGGCATGTCTTATGAATCTAATTGAAAAAAGGAAAGAAAATAAAAGAAAATGTATTCAGTTCTGTCCTGACTTGTGGGCAAGCTCTAGCTAGATGTACAGTCGGTCTCAGAAATCAAATAAGCAGAGAGAGGAAAAACCCCTTTTCAGTACATCACAGGCTGTGTTTCTGCAAATCCCCCCCAGCCTGCTGTGTTTTGGCAGAAACAGCAAAATGGTGGCAAGGAACTAAGCTGAAATGTTCAGGCTCTCTCATATATCTCATCCGCGTGTCTGCTGTATACATCGGTGCTTGCAGCTAACTGCCCCTTTTGTTTTTAATCACTGATTTCTCTTTAATGCTTTTGAAGTCGTGATTTGGTTTATTCTAATCCAGACATGGTCAAGCAACATTTGTATTTCTCACGTTAAGTGAAACTCAGCTAAAATCAGAGAGGGCCCTTAATCTGTAAAAGCTCATCATTATCGTTACAGCAGCCGTGCGAGGCAGGGGGGTTATTCAAAGGCTAGCGGGGGGAGCCTTTGTCCCAAGACACCCTCCACGAGGACACCGACAATTTCTGCTTTAGGTAAAGAGCTTCCCATCTTTCCTGGACCAAGTGGCATCCCCTCCATTTTCTGTCTTCTTTAGATCAGAGGCTGTGGCAGACGCTCTGCAGCAGGTACATACTGTGCACAGATCTGTCGCTCAGGAAAACCGGCAAACCCCGTGACAGCGATCTCTGGTAGACGTAGTCAAGGGCCGGTGACAGGGGAGAGGCCAAGGGTAAGACAGATGGATGATCTGTAGCACCTGGGAGGAAAAAGCATGGAGCAGATGAGATGAGTAGGGCAGAAGAAACTATGGCAGAAATCTTTGGAAAGACCCCAGTAGTGGAAGAGGCAGAAACGTACGATTTTTAACTCCAGTTTCCCCCCACGGTGTGACCCCAGTCTACCGCAGACAGTGCGTCCTTCTGCAGATGTAGCGTGAGGCCGGACCGGCCCCTTTCGCAGCGCCGCTGCCAGTGCTGCAGAATCCATCAGGCTCTCGCAGTGGGGAAGGTGCCCTGCGAACCATCACAGACGTGCTGCTGGGCACAGCTGGGCGATGTCCTTGAGCGTGGGGACACAGGGTGACAACACCTTGGCCCCCGAGCCTTTCGCTGGAAGAAAGCAACACAGGCTGTCTCTGGAGGCATGTGCTGTCAGTCCCGCGCCCCCCCCCCCCTTTATTTTCCCTACAAAAATATCTACTTTTTCACTTTCTTTTTCTTCCCTTTCTCTCACCCCTTTTTGTTCCTGCAGGTGAGCACCCTGCAGCCAGATGCTCATCACAATGAGGCGAATTCTGCACCTTCCGGGATACTGTTACATCTCCAGAGGAAAGCAGGATGCTAAAAGCACACATGGTTTCCTCCCTAAATTAAAAAGAGTGTGTAAAGCTGTTAAGATTAGTGAACATCAATCCCTGCATTTGAATCAAGAGATACTTTCGTTTGGCAGTTATTGGGGAAAAAACGTAATTTCATTCAAAGTGTATTTAATAAGACAGAAGGAGACAGATTTGTTTCACAGTTTTACAGCTCTTATCAGATTACATTAAAATTAAATTAAAACAATCTAAAAGAAGAGTTAAGTACTGAAGGGAGAACACAAACAAAACACTCCTCTTTGTAGGCTTTCAGGGATGGGGTACTGATGTTAGTTAGCCGGGATGTGAGTAATAAGATTATTCTTGAGTCAATTATAAGCCCGTCAGTGTCAGCGCGGGGGATCACGTCGCAGGTCTGGGGCTGCAGAGGGTGAGCGCGTGCCCTGCACCGAGACAAGGAACGTCAGGGCAAGAGGAACAAAGTGGGAGATATTTTGGGGGACGTGGCTGAGGCTCCTTATTTCCTTATTTTTTGCTTAATAAAACATCAGGGTCTTTAACCCTGTCTGCTTTTCTTTCTTCTACTTCCACCTTCCTTCCACTTTTTTTCTTCTCCTTTGCGCTACCCGCAGTGCTGGGACTGGTGAGGCCAGGTTAGCACCATCCCCGTTAGCGTTACACCCCTTTACCCCCCCCAATTACCCCAGCCCCTCCTGGCCTCTCTTCCCCACCGGGACCATTTTGCCACCATCTCCCCGGTTTGTCACCATGACCCCTAACGCTCCCTCCCAGCTCCTCCCCAGTGAGGGGACCCTCCGCTGTCCCCTGCCCGTTTCCCCGGCTAAAAGGTTTGGAGCAAGAGATGTTGCGGGAGGCGGGCAGCCTCTCCAAACACACACCGCGGCAGGGAGATGCTGAGCAGCCCACCTCCTCCTGAGCAGCAGCACCGGCCGCCGTGCAACGGAGCACCCTTGAGACCCCTGCCCCTCCCATTTGCTCCACCGTGGTCCACTATTAAAAAAAGACTGCCAGGGTTGGAAAGGTCCGCTAAAGAAATAAACTGTGCAGTCCTATGAATCTCACCTCCTGCGCTGAGCTGTCAGGTGGAGACCAACCCCTTTCAACTGAAACCTGGAAATCTTCATTTGGGAATAAGGTTTTCCAGTATGTAAATATAATATATGCTCGTAATTTCAGATAGCACTAGAAGCGCTTGAAAGTTTTGATATTATTTTAGCAAGCACAAATATTTTCGAAAGCCGTTTAGTCTTCCAGAACCAAACCTGGTATGTCACTGGTACAGGCTTAAGAAAGCCAGATTCTTTGCCTGTTTTGAAAAATAACAAAATTGTAGTATATGAAAGTGTTTTCTTGTTCAAACGCCACACAGCATTTGACAGTTTTCTGCACTGACAATCAGCGATGCGTTCAAAATATGTGTCAGCCTGACAGAGCGCGTTTCATGGCTGACATTCTGAAATAACAGGTTTTTAGTGTCTCACCTCGGTGTCAAAGGGGAGACTATTTATTTTGACGTAAATATTAGCAATGAGAGCTGTTATGAGGGACCTTCTGGGGGAAAAAAAAAAAGCAATTCAACTATGAAGCAACCATGAAAACCTTTTTATTTCCATTTTATCTGCCCCCAGGACTAAGGAGGAACATCATGCTGATACAAAGGCTCTGGAGAAGTCTTAGTACTACAAGTAACTCTCAAGGAGGGCAGGGGATCATGTCCGCAGCTGAGGTGCCCAATCTCCATTTTTCCCCCTACAAATTTCTAAAGGAAAGGGCAAGCTGTGGTGGACCTGGGTTGCAAAGTCAGGATCTGGGGAAAAAAAATGCCCAACTTTGGAAATTTAGGCAAGCTCAGACCTGGATTTCACCTGTCAGTTCTCGTGAAGATGTGAACTCACGCTCTGACGGAGGTCTCCATAACACGTCTTTGTTTTCAATAAACAGAAGAGTGAGAAAGAACAGCACGTCTTTTATAATGAGTGCATTTTATACGAATTCAATAATAAAAGGCTCCCAAATCTGCAAATCCTTTGCCTGTGCGTTTTCTTGAGTAGGTAAGCTCTTACATGAGCTAAAGCCTTCCATATCTTATTGAGCCATTTACTTAGAGCAGATATGCAAGGGCTAAGCCAGACAGCAGCTATGGTTATTCAAGTGACAGAAGCTAATTTGGGGACTGTTAAGTACCGCTACATCAATTCAGCAAAGCTTTTTACTTTACATTTAAATTTGGTTTATCCGAGTTTGAGGCTGAAGGTGTTGAAAAACACTAGGAACACTGTCACGCGACACTGAAACGTGGCAGAGGAACCCCGACCCACGGGACGGGGCCGCCCCCGAAAGTTCGTCCTGACGCTCCGGAGCCTCCTGAACCACGCTGGCAGCGTGTCCTCAGCCGTGCCGTTACTACCTCGCAACTACAGCTCATGCTTTCATGTGGCAGTTGTTGGACAGAAGTTCTAATGAAGGGTAATTATGATGATGATCTCATACTAATTGTATACTGATTGCTGTTCTAATTATGCTTAAGCATTTCATAGCTATCTGCAATTTTGTCTATTGATGTAGCATTTCTTCTCCTTAAATTCAAACACTCGCGGTATTTGAACTTTCTTTATTGGGGGCGCTGGAATTTAAGCACTAATTTGGCAACTGCCTTTCAAAGGGTTCTAAGTTTTTATCTGAAAATGAAAAAAAAATGTGTTTTTCTTTTCTACTTCGTTTACCAGCTGGAGATGTAAATGCAGGGTTTGTCAGGGCTGGTCCAGCGCTCACTCAAGGTGGTGTGGCTTTTTCCACTGACTGATGGATTTTGGTGAGAGGACATCAACAGGCTCTGGCAGCTAGACAAAGTGGCAATTCAGAGGGGGAATTGGGAATTTTATTGGGATGTTTGATTTCTATACAAATGGAAATAAGCCATTTGCATTTTCTGGTTAGTTTTTTCCTGAAAAACATAGTGTACAATAAACTCAGTAAACCAGACTATTAAAAGGGGGCCCTGTTACAGTAACTGTTTGGCAGCTCCCGATTATTTTTGGAATTCAGGCCCTAGCGCCTTGCGAAGTCCCCGTTTCCCCCCTTTTCCAGAGACACGGAGATCACTGCCTTGCCCCGGGTCACCAAACGGGCTGGGGCCCAGTTCTCCTCAGCACCGGGCTGGAGACTTGGCTGGGCATTACAGCCATTTGAACGGCTGTAGTAATACCTCAATTAACAGATTTAATAGTATTGTATGAACAGATGAAGTAACAGTTTAGGAGTAAACGCTTTAAATCTCAGCAGTCCCCAGACTTATGCTGCAGATTTCCAACACATCGGTGGGCAGCCCCCTCACGGCTCAGATGCACGCCTGCCGCCTCGCGCACTGGCAACACTCTTATTAGCCCTCTGATGTGTTTTAAGCCACTGAAGGCTTAAAAATGCCTTAAAGGCTTAAAAATGCCATAAAGGCTGACCCCGGGGCGGCCTCCGCGGAATGCTGAGGAGGCCCCGGCCCCTGCCCTGTGCTCGGCGGAGGGCAGCAGGCCCTCGCCCGCACCCACTGCCCAGACCCTCGCCCGTTTCGGGTCTCGCTGGATGTGGACAAGCCGGCTTCGCCCCGCCACGCCTGCGGGGCGGCTCAGCGCCGGGGCCGTCACCGCGGGCCCGGGAGCACGCAGGCCGGCGGGGCCTGGTCCGGGCGGCGGGGAGGAGCGGGGGCACCGCTGGGTGGGCCGCAGCCCGGCAGGCGCCCCCCGCTGTGGAGGTCTGCCCGTAGATGCGTGTGTATGTGCGTATCTGCTCGTCCACGCACGCACAGGACGCGGCTGTCCCGCGGGGCGGCTCCCTCCCAGCCCCGCCCGCGCCTCAGGACGGCGGCAGACGCCCGCGCCCCGCCTCGCCCTCCCCGTCCCCATGGCAACGCGCGCGCGGGGAGGGGGCTTCCGGGGCGGGGCCGGCGCGGTGCACGGCGGGAGCCGTCGCTTTGGCCACCGGCGTAAACAGGGCGGCATGAGCGGGCCCGGCCCGCCGGCGGCCCCCGGCCCCCGCCGCGAGGGGTTCGGCAGCCTCCTGGGGCGCCTCCGCGACAGGTGAGGAGACCGCGTGCCCCTCCGCCGGGCCCCGCTCCTCGGGAGCGGCCGCGCCGGGCCCGGCTCGCCCGCCAGGCCCCTGCGCGCCTCCGGCGGGCCTCGCGCCGCCTCAGCCCGGCCGGGCTCCGCCGTCGGGAGGGGCGGGCGGCACCCGTGGGCTCTCCTGTCGGCCGGCCCGCACGCCGCCCTGTGTCCCGGAGGGCGGCTCCCGGGTCTCTGCCCCGGCGGGGACGGGGCGCCGGCAGCCGCGGCGGGGGAGGCGGACTCCCGCCTTACCGGGAGCGCGACAGTGCTGTGCTGTGAGCGAAGCGGGGTGTCTTTGGGGTGTCAGCGCTGGGGGGCTTTCTCTGGGGCGGGGGGGCACAGCCCGGCGTGTCCAGCAGTGTCTCGGACAGGGCACTTCTGTCACCTCCTTCCGCCTTATCATCTTCTTTTGGCTGGTTATGTATTGGGGGGCAGGATACTTAAAGCTAGCTTACCGCCGACACCTGACTGCGGTGTTTTCAGTCATTCTGCTGTATGACTTCTGTATTAGCATATTAGGTGACTTCTGTCAGCGCTGTAGACCAGTTACTGCTTGTCTGCGAAGTTCTCCGGAAGCGCTTCTGGCAATATTTATGAAATCACACGTTACTTTAAGCAAACAATCTAGGTGCTGGTGTTTCAGAGCTGGCTAGTTGATGAATGGACACATACAGATGTTTCTCCCCCAGACGTCTTTTTCATCTTTAAAAAAGTTATTTTAGGTGTTCCAGTTTGTGGGTGCTGCAGGGCAGGTCTGATTTGCAGGAAAAAAGCCAGCGTAGGTGGTGATGCAAGCTTTCTGAAGGGGCTTTGGCCCGAGGGGTCTCAATCACCGCTCAGTTTCTCTGAAGCTGTGCGCAATTAATGATGCCCCCGGCCTGTTACTCACTGCAATAACCACAGTAATTGGTGTCAATTAGCACTTTTTTTTCCCAGCCAGAGGAAGTCTCTTGAGATCATTTATGGTATACTGTTATGAAGTTGCTTTTTAAGCAGTACCGGTTTTCTGTCTAATACAGAAGACTTTGACTTCTGGGTCTCATGGTAGCATCCCAAACACGCAGTATTAGCAGAAATAATAACACCATGGCTGTGAGAATCTGAACTTGCATGTAGATAGTACTTCTACAAAAATGCTGTGTATATCTTCACTAATATCCTCTTCTGGTCTGGAAGACCACTGGCAAACAAAACAGGAATAGCTTGCTGTTTAAAAGACTGGATAAGTATATACAAAGTATACTTTTATTGTATAGAAATTATTAAAGATGTGGGCTCTAGATAGGGAAGACGCTTTATCTAAATTGCGGCATTATAAAATGAAGGGTGAGTGCAGATTAAAATCTGAGTGTTCTAGACTGCATGCTGCTTTAAACTGTGTCTTTGTGTGCAGATATCCTTTGTGTTAGGAGCAGAGCTGTCTTGTGCTTCCCAAGAGCCTGATCTCGTGAAGTTTGGTCACCTCTTTATAGCTTCGCTGTAGTCCGAGCTAGGGCTGAGCTCGCTCTGCACAAATGAACTACCCCTCTGCAGCTCCTCTGAAACCTCTGGGAACGTAGTACAGTTTACACTTCAGATGTCAGCTCAGCTAATACGGTTGCACCAAAAGATTCAGGAATTATTTGGGGAAGGGGAATTACAGGCAGACAGACAGCGTGATTGCATAAGCTGTGCTTCCTGTGGAGACCCAGCTTAACAGGTCTTGTGATAATAAATAGACCTTTTCTGCCTGCCACACTTCTCTTGTATGTACTTTAAAATAAAAGATGTATTTGTACTTGGTGGTGTTGACAAACAAGGAGTAATTTTTATGCCAGACTGCAAGTTGTATGCTGCTGTTGCCTCAGAATGGTGCTGCAGAGGCAGCTGCCTCTTCAGAATTTCTTGAAGTGATGATACCTTTTATCTAAACAACTTTTTAAAGTGTAAAATATAAAAAATTTCATTAAATCACTGGTGCATTTCAGCTTTTTAAGTCGCACTTTGGAATTCTGCACTTATTAATTTCAAGTCACCTGTTCTAAGACCTGAAGTACCTGATGGCTGTTTCACTCCTGACTACAGTCCTACTTTCAGTTTGCAGTCGTGCTTAAGCAAACAACGAGCCACTACTAATACACTGTATGTGCAAGAGATTGAATATGGTGAGGAAGCTGCTGCTTGGTTATGTCCCCCATCTGACTTGGTGAACTAGAAGGGAGTTCTCATGAACATTTCTTTTCCACCTGTTCTCATAAATCTCTTTTCTTTAAATATCTAAATTAACCATTAAATAAGAAATTAGCCAGCAGATATTAAGCTTCTGATAAATAGTCAGCATGGACTGCTGTGAGACTTGTGCAAAAAAACCCCATAACTGTATCTTAAATTACATGTTAGACTCCATCAGCCATGTTTTATTTCCTAATGCTGGTACTTTGTCCAATCTAAATATAAAAATTATGCATGCATATGTCTCTCTACTCAGGTCAGTGGTATCTGTGTTGTGTGCAAAATTATAAAGAATTAGGTTTAAGGTGTCTAAGATAAGTGAAATGGGGTAGCGAGTGTGCCTTCTGTTTTATACAGACTTGATCACATTGTGATTACTCCAGCACTTAATCTTCAGTGGTTGCTGGTGAGAAAGTCAGCGTTTGAGTGGTGTGGGCAATGAAGTAAATGAATTATACAGTGAAGTGCTGTACTTAACACTGTGACTAACTTTGCAATTAGCTTTGCTTTTCAGACAGTGAGGCCAGATGCTTCACGCTAAGGGCGATTTGCAGTAAATGTGTACAAATACTGAGATGTCCTGAACAGAGAATGTAAGCCAGGTAGGATTATTAGTTTCAGAAATATCTGCTGTTACCAGTTGTACGTAGAAGATGGTGCTAAACAGGCCCCTTCTAACCCTCCCAGGGGACCAGCACAGTTGCCCAAGACTTGAGCAGGCTCTAGCCAGGCTCCAGGCTAGTAAGGTGGATGCAGCTCAGTGCTCAACAGTTGATTTAATGTCAGATTGGTGTAGAAAAACAACTGTAGAAATAACATTTCTTTCTTTTATGGGGAGATTGCATTGTGCCCAAGTGTTACGCTATTTTCTATGTACTTATCTCAACAGGGTATTATGTCAGGAGTACTGTTTTTCCTACATTATGGATGTGGAACTGAAGCACAAAGAGACTAAGGCATGGTATCTCAAAAAATATTGAGGCATCTTAGTCCTGCTGGTTTAAGTGGGAGGTGAGGGATCAAATAGCACTACAGATCGATGCCTGGTGAAATACCAGAGATTAGAGAGAGCTTGTGGCTGACCAGGGAATTTAGTTCTGCTCTCAAATCCCGAACTAACACTCTTCCTCTTTGGACTGACTATTCAGGGTTGTTTGAAAATGAGCCACCTGGATCCTTAAAAAGTTCTGAAGTGTGCTATTTTTGCCCATTTGAGAAAAAACTTGATACCTGACTGACTGCACCACTTTAACCTAATGCAAAACTGCATGAACAAATAAAAGTTTCAGGCTGAGAGCTTTGTTTTTTCATGTAAGAAAGGAGCTGGTAGTGCAGTGGACTGTCCAGAATGATCCTTGTACTGCTTCAAACTTCACTTCTGTCACTGACACAAAGAAACTGTGCTGGAACTTTGCCAGAACCTGGGCAAGCAAATTGGCAAGGAAGGTCTTGACTACCTCTGGTTCAGCACTTGGATAGAGCGGTGTTGCAAAATGCTGTAAGCTGTGTGGTAACCGTTTTAGGCATCCATAATGATGATACTCAAATGCTGAGAGGCTCTTACCTGATGTTTTTTATACTGCTTTGTCTTGCCTTGAAGTCCTTACTTATACATTAATGTGCTGTCTAAATAGCTGTAACAGACTAATGAATGGGATACTGAAAAACCGTGCTGGTAGAAAGGACACGATCTTTCAGGAGCTAAGGAATGTGATGTGCTACCTGTGGTATCAGAGAACGAGAAATAGGATTGGAGCCAATGGCTGTTTGCATCCATTGGCTTTTACATCCATCAGGATATCAGTGTTCTTCATTGAGTCACGAAAATTACTTCTAGAAGTGTAAAAACAAGATCTTGAAATCTGCTTTTGCTTAGCTGTCCATCACGTAAAAGGAAATTGAAAGGATGAGATCCCAGATGAAACATGGCTTTCAAATTGCATACATGACATGAAAACCTAATCTTGTTTCAGACAGTGGCAGGATCAAATGGGTAAAATGGGTGCCTTGATCTCTCAGACTAAGAAGCAGAAAGGGTTTTTTCCTTGCTGTCCTCCGTGCAGGGTAACTGGGAGGAGGCAAATGTGTGTGGATATGACATGGACACGTTTGTAGGGGAGTGCACACAGCCATAGGTAAGCATGCCTAGCCATATGGGTGCATGCAATCTCATGTATCTGCCTATGTCACTCGCACATGTACAGCCTTCCTGGCTAGTAAGAATTTGAGACTATTTTTTAATACGCAACTTGGGGTACTTGCTTTGATTGTTGCAGGTTTTGTAATGTGAATCTACTGGAAGCCTCTGCCTTATCAATTTATTATTTTATTTTTTTTGCTCATGGGATGGTTGCTCATCTTCAGATGCAATTTGTAATTATTAAATAACATCACCTTTACTCTTTTCTCTTCCTGAAAATAGATTCTCTTTAAAATAGATTGTAGGTGAGGTATGGAGTCTGATCATCCCCATGGGCCTATATCCTTGCATTGCTTTTGGCAGATACAGAGGGCCCCATAGCATTTTCACAACCATAAAAATTTTTGATAGTTACTTGTACCTGTTACCCTTCAGTAAGTTCTGGCAGGTAGTGCTAGCATATCTCTCGATGTACTTAGCTTTAATGCATAAGTGTGAAGTATGTACTTGACTTTAAGTTCAAATCATTAAATAAAATACTTGGATAGCACATGGGGTCTGTAAGCTGGGAAAGAGATGGGATTTTTTTGAAATCTATTTTAATGTGTTGATACATTCCTATGAGAAGTTCTGGGGAGCTGTCCATCTGAACAAGTTCAGCTAAGTATTTACTGCATTGAAAGTGGTCTGCTCTGAGACTTAGAGTGGAGAAGAAGGGGAGAGATGAGCTCACGAACTGCCAGTCTCGGGGTTTAGAGCCATTCCTGGGGCTGCTGGAGAAGGGACTTGAAACAGCAACTTAAGCTGGGCAGAAGTCTCTGGCTATTTTGGTGGGTCTTGTGTGGATATGTACATGTTCAGGCATCTTTTGCCTTTAAAACAACCTATCTCTTGTTCCAGTGAGGAAGAAAGAAAGAAGTAAAAGCTTTGAGGGTTGTTTTTCTTTTTGTGATAAGCTTGCCTAGCAGATCAAGCTGTAAGACTACCAATCTAGCAAAAGTGTGCTGTCTGCTCTGAAAAGGTTATGCTCTGTAAAATGCTTTATTTCTTGCATTTTGAGGATTTAAATTGTGAAATAGTTTTATCTTACTATATGTTGTTTGTTTTCTTCCAGTGAAGCCAAAAGGCTGGAATTAGAAAGAAAATTGATGGAGTACAGAAAGTCTGATGCACACCTGTAAGCCTACTTAAAAGCTTCTTATAGGTTATTTTTATTTTAGTTACACAGACTTAGGTATCATGGAATGCTTTTAGAATGTTATCTTGAAGGTTTTTTATAACAATACATTATACTTATGAATATAAATTTGATTCATGTCTCTAAGTTATTGATGAAATAACTTCAGCAATAACATAACTACCTTATTCTATGAATACTGAAATGTTATTATCTTAGTAATAACTAACATGCAAGTTGGTTTTATCCAACTTCTGCAAAATCACTGTAGCATAGTTCGTGCTAGAAAGTCCTAGGGTCTTAAAGTCTGAAAGTTTTAGGAAGTCCTACAGGGTATTCTACATTCTGGTCCTGTTCCTTGGATTGTTTCTGCATTACCTATTTCATGTAAATTGCATATACAGTCTGTGCAAAAAAAAAAAACAAACAACCAACCCAAACCCTAAACAACAAAGCAAAGCAAAAAAGAAACCAAACCAACCAACAATGAAAGAGAGCTGAAAAGTGTCTCATCCGGTGTTCCTTTCCTCAAATGTGTTTTGTAAAGCTCATAGAGGTGACTTTTCTGCCTTAGCTCTGTAATCAGATAAGAAAATAGGTCTGGCTGAAAGTGAATCTGTTTTTTGGGTGGGTGAGAACTGGTTTAGAAGGATTTTCAGCTGGATTACTCTTGGCCTAATTTGCCATGTGGCCACATAGCAGATAGTACTGGCACAAAAAGGAAAGGCTTGGAGCGAGATGCCCCTTTTGGTAGCAGCATGGGTTTAGGTTGGCTTAAAGCAGTTGTGAAACTGCAGCCTTAATGTTACAATTTGTATGGCTTTCAGAGCATGTTCTTATAAATATAATTTTAGTTTGATTTAATGTGATATAAGTGACTAAAACATAATCAATTTAAAACAAATTTACAAGAGTTTTTAATATCCTTTTGAACACCAACCCCCCTGTTTAAATCTGAAGTTATATAGGAGACATCATGTCAGTTGTGTAATGCAGCTTTGGACAGTTGTGCAGAAGAATGTGTCTACTCCTTTTTGAGGGGCTGGGGGGACAACTCTTACATAAGTGTTAGTATGTATGTGTTTGAAGAAAAGTGATTGTAATAATGTGTTTGGTTTTATTTTCATACTCTTTAAGTACAGTTTCTTTTTTCCCCCCATAGAATGAAACTAAAATACATGAAGCTGAAAAAATACTTGAAAGAAATAGATGAACGACAAAAAGGAGCTCTTCTGCGAAACCAGACCTTTTTAAAGGAATTCGACCAACTTGAAGCTCATATGAAAATTTCAAGTTCAGAGATGATTCAGAAGATGGAAGTAACTTTCTATAAGACTTAATGTTATTGTTTACTGTTATTACAGTGTTGCTAAATTGGTTTTATCTGAGTATTATGCACATCAAAAATTCAGATGTTAGTGAAACCTCATATGTTTTGGAGTGCTTAAAGTGGTAATGTTTGGGAATTTGAAATGAACCCAAACTCTGCTACTATGTGATGTAATAGACCCTACTGTAGCTGCAGAGGTAGTCAGCAACACTTCACAGAACTCTGCATTTCGTCTACAGTAAAGTGCCCTGTGCTTCTGAGTCTCTTGGAAGCGAGGGAGACCTGAGATCCAAAAAATGTGGAAATGGATCATGTGTTTGGAGTGCTAGTAATAAGATAATACACCAGTGCTATCTAGGTTAGGACAAAGAGATGACTTGTAGTATTTTCATAAAAACTTTGTTATAAAACTGCATTTCAGAAAGGCTTTTATTACTTAAAAGTACCGACATATATTTCATGGAGGTTGTTTCAGGACACGTTTTTAATTTTGCTGGTGTGAACAACCTAAATAGCCATAGTAAGTCTTGCCCCTGCTTATTGCTCTGTCTTCTTCAGCAGGGGAAGTGTGAGAATAAGTAACTTCTGTTACAACAAATTGTGTTTGAACTATCTGGGCTAAAGCTGAGCTAAAAGGAGATCACACTTAGTTCTGTTACTAAACTAGCAATACTTGAACAGTGATAAGAGAAAAAAAACTTGCTTCCTCCAGCATCCTGTTGCATCACTCTGATCTTTGGTTTTGGTAACATTTTTGCACGTACTCAGAGAGATTTGATTCATGTGCCTTCAGAGTGGGAAATTTTGAACTTTCCTTCTGGGCTGCTGAAGTAAAGCCCAAGGAGTGTTTCATCACCTTGTATACTTGAATTGTGCATCATAACTGACACAGTAGGAGTGTGGTAGTACCAAATAACTACTGTAAAAGAGCCAATACCCAATAGAATATACTTCTTGCTGTCTTTGTAGCACCGTTGTTATCACAGACAACCGCAAACATGCTGCTTTTCTTTTCTCCACTCATAGCCTTGACTGCTGTCAGCTCAAAGGTCTACATTTGCAAAAGGGGTCTTATTACTGACTTCACTGAATGTCATCAGTTTGAGAACTCATGCTGGGATGAATTATCCTATGAAAGAGGCTGTCAAACTAATACATGTCTGTTCTGTTTTTAAATGACTTAATTTCTTAAAAATTACCACAACAGGTAGAAAACATGCATGGTAATTACATTTTAAAAGAAAGAATAAAAGCTCTCATGAGGACAAATGAAAGTGACCATTCAACAACCATAGCCACCCTCTGCTATTTGTTTTGCCTGTTTCAGTTGTTTTGGTCTGTAATTCTCATTGTGGAAACAAGTTGTCAAAAGTCAGCTTGACTCTGCAGTGTTTTCTTCTTGGAGGAAAGTATTTGTCTTCTGGCAAGCCCCTACTGGAATGTCTCTCCCCATGATGACTAGAACTGATAATGAAATGGGGATTTCTGTACCTCCAGTATGAAGTCAATCTACCTTAGTACTTTAAAATACTATGGGAGAAAAAAAAGTTGTGGAAAGAAAAAGCATTTATAGTAATTTCATCTGTGTTGAGATAAAAAGATCAGTTACCACTAGGCCTGAATTGCTATGATTTTTTTTCACACTGAAGTAAAATTTGATGATCGTCTTAATTTTACAGTCTTTCAGACCCTCATTTGCAAATGTGAACAGACTTTTAGCTTTTCCTGTTTAGCCCTATTGGGGTAAATAGCTTCAGTCTTTTCCTTATGGTTATGTATCAGTAATGCTGTTTGTAGGTTGAATAGTTACATTAGTGTTGCTTTGTTATAATTAGTGCAGAAATAAGATGAAACTCTTCTATACTAAGTAAAGAGATTTCTGCATGTCTATCTTAATGTTTGAAACAAACAAACTTGATCAGGATCCATATTTAAGTTTATATAATAGAATTTTTTTTCATAACTCATGACTTGAAGTACTTTCAATTTAATAAGCTTCTATAAGAAACATTCAAGCTTTGAGGATTTTTGAATATATTATTAATATGTTGTCTTGCTATTCACTGAAGAACAATTTGGGATGTTGCAAAGTGATATAGATTGGTGATGGTCTCAGATTTAAAAAAATAAAATTGTGACATGCTCATGCCACTAATATATGGAGTCAGATTTTTGAGGAGGTAAAAACTGGGAGGGAAATGTGTTTACATCTGTTTTCTAAGAGCAGTAGCATTCTTCAGAAATAGTTGGTAGGGGCTATTTCTGTCCCTCTGCCACTCCTTTTTTTAACTTCTTGAAAGAAAAGAGAGGAAGAAACAAATTAGTTGAGGCATTTAAGCCCCTATGATGTGGTACTGACACAACACTCATTTTTGTGTGGCTATCTAGAACTCAGTTGGGCTTGGTTTTTATTTCTCTGAAATGTAGTTTGAATTAAAACAGGAACGGTGTTCTCAGTGTACTGTTTTTCTCCCTCTCTCTTCTGTTCGGGGCACACACAGCTTGATCTGAGACAGTAAAATTTAGACTGTGATCCTCTTAAAAGGAGGTGTCTAAAAAGCCTGGGTCCAGACAATGTGAAAGTGCAGCAGCACCCTTGGATGCCAGTGGTACAGGACTGAAAGAAAAGTGTGGGGTGGCTGAGATCCTCAGATACAGCAAGTATGTGAAAAGAAATACATAAGCACTTCTGAAAAAAGCTAAGAGGAGGAAAGAATCAGACTGTAACATAAAAACGGGGGGAGCGGAAGGGGAAAAAGTATAAAAAGATGTAGAAATTCGAAAACAAATGAGCAAACCTTACTCCAAAATATTTTTTTGGAACTTTTCTCTTAATGTGCTCTGGAAACACTCCGCTAGGAAGCATTATTAGAGCTTACCCTGAAGTAGGGATATAGAAGCAGCAATGTACTTAATTCATATTTTTTTTCCTACTGGCTGGTTTGGCTTTCACTAGCTGCATCACAGTAAAGGGCAAGAAACCCTTTGTATGCAGTTCTTACATTCGAAAGTTCCTTTCTTTCAGTAGATAAATGTATGACCTGAAGTGTGAGCCTTTGTCCTTTCTAGAAATCTTCAGTCCTTTTAACTATGGATGTTAATGCAGTGCCTAGTTCTCTTTGAATCCTCATAAGCTTTTCATCAAATCAGTATAATGTGACAACAAGCCCTATACAGTAATTTTGTACTGTGGCTAAAAAAACCAACCAAACAATAAACCCCGCAAACTTTATTGTTTTAAAATTAATAGTCTTTTGATTTCATGGAAAAGCTCCTTGGTTTTTTTTTTTATTAAGAACAACTACTAGCTGGCCCCAGATGACTCTCCCCGTGTTAGCTGTAACTTGCAATGTATTAATCCTGCTTTCCATTGTTCATATTAAAGTAAATAGCCCCAGTCTCTGCTTTCTTTGCTCAAGTGGAAGATGGTTATGTATGGTATTTGAGACAGCGTGATGAGACCCATTTGTGTTGATTGACACGCCCTCTGAAACACCAGTAGGTTTGCATTTGGGAGGTGCTGACCTCGACTTCAGTGGGCAGGGCAGGTGACTTGGGGGGTGTTAGCTGGTCTCCCTGCCTTTGGAAGTAAGGAAGCTCTCTGGAAAAGATGTAGCCATCTCTTACGGTGGCAATTGATTTCCACTCTAATAAACCAGTGGGCAGGCTAACATCCCATGGTTGCATACTCACATTAATAAATGCCTCGCACAACTGTAGCCCAGCTAGTGCCTGGGAATTCTTTTAAGCCTGTTGGGTCTGGTGACATTCACAGAGCATCTTTTCCTTGCTTCAGCTTCGTAACATAGTTTAGAGACTGTCCCTGGGGCTGTGTGTGCATGATTTCCCCCCTTCTTTCTTCTATTTATTTTTTATTTAAAGCAGAGAAGGACCGGGGGTATGTTGTGATGCTAGGTTTCCCCTATTGTTTTCAAGGATTTTTTTTTTTCTGGGCCAACCCTAATGCATACCTGTTTGACTAGTGGTAGGTTGTTACAACATACTGGTGTGAGTCACAGTTGTGCCATGGGTTGAGCTGCATGCAGGGTTTTTGTTCATTGCTTCCATTTTGATGTTTCTGTGCCATCCATTTTATTTTTGCCAGGTTAGACTTATTTTTCTGAGCTGTTGAACAAAGCACAGATTACATATCGTCTGTGTTACGGTTATGAAAAGCCCCCTTGTTGTGGATTGCATCATCTAATCTATCGTGGAAGTACATAGAAAGAAATTATTACTATTTTGTCTTTTTTTTTTCATAGGGAATGCCCTTTAGGAGTGCTTTATCATAATTATGTGCACGGTTTATTATGTGGCTGTAGCTGACAAAACTTCTTTTGTTTCTGAAAGATTCGCTTTTTCCCCTGTGTTTGTGTGTCTGCAATTTGTTCAGTAATTTTGGGGAGTATAAGTAAATTCACTTAAGCTTTCAGGAAAATCCAGTAGTTAGATTTGAGTTTATTTTGAGCATCTTTAATTCTCATGTGGTTAGTTTTTGTTTCTTAAAATTTCATGTTTACAATTTTACGAACAGCTGCTATTACCTGGGAAATAGCAGACTCCTGAACGCACCACTGGAGTGAAGCACAGAGCTGGTTAAGTTAATTGTTTTAAAGATTTATTTTCATGCATATTACCTGATGCAGAGTAGGTATTGAAGTGCTTTCATTCAGGGCCGATGTAACTTGTTATTGGGGTTTACAATTACTAACAAACAGGATTAATTATAGGTGCTGCATGTGCTTGGCTTTTAAGCAGTAGTCCTACTATGAATGCATTACATTTGGTCAATTAAACAATGTAGTGGAGGTGAACACGGTTTATGCAGTTGTTTGTTAGTAACACTACAGCAAGTTGTCTTTCCTGCTGGGCTGCTCTTTATAACATCTGCCATTTATTTTTCCTTATAATAGCTCAATGAGTTGTAAGATGATGTATGTAAAACAAAACCAAATTCTAAAGCTCACTGCATCCCAAAGCAGTGGAGTCATTGTCTGGATACAGCAGAAATAATTTGGCGATACAAATACTACTTGTTGACTCAAATTTATTTCATCCCAAGTTTTGTAGGGTTCTAAATTATGTGAATTAATAAATACGTGTTAAAAACCTGCAGAAGATTGTGTATAGGCCATGTAATTTGTTCAGGGGAGTGGAAAAATTAGGAGAAAATGGGTTCTCTGGCTTTTTAAATATAGTCCAAGTAAAAAATGCTGCTAGGACATTACATTTAAAAGTGCACAATTTGCAAAATAATATTTGTTGATTTGTGGTGGGGTTTTTTTTTTTGGCCTTCAATTTTATGTAATGGATTTGTTCACATTTAGACATGGTATGGAAGAGAAATTAAAAGTATATTGTCACTTCAAGAGGGTAACATGTCAGCAGAAGGTGACAAGGAAGAAGACTACAACGAGCAGGTAATGCGAAAGAGGTAGGGGGAAATGTGTTTTATTACATTGATGTGCTTTCCTCTGAGCTGCTGCACGAAGAGGCAGGCATTGCTAAGCAGTCTTTGCATGGGGATTTTTGTTGTGGCATTTGTAGGGTGAAATATCATTTAGTGCCTCCAAAAAGTAGAATAACCTCGGTAAAAAGTGCAATTATTCCAGCCAAAGAACTAGAATTGAAAAGGGGGGAGAACTCTAACTGTTTATATTCATCTTCATGTTAGTTTTTATAATTGCTATGCCAAATAGTGTGAAAATGGTCTTAACAGAGGAGGAAATATTCTTAATGAATGATATTTTTAAAAATGCAGCAGTCGATTCATACGGTGTATTATAATTTTGTGCGTTTTGACCTTTTCTCAGAAGAAGAAAAAAGAGATTGCATATCTAAGTAACAGACAAAAAGACTGACAAGGAATACTTAAATATATTCTGCTATATATCTGCAGTAATGCAGGCTTCTAATCCCTCCTTCTATCTCCATATAAATGATACAGTTCAAGACCATAGCTGTTTTCCTCACTAAAAGCAGTAAAGCTCTTTTAGATGAAATGTCTAAAAACATCTTGTAATAACTTGGAGCATGCTGGCAAGAGTAGTCACTTGTGACTATGTGTGAAACCCCCTCAGCTAGTCGATATTGTAATAAGCAAAAATGGTAGCATCACTCCATTATTCAGAAAAGCCAACAGCATGCTTGTCCCTTAGGCTACAGCATTCATTAAGAAAAGCTTACTGGGCTGAAAGCTGGAAACAGATGATAACGGGATATGATTTTCATATTTAATGCATTCCTTGGAAGAGTATGTGTGCTGCAGATTGATAGAAGAATCAACTGCTACTTTACTAAAAGACTTTCTAGTTTGCCCTATAGCTACCGATGGAATCATTCAGCCAAGAAATTAACTTTTTCTCCTTTTACCTGCTTTATATATCTGCTAAGCAGGCTGCCTGGCTGCCAGTAAATGTTATTATGCAGTTAAATGTTTGGTATTTAAGACTCTTATCAGAAAAGAAACAGAGGCCACACTATTTTGTTTTTATAGTAGGAGGAAGGTTTTCGGTTTTCTTTCTTCAGTGCATTAGCAGTCGTTAATCTGAGTTTATAGGAAGTTTTCCCCACAGATTAAAAAGTTAAAAACCTTGAATTTAGAGCATTCTTTAAACTGTAATACACAAAGCAATGAACCCAAGCAACCTTGACCTATATAAGCAGGCCTCCAGCAGTGTGCGAATTATGTTTTTAATTCAGACGTACACGAGAAGGTGAGTTTATTTTTGAATGCTAGATTCTTCAATTAAAAGCAGTCAGTGTAGGAGACGTGATTTCTAACCTATGGAAAAGTTTACATAAATACTAGAACATCAAAGGCTCATGGGGGGACTTAGATTTTTAAAAACTGTTAGCAGGTTTTGGACAGTACAAGAACTTGGTGCGTACCCAAATCTGTCACTTTATGCTGAATTAGAGTTAATAGCTTGATTTTGGACTCTTTCATCCCCTGTCCCCTTCTTTCTTCTCATCTCCCTCCTTAAGTACCAAGGTAACTTAGGCAAGGCAAAAGGATGCACAATTTAGTTTATGTGCTGTGTCTCAGATCTTTTACTTTTTTTTTTGGACTGGTTGTGCCCTTTTCCCACCACCTTCACCTCACTTAAAATCTGCTTATTCTTATGTCCAAGATACGAGAGTTTGTTCTCGGCGATGTGGCACTGAGTCAGTCACAGCGAGCACATGCGGTTGGCAGGTGGTACATCCAGGATGCAAATCACCACAGCTTGGAACTGGTTTTATTTACCAGCACTGGTATCGTAATGTTTTCCTTCAGGCTAGTCAGGATGCCAGTGATCGTGTGATAACCTCGTCAGTGATGTGTCTTGGAGACCAAGAAGGACAATCACAGAACCAATCTTCTAGAGATGGTCAGTATCCCAGCACCCCTAAAACACCGGTGTGAATATCTGGTACTTCTCTGAGCAATGGGATATGCACCCTTTTGGACTCTCAATTTTTATGGGAGTCCTTAAGCTCAGAAATCATATACCCAAACAGTGTTTGTCTAGAAAACCATGATTCTCCATGGAAAGGAATTCAGCACCAGTCTTTTGAAGCCCAGTGTGATGGCAATCTGGTGTTACCAGTTGGAGGAGAGGTCCTATACTGAAGAGGTCCTTCTTGGCTGGCAGAGCTGTATAACCTGGGCAATGACGTCTGGCTTCTTCAACTTCGAAGCGCTTTCTGAAGTCTTTTGAAGATTTTTGGACTTGTGCATCTCGGCACTGCCGTGTCTGTTTGATGTAGGGCATGGGACACCTCCAGGAACACCTGTGGGGAGCAGAGCATCCTTTCTCGAGAAGGAGGCTGTCACCAGGGGAAAGTAACGCCTGGTGCCTGGAAGAGGCGAGCCTCTGGCTCAACTTCACCTCCCTATCTTTCACGTGGTCGTCTGCTGCCAGGGGAGACTGGGCCCTTTTGTAAGTCTTAATGGAAGGGATTTTTTTCTTATCTTTGTTCTTTTCAAAACACTTTTAATGATAATAAAAAAAGATTGTTACTGGAGGAAGAAGTGGGGAGCCTGCACTTCACAACCAAAAAGAGGATTGTAAATGTGCTTTGTGCAGAGACTTCATTTAACTGCCAGCTAGAGTGACATGAAGTTCAGTAATTTTGTTGACTGTTTTGGCAAGTCATCTACACGTTTTTACTGTTTTTGTTTTGGTGATAAAAGCAGTACCTAGACATTACCTGTCATAGTTCTGCTTTGAGAATGCAAAGGCAGTGAAGAAAGAATTTTTTTTTTTTCTGCAATCCAAGAGGAGCTTGTTAGAGATGTGTGCCTGCTATGACTCTGCCAAGCACTTGTACCTGTTTGAATTGCATTTGTTTTGGAACACTACATCCAGGAGCTGCTAAATCCATAAAGTACTTGCTAGATGCATTTTAGAGCAGCAAATCCAAGACCCGAAAAGTAATTAGGAGGAACCCGAGAGCAGTGGTGATGGAATAAGCTGTGAACTTAATCTGAGTAGCAAACCTTTACTTCGTCTTAAAATAACTTCATGGCTTTTTGTTCTGCTTCTTGTTATGTGGAATTTGAGCTTTTTTAATGAAACTAGGTCACAGACTAGACAAGATGCCTTTGTTTCCTTTAAGCTGGGCTTGGCAGCTGACTTTGTATGGTAGGAAGAGGTCAGGCAATGAAAGAGAGGAGAGAGGTGTGGAGGTGACCGTAAATTGTCCTGCTGTGATTTGGGGCTGAAAAGTAAGCCCTGCTTAGTATGAACAATGGTATTACGATAGATAATTTTGGCTTTGCATAAACTGGCGGTGACCTTTTAGTAGTAGTGGTGGCAGTAGCCACTCCTCCTAAATTGTTCTGATTGAGTAGGTTTACAAAGAAAAAAAGGCAAGTATTAAAACACTGGGATTTAGAAGCAGAGTGGTTATACTGTTGGAACTATTTTTATGCAAGTTCAACCGTTCTTGGAGGAAAGTGCCATTTAAAATGTTTCTGCTCAATGCCCAAATTTGCCTTGTGGAAAATGTGATTTCATCTCCATGGTGTTAGCTGAGTAGTAGTTCTTCCTCTTTGGTGCGATTTAACAGACAGGAAAGAGCAGAAGGAAGACAACGAATACAGTGATTTTTGCCTCATTCTTACTTGCTTTGTTGGCATGCTGTGAGCAAAGCTGGGTATATAGACAAGTAAGCAATGGCAAATGTATGTTTCAAGCTCTCTGGGGACCCTTCCTCATCCCGCTGCCTTCTAGAGAAGATGATGAGAAAAGCGGCGGGAGGAGGTTGCTCAGAGCAGTTGCTGTGGCTGGCTCCAGAAAGGCCAGCTGTGCCGTGGGCACTGCAGCGGGGTCCTGATGATCACGTCTTGGCCTCAGGGTGCTGCGGTACCTAAACCGCAGGCTACCAGCAGCTGTGCAAAGTCATGCACGAGTAGAGCACGAGGGTTCCACTCGAGTCAGTAACTTCAAGGTGTTTTCAGAGACTTCGGTGGGTAGCTCTAAATGTCATGCTCTGGTCCAGGGAAGCCTTTGCAGGAATCTAATCTTGAAAGCTTGCCCGTTTGTCAAAACCAGTTACTGCTTAGATTAATCTGAGTCCTTCATGTATTTCAGTCCATTTTAATCAGGTTGGGGGTACAGTCTGCTTTTGCCACCAGTTGTTTTGGCTCAAGGAGCTTCAGTTGAGGTCCGGGTCCACGTTTTCACACTAGGACGCAAGAAATGCGTGCCAAGTGTTTGCGTAATAATACTACTATACAAAATACTTGAAATCTGTGGCACTTTTCTCTCTAGAAACCAACATGTGATCCTCTAGAAGCTCCATTTGCAACATGCTGCCTGTTTTTTTCCTTAAGCCATCTCCCACCTGTGTTTTTCAGATGCCGTGGGTTGGAAGGCAGACAGAAATTAGCACCGGAGCAGCCGTGCCAAGAGGACTGTATCATCCAGCAACAGTCTTTATGGGCTGCCACACATCAGCCGTCTCAGCTGCCGGAGGTTTGGGCATGTGGCAGAAATGCCTCCAGCCCGCAGAGAGCCACCTGGCACCCGACCCACCTTCGTGCTCTCCATCGCTTGAAGGACTTGGTCCAGAGAACAGAAGCGCCGATTTAGAGAGTGATGCATCAGTGGAGGGAGCAGTGAGACGTGGGGACCTGGCAGCCGGTGAGGAAGGCTCTGAGCAGCTCATCTCCTCAGCATCTGATCCTGAACCAGCTGCCCCCGAGGAGGAACGGCTGCAGGGGAGCGTCCCAGGTACGGTGGGATGCGTGCCTGTCTGCCTCTGCCCGGCGCTGGGGCATGCCCAACCAGAGTGATACCCACGGCTGCTGGTTTCCCCTATGCGTGTTGCACTCTGGTTGAAGCATGGCAGCACTCTCTTTTTATTTTTTTTCTTTTTCTTTTTTTTTTTTAATTTTTACTCTGTTTCCTCCCAGGCTGCTCATCAGGACAGGCAAGGGCTAGCTGGGGGCCAAGCCTCAGGTTCACTATTAGAAAGTGAAGATTTCTTCACTGCTGTGTCCACGATTGCCTTGAAGTAGTCTGAGCCTCATTTTAAGAGGTTTAATGTGAACCTACTTCACTGGCAGAGTACGTCACTTCTGTTTCGGCTTGATTTTCTTCTCCCTCAAATGCTTGTGCACAATAGTTCATCCATTTCCGAAAAGGGATTCGGTGATACAGACTGGGGATTGGCATGTGGCTGGATTAAGTCCTACGTGGTGGTGGTTCTCTGCCTGGTTCCTAGCTTTCCTGAGAAAGACAGCGCAGACCTCCCAGCTGAGATGCTCTTGCTTTGGGACAAGATGCACTTCCCTTGAAGGCTGTGTCCCAACTTCCCAGCCTCTTTTTATTCCTTCTCCTTTTTTCCCCATCTTAGCAAAATGTGTTTTTCCCGTTTTACTGGCTTGGTTACTTACTTTGAAGTAAGCTAATGATGTATTTTTGAAGTCACAGTGACAAATATTTGTCTCTAAGTCACAGTTTATTTCTTTTTTAAGACCTTGCAGAAATACTTTCCCCTGCCTTGCCAGTTAACATAGCAATTTCCGACTTAAGGTAGTTTTCCAAGCCCCATAACAATTGCTAAATGGAGCTATTTATAATGGAAACTGTGGGCAACCCTAATGATGCAGGGACTCCTGTAATGATCGTGGTTTTCTTTATAGAGGAAAGCTGGCATCCCCATCAGATGCTTTTCTGTGCTACTTCTTGGGGTTTTTCTGGCATCTTCTTTCTTGAGTTTGTTTTTTTTGTTTTTTTCAATTCCTTTTTCTTTCTCTAAGGAATTTATTTGCCTCTTATTTTCTTTCATCTGATGCATTTGCCCCTTCTCCATTTTAATGAAAGACTGTCCTTACCAGCGCTGGAAGGAGACCAGTCCAGCCCGGCTTACGTTAGCCCTGGGCTCTGCCTGCGGCTCTGCAGAGCGCCGGTTCCTCCCCGCGGGGAAGGCTGAGGTAGCCAGCATCGTGTCTGGGAAAGACAGACCCATTTTATTTCTGGAATACGGTATCTCTGCCTTCAGAGAAACTGTACAGTTGGGTTCAAAATCAAAATTGAGCTTTTTGTCAAATGGCACGGTAATCACCTCAGACTGCCCGGGGGGCTTCTTATGTCTGTCTGCTGCCAAACGCGTGTTGCGAAGCAAGCAGGCTAATGTGGTCCAGGTTCGAATGGGGGGGGACTGGCTTGTTCCAGCTCTCCTAAGCTTGACCTTCCGTGCTGCAAAACGATGGGAGCTGATGAAGACGCTTGGCTGTGTCATACCAGGAGCAAGTACGTGCCAGCCTCAGCCGCCAGCTCCGTGCAGAGCGGTGCTCGCCAGCCTCTCCCGCTGCTCCCTGGCCGCTGCTCGGCAGCAGCAGCACAATATGTAGGAAGGAACAAATCCTGTTTCCCCCAGGTTAACGAGGCAAGAAAATGGCCCCTTTCTCCTCCCCTCCAAACTGGAGAATGAAACCCTCTTCCTCCCCATTCTCGTTTTCCAGTAGTGACATTCCTGTTGCATATGTGCTTCACAAATTTGGAAACAAGGCTAAGAGAGCCCACCCTGGCACCAGCTACTGTTTGACGTAAACCTTAAGTGATTCGGTTCCAGTGAAACTCCGTGACCGAGACAAGCAGAAATGCAGGTGCTGTAGCGTTAGCAGGTGTGCGAGTGCTGGTTAATTTAAACCCATGGTGAATTTTATGGAAAACTGGGAATTTCTGTAGAAATACTAATTTGTTGCAGCACTAGCTGGTCCGTTAACTTTTGGCATTCTATAAAAAGATAAGTAGCCTGTATCTGTCGTCTTAGAAGTGTGATTCAGCCCTGTACTCTCCCCTTTTAGAGAAGGCAATTAATGTGCAGAGTTTAAAAGCCTCCAGGCTTGTATTTCTTCTGCAAGGTTTAAAAAATGTGTGTGATAGCAGTCTCCTCAGGTGCACTTTTTTCCCCTAAGAAAAGCTTTTTGCAGCTTTTCTGTTTCATCGCTCCTCCAGAGACGATTTAGTGAAGTAGCTGGCCTGCGTGCGGTGATGTTTCTCGAGGAGTGCGGGTTTGTCTCCCACCCGCCCGGAGCTGCAGCCCCAAAAGGCGTGAGCGCGGGGGCCGGCAGCCACCCGGACTCCCCCTTGCGAGAGGAGCGCAGAAGGACACGGGGCCCTGGGCAGGGAAACCCAAAGTGAAGGGCGAGCAGAGGGATGCTCCTTCACGCGTGTTGAGTGAAAGATGTGAACAAACAGCATAGGTAATCTTACTTTAATTCCCTACGCTACGATCTGCTCCTTGGCCCTGCTAACGTTTGGGAATAATTTTGTATTATTATTTTTTTTACAGGACCAAAGCCTTGCCTGAGTAACTGGTGGACTTGTAAGGAGGCGAGCTGGGAGAGCAGTGTTGAGCTCTCAGTCCCCGCGAGCGCCGAGGAGGCGATGCCGAGCGCTCCTGGCATGCTGCGGGGAATGGCCTCACCAGCAGACGGCTGGGAGCAGGGCAGGGATGCCTGCGCTGCGGAGGGCTCCCCGCTGCAACCACCAGACCCTCCCGCAGCGCAGGAGGAGCCCTCGGTCAGCGCAGCACCGGGCGGGTATGTCCTTCTGTGTTTTCTCTCTGCTGGTACTCGTTCGTTAGTGTGTGCCCCGGAGGCCATTTTCACAGCTTGGCTGACGCGTGCACTAAAGCTCGCATACGGGTGGGCAAGCTTCTTACCTATTTATGTGGTATCTCCCTACCTCTGCGCTAGTGGCTAAATGGCTTCAGGTAACTCATTCAGGTCAGACTTGGACAAGTTAAGTATGTTGATAAAATGCACTACGTGTTCTTTAAATGTACACAAACCTTATTTCAGCAAGTTTATATAATAGTACTTATTTACTAAACAGCATATTTTGTGTGGATTAAAATTTCCAGTTGGTTAAATTTCTTGAGCGTTTTGTTTGGAAATAGCAGAGAGAGAATGAAAGAAAGAACAAGGGAAGTGCGACACAGATGCACAGCT
This sequence comes from Gavia stellata, assembly GCF_030936135.1. Lineage (NCBI taxonomy): Eukaryota > Metazoa > Chordata > Aves > Gaviiformes > Gaviidae > Gavia > Gavia stellata. The sequence continues at coordinate 12,667,622 of NC_082616.1, read as the reverse complement.
TGTCCTCTGCTACCGCGTGAAAGTGGTGGGGTTTTATGGCCAACAACAACTGCAATACCAGAGTATCACTGTAATATCAATCACAGCTGGATTTTCGGCCTCACAATGCCCTTGTGAGACAGGGAAGCGCATCCCCATCCCGGCAGGGCAATACCGACGTACGAGATGGTCCATGGGGTTTGCCCAGGTCGCACGGGAGAGCTGGCTTTGCTCCCTCGCTGTGTTCGAACAGCCCCGTGCCAACCACTGTCATCCCTTCCTGGGTCCCCACCTTGTCATGCCACGTTGCTGCGGAAGCATCCCTCCTGCTTTTATCTCCTGTCTCTTAGTTCTTCTGAAGGTCTTGTTTGCCGCCAGTTCCCTCTGCGGTGCATTGTGTCCACGTCCCCCTTCACCCCGGCCATCCTACCGCTGCCTGACCCCGTGATGGTGACCTACGACTGCTGCCTTTCTCCTGCCTGCTCTCCCTTAGCAGCATGCTTCTGTTTCCTTGTCCTCTGTATCCTCAACACTCTCCTCCCTCCTCACCAGCGTTTTCCTGCCCCCAGTCACAACAGAAATAGAGAAGAAAGCCTTTTCTGCAGGCACGTGCTGTATTCCAGCGGGTGCTGGTCCCGTCGGGTCTCCCTACCTTGTGCGGGCACTATTCACGTGCAAAATGTTCCTAGCTGGAGCCGTTAACTAAATACCGGGTGGTGAGGTGGTGGCTGTACCTTGGGGAGAGACCACCTACGAAAGAAACCAACGTTTTTACCCCTGGAGAATGAGGAGTACTCTTCTGCTAGTTGGGGTTTTTTTTCCTTTTTGGCTGTTTGCAGCTTATTAATCTTAACACATCTATTCTTCCTACATTCATGGTCACATCGTCTTAGGTACTGATTTCAGTATTAGTTTGTATTTGAATAAATGACAATTGAGCAGAAACTAGTGGCCATCAATATACCGTTCTGTAACTTTATCATTTCATGTTTGCATCAGACTGTTGCTTGCTATGGAAACATCATCTAATTTACATCTAAATAGCTTTTACCCAGTTTTTCTCTTGTATAACACCTGTTAATCATAACACTTTGTAGGGAAGTTGCATAGAGTGCCTGCCTTTGCAAGAGAAGTCATAGCTGAGCGATGGTAATTTAACCTTCTGTTCTCTCCCTGTCGATGCTAGTGATGTCTCGCTGTTCATAAACTGATGAAAATACTGTGCGATGCTCTTGAAGCCCAGCTAAATTATACGAAAGGTTTCACTGCTCGCATTATCTCTGGAGCACGGCTCAAACTAGAATGTGGAGGTTTCCTCTCGCATTATGCCAAGCTGAATACCTCCGTTCCTCAAGGCCATGGAAGTGGGATCGCCACTGTTAGCTGTTTCTGCACAAAAGATGCAAATTTTAATTTGTTTTACCTGAAAATTAAAATGCAGATAAAATTTCAAAAATGCCAGGCACAGAAGGTCTCGTGGAGGGATAAGCAGCCTATTCCGTTGTTGCGCTTATAACCAGGTGGGCTTTCCAAGTCCATCTTCCAATGCACGTGAAATGCAGCGAGCACCCTCGAGTCTTGCAAAATAATTCATGAGCTGAAAATCTTGGGGAAAAATTTCCAAGTAATTAGTACACAAATTTCAATTATATGAATTACATGAACTATGAGAATGCGACTTCTTTTGGTCTGAATGCATCATGCCACAGATACACAGAATGAATAATATCAGAGATCTTGCGATGTCCCTGCAGTCCATGTGTTTTTCTCTTACGAAGGTCCTAGACTGGCTGAAGAAACATGCAGAAATTTTGCAAAACTATTTATATTTGTTGTCCTAAATTAAAATATCTGTAACTCGGACTTTCCCAATGCAGTGGTGTCGCTGCTGTTGCATGCGAACGAAGTACCATTTCTCGCCTGTCATCTTTGGGCTGTTCGTACACTTTCGGTGTCTTATTTGAAATCAGTACGAGTGATGGAGGGGAAAGGAGTTCCTGTGTGCAGGGAGCATAGCTCACTCAAAACGCAAAACAAAATCCTTGTTGCGTGTCAGGAAGTCACGAGTTTATATTTGTGAAGAAAGTGCCTTTTCTACCTTACTGCAGAAATACCGTTGTCTTTTTTTTTTTAAGTTTTGGCTTTTTTCCCCACAGTAAGTGTTTGCAGGTCATATTTTACCTCTGGGTGAGTTTAGCCTAATTTCAAACTGCCTTTTCCAGCTCGAGGAATGGTTATCATGATGATAACATCAGGGTATTAACTAAAGAAAGGTGGTGTTGCCATGAAAGGTGATTTAGTATAAGCTTTGCGCCTTGGTCGCAGTTCACAGTGGGGTGCTGTGGTTTTGCTGCCTTATTTTCCAAAATCATCATTTTTAATAGCTAAATTCTGTGTTTCGGAGCACTGCTGGGTGGGTGCGTTGATCAGAGGTTGTACAAGCACCTCTTCAGACTTGTCCCGCCAGCTCACAGCCGTGCGAAAGCCTGATCCGTATATTTTCCGTTTGGGTCTGCAGCCCAGGAGCCCGCTGGGGAGCTGGGGGGCTTGCCTGGCTTGTTCGAGTGGCACCGTAAAGGCCCCCCATTTCCCCTCCCGCCAGGTGAAGCCACCCGATAGCTCCGGTCCTTGGCTGCTTGTTGCCGGTCTGAGCTGCCGAACCGGAGGTGAAAGGCTCCGTATCCTCTTACCATTCCTCACAGCACCCGGCCCTTTCTTTAAGGGCTTAAACCCGGGGAGCAGGATGGGGGGAGAGGGTCTCGGAGAATTAGTGCAGAGAAAGATGATGACTATTTTAAGGCCTGTGCTGGGGGGGTGGAAAAAGGCAGAGCTTATGCCTGTGCTGCTTCAGCTGCATTGAAGAGGACTTAGCACAGATGGATTGTGCATTACAAAATGTAACACATAATTCAAGCTGTCAGCTTAATCAGACTGTTTCCAGGAAGCAACCTGTAAAAGAGAAGGACCTCTTGTTTGCTGACCTCTGATCCGTAGCCTGCTGCAGATTGTCATACATTTTGTTTTTCTTTATGTTGGTGTCCCTTCCTTCCCCTTCCCTTTTTATTATTGTATCCCTCTCGAGTGGCACCCTGGAAGGACCACCCAGCGGGAGGAAAACAATGGGAAACGAGCCGGCCGCTAAAATACAGGGTTTGTAAGGCTGGGGGAGAAGAAAAAGCACTGTTTAACTGCATATGTGATCTCCCTGGCATTGTTTTGCTTATTAAATGTCTAGGAAACTCGACTAAATGCGCTGCAGCTCCCACTTAATTGTTCACTGTTGCCCAACAGTCCGATGGAAAACACAACTTTCGGTACAGCTCAACGTGACCGCAAAAACAATGCAAGTTTTCGTGCATAGAGCTTTTCACTTGAGGGAGCGTAAACCAAGGTTAACTCTATAAATATGTCAGCTTCTACATACGGGGAAAAAAATAAAAAAAAATCTTTCTTTTGCCTGGGGGGCTGTGCAGGCGCAGGCCCAGCTGGGGCATTGCCGCTGGAGACCTGGCCTGGGAAGTCCCCAACAAAGCAGGCAGCCGGGCTGGACCTGAATAGCCATTTACACCTCTGTTCAAGGATTAGCCTGCTGTATTGTTTCAATGTTTAAGTCCTCATTTGCATCATTATAGAGGTGCAGCTTCATCAAAACCCCTCTGAGGTCCCAGTTATGTCCCCGTACCTGTAGGTGGTCACCAGATTTATTCCGATTGTGGAGGTGAAGGAATTAAACGACTCGGGGCAGGGTAATTTCAATGCTGCATCTCAGGCCCTGGCTGATTTTTGGGTGGTTTGTTTGCTCGTGTGCTTTTTTCTTTCTGCAGAGCTCAAGCGATGCGGTTTTTGCTGTTGTTTGCTTTGAAAAGCTAAAATGAGGGTGTTTTGTTTTTCCAGCTGGTGTGATGGGAATGTGTTTAAAATACCTGTTGCAACTCAAGTCACTCCAGGCCCTGTTTGCTGTCCGTCCGCAGGCACCGCGGGATGCTGGCGGGACTCTCCCGTGCACTGCAGCTGATAGAAGACATGGCGGTGAGGATGAGCCCCCAGCACCGGGCGCTGTACCAGGGCGAGCACCTGGGGACGATGGGGACGGAGGAGCTGCTCAGGTTAATCCCACTTCCCCGCCAGCCGCCTCTCCTCTCCGCTGCCCTCGCACAGCGGGCAGGAACCAGGGAGGAGGGCAGTGCTGCCTACGCCTTCACCCCGTCCCCTTTATTCTTGTTTGCTTGCTGCTGTACATCCAGCGTAATGCTTGTAATAATTTTGTTGTTGATTGCTTACACGCTTTTAATTGAATTCAGGTGAGCAATGGCGAGAGGCTGTTACCGAGCAGCTTTGCAGGAGCCTGTTGAGATCTGAGCCGGGGTCCTCGCTCTTGCGGTGACAAATGGCTGGTGCAGAGAGCAAGCGGGCTCCTGCAAACAAACATTGCCAGTTGCTAAGAGGCCTCCCTCCCGTTCCACCGTTTTAATGTCATCGGAGAGCTGAAATATGGCACTTAGAAGCGCATACGCAAATTACTCCAACAAATACTCTTTCCTAAATGTAGCACTTTTTGCAGCCTTGCTCCACAGATCCCTTAGGTGATGTAAATACTTATTTCCACAAATGAGAGCATCCCCTTAGCTAGTAATGCTAATATGATTTACTGAGGTAGACAACAGTAACCAGAAAAATAATTTCTTCTTCAAGGTAATAGAGCAAAGAGAATCACCAAAACCCGCGTGTTAACAAAATCGGGGTCAGGGAGCCCTCGCTGCCCCTCCGCAGCACGGGCTCTTAATTACAACAACTGGGAATGGCTTTGTAATTTTACTTAAAATTGTATGTCAGCCTCCATAAACTAGGATTCTCGTAAGCGCTTGATGTGTAGAGGATTTCTAGGGAATTAGGAGGAAGGGTTCCCAAACCAACCTGGCCCCTCCAGCCTACCACTGGAGATGGGTTCCTGCGACATAACCGCTTTGGTCACGGCACGGCCGGGGCTGCCTGGCCAAGAGGCGGTTTCACCGAGTGGACGTATGCAGATTCCTCTCTCCCTGTCAAAAAGCGAAGGTGTGAGATTAAACCTAGCGTAGCGTCTTCTAAGCGCTGGGTTTGACCTCCCTGTTCTGTTCTGCATCTTTCACAGAGAGCATCACAGATGTTTGTCCCTCTGGGCTGTCCCAGCCGTTATCCTGTTAGCCAGAAGTGGTACAGATTCTGCCTTCAAACCAATGCTGGCTGGCCGGCCTTTAAATAAACATTGCATGTAATACCTGCTTTATTTTGTAGCTTTTGTAATCGGGCCGACAGTCTGAAAGAAGACGACCTTGAAGCATGCGAAGCAGTTGTCCTTCATCAGCTTCGGGCTTTATTACAGAGCCCGCTGAATGGATGCCTCCTACCTGAGAAAACGCTCGATGCCAAAGGTAGAGCGGTGGATGAAAAGCAAACCAGGTATCGCAGACACAAAACTTGCATGTGGGTGTGATTAACATTCTTTTCTTTCCTCCCCAAGTCTGCTCTGCCTCTCTGGTGCGGAGAAAGCAGACCTGGGGCCAGACCTCTGATCGCACGGGAAAATAAAGACGTCTGAGTGCTGATCTTTATGCATCTTGGCAGCAGCCGTGCGACTCGAAATGAGAACATTAAGCAAATTCATTTATTTTCCTTTTCGTTCACTGATGGCGAATCTTACTCAGCCGGGCAGCACTTGGGCCGGGTCCCCCCGTCTTGCCCAGTCCACAGCATCTGCCGCCCCAGGCTGCTCTAACAGGGAGGGAAACATATTAACTTCAGAGACCTCTTAGCCAGTAATTTCTGTGATCTTCAATGCGAGTCTCAGGCACATAAGGATGGGGAGTGTAATTTTGAGAAGCAAATTATTTTTCTGTGAAGCAGAAGATGCATATAGCCTTTAAAAACAATAAACTGCAGTTATTCAAAATTATTTTTCTCTTTCCTGTGCGTATGCCACAAGGACAAGTGAGAATTGATTTTTATTTTTTTTTATTATTTTTTTAGGTCTCCTTAATGCAGTAATGAAAACAATTTCCATTCTTTCTTACTTAGCTTCTGTCTAGACCTTCCTCCCTGTTACAGGCTCAGCAGTGCTCAAGTGTTAGCAGGATCGGGGCACTTGTGAGCACTGAAGAATGGTCTATTTAACTATACCTGGTTCTCCTTTCGAGGCTGATATGCCTGCGAGCACTAATATGTTGTTGTATTTCCTGAATGGTTTCTTAGGGCCAAACACTTGTGGAGTTAATTGGAATTCACTTCTCTGTTCGTGAAACTTCATTGGAGCAACTGGAAAAACAAACATCTTTGGCAAACAAGATTGCAGTATTTATATTTTCTGCGTTGAAAGAAAAGGCACTTTTGCTCAAAAATAATAAAAAGAATTCTCAAAAAAAACCCCAAACAACCAAGCCTGGGGAAGTGGGTGGCCAGCCGAGTGCCTGATGGAGTAAGGGAGGTCTGCCCAAGGCTGAGACTAGGGCTGCAGAAAAGGTTTGATGTCTCCTGACATCTGTCTCACGACAGACCCAGGGGACAGATGTGATGATGATCGCCCCTGCCCGTCCTCCCCACATTTGCAGAAGCCATGAATGACTTCTTACATTTTCCACTTTGGACACTTTTAAAAGAAAAAGTGTGAATTAAGGACAAAATGTGTGATGGCTTTTCCCACTGCATGTTGACCCGCTTGTCCAGATAAATGAGTAGCATGGCACCTGTGTCAGTCTCGTGTGTGTGGGGTGTCCCACTAATGTTGCTTGGGTTTGTTTCTCAGGCCAGACCAGCAGTGGGACGTGGACGAGCTGCAGACTTGCTTGAGCAACCATGCCTTGCTCTTGAAAAAGCACCGGGTTCAGCTCACGGAAGAAGTGGCGGAGATGTTTGAAAGCCTACTCGTTTCCGGCAAGACGGCGCAGGATGGCCAGGTTGGCACTTGCATCTAATAATATCTAAATCAATGACACCTAGAGACTAATTTGCATCGTTAAGGTGAGATGGGCCCTGTGCCGCTAACGCAATCCGGTATGTGGGCTTTCAGGGGAACAGCAAGCAGTCTGTGTTCGTTAATCAACCTTGGAGATGGTTAGGAGGTGGGTAAGGAGAGAATACAGGTTCTTCAGTTTTCTCAGGGCAAATATGTACAGCACTTCATCGCACGGAGAAAACAGTCTCTTTAAGGTCTCCAGGAAGGTGTCTCTTTTCCACCCTTCAAACCAGTTATTTATTTAAACAAGCTCACACATTTGCTGTGATGTGAATTTATCACAAGGCTTGTATCATCTGTCTTTCTCTGTGGCTTAGTAGCTTTTTATCATGGATGATGTATTTTTTTTTTTTTTAAACAGAGTTATGTTTGGTACACTGAATACAGAGAGTATTGCACAAATAGTAGTGTGCTCATTTCTTTAAACGTTAACGCAAAAGGTTAAAACTAACTCTTTAAAAAAAAAATTTGGCATTCAATAGACCCACGAGTGTCCCGACCTCTTTTGCTGCAAACCCAGAGCAGCCAGCCGCGCGGGGAGGGCAGGGATCAGATCCCTGCCGCCTCCAGCTGCAGCCGTGCCGGGAGAGCTGGGGCTCTGGCACTGGGGAGATGTCCCAGCTGCTTCTGCACCGCCCCTGCAGTGGGAGCCGGGAGGTCTGCCAGGCAGCCCGCCGGTAACGAGCTGGACCCATGCTCTGCTCCAAAAACTATTTGCAAAAAATATTTTTCCTCTAATTTTTAATGAGAAATTAAAAAGCAGTTTAAACAGCTATGCTATATTCTAGTTTTACTAGCATTTGAAACAAATAACAAAGATGTAATATTTCAGTCAGTTGTACACTTTCAGTAATAGCCAGGGTAACTTCTTTTTCTGTATGTGGAAAGTAATTTGTATTCTGTCCTTAAAACATTCAGGCAAGTAGAAGAGATGAGCAAGGAATGTATCATTGCGCTGCTGACAGATAAACAAATACCATACATAAATTCATAATTGCATGTAAAAACTTTTACAAAGTCAAAGCTCAATAACACAAGCTTTATGGGTGAATATATGCAGTAATAATCTGTTTATTGCTACATGTTACTGTGGCCCACACATACACATTTAACATTTATATTACCTATTAAGTAGATCCAGTCAATTAAATGTAATGCCAGGATGCATCCCCTACCTTGAAACACCTTATTTCCAAGCAGGTTGCACAGAACAGGGTCAATATAAATTACGCAACGTGCATGTACAGCAACAGTTGCTGTACCATGAAGATGTATATATAGTAGCAGTGAACTCGTAAGCAATCTGCACCTAAGGATCTTAAATATTTACGACTCCAAAGTTTGAATTTCTGGCCCATGTTGATGACTTCTTTCTCTGAGGGCTTAAAGATCTGTCAGGAACCCCGCTGGATGATGTGCTGTACAGCCAGGCAGCAGGGTGGAGGTGCAGGAGGGAGCTTTGAGCTCCTGCCCGTACAGACAGACCTGTCAAGTCAGCCGTCCCCATCCCCATCAGCACATGTGCTCCGCGGAGGTTTGGCGATGACCAGCAGCAGGTCCGCCTTCTCCTCCAGTGCCTTCAGCATCTCACCCATTCCAGTGGTCCACAGAGGCAGTCTGTCCACTATTTAGTCTATCTCTGAATTACGTCTGTCTTCTATTCTCTTACGTCTTACTATCAGGTTTTCTCTCCTCCCCTGTTAAGAAAACTGGGTATCGTTCCTGTGGACATGGGACAGCCATGGGGAGCTGGTGAGGTAGGAACGCCTTTTCTGGGCAGTGGGGTAGTCTCTGGGCTGTGGAATCTGTGGAATCCAGTGCCCTTTTCAGCCAAGTTACCCTCCTGTAAGAATAAGCCCCACGTGGCTCATGCAACATGTTCGACGTCTTCACGCCCTGACAGAATGTCGGCGTCTCTGTGGTCCCTGTGACTCTGAATGCTGAGCTTTGGTTCTCCTGGTGGGAACCTTCCCTCTGCCTGGATTAATTATGGTGCTAGCGTTTATGCTGATTGCCTGTATTTGTTGGTGGTGGTTCATGCCTATTTGGATGTTAAATGATACTGCAAATAGGTAAACGAAGTACTTCTGGTGAGAGAAATCCACACTGAGATAAACTGCTACATGGGAATTAATTTCTTTCGATAGTAAAGATTTCCCAATCCTGCCTGTAATTTAAGGAATTCTTTACATTAAGAAAATGAGACTTAAAAATCCCCATTTTTTGGATGAAGTAGCAGCTTGCTTGCATTGCTTTTGTATGGAGACTTTCCGTATGTAAGTTTAATAGAAAGAAAAAAATTCGGCAAGCTCTTTGCTTAACTGTTGCTGAAAAGCTGCCCTTCTGGGCTCCTGAATAAGTGTGGATTCATGAGGAGGGAGCAGATGCGGGAGAATAAAATTTTTCTCATGAGACCAAAAAGTTTTGACTTGAAGCCATTCCACGCTCTCAGGTCAGTACGTATAGAATAAGTTACACAACCTGGAGTTCTCGCTGAGATGTTGCTCCTTATCGCTGAAGGCTTATTATTAAACAATTGTTTTATTAAACAATTAGATAATTAGAGCAGAAAATCTAGTAGATTTTAAAGACTCAAGTCCATATTTAGTGTTACAAAAGAAAACCAAGAGGAACACCCTACAGGTAAAGCAGAGATGGGAAGGATGCCCCAAAAGCCTTTGCTGCTCTTTGTGAAATAATAAACGCCAGGAAGAATGATTTCTCCTGCTCTCGGATAAAGCCACACGCAGTACTTTTAACACGGGTGGCTGATAACCTAAGACGTGCTTGCTTTATTTTAAGCCTGCTTTTAACTCAGCCATCTTTACAGTATGTTCAGCTGCCTGTAAAGGTGCTGGCTTCCAACTTAATTTTTTGTGTCAAAACCACCTTCAACTACAGAGGTCTGAGTAGTGCTGCTGCAGAGAGCTGCACGCACAGGCAGGAGAGAACAAACTTTACGGAAGTGCAGGAATAACATGGATTAAAATCGGACCCGTGCCCGGCTGAGGCTAGCTTGGGCGAGCTGTGCATCAGGTTCTCTGCCTTCGGGTTCGCCGGTCTTGGTGGTTTAAGCTGCAGCTCCCACTAACGCGGTGGGTTAACTTGCCTTATTGCTGCCTGAAGCGGAGAGATTTCTGTTCAGTCTGTTGCTGTTGTAGCATATTTGATACACCCTTCTCTTCGGCTTACCCTGAACGCATCAGGCAGGGAATACTGAGAATTTCCAGAAAACCCAGTGATTAAAAGAATAATTCAAAGTTTGTGTTACTTCAAGGCAGAATGCAATTCCTGAGCTAGTGCTGATTTAACTCGGAGGTAATTTAACATCTAACAAAAACACCGTGGAAACAGATTACACCGTGCAGTATAGATTAGCCTAAATGTATGTTGGAAAACGCTCGAGATGATGGATAATAGGGCTGCAGTTATTTTTATTTTTTTAATGCTGCAGGCTCTGAGAGAGGTCCTTCCAGAAGAGTGTGGGGATAGGTCATCTATTCAGAGCAATGAATCATCTTACAGCTTGCCATCGGTCCCAAACGACGGCGGGGAAATAAAGCAGGCAAAAGACTCTCCCTGGCTCGCCGGCACGGGAGAACAAGGTAACAAGTGTTAAAAGGTCTGGCTGCGTGCTCAAAGTTATTGTCCTTCTCTGTATATACGTATTTTCTGTCCAAATCTGCAGGGGACTGTATTATAGCGACTGGCGAATTAACGTATATTTGTAATGAAGTTCGGGGGGGGCGGTTCCGAAGTATCTCAGTATCATTTGTGATTCTTGTTACCTCTTAAAATGAGTGATGCCTATTGGGACTATTTTTTCCTGCAGGAGTAGGAAAGGAAGCCTTGTGGCAGTTATTGGAAACGGATCTATAGGTGTTACATGTGTTTAAAAAATGTCTGCCGTTTAGAAATCATGGGATATATTTGTTGTGTTTTATTATAACGCTGGACTGCAGAATAAATTTTCACAAAGAAAAGGGTTCATGCCGAGAAAAGTGTGCAGTGCCATTTCAGAGCTTAGAAGGTGAATGCGTTTGTGAAAACCCAGTTAATTTCTTTAGATAAGGAAGTAATATATTAGTCCGGCGTAATAACCGGCGACGGCAACTTGCTCGGTCTGCTCTCAGAGCATCCCTTACATCAAAGTCCGGAAGAGACAGGCAATTAGGTTGCAACGCTCTTCACAGAGCAAATGTAAACAAACTGCTTTAGGCCTCCTAAATTCACGCGACTTTTATCTGCGGAGGAGACGGAGACTTTGATTTAAACTAATTTTCCGCGGTCGGTATGATATACGCTGCTGCTGTCGGGCTGCCGGACGAGATCGCAGAGTTACTGTGGGTTGTTTGTTTCCTAAATCCCATTGGGTCTTAAATTATTTAAGACATTTGGTTAGCTTGTCCTTTTCTCTGGAAGCTACAGAGAGGCAGGGCAGCCTCGCCTGGGAGGAAAGTTCACAGTAGGCGCCTCTTTTAAGAACGGTAATGGATAGTTTAGATCAATAAACAAGAGATAACAAAAGTGAGAAATTAAAGGGAGTAGGGCTTAAAAGCAAACAAACCAGTCTGATCACTGCGACTTTGAAATGTGTTTCATTATGGTGTGTTCACATCCAGAAGTCACAAGCTGGTGTGAAGATGAGAGCAAGGAAGAAAGCGCGGTCGAAAAGATTCCTATTACAGGTAAAAGTAATGGCTGCATATTAACCTCAAATCCAGTATTCAACTTTATTATATAATCAAAACATGGCATTTTAGTGGCTCGGGTCCACTAATAGTGAGTAAATTCAGCTACTACATACTGAGCGCAAAGATTAAACGTAAGATCATAAAGTCCACGCTTATGTTAACATAAACCAAGATGGAAAATAACAGGGCCTATTTAATTCCTTGTAATCATGTTATACATTTAAACCATGTGAATATCCCGTCATTTAGCCTTTCAGGTCCTGGTATCAGTGTTACAAAGGTCAGTCTCCATGGGGAAGATCCAGTAATTATATGGCAAACTACAGATGTTTCTGATTTGATTCTTTTCTTTTCTCGAGTAATTGAATGTGTATCATTAGAATAAGCGCAGGGGAAAACCCTGCTAGCCGTGAAGCCGTGCCTTTGCCTCTGTTACAAAAGCTGCCTGATAAAACCTTATTGCTAAAAATTTTGTGTTATCAAGACGCGTTCAGATCCTCCCGCAGCAGATGTATGAGGCTTGCTTAGGATCCCGCGATGTCGCTGCTTTTCGGTCCTGGGGTATCAATAGCGCATTAGTATTCAGGGCAGGGCTCTTCGCAATGAGTCTCAATTTGCTTTTGCCTGATTTTGCAAAGTGGTGGGCTGCTTCCTTATAAATTTTGATGTTTGGCTAAATATTTATTTATGCAGGTGTGTACTCCGACAGAAAGGTGCGAGGGCATCTGCTTATGCAACGCTCGCTGTTGCGTTTCTGCTCTTTTACGGCTTCAAAATAGCCTGTCTTTCAGAGAGCAATTCATTTCTCTATAGAGGTTTTCCTCTGCTGCTTTTTGAGCCTAATTTGCGGCTGAAATATAAAAATGTGCTTCTTGTATTCCTGAATTATACTGCAGCAATAATATTCCTATGTTAGCCCAATAAAACTTAGATTTTTATTATTTTTTTTTCCTAGGGAGTAGAATGCTTTCCATTCTCCTGCTTCTTAAAATGTCCTTCAGTCACACATGGCAACATGTTTTAAAACGTGAATTGCATTGATTTTCAGATGAATTAAAAGCCACTTAAATATTTTTCTTGAAACAAAACAACACTTCTCATTTGAAAATGAATCTAAAATTTTGTAAATCTTGGGATTGGTTTGATTTTTTTTGTAATTTAAGAGGATTCAAATCTGAGGACTGGGGTTTAAGTTCCCTAAACTGCGGAGAGTGCCAGCAAGAACAACGTTGGGAATGGTGACTGCCTCCACCTAATGCCAGCACTGATACTGGTTTTTTTGTTAAGGAGAACAGCAGCTCGTGAGTTTGGATCTCCATAGCTGCCAATGCTTTTGGTTTGCTTCTCCCCACCCTGAATTTTATGACTTATCAGTACTGGGTTCTGCTATGATTTTTGCATACAAATGTGTCGGGGAATTCGCTATTGCAGTTTTTCCTGCTGGGGACCCCGACAGTCTGTGTGGCTGGTTGCTGGGTTAGATGGCAATTAGTCAAAAGCCAAGCCACGATGGACATCCCCCTTCCCTGCTTCTCCCGTAGCTTTCTTAAGGAATGGGCATGCAAGTGCTAATACTTCCTATTTGTAAAAATGCCGAGAAACTCTCCCTAACCTAAACGCTGAAACCAGTAACTTCAGTTTAAGATCCGTTCTTTCTGAGTCTGCTTTATTTACTGTTTTGTTGCAGCGTGTTGCCAGTAGCCAGCGGTCGCATTGTCTCGGGAGTGAGGCTTTTCATATCTCACTTGAAAGCAAAGTTGCTCCTTTCAGATACGATTCATCTTCAGCCCATGATCTTCTCTGGGCTGCTTCTTCTCTTCTGGCTCCTCACCCTTCCAGCGTGTCGCTTTTTTCCTTTTTGCTCATCATTATTTGCTGTAGACTGTGGTCCTGGAGCTCTGAAATTGTTCTGTGCCTAAAATAGAGGCAGCATCTCTGTGCGCTGTCTTTTGGGTTCAAATGACTTGTTTGAGAGTTTGGCTTTGTGTTTTCAGATGAGCTGATATTTAGTGTCCATTCTATACACAATCCGTTTGCTGTACAACTTTTTCTAAGCTTAAGGGATACAAATTTTGGTTTTGTCAGTACTTGCTGCATTCTTTAAGGGCTTTAAGTGTTGGTTTGAAACACTGAAAGCTTCGGGGCTTTGGGGTTTTGGTGGACGCCATTGTGAGAGCTGGGTGGATGCGCTTCCAAGCGGTCTTCTGTGACGGCACTTCAAGAATGCTTCTGTAGTTTTAGTTTATTTTTCTTTTACTTCTGTTACAGAAAAAAAGAACCAAAATATTTATTTTAATATTCTGTAAACATTCCAGAAATACTTGTATTTTTTCTTTAAGGCCTGTAGGGGAGGAAGGAGGTAGCCGTGTGGCTTTGGGGAAAAGGGCTTTAGAGTCACAGCTGACATGGCGTTGGATGTCCCTTAGAGACAGCCTGTGTTGGCACCTGAAACTGCTGGTGCAAGGACTGACTTCTCCTGAGCTCTTCTGTACGGAGGCTTGGACTGAAACGTCTGCTGAGCTGTTCCCATCCGTGGCAGGACACCTGAGCTTTTCAAACCCGTGGTCCACCGGGGGTGCGGGGGCCATGTAGCTCGTAGCGTGAAGACGGTTTCTTTCCTAGAGCCTTGTCCCAAGTTTGTGGAAGGCCACGTTGTGATAATTGACTTTAAAAGGATTGTATTTTGTCTGTGGTCTCACCCAGAGAGGCGCTAGGTATTAAAGCAATCTCATTTTATATCAGGTTATATGAGAATAGAGGCTGATGTGTGGACTCGTTCTCATTTTCTTCATGGGTGCTTTGTTTTTTATCGTGGGAAGACATGTAAAAGAGATTGTTCAGATTTTTTGCTGTTCCTGAGATAGGCGAATAATGTAAGGTCAAAAAGAAAGGATAAAATCTATTATTTCTTGTTTTGCTGGATGACAGTTTAAGAGTCTCATTTATGAGTCGGAAACTGCTGATTTTATTGAAGGGGCAGGTTTGTTAAGATTTAACAAAACAAGATTCTCTCTCTACCCTTCATTTATGTCTTTGATTTAGATAGATGTTAAAGCTATAAAGCATTTGAATAAAAATGGCGCTACTTCTCCACTCATCAGGCTTCGCTTTCACAACATCTTGAATGTCACCTTCCAGCTACTTGCCAGGTATAAAATCTCTAATGTAGAAATAAGGAGGAAAAACCCTCTTAAGAAGAAAAAAAAAAATTAGCCCTTCTTTATATATCATAAGGGAACATGAAAGAGCACAAATCCAATTCTGCTTTCCTTTTTAGGTCACCTTTAATGAGGCAATAATCCTGCCAACACTTTGCCCACGCCCACACGTCCTTCCCAGTGAGGTCCTGCTTTGAGCTTGAAGTTAAAAGGTTCCCGAGGTTTCACTTGGAGTGCACTAATAAAGGCATTAATAAGTCTACCCAACTTTTCTCTTCGTTTGATATCAACCCATTCGCAACTGCTGTTATGAAAAAAGTTCACCTGTACGCGATTAATCGCTGCTGCTGTTGCGGTCTGACAAAACTACCTTGGGACAGCGTAAGATTGTACGTTTTGCTTAAATTAGTTTGGATTACGTACTCCAGTAGGTGGTATTTTACGCTGCTCGACTTAAGTTCCTGAAAGACGTCAGAGTCTTTTTATAGTTATGAATTCCGGGTGAAAATTCTTCTTCCGTCTTTACACAGAGGATGCGATCACTGGATGCCTTGCTCCACTGGGATTTCCCGAGTCCACTGGTCATACAAGTGTCTCCTCTTGAGAGGACAGCATCGTACGTTGGTATATTATTATGATAAGAGTATTTATTTGTTTTTTATTTATTTAAAGGAAGCAGGAAGGTATTTGTTGGTATTTGACCTACTTCTGCATACTGGTTACTGCAGTGTTCTGCTCAGGTTTTAATTTGGAGATTTTTTTTCCATCTATTTGCTCTGCAAAGAGCATATCCTTCTATCAGATTTGCAGGTAGCCTTTATCTTCTCTCTGTACGCAAGTTTTTTGCTTTATGGTAAGGGAAATCAGTGTGTGTAAGAGCCCATGTACGTCCGCCTGGCACTTGCACCTCTGGTCCCAAGGCAGAGGTGTGCACAGCGGCTGTTTGTGTGCTGGCAGTGGCACGGCAGCTGACAGCCCACCTTTAATCCCACGTAGCTCTTTGTAGATTATCAGCAAGCGCCGTAATTAGTGTTAATGTGGTGGAGGAGCTTGTTCAGATTTAAAGTTCCTCTGGGCAGGAACTATTGCTAGTTTTCTGGTTTGGTGCAGGACCTAGCAGTATGGCAGCCCAGACCTACCAGCACTTCTGAATGCGGATGCAGTAACTATTGCCAAGGTCACTGTAAAACTGCACAGCTTGCGGGCTCAGCTGATCCTGATAATACTCCTTTCAAGGCGTTACTGACTTTGAAGTCTAGTGACAGCTGAAATACCCAAGCTGCTAACTATTTTACTGGTGACAAAAACACACAGGAAAAACAAAGTTCCTGTTGGTGTAGGCTCTCGCTTGTGTACGGGAGGAAGATGCAGATACGTGTCTGGGTTGGGTTTTTTGCCCTCCAACTACCTCTGTTTGCATAAAGGATTATTGATTGTTATTGGAAATAATGGATGATAGCTCTTTATAGCTTTTGAGTGGCATACAGAGTGCTCTTGTTCCTCTCCCAGTAGAGCAGCACCTACTATACTACTTCTATGGCATGCTTACGTGCTTTGTCGCTTAGGTTGAAGATTTCAGTTTTGCTCACAAACTGTACGGGCTACACGTGAATGCAGTGGCATTTCTGTTTTCCCGGTCTGCATTTTAAAAACCAGCAACCTTGTTGAATTACCTTTCCCGTTTCCAGACAGGCAGAGTCAAGCACTTGGAGATTGTTCGTAGAAAGATGATTTGGTGTCTGCAGATTACTTTTCTATGCTGGGACTACAGCTGCAGTGAAGGGCTTTAATCTGGTTTTGATGTTTAAAAAGTGTGGACTTCCTCCTCTGTGAGAGAGGCAATACAATTAGCAAGGTATAAATGTTGCAAGTACAAGGCCAAGAGCTGTCTTATCTCCTCATTTGCAGAAAATTACATCACATCACTTCTTTTGCTGCTGAGATGTTTGGCTACTAATCAATAGATGCGCTCCCCCTACGGCCTAGGTTGCAGCATGGGGAAAATATCTTCTTTTCAGTTCTGTGCTGGTACAGTATGTTCTGGGTCAAAGATCATTTTAACTGTTCAGCAGAACAAAATAATAGTGGTTCATTATGCAACAACGGTGGGTTTTTTCCTGGAATTGGTGGCTAAGGAAGAAAACAACACCCATTTTATTCAGAACAAAATTGTAAAAGCTGACATGAAAGTTGCTTTGACCCATGCCAACTGCACAATTAATTCAAAGTTGAAAAGTGTGTGGTGTTTTTAATTAATAGTGTTATCTCGAATCCTTTGCTAGTTCTGAGTGGAGGGAACAACGTATAGGGAAAAGGTGCGAGGAGAGCTGTGTCGTCTGGGACACACCAGCTCCCATTCTGCTGCAGTATTGCTCAAACAATTGGATTAAGAACTTTCCATTATTAACATCCCAATTTGAGCATAAAGACTGAGTTTTATCAAGCTTGTTCGGTTGCGTCTGTGCAGTACGGGCTGGCTGTTCAGACTAAGTGTACCAAGTACCCATCCGGACAGCTTCACCCCTGCGGGCCTGCGGTGCTTCTGGGGTGTCTCCAGAAGACGAGAGCTGGTGGTGTGGTGAGCCCACTCCTTCCAAAAACCGCTTAGGGAGAAAACATCAAGCAGATGTACCAGTGTAGCAAGAATTTACTGAATTCGGATGGGAAGGGAGAGGTGCTTTTTAGCAAGCCTGTGTACGGCCCAGGAGGCGTTACGAGAGGGCTGTCAGGAGCTGCTGCTCCCCAGCAGCACTGGTGCAGCCCACAGCCCTCCTCTCGCCTCCGCTTCTGCTTCCCAGCGCCGCTGCTCCCTGCTGAATGATTTCTATGGCGCTGGCAATTCTTTTATCCAAGGGTTTTGGTCTGCATGCTGCTGTTGTGCTCTAAACCCATCTTTTTTTTGGTTTTTTTGCCTCTTCTCCACTTGGTGCATCTTTCTTGCCAGGGCTATCATGTTCTGCTGTGTGCTCAGGGTAAAACCCATATTTGTGTTTCAGCACAGTATGCCTCTGGCTGTCCCCAGCCTGCTACAGGGAGGGTGTGCTTGGCTGTTATAACAAGGCAAGGTAGATGCTTCTGACAAAACAAACAACAGAAACACACGCACCCCCCAGAATAAAAGTGTCTTTTTGAACTAAGTTGCATTTAGCCTTACAATGATTGGTTTTATGAAGGAAATCTGCTGATCTGCGTAAGGGTTTTATGGCACGATGCAGTTCTATCTGGAGCAAAGTGCTTAAGGGCTTTCTCTCCTAGCAGCCTATTTCTTGTATCTTCTCTTTCCTGCCCCATACGTTGCACCAATTGCTTGTGCTTGCTCACAAAGGTGAAGCAAGTATTGCCACATGCCCAGGTTGGCCTGTTTTTTTTTTTGTCAGCGCTGCACGTCTGTAACCGAGAATCTTCCTTTCCTCCGACTTACAATGCGGACATGTTGTTGAAGCCGTGGGGATTAAGCAGATGAGTGGGGTAAGAGGAGGTAAGAGCCAGGTGACTGCTCAGCACACAAAGCAGCAGTCACTGCACACTGACTGCTTACGCATTGTCAGACGCTTAGTGGGTGTCGCAACCAGATGAATCGCCCCGGCAGGCTTTCCAGGGAGGTGAGCTGCTGGGCTTAGGAGTTCCTAGAAGGCTCTCCCATTTCTGTAGGGTACGTAGGATGTAAGTCAGCACAAAGATGCTCAAGGGGAATGACAGGATTAATTGGCAAGGCAGTCTGGAGGCGGCTTGGTGTAACTAAGGCAGAAGTGGGGAATGATAGCCCAGTATTGTATTATAATTGACAGGTAGGGCAAAGCTGGGCTCTGAAAAGTCTTAAAGGTGAAGAACAAGTAGTTTGTGTTACTGTTGGATGCAGTCAAGGAAGGGGAGCCAGTGCAGCCATGGAAAGCATGGGGGAATGGTCTTTTGAGGCTGGTGTGCACGCAGAAGCCGTAAGGAGAGCTGCATGACAACAGTGGCCCAGCTCGAGTTTTGGTAGAGCTGGCAAAGAGCTGGACTTTGAAGTGCCAACTGGAAAGGTGTGGTGGGCACGCCTGGATTAAAGACGGCTCCATGTTACTGCCCTGAGGGACGGGAAGAGCATTCAGCAGCAACAGAGAAAGTTGCTCATGCACAGGTAGAAGCACTTCTCGTTCCTGCTGCAGGGGAGCCCATCCACAGCAAGCTAGGTATGGGGTCCCTGCTTAGGGTGGGGTTCAGGCTTGGCCTGAAGCAAAGGCAAGGCTTTCAGAGGCACACATCAGATGCAGCTGCTTAACGGCTGTGCTAACACCCTCGGAAGCTACCATTTGCTCTGGAAACGCTCTACCTGTTGTGGTCGGGAAGGAGGAAAAGTGTTCAGCCCATTAACAGACTGTAATGAGGTGGATGTGTCCCCCTGCACGCGCAGGGCTGAAATGGGAAGGGTGGCTAGAGCTGACTATTTCTGCGGAGGCCGTTCGCTTCACGTTCTCCCTCACACAAGGAGCAAGCCATGGACACGCCGGAGCCACATCTGAGGGCACACGTAACTGGATTTTGAATGTTTGCAGGGTCTGTGGCATTCTGTTAGCCGGGCACAACTCGATTTGCGCAAGGCTTTCTTGAGGCAGAGGGATGCCCTCCTGAAGCAAAGCCTCCTCTATCCCCAGGCAAGAAAGGAGCACGTAATCTCGGCCGTGCTGTAGTTTGAATCTGTGCATGAGGAGCCCTGAAAAATACTCCTATGTTAAGTGCTTTACTGCTGGAGTGAGAAGCAGTTTCTGGGAGCTCTGACTTGATTAGGTTAAATTAGCTTTTTTTGCTTTCCCAAAATAACGTACAAACAAGCGTGAATATTTGTCCCTTTGTGGTCAGTGGTTTCTCAGTGCATGCCCGCATCGCTCAGCCTCCAGCTCTGAGCTGCCGCCAGTCTTGCATCCAGGATGTCCTCTGTGATCTCCGTGGGTCTCTGCTCCTCTGTGCATGTACGTCACAGGAGACGGGGGGAGGTTTCCCCTTTTTTCCTTCTTTTCTTTTTTTCCCTCCATTCTTGAGTTTTCTTTTTTCCTTCGTGCATTCCCTGGGAAGTGGTCAGGTCTGTTCTGCAAAGAGGCATGCTGCTGCCAGTGCAGCTCCTGTGCCCGAGCTCTGCCATCTCCTGTGTCGGTCGGATGTCTTGCACCTCTTTGTTGGCAGTGCCCGAGACCGAGCAGGATTTCTGCCGCTGAAATCCAAGGGCAGAGTGGTGGGATCCGCTGGAGCGGACTGGTGATGTGCACGGCCAGTTAGAAAGTAGGAGTGTCCAAGCTGTACAGAAATACTGAATTGTCCTGGGTTGGAATGAAGTTGGTAACAATTAGGGCTTGTTTATAATTTCAGTACTATATATATATGCAAAATAGCCTTTTAAAGTGGGATTTGTACTTGAGCATCATGTTCTTTGGAAATGAGTACAAAGATGAGCAATTGTACAATTCCAGTGAATGAATTCATTTACCTCTTTTTTTTTTTTTTTTTTTTAAATCAATCTCTACAGAATGGAAATGAGATACACAGAGCAGGGAGAAAGGAAAGAAAGGAAAGCGTGGATAAAGGTTTTGAAATAGTTGGGTGTTTGGCTGTTTAAGTCATAAAAATCCCAAGATCTGGTCTCCCAAACGCAGCTCTAGTTCAAGAGAACAATTAAAAATACTGATGTTTCAGATATTATTTAAGAGAACTGTAACTATCCAGAATAATCTACATTTAAGGGGAAGGAGAATAAAAATAACCTTGCTTCCTGATTAAAGTAAATGAGAATGCAGGGATGGAAAACAAACAAAAAAGAGTAAAAAGACCCCAGAAATCCTTTAAGTTTTGCTTAAAGTTGCCATGATGCAATACAGCTCTTAAAAGAATCTCAGTGTTTGCTCTTTTTTTCTAAAATGAGGCAAAATGTGCAAAAATTTCAGTATTCACAAGAAATCGTCACCAGATAACTTGATTGATTGCAGGGGAATCTTGTTTTCTTGTGTTTTTAACTAATTTCCACCTAACTGTGAGCAAACAACATTGAGGCAGATACCATAACTGCGTGGTACGCAGTCCTCTAGACTTCGTCATCAAACCAAGAGCGTGGCCGTTACGCGCATCTGCGTGAAAATAAGTGTGGTGCTGCTAGGGACTGCACGCTGTTGTAAAGTCCAGCCATTATTATTTGGAAATTTGTATTTCATGTTTTTACTTAACAGGTTGGGATAGTGGTGACAACAGTTTCAAAGCAAAAGCAAGCCAAGAAACGCGTTCGGAAACTAGTTCTTCATCGAATGAAAGAAGTCCTCCCTTCTCAAGGTAAAGCTGTTAAATCCTTTAACATCTGAAACGCTTCTGTAGAATGAGAAACACTGACAGAAAATTACTGAAGCTCTGATTATTTTCTTTTTTTCACATGGTCTAGGGTTAAGGTTCGTGTTTACGTTTATCTAATAAACCATCTTATTGGTACACCTTAGAAAATATTTGTGCCAAAGCCAAGTATTGTTTTGCAGCTGTTGTTTTCTCATTTTAAGACTCAATTGACATCTCAGTGAACCACAAATTAGCGTGTACAGCTGCTCTCAGTAGGGCTACTCAGGGGCCAGACAATAGGAGTTGTCAGGAGAGGGGCAGACATAAAACATAAAGTCTTCAAGAAATAAAGTGGTGGGTTTCTTCTCCATATATCCGAGAAGTAAACTAGCTGTGACTGGATAACGCCTGTCATGGGCTCGGGGTTTGGGGGGGGGGGGTTGTATTTGATACCGGGGTATTTATAGCATGCCTTTCTTGCTTTCAAATAGAGTATATTTAATTAATGGCCTTACATATACCTAAAGGGCGCAGTTTGTTCTTTTTTTTAAAAAAAAAAAAAAGAGAAAAAAGTTGGTGTGTGGTGGTGTTTTTTTAAACTGCAGCAGTTCCCTTTGGGTCCCTGAGCAGTTCTGTTGGATGTTCCTTGTATTCTTCATTGGCATGTAACAGTAATCAAACAGCAGCAATCAAATTAGTCGTCAAGAAGTGGCAGAAAATAGGCTGTAACACAGCCATCTCATGAAATACTGGCTGGGCTTTAGATCCCTATCTGCTCTTACTGCAACAGCCCGGCAAGTGGGTGCTGCTGCTGCGCAGCTCCTGGTCTGAAAACTGCCGTCAGCAGCACTCGGGAAGAGACTTTAAAGCATTTTCATAATTTTTTAACTCCTGTTTATACGGCGTCTTTCTGTAGCTTTTTTTTTATGCTGTTATTGATGAGGTCAGTTCCAATTTTGCAAGTGTTCTGCATTTTGTGTTAAAATCACAGTATTTCTGTAATTCTTCGAGTACAGTAAATACAAGCTGTAATACAATATCGATGAATGGCATTCACGCTTTTGTTTAGGATTAAGTCTTATAGTCTTATGTTCAAACTCTTTTTTCTTTTTTCTTTTTCTTCTTTTTAAATTTTCTGAAACTTTGTTTGAGGTTTCAAACCATACAACCTAATGCTCCTATAGATGAATTTTTAAATGCTAAATTTTAGTCATTCAGGACAGGAGGAAGAGAAGGATCGGGCCCTAAAGAACTTGCTTACAGGATCACTGCTAAGCATCTGAATAAAATATGTATAATTTAAAATGAACTAATTTTTTTTTCTTAAAAAAAAGTCTCCAAGCTTTTCCCGTTGGATGTTGCACTGCTCGCTAATAATGCGTTTGGCGACTTCTGCGTTTTTCAGATGCTGTTCATATGGCATACTTTTTTTTTGCTGTTTTTTTTCCAATTCTTATTTGTGATAGATTTTAAAATAATTCACTCTGCCCTATAATTTCATGCCTTCTAGTGCTGAGAGGCAAGCGCATTTTGTGCAATGATACATGATGATGCTGCTTTAAAAGAAAATAATCTCTTACAACGGCTTAAAGTTAGTTTTTCTAAATGAGTCAAAAAGAATGCAGCCTTCTAAACACGAAGTTGTTTAACAGCCCTTGCTTTTGGGCACTTGGCCTCGCTCCGCAAAGATGGAGAGCGGCAAAAGCAGCGAGGAAGACGGAGAAATGGAAAGGCCGGCTGGCCGCTTGCTTGCGGCCAGGACGCAGTGCAGTTTCTTCGCCGCTCGCATTGAAGCGCTCCACTTACTGCAGTCACTTCTCGGGCTTTATTGCTTTTACAAGTGGTCTCGAAACCCACTACTTGAGAATAAACATAACTGTGTAGCACTGCTGTGGTACTTTTTATAAATTCTTCTTTGCTCCGTTTTGTCACTGAGCTGATGAGTGACCTCGCAAAGGACCCTGCTGGACCTAAATAAAAAAAATGGCTTCCTCTGATGTCCTCCAGACAATAATTATGATGTGCCAGTTAAGCCCAAACTACAGCTGAGGGATTTTACTTTAAAGCAGAGGCTCGGGCGCAAAAATGCATTTATAGCTCTTTGTCTGGCACCTCATTATGTGTGGGCCTGATTCATTAAGTAATTGGTTTGCAGTTGTTTACATGAGTATTAAGGCTTTCTATTCAGCAGCCTTTGAGAGATACATTGTGCAAATGTTGCATGTTATGAATGCCGAATGAGGGGCAGGGGACCGGTGCTATTGGCTAAACACTGCGCGCTGTTGAAAAGCGAGAGAAAGAGATTGGGTGCTGCTTTGCATAGCAATGACTTTCTTAATAAGCTTTACAGATTAATACACACAAGCTATAAAAGATGCAAAGAGATACTCTTAGCACATTTATACATGCTCATTTCACTATTATGGTACTGGAGCCGGGAAGAATTGAGGGCTTTCATATTCGGTTTTTCAGTGCATGTCTTCAGTGCATGAGACTTAATAGAATCCCATGTTTATTGTATTATAAATCACGGGGAAGTAGGCAGATCTGCAACAGTTTATTATTAAAGATTCTTTCAATGTAAATCTTTTTCTGCCATTGTACTTCCTACAGCAAAATCATTTTGTGGTTGAGTGGGGATGAAAGGCATAATGTACGAAGGAGTGAGTCTTAATAGGAAGCTGCTCTCCGAGTAAAGACCACTTGTTCCCTTTTGTTCGGAGGTGCATGCCAGAGCTTCCTCTTCTCCCTCCCGCAAATACTGTCCTGCTCTACCTTTAGCTAGAAAACTACTTTTTCCTGGCTTCACCTGCTTTACCGAGGGGATGTTTACACGCACAGAGATGCAAGTTGCATTTGAAGAGTTGGGGTTCTGCGGCGGAAAAGAGCGTGTTAAATTATACAATTACTCGGGGGGAAAAGGTATCAGAAGCCAGGACGGACTCTCTCCGCCAGAGCGGGCAGCAGGCGATGTGTGTGGCATTTCACGGTCCTGTAGCGATGGATGCAGCCAGTGGAGGTCACTAGCTTTCTGGGTAACTCCCAGTTTTTGAAGCAAGCAGTTTATTTTTCTTTGACTTGTTTGCACTGTCTCGTTTCAAAATAATCTGGAGATTAAAGATGCATTATTGACTGAGACCCAAACAACAATTTTCATTTGTCAGGACATAAACACGGCGTGAAGTATTTTAAACTTCGATTAATCTGTCTTCTGGAAGTAATCCGGTCTGGTCTCTGAAGGCTGGTTTCCAGTCGGAGGCCGCCTTTACCAAACACAGATGTAACGACATGCAAATAAAAGTTGGCAGATTATAATTCATCCTCTTAATTATTCTCGGGGGCGATAGTCCCCGGCGGACCCGCTGCCGCTGCGCTGCAGGCCCAGGTGGGCCGGCCGTGGGGGGGCACTCGGCCTCCGCGCCTGCCCCCCAAAACCGGCCCCGACGCTGCCTGGCTGATGGGGGCACGGACCGACTCCCAGGGCTTGGGGCTGGCGGCCGGCGGGAGACGCGTTTCCCGGGAAATCCAGGGAATGGGGCAGAGCGTGTTCCCAGGCTCCTGCGAGGCACCCAGAAACCAGCCCCGGTCCAACTGTTTCGTAGCCCTGCCGTGCATTCAGTTGTCAAGCCGCTTCTGTAAGCAGCTGGCTGCAAATTCAAGCACGTTTTTCTGATGTTACAGATATTTCTGTGAGCTTTGTTTCCTGCATCTTAACATCCAGCTGTCGCAGAGACAGGAACGTTGTAGTCGTGCTGCTCTACGGATGTTGCTGAGGGATGGTTGTGGGGAGAGGCAACAACATCTACCTAAATCCATTGTCTTTGTAGTACAGAGGAAACGGAGTTTATTTTTGTGGCGATGCCCTGTGCTCTTCCGACACAGCTTCATCGCAGCTGTGATGACATCACAGCGCTGTGATGCAGTCTTTGTGTTAGCGGTTTCTCTAGGCAAGAGTATTTTTTTTTCTTCAGCCTGCTATATCTAAACAGAGAATGGTCTTAAATGTAGCTCGATATAGATCTTTGCATCCTAAAATAAAGGTCATCCTATTTGTAGTGTAATTGCTTAAATTCAATATTATTACTCTAATTCTGGGGTGATGAATGGATTTTTTTTTTTTTCCAGTTCACACTGACTTTCCAGGGCAGGGAATACTTCTGTGATGCCAAATTTCTAGCAAACGACCAGCAGAAAATGACAGAGCCGTCAGGCTTCTGCAGGAGCTGGCAGGAAAGTGTGCGACCGCAGGGGATACCCGGCTGAGACTGCCACAGGGGAGGCACTGCCGCTCAGCAGCCTGCCTCGCTTACCGCCACGAGGCTTAGACGTTTTCGAAAAATGCTTTTTAAAGATGGGTCCACAACTCCGCATCCTCACGTATTGCTGGGGAGAAGCTTCATTGCATCTCTCGCTGAGGGTTAATGAGCACCACCCTGCCAGAAAGAAAGGCTCGATTTGTTTTCGGTGGCGTGCTGCCTCACCGTGCGCGTGTGGGACGGAGGCGCGCAGGTTTCGAGCCTCTGACAAGATTAGCCGGAGTATCACTGCTCCCGAGACTGCTGCACTCTGCGTTTTGTTTGTTTTTCTGATAAAACCTGGCATTTGGGTGGTGGTTTTTTCTCTTGGCGCCCGGGTGTTTTTTGGTGGTTTGTTGGTTTAATTTTTCCTTGATGCTTGGGTAGTTTTCTTTCTGTCTTTTTTTTTTTTTTTTGGCAACTGGGTGTCTTTTTTCTTTCCTCCTTGGCATTTGGGCATTTGGGTGTCTTTTTTTCACTTGACACTAAAACATAGAGGTTCAACAGGTGCTATACCAAAAAGATACTCAGGCTAAAGGAACCATTTTCTGCTGTTTTTCAGTGAGCCACCTCTATTAACTTTGCTCTTGTTAGTCTGGTATTTTCCTCTTAATATTAATTTTCTTTACAGAGGGAAAAATATTTTCTCAGAGCTTTTTCATTTCTTATTCTTGCAGCATCTTCAATACAAAAAGCCTGTTCCATCAGAGTAAAGGGGAGATTAAAAGGCCCTTTGAAGTTAAACTGGTTTGGGTTTTTTCTTTGTTAGAGCCTGGGTTCAGTTTGGAATTATTTTAGGGAAGAAGCAAATGTGTAAATGGATATCGAAGGGTCACGACGGGGGATTAGTTGAGGCAGTGAAACTGGCCTTACTTCATTTATACTCCTAAAATTTCTCTGCGGAGGTCTGTGTGGTTATTGTGTGCTCAGTATACCAGACGATAACTTTCATGATTGAATTTGCCGATGTCTGAATACGAATGTTTTGCAACGTAGAGGTCTTCTTGCATCTTACCAGCCTTGACTAACTAACACTTCAGACAATTCAAGAATTTTGTTCCCTGTTAGAAGGCTATCTTGCAGCATTTTGCAGGCTCGGTTTGGCGGAGCTGCGATTTCCAATCTGGCCTTTCTGATGTCCTAGCTCCATTTTCCCTATCTCCCCAGGCGTTCCTCTGTGTGCTGACAGCTTTCATGCCAAGCCTTTGCTGACGCCCTGTTCCTCGTCTCTCTCTTTATGGACTGCTGTCTCACACTAACGCCCAGCTCCTGGGGTGCAGTGTCCCAGATCTGTGCTGGTTTGGGGGTGAATCCTACTCTTGGGCGTGGTGGATTAGCCCCGGGAGGATGAACCCCAACAAATGGATGGGTTTTGGTAGAACACAAACATCTGTCTTCCCCCCTCTCCGGTCAGCGTTGACCTTTTTCTTCATGGGAAGCTGGGGTAGAAGAGGGAAGGTTTCCAAACCTTCCTACAGCCATGGTGGTCCTTGTCCACCGTGACTTCTCCGTGAGACTGCTGGCCTTCAGCCAGACCTGGAGCACCTCGCGGTGCTTTGAGTTGTTTAAGAGGACCAAGCTGCACGAGATGCGGGCAGTCTTCCACTGGTGGTCCTGCGCTCCATGTTGTGTGTGGTGGTCCTCAACACGGCAGAGGCTGTGGGCCCAGATGACCAACCCTCTTGTGTTTGATCCGGGCCTGAACCGCAGAGAGAAGTGGAGCAAAAAATCACTTCTAGGGACCTCCGAGCATGGCTGAATAACGCAACCGTACGCCTCCCTTCTAGGCAAGGGGAGGCAAAGCAGCAGGCAGTGGAAGCAGTAGCTGCCAGCTGCCTGATCTTGTTTTACTGAACTACTTGAAGATAAAATGGTTCTTGTGCAGTCTGCCACAGAAGTCACCTCTCGATCTGTAGCTCAGCAACAAGTGGTTTCTCGCTCTACACCCAGGGGAAAAACGATGCAGCCGCCAGAGTTGCAGCCTCTTGAGCACATTTTTATGGGCTAAGCCTGGGATACGTGGAGCACCTCCTGGGAGATGCTGAGGGTCATGAAATCTCACCAAAGTGAACAAGAGTTAAGGGCGTTCAGCATATTGCAGGACTCAACCCAGAGACTCTGACTTAAAATACTTGCTGGAAATACTGTTGAGTAAATGTATTTGAACGAGAAGTTGAAGTGTGGTGTAGCGTAGGGTTTGACTGAATAAAACGGAAGGGCGTTTGGATGGCATGCTAACAAAACGTCAGGTAAACATTTGAAGGCTAACATTTTAAAGTTTTTTACTTATTATGTAAGTTAATTAGTTATGTCACTGATAATACTCTACTAGTAGTGTTACTTGTTACTAGTACTTAAGCCCCAGTTTGGTATCTTGGTTGAACTTTGGCTATGTATAATATTCTATTTCTGGGAATTTTTGTATATCTGCAAAGAGGGAGGCTGTGTGCTAACGGCATTCACAGCTTGTAGAAAAGGAATATGATTTAAACAGTATGCGCTTTCTCTTATTTAAAAGATTCTGTAACATAGGTAGCTGTAATGTATTGAAACTTCCCCCTGCTTTAAGTTCAGCTTTCCAGCTGCAATCCCAAATTCTTACTGAATACAGTGGTATAAGACAAGCAATGAATCAGCTCTCTTTTTTTTTTGTACCTCCTTCACAAATGCCTCCACAATAGTAGTTAGAATATTTTTAACTCCCTGCTTTAATCAATTATATATTACTGCCATGTCTTTAAATGAAATGCAGCAAATTGTATGAAATTTTTGACAGCTGATTGCGTCCTGTTTTGACTGTGGCAACAGCTTCCAACAGCAGCTTGACGTGTGCTTATATTTTACTAGTTCGCACAGTAATGTCACAAGTATCTCCTATTTGATCTTCCTTATTAAAATCAGCTGAAGCTTTATTTTTAGAGCTTATTGCAGGATTGTTAATATAACAGTTAATTCTCCTACATCGTTGCCCCTGTGTGATTATTTCACAGCACCAACACAATACACACGCTACACACAAAAGATCAAAATGATCGCAGCTTGTTTGAGAGATTCAAAAGGGCCTGTGATGCTCTAGACACAAGAGCGGTCATTTAATAGAACAGAGTCGCAACTGCATATACATCAAGGTAGATCAAAGGCAGCCGGGAGATTGCCCATTTACATGGGGCCTGGATGGTGCTATGGGAACCCGGGAGCTGGGCTGCAGGAGTAGCTGGCAGGAAGGGGAATGAGGAAGTTCAGTGAGTGTCGGGGGGGGTGCTTTTATTTTTGTTTGGATTTTTTCTTTACTTTCTTTGCATTATCTGCAAGGCTGCGAAAGATAGATGGAGCTCTGATCCTTTGCACCCTTAATTCACTACTGGTGTAAACCGGCGCTGTTACCAAGGAATGACTCCAGTTCACGCTGCCTGAACATCTGGACCGATGTCCCTGCTGCATGTTAATTTCTCCACCTTTTAGAAGACAGAAAGGTGAAGAAACCCTTGATAAAATAGTTATTGGAAAAAAAAAAAAAGTAGTTACAGAAGTTACTGTTTTGGTTTTGTTCAAACCACCTCACAGGTTTTGTTTTTTTTTTTTTAAAAAGTCGACTTACATTCTTTTAATTTTGTGACATTGTGCTGATTATTTGAAACCCTTCTCTTTTACAGGACTGAAACCAGGAAGGGAATGGTAACTGCTATAAAATC
Organism: Gavia stellata; assembly: GCF_030936135.1. NCBI lineage: Eukaryota > Metazoa > Chordata > Aves > Gaviiformes > Gaviidae > Gavia > Gavia stellata. The sequence continues at coordinate 12,638,525 of NC_082616.1, read as the reverse complement.
CAAAGGTAAGAAACCAATGTTATGCTACTTAAAATCGATGTTTTTCTAAGTGTAATTTATATTGTAGAAAACCTCTAAGGACAACACTATAGAACTGTGTAAAATATGGGCATAAGGAGATGGGAAAGCATGGAATTTCCCTGCCTCAACACAGGAGCCAGCAAATAGTTGACGATGACAAATTCTGGACCAGAGAGGACACATTTCATAGGGCATACAGCATGGAAGGAGTAGCGATCTTTGCTTCAGGGTTTAAATCAAACAGTAGGGAATAGCAGGTAAAAGAAAACCCAGAGAAGGAAAAACCTGATGTTTTCTTGATCTTCCCTGTGAAATACAGGTTGCAGAAGCAGATGGGCAGCAGCACGTGTGTTTGCAGTTACACTAGGCAGGCGCACAAAGGTGCCCGAGCACCTGGAACAAAAAATCTGGAACCATTTTTTTCCACGAGCAGGCAGGCTTTCTTTTAAATTGGTGTTTCGGCCCTGCGTGTTTTCATTGTCCCCTGCATTTCATTTTTCTCTTTTAACCACCGTAAGGACCACCAGTGTCTGAAGTCACCTCTGATGGAGCCTCCCATAAGCTAAGTCAGTGCTGGGAGCAGGGAGCTCTTTGCCTGGAGCTCAGCTTTAGGCGCTATGCTGTCCTGAACGGTACAGAACACATTTTAGAGGTGTGGCATCTGAGCTGACGTAGGGATGCCATAAACGATGGCTGTTTTGGCGCCATTTGAAAGGCCTCTCTCACATGCCCAGCCCCTTTCCTTCTCCACTGGGGAGTTTTGTTTTTTGGAGCCTTTCAGCGTGTTCAGCCTCTTCCCAGGTGTTCGGTGTGGGAGCGAGAGCAGGGTGCGGCCGGCGCCGCTCTGACGTTCCCGGCTGAGCGCAGCCCTGCAGGCCAGGGGGCCAAGGATATAGGATGAAAGATGCAGCTGCTGCATTTGTAGATAAGGTGTTTATATAGCTTGTGCCATCAAAAGCATTGAACGCATTAACAGTGCCTCAGTTGAACATGAGCTGGAATTTCTGTATGAGGTATGTATGACAGCTTTCCTCTCTCCTGCTGCCCGAGTCCCTATTTCTGAGTCCTACGCCTCATTTGGGGCATTGCGGCTATTGCGCTGACCTTGGAGAAGCAGCAGCCCTCTGGAAGTGGTCTGAACAGGCAGACAGCACAGCTCTGTGACTGTGGGCTTGACTTACGCTTCCCCACGTGTTGTGCTTTTTGCTTTTTTTTGGCGGGTCAAATTACTTTACCTATTGAGGAATCTCTCAGGCACTCCAAATTAAAATGTGGTTGTTTATTTCAGTGAAATTGTTTGCTAATTCCCAGAGCTGTTTGTTAAAGCCATGCAGTTCTTCGAAGTCAGTCTTGCCTGTATTTGAGCCTATCACAAAGTGATCCTTTTTTATTTGTGACGTCATTGCCATTTTTATGCCAAGTCTGTGATGTCATGGTCCAACTGTGACTTCACCGCAGGGTCAAGTAGAGGGAGAAAGTGGAACATAATAGACAAAGCTGTAATTCAGGCAGCAGCTGGTCAAGTGAATTGCTTGGAGTGGCAATGTTCTCTCAAGCTACCTTGAGGCACAATGAAGTGGGACCTCTGAATGAGCCCGCTGTTTGGCCACGGCAGCTCCCTTCCCAGAGACCACGACATGTTGACAGCACGCTGTATCGGAAACGCACACCTAGGTCTTGCGGTCTTCAAAACTCTGACCTTTGTAAGCCATGGTGTCCGTCTGCCTCCAGAGACCTGTAAAATGATCATGTCTGTGACATCTTTTCCATGTGTATGTCATTTATTTTATAATTCTTTCTTTTTTCTCCTCTCCCTCAGCTTTTTGGGGCGAATCTGACGACAGCAGCTCCGAGATTGAGGCTGCTTTGCGCCCACAAACTCACAGCACAGAAGCAGACGAATTTGATGACTTCTACGATTAAGATTCCCCTGCTCGCTTTTGGGAAGAAATAAACAATATCGTCCTGTACATGTTGAGAGTGGCGCTGTCTAAAGTGCAGCTCGTCACTTTATAGTCAAAGAAACTTTAAATACAAAATAAATATTACTCAGTACTATACACAGCCTCCTTGTACGTGTGCATTCTCTTAACTGCCAAGTGTTTTCCTGATCTGATGGCCATCCTGCCCCATGAAACTGAGCCTTCTTGCGATATATTTGGTTTTGGGGAATAAATGAAGATACGTCCTGAGATGTCCACTTGCTCTGAGATGCTAGCGCAGTGCTCCCTCTTTGAGCATTATCACCTCGGAGGGTGGTGGAGGCTGGCTATAAAACAACCCCCTCTTCAGGGAAGCTGCTGGGTCCCTCCATACAGTGTCCCATTTCTTCATTAGTGGGGCTGGGCGCTGCTTGTCTGCGGTCAGTCTCCGGCTCACGGCGCGTGTCTCCCGCCCGGTGCCGGCAGGAAAGGTGCAGGACGCAGCCGGGTGACAGGTAACCCTTCCGCGTGGCAACAATGGACAGGAGGTCACCGCTGAGGCATCAATTAGTAGTGCTCTGGAATCAACAGCAGTATTTAACGGCCACATCAGCCTCGTCTCTGTTTTGCTGGAAGCTGCTCAGTAGTGCCGCTTCCTGCACCTGCCCTGGCCACTGCTTTTGTTGCACTGTGAATGCAAAGACCGTCCTCTTCTGATGCTCGTATGTATTCTAGTATTTTGACTACAGAGCTAGATGTGGTTTTGAAAAAAGACAGCAAGGATTCTGGGTATGCATACATATGCTACTCAGGGCAGGCTGGCATGTTTGATCTTTATCTTCTTCTGCAACAGATCAAGAAGAAGAAATGCATAAAATGTACATTTCTAATTCAGCGCATTTTGGAATAGAGCAGCATTTACATGCGGTGAGCCCCAGTGATTTTCTGCTTTTACGTGCTTTGTAAAATCCATGCTGGCATTGCTGTATGGACATCACAGTAATTGGATGACTCTAGGAGCTTCATGCATTTTTAATTTTCTTCTTTTAATTCCTTTTATCTAAAATTAAGTTCATTAAACATGAGATTTTCTTTCGAAGGGAGAAACCAGGGGACATACTAAAAAAAAATAAAATCTGTTCATAATTACAATAAGTTCAAAAGCAAAAACCAGCACCCCAATTAAACTCCACTGCAAAGCAGTACTGCATCTTTGAATACAGGCACCAATCTTTGGGGCCAGTCCATCAAAAACAATTTTAAAATGGTGACAATATTGAATTTAATAAAAAGAGCGTGTAGTCTGAGGCACGCTGGAGAATATGAAATAAAGGCTCGCAGAGGGCTTGAAAATGAGAAGAAACCCTTAGAACAGATGTCTGCTGGCTTGCTTAATCTCGTGGTTTTCAGTCTGACGTTGGCAATGCTGCAGCATCGAATGTTCCAACAATTGGAAAATCAGCTGCACGAAGGACAGAGCTGGGTGAGCATATGACCAGGGCTGATGTCATATGAAACAGCCAGACTAGACTAAAGGACTAAAGCTGGGCTTTGCTGAAGGCTTTAACATCCTCCCCCACTGTGCCGGGGCTTCTGTGTCCATTCGACCACCGGCTATTTTGGGTTAAGGTTCCTGCAGTCCCTCCCTTCAGAGGCTGGCTAGCTGATACAGCCTCCGCCAGAAAAACAGCAAAGATCCCTCTGCCCTTCCCAATTTTTACCATGCTGGCTCCCCATGTCCTGTGGGACCACTGCCCCATGGAGAAGCCCCTGTGCTATGTGATGGGCAGGTTGGTCAAGGGATGGGAGGTGCGTGGAGAGGAGGAGGAGAGGAGAAGGCAGCCCATGGGACCACAGGAGGTCCCCTGCTTCCCAAAGCAGGAATTCCCATGTGCCAGACGATGGTGTGAGCCGTGCCAGGCTGCTGGATAGGGTGGCACAGCTCCCAACTCTTCATTGCTATGGCCAACCTCAGTTGATGCTTGGATATCAAAGCCCCGGAGGGCAATCACAGGACCGTCCTGCAAACTGTAACACTTGAAAACAAATTCTGCCATGGGATGGCAATAGGACCCGTCATGCTGCTGCTCTTGGTGGACCACCAGGTAGGTTTAGGGGCTCCTCAATAGTCTTCTCCTAGCAGCATGTTGGAGGTTTATTTTCCTTTGTGTACCGCAGGCTCAGTGTCACCCAGGAGACCTGTAGCAGAACCAATGTCTGAACCCACCATCTGAGGGCTGGTGCCTGGGTCATTGCTCCTTGCTGCTTTTCTCTGATCATCCCTAAGCTGCAGTAATTCATTCCTGATGGTCCTAGCCATCTGCTAAATGTAAGCTCACCAGTATGTCACACCACAGACAGTCTATTGCTACGTGATTTTCCAGTGAATGTCAGACCAAGGTTCATCTGGAAAAAGTCTCTCTAGCAGCCTGCGCTGCTAAGTGACATTGCATCAAATCCGCGGTGTCTTTGTAGTTTTAAGCTCTTCCTGAGTGATTCCGGGTTCTTGATGTCAGCCCACTTTGTATCTCCTTGCATGATACAAGACGCCCATCATCAGTCTTTGGTGCTTTCTGTTCCCTCAGTCCAGCTCAGCCACAGACGTGCAACTCATGACAGATGACAGATGGCTTTGGGAGCTTCTTCTAAGGCAGTATCTCTCTTTTGGTGTTTAAGCGATAGCCGAGTTCCTCCAGAGCATTATTTATTATACTCTTCTTGCGCGCAGACTCATTAGATGCAAAACATTCTGCCAATCAACTTTAGTCTGCTCCTTCACAGCTGTCATACTGGCAGCCCGAAGATGATGACAGATGATGGTGATTGACAGGGCGACTGTAATCAATACAGCCTTAACAGATTTAAATCAGCATGCCACTCATCTATGGAAAATACTGTAATGAAAAGTCTTCCTGTATTCCTGCTGTGTATGTGCAACAACTTGGTGCTACGTTCTTTTTTCGCATGTCACACGCACACAGTTGTGACGAAACTTCGGCTCATGCCCCTGTACATCTGCTGACAAAAACAAGTTAGCACATTGGGGCTGATAGAAAAACGCTGGATGAGTGCTGTTATCTGGTGAGCCGAAATGGAGTCTGTGTGGGCACGCAGCCCTGACTCCGAGACCCTGCAGAGAGAAGCGTGACATGGTGGCTGTACTCAGGAGAGCTCGGGGAGCGAAGAACCGCTGCTGCCTTCGGCCACTGGCGGGGAAGCCGATGGAGCTGGCGGTCGCTTCCCAGGAGAGGAGGTCGCACTGAGAAAGGAGCTCATCCCCACTCCAAATAGGACGTTTGGCAGAAACTGTTGCTGCTGGTTTTCAACGAGATTATTTTTCTCTAGTGGCAGACTTCTGCTACTGCTTCTTGCACATGAGAAGACTCCGTATTTTTCTGTTGGCTGGTGCACACCTGGCACAACAGCAGCCCTCCCGCTCAGCTGCCTCTGCCTTGCCTGTCTTGTTCTTGCAAAGCTGTGCTTTCATCTACCAAGTACCAGGCACGTTCCTTCACTGAGGATGCCAGGTCATAAGTTTCTGCAGCAAGAGTTTTGCTTTAGGATATTTGTAAGGGCTTGGTTTTTGTTTTGTTTTTTTAGCAAAATGTAGATTGACTTTTCAAGGAAATGTTTGTTGCAGTATTAATTTTTTCAGCTCTTGTTTACGCAAGTAATTATAAGATAAGATGATCATATTTCATTTGCATTTGCTAGTGCCGCCGTCTTCTGTTTTCTTTAGCATTATCAGAAAAACAACTGATTGCCCATCAATACAAACAAAATGTTAATACTAAGCTGTCTTACTCGATACCAAATTCCAGGAGGAGAAGCACTACAATAGGGAACTTCAATCAGGGTACATTTTGTAAGGAACAGATAAAGGACAATCTTTAGCTGATACCACAGATGTGGTGCCAATACAAAGTTGCTGGGGAAATTTATTCAAGTCACAGATTTTATTAAGAGGAGTGACAACAGAAAATGGCTTAACAACAGCTAAGTGAGGCTAAGAATAATGAGAAATACAATATGGGGTTAATTTGTTCTACAGCAAATTAGCAAGGTAGCAAGGTTCCTCTCCCCTCCCCAAATCAGTGGCATTGACTTAATAAGCACTGCTGAGATTTTGTTATTTTTGTTAATGATTCCCAGGCTGCTTTTTCATGTCCTTGCCCCCATCACTGCCCTCCTAATGAAATTGGTGTATAGTGACAGGACACAGCAGAGCAGAGTGTCCTCCTTGTGTTAATCCTGTTTAATACCTGAACATTTAATTCCATTTCAACATCGTCAAATGGCTAACTTAGTAGTATTTGCTTATGCAATGGGCAAAGCGATGGGATGGGGTTTCTTTATGCTGCCTTTTGCGACTGTCACGGATCGCACCAAGTGATTTTACACTCGCTGCTTCTGGCCATGTCCCCTTCGCTTCTGCTGCTCTTCCACCCTCCTGCCAGTGCCCCAATACTCCTTTTAAACCGCTGCCAACAGCCTCCTCTCTCCTTCCGAAGGGGAAAAGGCCTCTTCCAGACCCTCACCCTTCGGCCCGATTCCCTTACTGTGGAGGCAGGCCTACTGGAATTAAAAGCTGCCCCACAGCATTAGCTTTGACAGAGCAGTCATGCCCTGAAGCACTTTTGTCATCTCTCTTCTGCCTAAACCACCCCACATCGGCAAGCTTTTTTTTGTTTTTTTAACAAGGCTTTCTGTTAATTGAAGGCAAGTTTTCACACAGAGCCATGCCTGAGTGCAAGGATGCATGTGGTGCTGCCTGAGACATCAGTCTGGTCTCAGGCCTTTCCCTTCTGCCTGCCTTAAGACTGTCATCTCTGTGCCCAAGGAGCTCCCCTACAAATCTAGGGGCGAGGCGACGCCGCGGGCCCCTCACGGCAGGGCGGGGGCGAGCCCAGGCGGCGGCCCGCCACCTCTCCCCTCACACCGCCATAGCGCCCTCAGCCCCGCGCCTGCGCACTCCCGCGCGCCCGCCTCTAAGATGGCGGTCCCGCCGCCTGTGCATCACGTGACCATCCCCCCGTCGCCGCCGCGGGGGCGCGCGCGCGCTCCCCCATGGTGCTCCGCGCTGCCCTCTGCCCCCGGAAGCGCTGCTCGTCGCCTCGCCCGGCGTCGCCGCCGCTGCCGAGAGCCGCGGTCCGGCCGCCCCCGCTCCGCGCGCCCCACGGCCCGCCATGGGAGTCCCGGCCTTCTTCCGCTGGCTCAGCCGCAAGTACCCCTCCATCATCGTCAACTGCGTGGAGGAGAAGGTGAGGCGGGCCACCCCCCGGTCCTCCTGTCCCGGGACGGGGATGGGCCCTCCGACGGCCGCCCCGAGACTCCACGGGGCTCAAGGAGAGGGGGGAGGCCGAGGCCGGGGTCAGGGCAGTTTGGGAAACGTTACCTGCCGGTCCTTAGCGCCTGCCCGTACTGTGCTGCCTCCAGCCCCACTTTCTTGGGCGCTCCGGGTGCCTTTTCAAGGGGGTTTTGGGGTTTTTGTTTTGGTTGGGGGGGGGGGGGGTGTTGTTTGTTTGTTTGGGGGTGTGTGCTTTTTAATCTCGGTGAAAGCGGCCGGTGTCGAGGAGAAGTTAACGCGCCTGCTTGGTTTTCACTCGGGTGCGTGAGCGGTTCAGTAGCTTGTGGGGGAATGAGCTTTGGGAGCCTGGAATCGGGTTTATCCCACAATTTTTTAGTTTTCAGCCGGCTGATGGACATGCGAGCTCTTCCCGGCGTGGTGGCCTCTGCCGTTGTGTTGCTTCGGGCAGAAAGAGTAGGCTTTATGAAAGTGTTTGGCAAAACTGATGGCGAATAGGGAGTAGTGGGGATACTTTTTGCTGTTTGTTGTTTTGTTTCTGTGTATGTTCTCTGTAGTCCTTGCTTTTCAACAACTTTTTTGTAAATTAGAAGCTGAAGCAAGCTTTAGGACTTGTTGAAAACAAAAGTGAAGCTGTCTGTCTTGAAAAGAGTAAGGAAATTCAAGTGTAAATGGTTAAAAATACTTGTGGGTCGGGAAACTCATCTGTCTCTGTGAGACCACCCTGTTTGCAAGTTCCATGATCTTGCTCGGGATGTGGGCTCCTGAAAGCCAGTGCCAGCACAAGGGTGAGGGCAGGAGTGAGATGTTTGAGAAGGAACTGCGCTGTCCTTAGTAGCTGCATGGTTTTATGTAAGATTAAAATGATATCTTGGTGTCTGTATTGTCATATGCTTCCCTTGGGCTCTCATTCTCATAGCATTTAAATACTTATGAGTTGTATCACTTTTAGGTTTGGGGTTTTTTTTGTCAGTCTTTTCTTTCATGTATTAGTCTTTCTGCAGCTTCATACTTTGATTTTTTTTTTTTTTTTTTTTTTTTTTTTTTTTTAGTGCATCCACCACATCTACCAGCACAGGATATCATGCTTGCACCCCAGGCTTAAAGCAAGTCTGTAGTTGTATTCTTTAACCTTGAACAGCTTCAGCTTTTTTTTGTCCCATTGCTGGTATTTTCTAGTATAGGAGAAATATCTCGTGCCCAAACAGGGAGCTGATTTTTTCCAAAGACATCCTCTAAAATCTGGCTTTTCATAGCAACAGAAGATGCTTTTTGGTGAAGACTTAGTCCCAACCTAGCTGCTGGCCTTCACAGGTGGTCTTCACTAACCCACAACTTTTAGTAGATACGGTTAGTTGTTGCTTTAAGCTGGTTGGTCTCTGTGTTTGTGTTTATTCTTTCTCTTGCACCAGCACTGAGGTCTGTGTGGTTATCTGGGGAGACCTTTCTAGGAAGTAATGCAGCTGAAATAATGTTTGTTTATATGTTTTTACTAGGCTGGTTCCTTTCTGTACATCACTGCAGCCACGTGAATCCTAAGGGACGCGGTAGGAGGTGGAAGGTGACAGGGAGGACTGGGGTGTCTCCCTTCAGTGACAGCACAGGCTTGCATTGGATTTGAACAGCTGCACTGTGGTAGCTTTACAGTGCAGTGAACACGGCACATTATTCTCTTCAGGGCTACCTTAGCCAAAGTTTGTCTGAGAAGACAAACTCTTGAGTTCATGCTTCACAAACTGTTTTTCCTGTATGCTTTTCCAAATAATTTGTATCATCTTCTGTCAGGTTGTACTAGCTGCGTTCCGCTCTTCTTAGTAATGCTGTTTTTGCAAGTTCATGTCCCTGCTGCTGAGCATGTGCTGTGGCTTCTGCCTTTTTGCTACCTCCTATCCTTCCCTGGGAGAGACGCGCCTCACATTTGGGAAACACTGTGCTGTGAAGGAGATAGAAATGTGTGGGCAAGGTAGAGAAGATAAAGGAAAAGAGAGTAAAGTGACTGAATTATGTATTGACACTGGGGGTTTTTTTGCCCGCATGTATTACCTGCCTGCCTTCAGCAAGATTTCAGTGTATGTGAATGGTGGGCAGATCAGTTTTAGTATTCAGTTCTTGTTACAGTCAGGGTGTTTTTGGGTTTCAAATTCAGGTTGTGAAACAGAATCATAGATTTGGATTAATCAAATGTTGCGCAGTTAAAACTGTGAGTTACTCTTTTGCTTTTATTACCGTTGTGGTTTCAGTTCGCCTCTCTCAGCATGAAAGAAGCTTATTTATGAAGTTTATTTTACCTGTAGCTGCAAGAAGTGAATTTTTTACTCCAGTGGATAGATAAGATTTGAGGATTTGTCTGCCTGGGGGAACTATTGTAGAAAGAGATGGTTTGTGGCTTTACAAATATAGCTTATTAGCCACTCATGAATGCTTGCTCTGGAATAAGCTGTTGGCAGCTAGCAGTGATTGTTCTGGTCGCTTTACTAAACTCTTGGTTTTTTGTGTCTCTGATCTATTTTGAGGATCTGGGTAACCCTCAGTTTAGAGGGCTTTCAGGGACACTGTGTCATGATCGCGTCTGCCAGGGAAAAGTGGGTGGCAAAGGTGTTGGGGTGGAATTGGAGAACGATGTGTCTCTACCAGCTACACATATTGGGCACACGACTGTTGACAGGGCATTTGCCTTCTCCCAGCTGGGCTGTGGATCTTCAGAGAACTGATGTCTAAAGGTGTGTGCACATATCCTACCTGTTGTCTTCAACTCACACCGGTTGATTTGCTTTATCCCATTTTCACCAAAGCGGGGAACTTGCAAAGTTGAACAGTTTGGTCTTTTGCTTATAGTCAGCGTCACAACCGGCTGTACGATCCAAGCCTTTCACTCACCAAATCCCCCTTTCCTTCATTGTGTCCAAGGTTGACTTGCGTGTATGAACATCCATTCCAGTGGTAGTTAGACTGTGGAGACAGCAGCTCTGTCGGTTATCTGTCATGTTTATGGCCATGCTGGCAAGATAGCCTCAGCACTCAGTAACAGCAAAGAGCCACGAGGTGAAGTTTAGTTGTGATGTTTTGAAGCAGTGTTCTTCTGATCAAAAGGGTGCAAGTAGAGTTTTGGCAATATAAAGTAGATTCTTTTACAGGTTTGTCTTTACTGTGAAGGGATGTTTTACGTTTTTGTCTTACAAGCTTGTCCAGTGTTTTCTGGATAATACTTTAAGATCTGTCTATTTAAAAGCAGTCACAATTTAAATAGCAAATATATCTACAATCTATAACAATTAAATACAGTTTTCTCTAAGAGTAGAAGACTTATCTTTTTCATCACATTTGTAAACATTTAGATTAATCTTTATTTAATCTAAATTGCTCTAGTGTTCAGGTAAAATAAAGGCTTATATAGTCTTGGGTTTACTGAGTTCGTGATTGTATGTCTTTTTTTTAATAACCGAGCTTGTAATAGCAAATGTTCTTTATTAAAAGGAAAAATATGACATAAAATAACTAAACAGATCCTGATGTCCTTATCCATGTTGCTTTGTTCCAACTTGAGAGCACGTTGGAATTACAGTAAGGACAGCACATGGATAAATCATATTCATTACAATTTTTTATATTAAAATATGGTCATAAATTTGAGAGCGGACTAGGACAGTAGTGAGAAGCTGTAGTTTGTCATACTGTAGATGAATTTAAACTTCTCTCACAATGTAATCAGCTCTATGTGTATTTTAGGATTGCTTATAAATCTCTCTAATCAGAAATTTTGTATCTCCCGGTAGCTTGTCTCTTTGAAATATTAAAAAGTTGATCCTTGTTCTCTTACCTTGCTAGATTATTTCTTTTTCTTAAATCTGATTAATCTTCTTCTTAAGCTGAGCAGGAAGAATAAGAGGAAGATCTTGAAGATAACGTAAAATCCAGGAGAGAATATTCTTAATCAAATTCATATGAATTAATAAAGCTGCAACTAAAGTATCATATTTGAAGATCTATTTTCAATGGTTTCAAAAGAGGCTATAGATTAAAAGTGAACCGTTTAGTTATATCACAAGAGATATCACTCCCAGATACTTAAACCGTTTACAAGGCTGTTACATTAAAAATCTGATAGGTTTGTGAGGATGTAATGGTAAAGTTGCTGACATAGCAGTATGCAGATGAAAACTGAATGGCTTTCAAAGCCATCTGAAAGAGATCATACTTATTTTGCTTTACCTTTAAGACTGAAAATAAGATCTGTGACAGGGGCAGTTTTATTTTCCATGTCACATAGATTTAAGCCTTTGATATCTTCAGAGTCACAGTCAGCTCTGGCAAGAGGTTTGATGAAAGATCAAGTAGAACACAAGGCAAGCTTCTCATCCCGTTATCTGATGTAAACCAGAATGAATACTCTTCTTGGTCTTGGTTGCCCACAGTAACTTTATTAGAACTGCAAGCTACAGTACAGTGTTTGCACCTGACAACTAGTTTCTGCCAAAACCATGTGATTTTTGTGTGTGTGTGTTCTAGAAAGTTCAGTAAAGGAAGCAAACAGTGGTCGAGATTTCATCTGCCAGGATTTTACTAGTTTGGATGAATATGTAAGAAAGGTGTGAATTAGCAGAAATTTCACGTGTTTTAAAGAAGTGAAATAGAGGGACTTAGTGTTCAGTTATTTAAAAATTACTTCACAAAATTGCCCTGAAAGAATTCCATACACCTATAACTGCGACAAATGTAAATACCAAATAAAGACTTACTTTACTTTAGAGGTTTTAATTTTTGCCTTTTAAGACTGGGATAAGTTCAGCTAGTTCCATTGCTCCTCCTAGCAGGAAAATTTTTGGTTGATGGTACAATCGCTGAGTTTTTCCTTTTAAATCTGATTGTTTGAGCTCTGTATAAGAAATATGGGGAACTCATTAAAAAAGTATCAAGCAGCAGGTCTGCAAATATAAGTTCAGAGGAAGTGCGTGATGCTTGTTCAACAGCTACTGATAAGTTTCACGTGAATCAGAGGACCTGTAGTACCACATTTTTCCCTCCTGTCTCATGTAATCATGTGATCATAGCCTTTACGTAATAACGTGACATTCACTTTTTTCTTTGCTTTGTGCCAGGTTATTCAAGAGTACTCTTCATTCCAACTTTGTAATATGTTAAAACCCTTTCCAGTCATAATTTCTCTGAAAATACATTTGACTTTTTCTTGATCGGTTCATGTCTCTTCCATCACTGATACTGTTGGTGTTTAATTCAGTGTTTTATATGTAATATGGTGAGGAAACAAAATTGAACGTGGTTGCTAATCCACTTTGTAGAGGAGCCACTCTTTGAAACACTCACCAGTGTTTCAGAACTGCTTTCTTTGACTGCTTGAGAGAAGGGGATGAGTTTCTTTTTAGGTAGGTATTATAGTGCCAACTCCGATCTCTGCTCTGGGGCTGATTAGAGACACTGTTCTCTTCACTTAGATAGTTACTTGTCATTGACATGACAGCATATGCAAAATAATGTGGGATTATTTATTACTTCCAGTTCAGCTGAGATTTTTCTTTGTACTTCTGGGTTTACCTTGTATAGCTTGTTGTAAGTGCCCAAGAATGTTGAAGAAGTACAGGAGCATAGGTGGCTATAGGTGGTTAAGGTTGATTATAATTTAGCATGGAGTTTACCATCTGTGCTGTGGCCTGGGTTTCATGTTCATTAGGCAGCAGCCTGGCAGTAGAAAAAGCACTGACATGGAGGAAGCGAAGCATTAGAGTCAAGAGCTTACTTATGTGCAGAATGGAAGGTAAGCACTGGATTTTATTTAGCATTTCCGGTATATTCACAGACAACCTCAGAGGCAGGAGTTGAAGAGTCCAGGGGTTTGAGCATCCCAGTGCATTTGATAGCAAGAAAAGTAATACATGTATACCCAAAGTGGAGATTTGGCTGGTGGGATCTGAAGGGATCTCCTTCCTTTGTGTAGAGGAATCTGGGGAAAGTCCTCTTTCTAGTTACATCTCGTTGTCCTTTGCTCACCAGGATGTGCTGATATACTTTGGGAAGCTTGTCATGTCATCAGCTGGGCTCCAATATGCCATCAGCCGTAGGTGAATCACTTTTACTGCCCTGCCTCCCCTAGTTGTGTGTGTGACTTAAATATTGGATTGTGGTGAGAAAAGGCAGAGGTGCAAGTTTGTTCGGATGTGTCGATCTGGGTAACTAAGTGTTTAAAGTACGAAGATTTTGATACTTCTTGGTTATCATGTTAAGGTTATAGCATTGTATTATAAACTTTGAAGTCCCTTTGCTAAATTTTGAGGGAGTCAGTATGGTCCTGGCAGTAGAAGGAATTGCTTTCTTGAATAATATGGGGCATGAAACTTCTTGTTTATAATACATGCCGATCAACAGAAATGAACCAGCTCTGCTGTAACTCATCATAGTATCTTCTATTTGTGCTAGTTTATAAACACTTAAAAAAAAAAAAAAGCACTATTTTAATAGTGTAAGCATGCATCTTCAGGTAATTATGTGGGTAGCTTGTTGCTATCTTTTTTCCTACTGCCTTTGAAAAAAATAAACTTTTATGAGTCTGTACATTAATACTTCTGTTGGTTATTTGTGAAACTTCTCTAATCAAGTACTGAAATACTTGTTTCAACTATGTTCACAGGCTAAAGAGTGCAATGGCATCAAGGCTCCAATTGATACAAGCAAACCTAACCCTAATGAGGTGGAGTTTGATAACCTGTATTTGGATATGAACGGTATAATTCACCCTTGTACACATCCAGAAGACAAGTAAGGCAATTTTTTTGTCTCTTTACAAATAGGATTTATTGATAGCATTTCAGATGTTACATTGGATGCTCTGTGTTTTAGGCCAGCACCCAAGAATGAAGATGAAATGATGGTTGCAATTTTTGAGTATATTGACAGGATCTTCAACATTGTAAGACCAAGGCGACTTCTTTACATGGCTATAGATGGAGTAGTAAGTATTGATATATTTAGTTCCTGGTAATGGCTGTTTGTAAAATTAGGGTAGATGCCATCTGCTCTCATAAGATCCTTTGGGAGATAGTTTTCTAAAATGAAAAACTACAGGTAAAATGTACTGTTAATTTAATCTTGGTGACGGTAATTAAGAGTATTCAAGGGGTTTGTTGTCCACGGGATTATATGAGCTGGCTAATGTAGTCTACTGCAGTTTGAACTTTGCTTCTGAAAAGCAGGACACTTCTGTAAGACAGTAACACTCTGTAACTACTTATGTTCCTCTGTTCTGTGGCTTTAGTAATAATTTATGCCGCAGGCTGGGGAAGACCAGAAAACCGTTTAAGCAGACGCACTTAAAATGGGCAGTGACTGAATTGTGCTGATACCTGCTCCTTATCTCCCCTCGGTACATCAGCTGGTCTAATGAAAGATACCACCTTTTCTTAGTAACTTTGCTTTAATGAATATTTTTCTATCCAGATTGTGTAGTCTCACTGAGGGATGCCAAAATGGCCTAGCAGACTGCTGGTAGGCCTCTTAAGCTTTGGCTGTTTTTCTAGGCTTTTCAGTTTCTCAAAGGTAAAATGAGTACCGTTAAGTAAAAAGATTTTTAACCTGAATTCAAATGCAGGAATTCCTAACATATGTGTGTATATAGAAGTAATCTCAACTAAATGTTGATGTATCCTTTTAAAAACCCCAACATACCTGCTGTAAGTAATAGCTAACTGCTGTCTGCTGTAGTCTCTTTATTTTCAAACAAGTTATGAATACAATTGTAGGAGTTTCTTGTTGGGGAAATGGTATGTAGTAAATAATGCTTCTCGGATATACGTCACTGTAAGTTTCGTTTCTTTTGCAAGGGAAACTTTGAATCCTTGAGCATTATGGTGCGTTTCCGAGATGGGGGTACAGCTGTGCATGCTGCTGGCTTACCTCATGGAGGAGCTTAAGAGACCTATTTAGAAACGTGTCCAGCTCCCTGTGCTGCCATGTGAGAGCTAGTGGTGACGCGAGGGAGGGAGAACAGAAATCTCTGTTACAGTTTAGACTGATGTCTTGTTAAATGGCTGTATAATTACAGACCGGCCAATTTCAAGACATTTGTCCAGAAAGGAAACAATTGTCCAGGTGCAATAACTGAACCAAGCATTATGATACTTTTTTTTTAGGCTCCACGTGCAAAAATGAATCAACAGAGGTCAAGAAGATTCAGAGCATCAAAGGAGGGCATGGAAGCTGCTGAAGAGAAGCAAAAAATACGACAAGAAATTCTGGCAAAAGGTAGAACTGTGACCATATCTGAGTTTTTTCAAGTCAGAGTCACCTTGTTTGTTTTGAATGCTTCAGTAAGGGTTAGAAAAGGGATGCCTTGCTCGGTGGGTACTTGACTGTGCATTGCTAGGAGAAGGAGGGGATAGCAAGCGTACTGAACAACGTATCTGTGTTTTCCAAAGTTAAGAACTAAGATAAAACAAAATGTCACTTTTTTCTTCTTCTGTCTCCTGCCTGAAATGTATTTTGTGTTGAGTGCTCTTAATTCCTTTAGAAAAAAATTGAACAGAAGAGCAGGGATAAATGTAGTAGTGGGAAACTAACCAAAACTCTTACGGAAGGAAATACAAATTTGTAGGGCTTGATGAAAGGAGAGTTGAGGCTTAAAAGCAGAGATCAAATGAAAATACTACTGCACAGGAATAATGAACTGCGAGCAAGGGTAGTTACTTGATAGTGGAAACTAAACAGTGAGGAAACAAAGTCAGTGCAACTTTCTAAGAGTGACAGTGACACGACTCGAGTGAAAGGAGTGTGTGTAGCTGAAGCATGCTGTCTGGGCTGGAGCAATTAATTCAGGTGACTGTGTAGGAGGAGTGAATGCTGTAGCCCAAGTGAGAGGGCCATTGTGTAACCTAGTTAGAGACTAAAAAGGGAGGACAAAGACTTTTTTAACATTTCTTCCTGTAGCATTTCTAGACTATGAAGACCCTTTATGAAGCTCAGAGATGAGAGAAGTTGGTGTAACCCTGTTTGTGAGCCCAAGTGAATAGATAGTGGAAACATAGGGGAGAATATGTAAGAAAATAATTATTTCCTAATGTTTTATCTCGTTTAGCAAGCTTAGTTTCTTTGAGATTTCTTTCACAGTCTTTTGACAGAATAGGTAGTGAAATCACTTTTCTGAAGTAACAATGTTTGTAAATACCTTATTTTATGATGGAGATAATATAATGGTAAGAGCTGTTTTAGTTTTGGTGTGTGTGTGGTTTTCTTTTTTTTTTTGGAAAAAACCCTAACTTTCAGTAAGTGTTAATTGTTATTAGGGGAGCCACCTGAGTTTTTATCATGCAAAAATGTTTTTAATGTTCCATATTGATTTACTTCTGTTAAATGGTTTTATTGCTCTAGGTGGCATTCTTCCTCCAGAAGAAGTGAAAGAGAGATTTGACAGCAACTGTATTACCCCGGTAAGTAATCTTGCACTTTAACCAGCAATTGCCAGTGTCTGAATGAAGGTTTAATTTATTTTCTTCCGTCACTTTTTAGGGAACTGAATTTATGGACAATCTTGCTAAATGTCTCCGCTATTACATTGCTGACCGTTTGAACAGTGACCCAGGGTGGAAAAATTTGACAGTAAGTTTCACAGTTTCATACTTCAGGAAAATTAAGGTGATCTATTAGGCTGGGTTGAGATATGATTGAAGAGTACAAATTTAACAGATTTGTGTCATCTTCTGGCACTGTGCTGTTATTAATAATGGACCAACTTGCAAGTTCTGCTGGGACTTCAGAGATACATTTCCTCCTAATAACACAATCTAACAGCACCGTTTGTTTTGATTTCATTTAAAAGCAATGAAAAGGTTTGATAGTAGAAGCCCCAATTTGATATAATGGGAGACAGGGTTTTAGGAATACTTTTTCTTCTTTTGGAGAAAAGTGTCAAGATACATTGTATATGTATTCTTTTCACTATTTCTTTTTTTAACTCGTGTGCTACCTCAGGTAGGCTGCATTTTCTCCGTTATTCTAATGATGGGTGACAATAAATGACAGGCAATGAAAATAATACATATCGGCTGTCTTGCCTTTCTGGACTTTGACATTCTCGCCTCCTGTTCCTCAACCACTCCACCACCACTGAGTTTTGTTTGTGACAATCCTGTGTTTGCTCTGTACAAGAGGGCAGAATAGTCAGTCTTCTCAGATGCAGCTGTCTGTTTTATTTTCCATAAGTTGACTGTTAAAGGGGTCTAATTAGAGGGCAGTTGACTCTGTTTAATTCCCTCTGTCAGACATGAGTTTTATAAACGCTAATGCTCATCTGGACATCAGCGTAAGGAAGTGTATAATGTGATAATGTATCAGTGTATCTACCAGTTTAGAAGATCTAAAGGCAAGCGGACATATGTCTGCTTTATCTGTTAGGTCTCTAGTGCATATTTCGATTGCCCTGATAATTTATCAGGAAACTTCAAATATGTTACTTAATGCCGTGATAATTTCAGTGGTATTTGAATCAATATGTCAGCTTCATCCTAGTAGAGAAAAATGAACGTCTATTCATTGGTTCCAAACTCTTAAATAATTTCATTTTGAATCATAATATTTTAGTTGAAACTACAAATTAGAATTTCAAGTATTCATAAGTCAGATTCAGTATTCAGTATATGAACTACGTAAGTTGGGGTTTTTTACTGCGGCGGCATAAATTGTTTACATAATTTAAATGTTTCGTAGGTTATTTTGTCTGATGCTAGTGCTCCTGGTGAAGGGGAACATAAAATCATGGATTACATTAGAAGACAAAGAGGTAAAATTCAAATAAATGTGAATGTTTTGTTTCAAATTAAGGTATGGTCTGTAATAATTTATTTTACGTGACTTTGACTAAATGTAATATTCTTTTGTATAGCTCAACCAAACCATGACCCAAACACTCATCATTGTCTGTGTGGGGCTGATGGTGAGTTCTCTTTTGCTAGCAATATATCCTATTAAGCTTTCTTGTGCTGTTTTGTGATTGAGTTGGGCTGTAGTTTTTAGGCTTTCACTTGTATTTGTGTAAATAACCCAGGGTATTTGTTAGTTTTTGAAAGCTCTGTGTAATATACGGGGAAAGATCTAGCATTGTCCATAGCTGAAGGGCTGACTTTCACTTAGCTGTACTATCTGGGTAATTTGGGGGTAAGCACATCTGTGTGTTCACGCTTGCTTAAGGTATGATATACTTTACTTTTAAACTTTTTTAAAAAAAGCTTAATAATGTTTATCCTTCACTATATTTTATTCTTCTCTTTTGATTGGTAGCTGATCTGATTATGCTTGGGTTAGCTACACATGAACCAAACTTCACTATAATTAGGGAAGAGTTTAAACCAAATAAACCCAAGCCATGTGCTCTTTGTAACCAGATGGGTCATGAGGTTAAGGATTGCCAAGGTTTGCCCAGAGAAAAACAAGGCAAGGTAAGAATTTTGCTATTTCTAGAAATTCTCTTCATCTATAAGCTAACTTATGTTTTAATGAGATCCTCAAATTGTTCTTGCTGTCGGTTTTGGCTGAAACATAATGCAAATTATATTACTGGAATTACCTAGCTTTCCTCTTACATTAATAAGTAAGAATTGTACTTCTGTAGCACAAAAGTATTATGTCAAACCTAACATCCTCACTTGTGGTGTTTTGTTGGTTTTGGTTTTTTTCACTGACGAGAGAAAATGATCAGTAACTTAACAGACATGCAAAGTAGCAAAATGCATGCTTGGCATAACAGCTTGAGAAACTGTACTTGTATACCTTTTAACTCCTCCCAAAGTAAGCCTTTAAAATTGAGCTGGAGAAACTTTAAGGTGAGCTTGGATGTAATGCAACTCTTTCCTTTTATTTTAGCACGATCAGTTTGCAGACAGTCTTCCTATCGCTGAACAAGAATTTATCTTCATCCGATTATGTGTTTTGCGAGAGGTATGTTGAAGCAGTTACTTCATCTGCTTTATATAAATAATATTTTTAAACTCCATACACAGTGTTTTCTAATGCCCCTAATGGCCTTTTTCTTCTCCATGTGTGTTGCAGTATTTGGAAAGAGAACTCACTATGGCCAGTTTGCCTTTCACTTTTGACTTTGAAAGAAGTGTTGATGACTGGGTCTTTATGTGTTTCTTTGTGGGAAATGACTTTCTTCCTCATCTGCCATCTTTGGAGATCAGGTAGATGAGAATACATGTTTTCTTTTCCTGCAAGTATACCTACTGTGGTTTTAAATAGTAAGAATCTCATGCTTTTGTTTGTTTGTTTTTAGGGAGGGAGCAATTGATCGCTTGGTTAACATATATAAAAATGTGGTGCACAAAACTGGGGTAAAATTTTTTGCTTTTTCTTTAAAAATATCTGGGTGTTTGGTACAAAAATGTTTTTCAACTATATTATTTTCTAATTTACAGGGGTACCTTACGGAAAGTGGTTTTGTCAACCTACAGCGAGTCCAGATGATCATGTTAGCTGTTGGAGAAGTTGAAGATAGTATTTTCAAAAAGAGAAAAGACGACGATGTAATTTTTTGTTACATTCTTGGAGTTTGGTTTTAATCACTTGCGTTACTGTTAGACTGTGACACTCCTTTAGCAGAATAAGAAAAAACCCTAAACTTTCTACTTGCTGTTATAATCTCTAGTGAATTCCTCCGGATTCAAAAAGGAATTGAGTGCTTCCAGTTGATTTTCTTTTCCTGGACAGCCTGTTTTTCTGATTGTTATCCCAAGTAACAGCAAAATGAAAACTGTGTGTGAGTTCTGTTGCTGCCTGCAGCTTTTTGAATAGCCGCTATGAAACGTGAAGAAGGAATTGGGTTGTAGCAAATTACAAACTGTTGAAGTGCAAGCCATGAGCAGGGGTGGCATACTAAATATGAATTCAAAGTGCATTCTTGCCTTACAGTACCTCCTGCCATTCAAAATGTGTCCAGAGATTGTTCTTCTTTTGGTCTCTCTCTGCAGTTTGTCTGTGCAGTTTTTTTGCAGACGTATTCCAGTTTATTCATTAAGTGCAGGTGATAAAACACCTTGTAAGTAAAAGAATTGTATTCACTATCCAGTCAAAAAATACTGTGCCAGTGCTGGCAAAACTTTATTTTTTTTTATTCCCCATAGGTTTTCAGGATAGTGTAGAAATTTCTATCCCATTTCTGTTGGATTTACAGACACAAGAATTAACCTATGTCTTATTCAGAACATTATGTAAAAACTTTATGGCTTTCTGGTCAGTAGAGGATTATAATGAAATATTTTTCCAAGAAATCTATAAGCTTGACTGACTTTATTTCTGTTTATTCTCTACTTAGGATAACTTTAAAAGACGGCAAAAAGAAAAAAGAAAAAGAATGAAGGTAAATTTATTCCTTTGACAATACAAAAACTAGCAAGAATTAAAATGTACACTATAGCTTTCAGCATATGTGTTGGTTGAAGCTGTAGTCATACTCGTGGCATTTTCTGGTCCATGTGTAAACTCTTTTAAAGAGTTTTTCATGGCTTTTTGTAGACTGAAGCTTTGAAAGAAGGAATTGCATATTAAAGGCTTTGTAAAAGGGAAAGGAGGGAGAGAGTTGAATACACTGTATGATAGCTGTATGTTGTGTCCTTCAAATCTGCACAAATCTGCGCTTTCGTGATTATTTAGTGATGTTTCAGCATGGTCACTGTACAGGAATTTTCTTTTCCATGCATTGGCGCAAGTGTTCTCAACAATTGTATCGCTGAGGGCAGTGGAGTTTAGCATAGAGTTTAGGTTTAAATACATACACTACTTTGCATTAAATGGATTTGCTTCACTAGAGGCATGTTTCTAAAAAAGCAAGGAAGGCTTACCCCTAACTATAGTTACCTCACATTCTGCCTGCAAGTCAGTGTTGCCAAATATCTCTCAAAGGTAATAGAGAAGCATTAGCTGTTGTGCGAACGTTTTTGCCCTTTCTGACCAATGTAAGCTGAATTCTTTAAAACTATGTTATTGGAAGGATGTTGATTTTCCTTCTATTCACAGAATGTTCTGATATTTTAAAAATGGACTCTTGTATGTTCATTTAAACATAGCTTTGTTCTTGGTTAGGACATTCAGCTAAGTGTAGCTTACAAAACTTTCAAGGCATATGATATCCCCACTCTGGGTACTATCTAGATCTTGTGTTTATTTTTTAAATTACATATTTTCTGACTATCCCTATTGGAGTGGAAGAGGTTATTCACTTTGCTTACAAAGAGTATGTTCTTCCCAGTAGGTTAGATGAAGCCTCACTTCCCCAAAAAACTGCCTTTCAGCCCATGTAGAAAGAACATGGGCACAAAATGCAGGGTTTGTTTGGGGTTTTTTTGAAGGAGCTTAATAAATTATAGGACTATAAGATGATGCTTACAAGCAAGACCCTTATGTCTGGTTGAGATTGTTAAACATAACTAATTTAAGCTGAACTGAACGAATGAGTAAATTATTCTTGGTTTATGTAACATGTTAATCTGAAAATTGTGAGAGAGCATCATCACGCTGCTGTGAAGATTACACAGCTTTTTCAGTATCCTTATATATATATTTATCTTTTAGAGGGATCAGCCGTCTTTTATTCCTGGTGGACAGTTTTCCCCTCAAGCTCTGGGAAATCGATCTAGTCCTCAGGCAATCAGTAACCCTAGACAAGCCGCCTTTGAAATGAGAATGCATGACAGACAGAATTCTGTAAGTAGATGTTCAAAGGTATTTACACATAGAAGGGGAAGTAATCACATCCTGTGTTACTCTGGGTAACTTTTTCTCTATCCTGTCAAGCTTTCTTGAAAAGCAGACCAAAGAAATACTTATTTTTCAAGGAAGTGGCTTTTAATAACCAGTTTTTGTGATGATACTAGAATAAAATTGTGTTCTTTATTTTAATGTTTGGTATGATACTGCTTGTTAAATAGTTCTGGGAGGGCAAGTGCAAGGTGAATGCATCCGAGTCAAATACGGTGGCTCTTCTCAAACTTGTTTGGCATTTGTGGAGTCAAACCTCCTGTGAGTACAGGTTTAGGAACTTCCTCAGTAGGTTTGAGAGACACGCGCTGAATCCCTGAGCTGGAGATCTTTTAATATTCTTTTTGGAATTTGTGACATGTGTCTCATTTGATTATTAGTTTTCTGGGGGGGGACTTCCTGTCTCGCAGTACTGTTGAGAACTGCTAAAATAACCTGAGGGTTGTTGAGGCGTAGCTTGATTATGCTGAAACTGTACTTCTAGATCCAGGTTTCTGTGCTTGAGAGGGTGCATGTGAAATACACATGGAGTGTGTGCATTTTGCTTACTTGTTTTTCTGATTTCTGTATGTATAAAGAGTTAATTCTAAGCAGTGAGCTGGAAGGCCAGTATATATAAAAAATAATGCAAGCTGCCATTAACGAGTGTGTTTGCAAAATATGATGCCATTCCCCCACATGCTGCTTTTCCCCCAAGCCTTATGTCTATATTTTATTTCAATCAGTTCTCACAAAAAACCCCCATACATATATACACACACACATATACGTACACGCGCATACAGATAGATGGATATATACACACACAGAGATTTAGATACCTGTATTTTGGAAACTTGTGATTTGCATATCTGTGTTCGTCAAAGTGCTTCCAAAGCATTGCCTTTCACTGGGAAGAGGAGAGACTTAGATGAAATTTTTGGAAAGGTATTAGAAAATTATGGAAAACTGGAAATAAGTTGAGTGCTCTCTTAGAAGTCTTGATTGTTAACTTTAAATAATTATGACAAATACATGACAAATACTTTCTTCCTGGCCATAAATCTTCATCCAAACAGTGAACAAATTTTTGAGTAAAGGTTCTTTTCATCATAAAGATGTTTTCTGTCTTTTAAGTCTGAATAAATACAGTATGTTGGGGTTTTTTAAAGTATAATTTCTGCTATTCTTCCCTTTTTAATCTTGAAACATTTGCACACGGGTTAAGCAAATCAATTCTTTTATGGGAGAAGTTTCTTTCAGGCTCTGTAATATTAAAATAGATAAATTTGAAAGGAGTTTCAAAGATCAGTTGTGAAGAAATGTAGTATTTCTGCCAGTTCTGAATTACAAGCAGCATTTTTACAGTAGCCTGCATGTGCATTTTTCACTGTTGCTGTAAAATTAAGTTGTAACATAAGTTCTAAGACTAGAGACAACAGTTGTATTCCAAAATTGCATGTTTTATCAATTTATATTGTCTTGTTTATTGCATCTTTTTCTTTCTCAAATACAATGAACTTTTTGGCTGTATGTATCAATGCCGGCCTTTTAATATAAAGATGTGTTCTTTTCTTTTGCTACTTGACTTAATAGTTTTAAGGATTGTGTAGCACTTGCCTTGAGTTTTTGGGGGACTAAAAATAATGCATGTGATTATCACAAAGCTGTTAAAATTAACTTGAATTTTAAATGCCTAATAAATCCTTTCCCTCCCCTCTATTGATCTGTAATAATTCTGACCCTAGACAACTTCATCATCTCCAAATACCAGCCTCAATTCTGACGGCAGCCCATCCCTGGCAGGAGGAATTAAGCGAAAAGCTGAAGATAGTGACAGTGAACCTGAGCCAGAGGATAATATCAGGTGAAGCCATTTTTTGTAGCACTTTGTTAGCAAATTGCTGAAATAGATGCAGTCTAATTAATGCCATTTAGCTTAGAGCAGCAGTGCCTTCAGATGCTTTTCTATGATCTTTTTATCCACCGGTAATTAATGTGGAGGGTTAGAATATTCAGTAAATTCCAGTGAGATGTGTAAGCTATAGCTGTTAAATCTAAGTATCTAGATTAGTATGCGTGCAGGTTTTCATCCTCCAAGCCACTACTCCCTTTGAGACCAAGCACTAGATTGGCTAGATACTCACTGTTCAGCTTTGATTATGTGAGCTGAATGCCGCTGTTCTGCAGTTGAATTTTTGAGCTGTTTAACCCATAACATTCAGTTACATTCACGTGTGCAGCGTTACTTATCTTGACTATCACAATATGTTTTCCTCCATCTTTGATTTGTAGCAGGCCCTGTTCTGTCTATGATGACTTCTTTAAATGTCTTAGGATGGCTGATCCCTAGATGATTAAGGGATAGGAATTTTATGAGAATTAACTGACAGTGAATTACCAGTGAGTCTGCATTTATCAAAGGTTTAAATCAAGCCATCGCCCTTTAAGTCGAGAGTGAAGGCCCTTTTAATTTTTTGTTAAGGGTTCTGCCCTGATAAATGCAACCAGTAGGTTTTTGTTTTCTGTAGAGTCGGTGTGTAGGTGGACATGGGAAAACAATACGGGTTACTTCGTTGTGAAGTACTGATCACTGGTGTCCAGCACTGTTGTTGTGACATACGTGGCATCTAGCCCATCAGGTCTTCCAATATCAGATATTCTAGCTCTCATTTTCCTTCCTGTATGTGCAGATCTGAGTGGATTGATGTATTTTTTTTTAATCAAGCAAACAGGATTTTTATCTAAAATCAGGATAAATTTTAATATTGCTTTCCATTTCAATTTTAGCGGAGGTTCTAAAAGAAGCTTTAACAGTTTTATAGCAACTAGTGTGAGTGAACCGTGGTGACTTACAACTAGCAATAGTTTTGACAGGGTTGGTATTGTCAAGCAAAAGGATATGCTAAATTCATCTGCAGTTATTTAAGCTCTTTTGTAGCTCAGAATATTTATTCAGATCCTTTTCTGAGTGGAAAATAATTTTATGCTTCTCACTGTAAGTAAAAACAACTGCATAAATGTACTAGATGCAACAAAGTTGTTTTTTGCAAAAATGTATTTTGTATTTAGAATTACTTTAAATCTAGAACAAATAGTTCTAGTCAGCTAGCAGATTGGGTTTTGTTATCTTACAGAAAAGGTTTTTGAAATTTATGCAAGTGTCTAGCTGCCAGGGAGCTCCTGGGGTCAGATGCTCATAGACTGCAGGTGGTGTTGGCTCTGTCCTTCAAGACTTTAGTGCATGTAGCTCTGTCCTTGCCCAGCTGGCTTTCTTAAACTCTTGAAAACATCTCTTGGTTTCTCCAACTCCTCATCAGTTTGACTCATCTTTTGAACTAGCTCAGGTCAGATTTTAAAAAGTATCCCTGTACTGGGCAACCAACTTGAAACAGAAGCAAGGGAATATCTTTTTTGCAAAACCAAAAGAATATCCATCATGTAAAAAAGCATAAATTGATCTCTGCTGTGTTGTAAAGGCTTCATATGCTATATTTATTACTCTATGAGATTCTGACAAGTGTAAGTTTGAGTTGACCTTGCAGGTTACTTGTGTGCTTTGGATTCTGTATGTAACTTAAAGTGGTCACAGCCTTTGTAGAAAGGGATCTCGCATGATGATTTTCAGACGTTACAATCAATGCCAGTTTTTGAATTGTTGAGAATAAAGTTCTATTTAAAAAAAAAAAATCATTATTAAGGAATTATCTGATTTAACTGGTTTCTAAATCAGATTTGTAATTTGCTTTACTCTAGTTTGCTTAGAATACCAAAATTCATCAGAACTGTGAGATATGTGTGTGCGTAAAATACATGCAGTATGGTGAATAATAGGTTTAAATTAAAAAAAAAAAAACAACCAAAAAAACCCCCCAAACAACAAACCAAACCAAAAACAACCCCAAAAAACAATCCAGATAGTTTTGTGAGGGAGGCCAGTTCTGAAGCATGATAACCAAACTGTTAAGTAGAGCTTAATCTTTCAATTGCTTAAACTACCTTTTTAGATGGCAGCCTCTGAATTGAATTGGAATTTCCCCCAAGGTTACATCCTGTCTGTTAGGACTAACAACCTGAAGTTTTATGTGCATGTTAATAGCTCCTTGCTTGTGGCACAACTGTTCTCTCAAAATTGATGTGTCGCCTATTGAATGACAGGAAACACAGCAGATGCAGTGAGCGGATAAAACTCCAAGGAAGAAAAGCTCTGGAGTCCGTAGGCACTGATTCCTGTTGCTGCCCATGCCCACCACAGCTGTATTTCCCCTGCCTTCTCAGTTTTTAGAGGAGCCTACAGTCTCTGTTTACTGTTAATCTTCACAGAATATTCTTGCTTGAAATGTGGCACAATATAGCACACTGTCCACTTTTTTCCTAACATCATACATTAGAGCTGAGGGATTCAGATGCTTATCTGTCAAAGAAGAGCAAGTGGTAGTTTTCCCCTGCCCCATCCGTAGACAGACATAAGGGGGAGCTGTGTGAAGTAAGGATAAATGGTGTTTGAAATTGCTTTTTTGCCTCCAATATCCATCTGTTATGAATGATTGAAAATCCCTGTGTAAAAGGGAACTTGTCTGATGTGAGTCCACAAGCATGGGATTCCTGAGTTGCAGATAATTCTGCTGGTAATCATAGCTTGTCTGAACAACAATAGAATATAGAAATCAAGCTGCTGCTGCTTATTATTATTTATTTGCTTACTTTTTATTTTGAGTAGCAGAGAAACTGTATCACTTTTCTGCTTGAGAGGGGTATTAAGAATAGAGGAATGCACTTGATGTGAGAAGGTATTCCAGTAAGATAAAGATTTTTGGCCTAGGGTAGATTAAACAAAATAAGGAAGGGGGAGAGTTTCTTCTCTTTGTAATGGTTGGAAGAGTTGAAGAACAAAGTTCAAATGGCAGTTTTGGTAGTAGATTCATGATAAGAAAGATGAAATTGCCGACTAAGAACCATACTGTTTTGAAAAATCCTGACAGCAGCAGGCACATATTTGAAAATCTACTTTGCTCCTAATGAGTATTTTGAAGACGTGTTTATCAGGACGGTCGTTTCAGAATTTCATCTTGATTTTCTGTGACGCCAACCATCAAATTTTATTCTCTTGCTGCTAAGTATTAGTTTTTATGCTTTCATTTAAATTGTATAAAAATGGGAATTGAAGTAGCAAGTGACTTTGGCTTATATTTTAATTCAGATATGTAAATGTGCATATATTAACATGTATTGATGTGTATTGGTGTCTGTTATGCAGGTTATGGGAAACCGGTTGGAAACAGCGCTACTATAAAAACAAATTTGATGTTGATGCATCTGATGAGAAATTCCGTCGTAAAGTTGTACAGTCCTATGTGGAAGGGCTTTGCTGGGTTCTCAGATATTATTATCAGGTACTTTAAAATTTCTTCTCTGAAAATTCAGTTTTCTCTTGTGTCTGCACCCTATTTCTTTTCAGGAAATAGTAATAATCCATTGCTCATTTTTGAAAAGCAGGGCTCTTTTTTTTTTTTAAGATACAAAATAAGTGGGTGCCCATTCTATTTGACACTCAAGATTTGAATGCAGTTTTTGTTTCTCACATACAGTAACAGCGCTTGTTAGTTTATTAAGGACTGATGTATATTTTTCCTTTGCAATACATAGCCATGCGTAGTGAAATTGCAGATGACTAAATGAGTGAACAAAGGACAAAGTCTGTGAAATGCTAGTAAGAATTTGAAAGGAACAGAGCTGGCAGTCTCCTCCATAGATTGTAATGATGTTCTATGAAGTGTATTGTGATTGAAGTAATCTGTATCTGATTTAAATCTTTTGATAATTGAGATGTCAGATTGGCAAGAGATTAGTTAGACATATTGGGGTTTGTTGCACCGATGGTTAATAACTAGCTTCGTGCCCTGAAGACAAAGTAAGTTATAGTTTGTGTGTGACCTGGGAACAGAATGTGCTCGAGCCAGTGAAGTTTATCTGTCTCAGCAGGGCTTTGTAGCTTGAACACAGTGCCATGTTGATAAAACTGCACATTTTTCATAGGTGGCTCTCACCTGTCCAGCTTCGAGCACAGGCAGGGCAAATACCTCACATGCCTGCAAAAAACTATGCAGTCTTAAAGTTAGTTTATTTTAATGGGTACTCCTTTTTTCTTCCCCCCCCCCCCCCCCCCCCCGGAACGAAAAGGAACTCTGTTCCCTTCCTTTCCACGGTATGTATTAGTTGAGTCTGGGCTCTGACTTGCATGTTATGGTGGATGAAAATCATAGAGTTTAAGGTTTGCAAGTCTGTTGCAGTTGATCTGCAGGGGAGCTGAGCTCTCCACATCCTTGAGTAGCTCCTTTTGCAAAGGACAAATGTCACCTGGACACCTTTATAGGCGGAAATTCCCATGATCCTGCGCACAGTTAAGGTCTGCTGAAAGCAAACGGTGTTCCTGTTAACTGTGGCAAGATATATTCCTAGAACTCTATATGTGCCCATATGTCTCCAAAGTGTGTACATGAATCTTCAGATTAGCTATAGGTGTCTACTTGCTGGAAAACTGTCAGTGTGACCATCAGTGATGCAGTAGTACAAAACTACTGTGAAAGGCAGTCTGGATTTTAAGGGAAGCTGAAGGGTTTAGGGGAAGGGAGTACATAGCAAAACAGATAATATTTAAGAGGTGACCAAAATATTTATACTCATTTGAAGACTGTAAAATTAAGTTTGCTTTATTCAAAGAAGTGTGCATGGGCCGTACGTTCATTCCTTTGCGATCAGTGGCCATGGCCTTGTGCAGACGTCATCGTGTGCTTTTATAAGTGTTCAAACCGGGGTTACATTTGCATGTGCACTGTTGAGAGATTTGTGGCTTTAAATGTATAGGAGCTGGAAGACAGGCTTACACCAGACTTGAAAGAATACGGGCAAGTCCCTGTGCAACACCCGCTAGTTTAGCTTGTAAAACCAATTTAGTTATTGAGATGTATGTAGGTGACTCCTTGTCCTTGTGAGTTTGTAGAGGTTCTGGCTGAAGTGACTGATGCACATAGAAGTGATAGATGATTACAGTTGCAAAGAAAATAAGTTGGTGAGGTTGACAACAACTTCAGGCAGGACCATAGTGCTCTCAAGAAAATTAAGGAGGAATGCCCATAAGACCTCAAGGAAAAGTGACTGTACAGAAAATATTTTCTGGTTTAGAAATGTTCCTAAGGAGAATTTGATGAAAGTACAAAAATGTTGAGGGCTTTGCTTTTGGCATTTTGCTTCATATTCAGATTACTCTAAAAGAAGGCAAGTCTTTCTCTAGACCTTATAAAAATTACATTGCAGACTTAAAATAGTGCAGCAATGAAATACTTGCACGTGCTGCTGTTTGTACTTGTATAACAGAATTATGCATAGGCAAGACACTGTAACCTGCTATACATGGGCAGGCTGTTGGATTGGTGTGGAGCCACAGTCAAATCACTTTCTGCCCATGTGGAAGATCAATTAGGAAGCTGTTGGACTGGAGGAATTTCAAAATAGGTTTGCTTGAGGGTTTTTGTTAGTTTGTTTTTTTCTTTTTGCCATAATAAGAATTGCTTCCAATGACTAATGCTTATTGTCCATAAAACTTCTGACAGAATACATTACGTGCTTTTCTATTCTTATAAAAAGCTAATAATGCAGAGCATGTTCCACTAGTGGGAACATCTGTTTGGAAACAAAAAAAAAGGTAGAGGAAAAAAAAAGAAAAGTAAGAAACCAATCCACCTGGCTTTTGAAACATACTGAAACCATCTGAAGAATTGCATCGAATAATTACAGTCTGTATAATTTTATACCAAAAATATTGCTGGAGGAGCCTCACTGACATTTACTTATTCAGAATTGGAAGTCAAAGTAGTAAGCTTTTGTTTCAAGTGGTACAGCTAAGAAAAATAGCTGAGGAGGTGAAAACTTGACTTAGACCTTCTAGAGCCACGTTTCCTTTACGAAGTGCATTGTGTTCTGATGTGTTTGTGTTTATTTTCTCCTTTTTGAGGATTATTTTGCCTCTTTCAAGTGAATGCACTTTATATTTTCCAATATTCAAGACAGAAGAATAAGAGGGGGAAAAGCAAAATGTTACTCAAAGTGTGTATGTATTAGTGCTTGTACCGAATAGAAAAGTCACAGTTAAAACCAGAGTACTTTTCAACCTGCAACAAATATCGTTCACATTTTCACACCTTGTAGAGTGTATCATATCAGGGTTCTCCAGTCCCCCATATTCCTAAGTTAGCGGTGGGATTTTGCATTGAAAAACAGTGGTGCAAACTGTGTGCTGCCAGAAAAATACTTCTTCAGTTCCTGTTGAGACCTTTGTAATGGCTTTCTGACTGGCACGATTCTGCTGTTTATACAGTTATGGAGAACTTGGAAATCCCTCCTCTCCTCTGTGTCATCTGTGTCTATTTCCCTGTTAGAGATGTGGTAGCAACTCTACACAAGTTGAAAATGTGTCCAGTTGTTACAGGCTCTTCAGCTTAGCCCCAGGGACTGGTTAACTGTACGGATAGACTGTGATATCCTACTCTTTGCAAGAAATTTTTGTGCTTGGTTTTATTGGACTTTGTGCACATGCTTGTGTGTTTTTTCTCGAGGGGAGAAAAAAGGCATGAGGTACGTGATGGTGTCCTGAAGCTAAGGTTAAGATTCTGCTGTAAGGTCTTTTGTGTTGTTATGGTGCTAGGTCCTGTCTCTTTGGCTGTCTCCCTTAGTGACTCAAACCTAGCACATAGCAAGAGTACTTTGGCATAGAAGTCTATCTGCTGTTCTGTGCTGCCGAGGAAATGCCCGTGGTCTCCATTCACTGTCCAGTGAACTCACTCGCTCTAGTCTGGCTATGAAAAGTTAAGTCCCAACCTGAACTCCAGAGTACCTTTAGAGGCAAGAGCTCTTTCTTTTCTAATCATGGGGACTCCTCTTTCTCCCAGTTGATGCGGGGCTAAGTTTTGTCATCTTTAGTGACTGGGCTACATGATTTTTATTTTCTTTTCTTTTACTTTTCTGATTTGTCTGATCTTGTTTCTTTTGTTCCTCTTTCCTAGGGCTGTGCATCCTGGAACTGGTATTACCCTTTTCACTATGCTCCGTTTGCTTCTGACTTTGAGGGTATTGCAGACATGCCTTCAGATTTTGAGAAAGGCTCAAAACCGGTAGGACTTGCTTATTTATTTATTTATTTATTATTTAACAGCTCATTACAAGTGTCCTACATCTGCTTGTTTAATTTCAACAGTTTAAGCCTCTTGAACAACTTATGGGAGTATTTCCTGCTGCAAGTGGAAATTTTCTGCCACCAACGTGGAGGAAGCTCATGACAGATCCAGTAAGAATCCTTGTTTTATTCCTCTCTGTAAGGTTATATCGTCTTGCAGTTGTGTGAGCATGACTTGCTGCTTCTTACTTCAGGCAGCAAAATAATGGAGACCAGGAGTGAACATTTTTGGTAGATTGTGGATATTCCTCAAAGATCCTTAAATTCTTTGAATTCAGATGTTTCAATGAGGAAAAATTATTTCCTGACTCTTTTACACTTTAGTAAGATTGTTTAGTTTTTTTATAAAACGTTGCAAAACTTAATTGGGGAGCAGATACCTTAATCCAGTTCTCTGGAATTATTCTCTTCTGCTTAATTTCTTGTTTTGATATTCTTAAGTAATGGAAGTGCCCTACCATACTTCATGTTTAAATGACATTTAATAAAAGATGTTTCTATTAGTCAAAGTTCTTTGCATCCTCCTTAGCTTTGTGTTTGCTTGCCCTCTGCGAAGTACAGTGCTACATGGCATTCTGAGTCTCATAATTGGCTTTAATGATTTTTTTTATTTTCTCAAATACAGGAATCAAGCATAATTGACTTCTACCCTGAAGATTTTGCTATTGATTTAAATGGGAAGAAATATGCTTGGCAAGGTGAAATTTCAACTTTCTTGGGTTTTTTTGAGCTATAGTATACTGACCTCAGTCTTAAGAATCTATATAAAAATAGGAAGAAAATGGAAAATTATCTTAGTGAGATAATGAGGCACCAAGTCACACAGGTAACTTGTGTTACTTGGTGTGGGGGAGAAGTAGTTTGCAGCAGGTATATTTTTGAAAAGAAATTTGTATGAAGAACAAATTATGGTTCAGTAACTGATTTAGAATTGGCAATGATTAGTAGTAATTTCAGCAGTCATTCTAGATTGTTAATTTGTCCTGAACTAGATTAATCATTTTTCTATTTTTATCAGCCTTACTGTGTAATTGTCTTTTGTCTCCTTTGCATTTAATTAATGGATCTTGTTCTGTTCAATCACTGGCTCGTTAGTACCTTGTGAAAAATGCTTTGGGGAATATAGAAATATTTGGATGCATACAAAGAATGAAAAAACAGATACAGTATTTAATGCAGCTTCTTCTTTCTTTTAAAGAATATTACTTTTAAAGGTCTGCCAAATTTTGTATCTGGTATTCAGCCAATAGTGTAACATCTGCTCCCAGACTGGAACTGCTTCCCAATGCCTACCCAGGACTGGGGAGGAGGAGAATGGATGGGTGCTTGGAGATGAGCTCACCTTTTCAACCTGCACTACTACTGAGCTATTTTTCTCTGAACAGCCTGCAGGGTCACAACCTCTGAAAATGTAGGGTTTTCTTTCCTCTGACTGATGCAACAGTCGTTTCTTGGGTAAAGAATCTATTGGAGCTTTCCATGCTAGTGTCTTTTTTTTTTTTTTTTTTTTTTTTTTTCCTCCCCGAGTGTGGAAAAAAATAATGTTTTGGTTTTACTAGGTGTTGCGTTATTGCCATTTGTTGATGAGCGACGCCTTAGAGCTGCCCTGGAAGAAGTCTACCCTGACCTCACTCCAGAAGAAAGTAAGAATTGTGATATATTGTTGCGATTGTGATGTATTCTCTATGACTTGTTATATACTGTGTTTCACCCTAAATGAGCAAGGTATAATAGATGTTTGCTTGGATTGAATTATGGCAGGCTGTATCCTCTTCTCCATGGATGGTGCTGGTAATTAGAACGATCCTCGATCGGTTTGTTTTTGTAGCTTTCACTTACTTTTATTTTACTGAAGTAGACCTGCATAAGACCTAACCCGAAAATTAGATGGCAGCTTAATCGTATGAAAAACTTCTACCAGTATATGCTTTCAAAGTACTTGTGAGAGGAATATGTTGCAATCAAAAGAATAAACTCTCATTTCTAAGGTTAGAGTTGATGGTAAACTAGATATGTGTATTGGCTGTTCTCTGACCAGTAGGCTGGCTGTGTCCAGTTATGATATGTGAAGCTTTGTGTTCAGCTTATATAGGCAAATGTACATGTTACTTTCTCCGTTGTACAAAAATAGTAGCTGGTTCTCGTAGATAAAGCTGCTTGGGAGGTATAGGGTTTTTTCAGCCTGTCTGTGTCTTCAGCATTACTCTGTTCTAAATTGGAGATTCTTCCCACTGAGCACAGGATTCTCGTCGTTTTACTGTCTGCCACTACCCTTGCTACTGCAGCCATCCTGTTCTGGGCAGAGACGCTCTCTTTCCAACACTCTCAAGAAATGTTCAAAGCTTTCTCCTAAATCACAGTGAAGCTTTCCTTTTGTGGAGGTGTCAACAGGGTGGTGTGTTGCTCTGCTGTATTCCTTCCTTCCCTCTTTGCTCTGAACTCTTATCCCATTCTCTTTGTCTTTTCTAGGCAGAAGAAATAGCCTTGGTGGTGATGTTCTCTTTGTTGGAAAACACCATCCACTTTGTGACTTTATTGTAGAACAGTACAAGACCAAAAATACAGAGGTAGGTTGTACTTGTTCTTAAGGGATTGTGTAAATGGTGAGGGTGGAGGTCTAATAAAGTGCTGCAGCTGAAAAATTATTTTTTTCCATAGCCAGTGGATATACCCCCAGAGCTGTGCCACGGAATCCAGGGAAAGCTTACACTGAATGAAAATGCTGTTCTTCCTGATCAGTGAGTATGGCTTTTGGTATGGGTTGTTTGATGCTAAAGGACGTTTCCTTCAGTTATGTCCGCATTTAAATAAAAATCTCTTTGTGCCCACAAGGAGAAACCTAAACCTCCTGGCAAGGCAATGCATTTAGTTCTGAGGCTAAACATGCTTTCCGCTAGATTTCATAGCAGGTGTGTATTATCATCAGCGTATGTAAAAAACCAAGCAAGTAAAACTTTCGTTCTATGATCCTATTCTTTTTATTTCACAACTAGGCTTTTAAAGCTGCATCAGAAATCTTTAAAGCGCTCTAATGTGTGTGTTTAATTGCTGATGAATCTTTGTCATTTCATCTATGGAAAGCTGATTTTTATGTATATAGTAATGTTTGAACTTTAATAGGTAAACGAGGTCTATATAATAAAAGTAGTAGTGATCAGTGGCCTTACTCGGTAAGGTCATGTTGTTTTGGCCTCTTTGCTTTTGTACGAATGTTAATTTAGTGCAGTCTGATGTAATTTCCAGAAGTGCATGCTGTTTAAAACAAAAAAACCCAAAACCAACAACTCTGCTTTTATATGGTAATCTTAATTGCATTAAAGAAAAAAAACAGGTAGAGATATATTTTGCTGTTTTCTATTTAGGCTATAACACCAAATTCAGGGCTGTTACCAGCTACACATACAAAAAATGCTAATATTTTTTGTTTTCTAGATAATGCATTTAGTTTGAGAAATTATCGGTGTAATCTTTGCATTGTAGGGTATGCATTCATTTATCTAACTTTGCTTAGAGGCATAAGCAGGTGTTCAGTAACTCATTTGCATTAAATGCACAAACACTCTGATTTTGTTGGACAGATAATGTATCCTAGGTCACACTCACTAATACACGTTTCTCTATTCTTGTCATGGCTTGTGAAGAATACGAACAAGTCAGAGCTGTTCTTGGAGGGAGTAGCAATGCAGGAACAGGAAAACTCTTCTGGCATTGTCTTTCCTAGATAGGGCATGAGAAATGGGTATTTTTTTACCTAGAGAAGTAGTTTGATAGGAATTCTGTGAAGGTGAACAGGCATTTATATTGCCACTTCAAAATAAGTCTTTTACTTTACTAAAAAGATCTGGATCAGATTCAGCCAGTGTGTGTACAGTTTGTGACTTCTATGTGTAACATGGGTTTGTGACCCATGTTTTTTGGTTGGGTTTTTGGTTTGTTTTTTTTACTTCAAAGCCTTTTTTTTCTTAGTGAAGCAGGTTTGTGTCTTCATGGTGTCTGCATGTGTATCTGTCTCTCTGGTCTTCTCCTGCCCTCTTAGAACCTGTTGGCTTGTTACAATCAAACCCTAATGTGTCGCAGGCTTAGTTGGCAGAGGAACGGGAGTGGTAGCAACACAGAAAGTGGAGCAAATGTTGAGAAATACGTTACATGATGTTTTGACAGAGGTTTTTCTCTTTACCAGGACAGTGGAGTCTCCTGTTCCAATGCTGCGTGATCTTGCACAAAATTCTGCAGTCAGGTAAATAAACTCTGGGTTTTAATGCAATGGCGTACAAAGTACAGCAATCAAAACTCAGATTATTCTGGTGTTCTGTGTTGTTGAATTTGCAACAGAATCTCTCTCAATAAAATTGAAGCTTTTACTTTAAACGTTTCTGGTTTTCTGTGAGAATTGAATCCAAGATAGTATGTTGTAACACAGCGAGCTTGGGTTAGGGTGGTTAAGCAGAGTGCGTAGTGGTGCGCCCTGCAGAAATGTCCAAAATGGTGATTTCTAAGTGCATCAAACCCAGTGTGTTCAATCCCTTCAGAAATACCTCATCTTTCCTGCTGTTGCTTTTCTGCTTGCTCTCTGTTGGGACTTCTGGGTCTTTGGCAAGCAAAGAGCCTATGGAACTTGATAGTCTGTATCAAGCCTTTTAAATTAAAGAAAACCAAACATTCATGAGAGCAAGCCTTCAAGACAGAATTGGGTGTTGATTGAAAGCCTTTCAGCTCTTGATTTTTTGCCTCCTGGATTTTTATCCATTTTTATTCCTAACAATTCCCAGATGATGCCTGAGAATATAAGCTTCATGTCGTTAAGTAGTAAAGGAGTAATACTAACTTTGCCTGAATGTGATGTTTGGGAGAATAATAAGAAACATCATAATGAATAAAAAACAATGCAGAGTTTCCAAGAGTAAATCTTGTGGTCACAGAAGATTTTAATTACTCTTGCACTTGACAGCAAATTTCTGTAGATCTAGTGTGTTGTATGTCATTCTCGCTTAATTTGGCACAGTACAATAGGTATGTAATGCTTGAGCTTATAACCTTTCACTTCTTGAGCCACATAAGATACTTGAGACACTAAAAATCACTTGTGATCTATCTGCGTAATTTTTTCCTCCAAGGAGGCATAACTTGGTTCAACTAGAACAACTATCTACAGGCAGTAAGAAATGCTAAGTTGTGGCTTGTTGGGATATTGTAGAAAGGATGTTCTGAAATGGGGATTTAGTTACTTTGAGTGATGAGTTAAAGGTAGTTTTTGGCTTTCCATCTGCCACTGTCAGGAGGCTTGAATTGTTTTACGCTTCTGTCCATTTCTCTATTGCAAGGATTTTTCTTCCTGTCTTTTGAGACAGTATGAGCAGTCATGATTCTGCTCTTCAGTTCTTGTGACTTTGGCTGAATTTTCCAAGGGACCATTATTCTCTTTCCTTCGAGTCTCATTCATTCTCTGTGCTGAAAAACAGATGTATTTCAGTTGGAAGAATGAGATTATTCTGCTTAGTTGTTTGCTTGTATCTTTCTTGGCATCCCAAGCATTCTTCTGTATCAAATGGTATGTAGTGAGAGAACAGGAAGCCGGTTGGTGCCATGTACTTCAAAAATGTCCCTGGTGGGACCTACCTGAGACCTGGATACTTACACCAGGAGACTGGAATAGCTAGGAGTGTGGATGAATTTTCCTAGAGCAAACCCAAACTGCTATATAACGCATTGTACCAGCAGAAATTAAGCTTTCAGCCACTTTTTGCTCTATTTAGTTTGTCTAATAGTAGACAGCTTAAAATGCAGGGTCTCTGAGACGTCACTGAAAATAGGCATATATCCCTCCACGGGAACTGCATGCAACTGCAAAGCCGCCTTTCAGGATAAAAACTCCCTGGCCCAGGAAATCCCACTTCTAAGTTTTGTACACTTTTGACTAGACTACATAGCAAGCTGATATCCTTCCTGTCTGTGCTGTGGCAGCCTTTGAACTTAATCAAGTACAATCAGTGCTTTGACTAGAGGATTTGTACTCAAGGGTCTGCAGAAGATACTTTCATTACCATACATAGGACTAACTGTTTTCTAGACATTACACTTTCTTTTGGACTGGCTATTGATACAGGGGAGGTAAAAGGTCACCCTGTGGAAAATAATCGAGACATCGAAGCCCAATATAGTCAGTATATCCATGTGCAAGAAATTGGCTTTGCAGTTTAAGTCATGAGTTCTTGAATATTGTCTTTTCTGTTGTGTACATCACTATTAATAAAGCAGCAATTACTTTTTAATCTTGCTTGTCTTAATTATCAAGTAAACCTAATGCTCAAATACTTTCTCCTAGTATCTCTTTCAAAGATCCACAATTTGATGAAGACTTTGTTTTCAAGGCTGTAGTGTTACCTGGTGCAAAGTAAGTATCAGCTGTCAGTTTTCAAATAATTCCATTTGCTTTCATTAATCTGAGTATTTGCTCTGATCAGTATTTATGGAACTATTTTTAATATTAAGGAAACCTGCTCCAGTTCTGAAGCCAGGAGACTGGGAGAAAACCAACAATGATGGCAGGCCTTGGAGACCGCAGCTTGGTTTTAACCGAGACAGAAAACCGGTCCATTTGGACCAGTCAGCGTTTAGAACTTTAGGGTAAGACTGGCGGCATTGTTACTGACTGCCTTGCTGAGATGACTATACTCATTTATTGCTTTTTAAATTAATTTTTTAAAAAAATAGAAACAAAGGGGTGGGGATGGGCTGTCAGAGATTAGGTGCTGGTGTTCCACGATGGAAACGTTGGTATGTGATGTTTAAATTCAGTATTGATGAAAACTGTATATTACTATAATTTTGCAGTAATGCCTTTCATTCTTCTTGATTTGGGGGGAGGTGCTGCTAAATATTTCTAACTAGCTTTCCCACTGTTTTTTTCAACTTGTTTGGTGGTTACTTGCCTGAAGTACAGAAGGTACAGTGAGAATATTTCCCACAAGTGATAATTAAGACTATTATGAAGTCAGGAATGTCTTTTATGCTTTTAAAAATTAATAAGTTGTAAAAAGCTTTGTATGCAGCATACACCATACAATCAGTTTGATTGTCACTTTTCAAGGCATTGCCACGGTCGTTTTTTATTAGTTCTCCAAAAGTCCAGGTAATTTTCTCAGGTGCTGCAGTGTCGTACGAGAATGCTTCTGAGTGCAGGATGAGAGAATGAGCTATGTATTACAGATAAAATGAAATGTTTTTTCTTCCTGGGGAGGGCAAGGAGCCATACGTTTATCAGAGCCAGAAAAGAGAACGTTTTAAAGGAGATTCTATTATTAGCAAATAAAAGTAAACTCTGTGAGCAACCGAACACGAGTGTGTCTTTAGGAAGAGACAATACTTTCTTCTTCATCTTCTGGCTGTGGAGGACCTGGAAGAACAAAAAGCAACATCCTTCCCTCCATTC
This sequence comes from Gavia stellata, assembly GCF_030936135.1. Lineage (NCBI taxonomy): Eukaryota > Metazoa > Chordata > Aves > Gaviiformes > Gaviidae > Gavia > Gavia stellata. Next base: position 12,599,889 of record NC_082616.1, on the reverse strand, counting down.
GTGTGTTGGAAAGCATAATTGTTCCAGTGCTACACTTGTGAACCATCTTCTGTTCTTCCATGTCATAGTTATAAAAAAAGTATAGCTGTGTTATTGATCACATATGATGTCTCATTAAATTGCTGTCCAGGGTGGCAGACACCACAAGCATCAAAGTCTTAACGCAAATTTAATTCTGCACAGGAAAAATAGCAAAGGCCTGGCAAACATTGACACACCAATATTTGCAGTTCCTGCATTTTTATCGACTCTCACTTATTAGGGAATGTGACAGCAGTTCAGTTTTATTGAACTCTTACACAGTTTGCAGGAGATACATGTTTGCGTATTGTGGCTTGCTGTAGAAGCTCCAGAATTTTTGCTGGGACCAGCTCACAAAGCTTGTACTTTCTTTGTGGTGCGCCTGGGACCCTGATCTGTAAGCGAGTCACTGCATCATGCTTGTGCACATCTCCACTGATGCACTGGAGAGAGCTGGGGTGTTTGATGGTCTGGGTAGCAGCTGTGCTGTAAGATGGCATTCATAAAAACATCCTATTCTTTTTCCTTTCCATTTCTTACATGTAATAGCCATACGATGCCAAGGGAAAGAGGGATGCCAGGAATGTATGCCAATGCAGTACCTCTTGGAACTTATGGGAGCCCATACACCAGGCCGCTTCTGAGTGGGCAGCAGCAGATTCCTAAATTGTTGTCAAGTAAGTGGGTTCTGCTTTCTACATTTCAGAGTTTGAAAAATATTATGGTTTTGTTTTGGTCTGTTGCACTATTACAAATAAAAAGTGGATTCAGGCATTCGTCTTTGTTAACCTTGTGTTGCTCTTCTCTATTGCTCTTCCTTTATGGAATTGCTATAGTGAAATGTACTAAAATGTAATTATGTGCCTGTAAGTGGGATCCCATTTTTGACTACTGCGCCCAGTATTCAAATGCAGTAGGAAAAATAGCACTTTGTCTACTAAGGTTTCCTAGTGCCTGTTATCCGGAACGTGTTCAGTATGTGGCTGAACCTCAACATCACCAGCATCAGCAGACTTAGTAGAAACTTGGTGCTTTGTGTGTGAAGAGAACAAGAGGAGGATGCTGGCCACAGAAAATTATTAATGCACAAGGCATGGTTGGCGGATCAGGAGAGACTGTAGGACTGACAGAAGAGCTGTGGTTGGTGCTGAGATGACAGACTGAACCGAAGTTGCTAATTCACAGTCCTGTATTGGTTTCTCCTGCCTGCGGTAGGTGTTACAACTTCTGGCAAAGAGGTGGTAGGGGGTGGTCAGGAGGTCAGGGATACCACTGCTTGGTGAACAAGTGGGTGACTGGAAGTGGTAAGATAAATCCTGTGTGACCTAAGGTGGAGTTCTTCATCCTGGGAAGGAATTGGTTGTGCAAAGGGCTCCCAAAAAGGATGCTATTTAAGAGTCCTGTCTCTTCACCTGTGATCAGGAGCTGCATTTCTGTAATGGTGGGATTGAGACAGAAGGAAACTCAGCTAAAGGGCCTAAAAAGGTGCTTTAAAGTAAGAAGTTCTCCCTGTTCAGCTGAATTCTTGCAATATTGAATTATGCAAGTGTTTGAAGTTTAAACAGCTGACACAGATAAAGTTTGAACTCCAACATTTTGTCACATGTAGAAGACCAGATTACTGCATAATGACGCTGTCAGCCTTTTTATATTTGACTTGCGTTTTCACTGCATATGAAACAGCAAATAAATAATATCAATGGCCACTCTGAATTAAACTTCTATTGTCCAGTCCTAAAGTGGATGTAGTGTAGTTGAGTAGTGGGTGCAGAAGCTTTCTTGTGAGAGGAATCAGATTGGTTTATGTGGAGAGACGGATTGAGTATGAGAGCCTGGAGTTACTAACTTTGATTAAAGGAAAACAAGTGGTTTTTTAAACAAACAAGAAATATGATCTAAAAAGAAGGGTGTGGGGAATGGGAAGGCAGAACTACCAGACAAGCATCACATTTTTGTTTTACTCTCCAAAAAGAGAAAGTCTGCATGGTTTGGGGCACAAAGTATTTGTGAACCCATCAGTCCTTATACTGCTCTTCAAGTCTTCTGAAGCCCAAGTCTTGACGCTTTGTGGGAAATACTTATTTCAAAGCAGTTTTCTCTGTCTTACGTAGATGGAGCTGATCTTGCCAATTAGGTGCTTAGAAAGCTCTTGTCCTCATGGCATCTGAGCACCTTGTGTTGTATAGGAAGCACTCCACATGCAAATATGCCCCAATGCCATCATTCTTTCAAATTGAGGAGGCTTGAATCCACTGATCGATGTGAAATCCCAGTCCATCTGTTAGCCTCAGAAAAACTACCTGGGGGCTTTCGTTCACTCGTTCCTTCCTCCCCTCATCTCCTGCCCCTTCCTCACCCTCAAATTGCCTCGGGCATCCCCAGTTGCTGTTCTGCAGGTGTGCCTGGCAAATCTGAAAGCAAGGCTTCTTTTTTTTTTTTCCTTGCTTTTTCTTTTTTTCTTTCTTTCTTTCTCTTGCTGTGCCACTTTCCTTAATGCTGCTTTTTCCATTAGGGAGAGGTCGATCTCATGCTTTCCTGTTCGTGCAGCAAAAAGAGGTGCTAGGTCAACCTGCTGCTCCCTCCAGCCGCCATTGCGGCGCGTTGCCTCGTGCGCTGCCGGCAGTCATCGTACAAAGGCTTTTTCACAAAGCAGGGGTTGTGCGCCTGCTGTTGCTCTCCGGGGCTCTTCATCCTGGAGTCGAGAAGCTGGTTCCTGGCACTCTCTGTTTTCATGGGAGACCGCAGTGCAACATGCTGCAGATGTATTCTTTGTCAGTTAATTTTGTTCTGGTTCTCCTCCTCTTCTACTAATGATAGCAAGCTGTCCTAGGAGATTAGTCTTAAACTCTAATTAACTTCTGATTTAAACTGACTGCAGTGTGAAGTCTTTACAACTAACTACAGCAGCCGTTGACTTATTGATGCCAAGTGGGTGCATGTGTCTTAACTCCTCTTTTACCATGTAGAGGCCCTGGTAAAAGGGTTAAACCCTTGCTTAAGCCCTTGTTAGAAGTATACCTCCAAGTGTCATAGCCCAAAATTTCTGCAGAAATCAGTCTTTCTGACATGCACACTGAAGGATGCTTTTGCAAATGGGACCACACCCAGACAGCGTAACACATCCTGGATTACGGATTGTGTCGGTCGAGCATGAAGCAAACCTGTGAGGATGGATGGGAGCGTGTCAGCAACTCCCTGAACCTCACTGCAGTAGGTGGTGGTCATGTTATTGAACAGGAACAGACCGCGTAGACAGTGCGTTTGCTCCGATGGAAATTTGTGGTCGGAATTGAGCACGTGGGCCAATTTCACCCAGACTGCGTTCTCTCTAGGAGTACCAAAAGGTGTTCCTAGATCTGACAGCACAGCTATCTTCTTGCCTTTTCCAGTCACCCCCTTCAGTTCAAGCACAAATGTCTCTGTCGAAGCACAGGGATCTTCAACTAGAGGATCAAATTAGAAGGAATGGGAAAGCATATGTTGAGTTTTCTTAATGGGGCAGGTTATCTCTTGTGTCAAAGTCACGTTCATCAGCTATATAATTGTGAGAGAACAGCTGTATGTTGTGGCATAATTGGATTGGGAAGCATCCAGAACCTACACGTTCTTGAAAAACTAGAGCTGATGTGGTTAAAATTCCCACATTTTGTGGGATTGATGCAGAGCAACTTTTCATTTTATGTATTATGTTTTTATACGTATGATGAAGTAAAATTAGACTCTAGAAGGGCAATGCGGTCAACCAAAGTGCCATCTCTTCCTCAAGAGCCTTCTGTGGGTGTTCCTTACTGTTGTTCTCTGATTTGACTTTGATGTGCCAATTTTCAGTTGATGAATAATTGTCTGTGCTGATAACTTGGGGAGTCAAGTGCAGTACGGCAGTACTCTGTGAATGGCATATTTGGTTTCTGCAGCACAGGATATCTGATTTATGACTTTCATTTCAGTCAGTAAACTTGTCAATTAGCTGCATTTGAAAAGTGATTTTGATTAGTGCAATCAGTAAACACAAAATCTCGTCTTTTGATTGCCACACTGATTAGATAAATTGTTACTTGAGGAGCTGCTAGAGAAGGCAGTTTATTTGGCCTTATAGCTCTAGGAAATGCCTACGTTTTGAAGACTAAAGAAAATATTAATTGTCACTTCTTCTTCAGTTTTGTACCTTTTTGAAGTGTAATTCACTGCTGCAAGCTTTTTCCCTCAAAGATTGTTCTCTGTCAGAGCCATACAAATGAATAGTAATAAGGTGGCTTTAAATGTTTTTATGATGATTTCATTAAACTCTTTGTTAAACTGTTCCCTAGAGCTGCAATAAGATGTGGTTACAGCAGGAGAGCTGGGTCCTTTCCTCTTCAGATGGGAAGAAAGTGATTAAATAGCACACATGGTTTTTAACTAGCCCATAAGCAGGGGTCTGTATGAATGGGAAACACTGTACCAGGGCGAGACCAGCATCATCTCACTGGGTTTCTCACTGGAGCGCCATTTGACCCTGGCAATGGAATGGAAAACGCGTTAATAAACTTCAATTAAAATGTAAAGTTCTGACCAGGGAGGGTCAGGGATGGGGAGACTGTATTAGTCTGTATAACTGTCCGGATACTTGGGGGTCTTGCGTAGCTCAGCCTGCGCAGAGGAGGAGGGTAGGGGAAACATGGTCATTATTCTTCCTGGAATATAGGTCTGTTTTTCTGGAAGTTTGTGTCTCCCAGCAAGCGAAAGGAGAACTGAGCCAGGCCCAGGAGACCTGCAGGTCTGGTTGTGGTGACGGAGCCAAAACCTAGCCCTTGTCCTGGCGGCTGCAGGCAAAGGACTACAGGTGTTAGGAACTACGGATAGAGGGGTCTTGTGCATCTGAAAACATTTTTACCAGAACTCAGTTCTTCTGTATTGCCTGTATTTCTGTGGTGCTGGTGTCTGTGAGACTTTGAAATTATTAGAAGTAAAGTCGTCTTAGGATATTTTTTTGATTGAAAATAGTGACACTCTTGGGCTTTACCAATTTTTAAAATTTTTATTTTCTTGTTTAGCAATTTCATCTGTGTACTACTTTTTTTTTAAGCTTCAGTTTAACGCTGTGTCTTTAATTGCTCTTTCCCCCAAAGTAGCTGAAGGCAACATTATGGGCCTGGGTTTTCTTGTGTTGCACTAATCTTGTATTCAAAAGCAAACACAGCATCACTAAAGCATTGTGTTAGTACAGCCTGTTTATGCATGTAAAAGTCCTTGTAATTCACAGACTGACCAGTATAAAAGTGCCACATACCTGTCTTTAGTCCTTGTGGTGCTTCAGACTGGTTTGGTTACAGTCTATATGAAATAACCAATTACACTTGATTATGAGCATCAGTTGATAACAGTGTATATGTGTCTGTGTGTATGTATATATACATAAAGAGAGACGGGTGTATATATTGGTTGGGGTGTGTGTGTATATGTGTGGTGGTTAATAAATAAATAAAATACAGCGTGTACCCCTCTGCGGCTCCGGCTGTTGCTGGGCTGGGTGGGCTGGATTAGCTCTGTCCGGAGGAGGCCCAGGCGGTAACAGCGGAGCTGCTGGGGATCAGAATTTATTTCCCCTGACGAAACGGTGTTATCTTTGCTGGGGGCTGCCCGCACCCTCCCCTGCGCGCTCAAGTGCTGCATGAAAGGTTTCTGTCTGGGTCAGACCATTACAGCCTGCAGACAATCCAGCCGGAGTTAGGAGAGAAGCACAGATTTTTCCTCTGCCTGTGGTGTTTCCCCCGCCCCTTTTCTTTCAAACTGTTGCAAAGCTTTAGTGTACTTGAATATTGGCAGTTTAACAGGGCGTTACTGTCCCATCGCAGTACGTCCATTAGACAACTTCTGGAACCAGCTGTTGAAATTAGGTCACACTTAAACACCATTGAAAATAATCAAAGGTGTCACTGAAACTGAAGCTTTTGATTGATGCACAATTTGAGTGTTGTGGACTGACCGGGGAGCTATTGATTAGCTGTTTCTTTTATCCTGTTTACTAACCAGTTTATTTAGAAGGACAACAACCGTTTAATTGCATGTCCTGTTAAAGCAATGTTGTTACTGCTACGTCTTTGTAAAGAGTTAGTTTGGGTAAAAGAAACAATTGAGAAGTGGGTGGTCTCTTTCACTGCGGTTTCTTATAACTGCAGTGCTAGGTCTCTGGCCAAGTTTTTACCCAAAAGGTTTAATTCAGTCTGATTACGTTAACTGAGAGATCGTTAACAGATTTTTATTATATTATCATTGTCTAGGTTAACTTTTAAACACTTTTACTATCTTTAAATATATCCTAAATATAACTATATATTTTAAAAAAAAACCACTTTAATAAAGTGGAACTGTTTGCTTTATTATGTGCTCTGGTCATTCTTTTAGTTTGCTTTATAGAATAACATAGCCTAATCAGAGGGAAACTTGCACATATTTTGAGTATTAAATATTTGTTGCTCACAAACATGGTGTGTTGTGATGATGACGCAGCGATGTGTGTGTGTGTATATGTATCTATATTTTTTCATATAGTGTAGTGATGAATGTACTTGTAAGAAATGTAAACATTTAATGAAGTCCCCAGTTGTTACGGTAACAGACATGGTTTTGCATTTTTAAAAATTCAAGAGAAGATACCTGTGAAGGGTCTAAGCACTAACCAATGCTAGTTCTGGCAATTAAAATTCATTCTTCTTATAACTTGAAGCTTATTGGACATATTAAAAAAAAAAAAGTTGTATTAATTAATACTAAGCTTGCCACTGATGGACATAAGGGCTCTGTCAAACTCAGCAACAGTAACCAACGACTTGGTGAAATGTGTTTGGTAGTGTATCCAGTTTGAGCTTTTCTGTTTGACTTCTTAAAACAAGTTCTGGTGTGTGTGTAAGAGTGAGTGGAGCACAGTTCTTTAAGTATACTTGCTCTTCTTTATTTTAACATTTTGTTTTTCCCTCTAGATCTTAGACCCCAGGAGTCTTGGCGAGGTCCTACGCCCTTGTTTCAACAGACACCACAGAGGTAAGGCAGGAGGGATTGAAGTTTTGTAAAATGTGGCCAGGAGGTTGTACTTGGTTCTGCCAGTCTTCACAGCTTTTTTTTCCTCTTTGTTTTGAACTTTGTTGTTTAAATTTTTTGAAATCATGCTGTACAGCAGGTTTTTTTAAGTTAATTCATGTCCACGATTTATTTATAATTAGTGAGTGCAGTATGTGGTGTTCATCCTTTAAAAGGCTTGAGTACTTTGTATTAAAAAAGAGAAGGCAAAAACACTTTCCATTAAAAATCAGACTTCAAAATTAACTTTACTGTTGGTGCTTTGGTACCGTTCTTGGTTCTTTGGCCTTTATCTTATTGAAGCTTTTGAGATACTATGAAATTGAACACAGAGAGCTTAAAACTGCATTAGATTTTGGACAGGCTAAACAAATTTCTTTTTAGGAGGGCTGTGGAGCTTAATGAGGCATAACTAATGGTGTTCCACTTTTATCATTTCTGTGCCGCAACCGCAGCATTAGTACAGACTAGCCATTGATTCTTGCTACAAACCTCTTGAAGTCCTAATCAGCTTCTTTGGTACAAGTTTTTCAGGCCTGACAAGCCTATTGTAGGGCAGTGTCACTGTAGGTCAGTAGTTATTAGTTGCCACTGAAAACAGTTTCTTTAACTACTTAAGACTGAACTGAATTAAATGCAGAAGGGACTCAGGGAAGGATTATGGAATCTGCAGTCCAATAAGTGCCATCGAATAGAAGGAATGTGACATGGTTTGATAATAAGGGATGTTTTACATGCGTTCCTTCATTGATAGCTTGTATGTCCTTAAGTCAGATGGACTTTATAAACTCCAGCATACCTGTGAAAGCTATGAATAATGATATTTGTTTGTATTTATGGAGGAATGAGAGCATATGTGAGATCTTTTGAAGTTTCTGCTCTGAGGCACAACTTTTTTTTTTTCATGGTTTTATTTGCAAATGTTAACCACTGAAAATATCAGCTTTGGGAGAATTTATTGAGCTCTCCGCAATCACGCTTTCCATGGCAACCATTTTGATCCCTATTGAAGTAAGTCCAGCTCCCTTGTCCTGTGCCACGTCAATGTGGAATATTGCATTATAAATTAATCTTGCGTTACAAACTTTAATATTACTTTGTCCATGGGAGTTGCTATTCCCACACGTTAATTAAATCCGATTTATATAGTACCATTTTGTGAACTATTGCTACAGATCTGTAATTTGTCATTGCTTTCACAATGCTATACTTCTATCACTTTACCAGGCTGGGGTTTTTTTTGTTTGTTTTGTTTTTGCAAAGTGGAAGAGTTTCTCAATTCACATATAAATAATTTCTTTCAGCCAGAAATTCTGTTTCTCACTTGAAATACACATTTTTATTACGATTGTAAAAATTGACTACCTTTCTAATCAGAATCCTATCATAAGGTTACTGTGCTTGGTTTGTGCTAATATTTTTAGAAGTGACCGCACACTGCCCAAGTACTTCAGAGCATTTTTGTAGATAAACAGTGTTCGTGATTCGATCTTCTAACCTGTCCAGTGGGCTTCTTGTGCTGTGGTATTGACCTCACTGTTCAGTTCCCAAACTTGAGGAAACTGGTGTCCCCTGAGGTGACTTTAAATTGAAGATGTATCATCTTCACCTAGAAAATAAGCTTTAGAGAAGCTTGGAGAATGCCCTCCTAGCTTTCGAGTGACAACAATGTATTTGCAATGCTTTCCCTCCCTGATGGTGCTTTATTATATCTCTGAGGGTTTGTGAAAATCACTAACTTGCCAGTTTCAGTGCTGAGGATAAGTCATTTCGCCATTTTGCCAAGGTGCTTGATTTGGGAAACAAATCAAACAGATGCTTAGGGCCGATGGTTGAGCTAGTTGCCATACAGAGTTAAGCATGGAGACTTCGACAAAAGTTTAAACAGAAACATGAAGGTAGATAGGCTTGGTGCAGGAAAAAATGGCTGAACCTGTTGAACTGACCCCCCCGCCCCCCCGAGAGGTTTTCAGTTTCCCAGTTAATGCCCTGGGAGCTGCCAGTTTCCCATACTGCTACCCCCAAGGCTGTCCCTGCTTGCTGCTGCGGCTTCGGGTGCTCCAGGAGCAACAAGGTGCTGCTGGGGAGAGCAGTGAGGAATTTTGGTTCTCCGTCACCTCTGCTCCCGGGAAGAAAGTAATTGAGGAAGAGGCCAGCCCCTGCTCCAGCCTTTACAGATGAAGTGGGTTGGCAGGAGGCTACGATATCCGTGATTTGCGACATCAAGCAAGGGATAAGCAAGGAGCCCTGTCCCGGCCAGGAAAGCTTTGAGCCTTTGTGCTATTTCAGGGATAGAGTATTGCAGTGGGGGCTAAAGTAGCTCTTGCTTCACAGGCCTGGGTAGAAAAAACCCAGTAGTGTGTGTGTGTGTATATATTTGCTACCTGGTTTCCTGGCTGATAGAAATTTGTAATCTGGTTAAGTAAATCCTTTTGCTTAACCTGCTCATAGAAGATTTCCAGAGGCTGAGGTTGGAACGCAGAAATGTTTTACTGTATAAAGTTTCCTGAAGTTGTATTTTAGCTATCCTGTATGCATATGCTTTAGTTTAATCGTAAGTTGACATAACTCTGGATAGTGCGTTTGAGTAACTCTGCCAGTGTGAATGAACTCATGTGATAGTCCAAGTGGCACAATTATTTTTTTTTGTTACCCGTGAGGCACAGCTTTGCTGCATACAAATCTCCACCCTCATGTAATTTGAATCACCAGTTAATACATCCACTAGATGAACATGAAGTCAAGTGTTGTGAGGACTATAATTTCCTGATTTCTGTTTACCAGATGAAAATCTGAAATTCCGGTTTTTAAAAATAGTACATAACTCCAAATTAAGAGCAGCAAAAAGGTGTAAGCTGCTTTTCTGGCTTTAAGATCAGAAAACGCATTACAGTTAGGTTTTTTTTTCTTTTTCTACTAGGTTTATCCTCTAGAATATGTAGTGGTTCTAACTGAAAATCACCAATTTCACTCTTTCAGATGGCCTCGAAGCAAAAATGCCCCAACATAACAGTGATATTAGTGTTAATGTGTTTCATTTGTTAAATATCCCAACTTTTCACTAAGCAGCACTTTATTAAAAAAGAAAGTTTAAACTCTATACCAAATACATATTACTGTCAAATGAAATTTGGGTCAAACTTTCCTGTTCCAGGCACGTAGCAAGTGTTGGCCTGTGATCATCAGTCACTCAGGGTATTTATCACAAGTACGTTAGCAAAGTTGTAGAGACAGAGTGACTGTTGATGAAAGTCCTAGAGCTGGGGCTATACAGGTAACTCCCTGTAGTTTTCCTTAAGGCTGAGCAGTGTATTCTTCCTGGAGAGTCTGCTGTTTTCTAGGAATAAGGGGTGGGGTGGGGGGGGGGGGAAGTTAGTACTTAAAATACTTAAGCAAAAGGAATATCGTACTTAGAATACTGATTCTGAGTGTTTAGTCCCTGAAAGCGTAATGTGCTATTAACTTTAAATACAGTATTGCTCCTCCTAATGAATGATTCAGATAACATTTTGCATTTCTACACATACCTCTGAAGCTAGAAATAAAACCACATGGTTCAGTATTACTACTTAGTTTTTGTGCATGTTTATTTTTAGTACATGTATTGCACATTGTATTTACCAATTGCATATTTATCAGGTAAGACTCATACTTTTATAAATGGGAATCAAGTTACTTCATTTCTGGAGATGGTAGGAGTTTCTCTTGCCTTTGTAAAATTCAGGCAAGTCTTAATCGGACCAGGTGGAGCAGATGTCTTGCAGGCTTTAGTGTGAAACCAAGAGCAATTTGCATCCAAAAGCAGAAAGCTATCCCCTCCAAAATGCCTGTTTTTCATTCATTTTAATCTTATGTTTACCTGTCTTGATTCCAACTTTGCCTCTGTACCAGTTGGTGAAATGTGTGTTACTTAAGTCCTTCTTCTCCCAGCATCGCTTCCTCAGTTGCTCAAAGCTCAGTTTGCCCAACATTGTACAGCTGGCTGTGAATCCTCCCTTGGTCAACGAAAGTCATACCTCCTCCCTGAACTGCATGTGCGTTTGAAAGAATATATCAGCCTCTGGGTAGGGTTACTCCTCCGAGGGTGAAGTCTTGCCAATTTAATCCAGCAAAGCTAGGCAGAGGCTCTTTGAGGATGTGCGAAGTAACTTTCAGCTCAGTGGTGTGGGCAGGTAAATGTGAAATGCACTGCTCATGCTCTCTGCTATTCCTGTCTCTCAGCAGGCTGGCCGCACACTGTTCAGCTGATTGTCTCTTAAACAGGGGTCAGAAAAGATTAACTGTCTCGGCTATCCAATGTTTTTCCTTTACAACAATATATTGTACTGCAGAACATAACTACTATGAATTCTGTAAGGAATTGTACCCTTACCCGTGCTCAGCTTTAAAGACTAAATCGTGGCTGTATAATTTTTCTAAATATTTTTAATCAAACAGTGATTTGATGTATTATACCTGTTGCTTTATAATTGTAATGTTAGAATAGGTACTTGAAGGCAATTTAAACATTTCTTGCTGTTAGTAATCTAGGATGGCAAACTAGGTTATAATGGATGTTGAATTTGTGTTCCCATATAAACTGTACACCAAATGTCAGTCAGTCCATGCCAATTAGTGCTTATGTTGCTAGGTCACCGTGGTCAATTGAAAACGGCATCAATAGAACTTGAAAAGGTTTCTTCCCGATCAGACCTTCTGACATATTGAGCAGAATAATGGATGGGAAAAAGCAGCCAAGGCCCCTACCCTAGATTCAGAATACTCGCAGTAAGAATTCATTTGCAACCTGCAATTAACTAGAAAGAATGGACTCCCAGAAAGAGTCTGGACATTTAGAAAAGAAAGCCTCATTCTCCTGTATCACACATGTTTACTCTTTGGATGGTGTGTTACGTTTAGCTAATTTGGTGATATCTGAGTTTTAATCTGTGTTCAAGACCAGTGCGGATGAATTGGCAAATTTGCCCCTAAAATAAAAGATGGACAGAATCCTTCCATGGAATTTGAAAAATCTGTTTTGTAAAATTGAATTTGCTGCTTGTGGTAGTACCTGGTTCTGTAGCTTTCAAGCTGTGATGAAGGAAGCAGTAAGCAAATGTGTCCTTTTGGTAGGAGAATCTTGGAAGATATTCCTCCCTCCCTGATTTATCTCTACAACTTGGCCATCTGCAATACTGCTGCAGGCATAGCTGGGTGTGACAGTGTTTAACTCTGAGACAAATCGAATCATTTATCATACGAGACTACAGAAATTTGGATTTTGTGGTGTGAAACTCTTTCTAGCAGCTTAGTTCATGCTGCAGTGTGTTTCTTCTTTACACAGGACTGCTGGGGCTGCTCCTCTTCTTGCCTGGAACCGCATGCTGCAATCCCAAAACCAGTACCAGCCAAATCAGTACCAGGGGCTGGGTGGACCAATGAGTTACCCACAGAGACCTGAAGATCGGATGGACAGGGGAAGACAGGTAGGAAAACCTTGCCCCATTTTGCACACTTTGTTCTCCTCCTGCATAAGGCTTCCTTCGTGTGTGGCTGTGGAGAGTGAATGCAGCATAGGTAGGCGTTCCTGAGCTGGTTTTAGCCCAGTAGCTGTGTCACCAGTGAAAGCACTGACAGGTAAGCTTCCCGGCCTTGTCCAGCCCCTCCGTGTGTACCCCTGGCAAAAGGCCCATGCCGTGACTGTGCCGCCACTGCTTTTCGTTAAAAGTAAATCAAACATGCTACTAAGTCGCACACTTCTTGCAGCCTGAGAAAACATAATCTGAAGGCAAGTATTTCAACCAGAGCCTTCATTTTCTGTAAGGAAATCTATCAGCTACCCATTTTGGATATAGAAGGGTTTCTCCACAGTATGTTTAAAATGTAGATTCTTACGACTTCATTAATTTTTCCCCTTGAATGTTTATTGGTTTTCTCTCAGCTGAAAAGCTACTTTAATGCAAATGTTAGGTTCTAGTAGCCAGAGAAATAAACATGTCTGTGAAAAGTACATGTGAAAATAGCTTTGTGTGGTTAAATGAAAACAAGTGAACGTGATAGAAGAACCTCATCCAAAATTATAGGTGACTTTTGCTATCAGTTTATGAAAATGCCACAGAATGAAAATGCTTCTTGAAAGCACCAGGTGATTTTGCTTATGTGATTTTCTTTGTGTATGTGCCCAGTAAAACCATAATCTGCATATACTCTTGTGCTAGAAATATGACTATTTACAATCCTATATACTAGTTTAAAATAAATTTCAGATATCTATATTAAACTTATAGTTCCGTTGCTGTTTTGGTAAGTCAGAACTATTACTCAGCTGTGGGAAGGTTACTGACCAGTAACAGGGAAAGAGGAAAAGCGCTCAGCTGCTTGGTAACAGCACTATTTCCCAATCCTTTATATGGAAACTAAGGCACAAACTGTTTGTATTTTGCCTTCTGAAAGGGACCTGGTTCAGCTACCTCTTAGAAGTGTGCTCAAGACAAGTCACTTTTTAGTGTACGCTCTTGGTTTTTCTTTTCTTCCCAGTCTGCCCATCTCCCCAGTACGCAAACATTTGTGTACGCGGTATGGGACAAACACAGTCAAATTTGGTGTTTGATTTCTGGGACTGTTTCTCCATGCTGTTGGCAGCATATAGTCATTTCACGTAGGTACAAATTCTGTCCTGCAGCGTGTGTATTGGGTAATATCCTAGTCTCCTTTGCTTATACAGTAGGGACTGCAAGTACGATCCATTTAAATTGTAATGTCATACAGCATATGTGAAAGTCTTCCTGCAGCATTTTTACCACTTCTCCGATTCTTTGTCTGCTTTATGTTTTTCTTTTCTGGTTGGTAGGCTCAGGTAGCACTATATCACAACCACTTTTGGACCATGACACGGCTCTGGTGTGGGGGTTTTGAGGCAGCTAACACAATAAAAACACGTACTGTCAAACCAAGTTTGTAAGAGAAGAGCCTTTGGCCTTTGCTCTGGAAGCTTTTTGCAGAGTGCTGTGCGCTTCTCTGTCTGGTTCAGCTTGTCAGGACCAAAGCCCAGCAGAAACAGCCTGTGAGCTGTTAATACCGTCCTCAGCATTGTCTGCCGACTGCAGGATTACATGGTGCTGCTGAAAAGATCTATAGCCAGCAAGCAGTCTGCCCCAGCGCTCCCAACTCTTAAACTCTTGTTCAGCTGAACCCTTGTTAGCAGCAGTGAGACCTCCTTCTCCCCCCCACCCCCCCGACTCCCACCCTGACGCGTTTTTAGTGCAGAGGCTTTTAAGACTGGAGTAAGACTTGTCTTTAGCTTGTTCGGTTGTCATATTGGTGTTGCAGCAAGAAACGGGGAAAAAGAGGCAAGTATGCCACCGTGCACTCTTGCTCCAAGTATAGTGGGGAAGCATTACCAGTACAGATCTTTCCAGGACTGGTTTTGGCTGTAAGCAAAATGAGACAGCGTGGTTTATGATCACGTTAGGTGTAATGGGGAAGCAGTGGGACTTGAATCCTGGCTGTGCTGCTCAACTAGTCCCCAGTGTTTTTGTAAATATATTTCAAATTTGGATGAAGTGTATTGATAGGATCAGTTTTCAAAAATCTTTCATTTTTTGTTATACAGGTTTACCCAAAACACTGGAGACAAAGGAGTAAATGCGTAATTGCACTAATCTGTAACGGGCTGCTGTAATAATGTAGAAAAATCAGTGGAGGATTTTGATGCTGGTGGAATCTGGGTGGTATTTAATTAGGGCTGGAGAGATACTTTCAAGAGATACTTGAAAAAAGTCTGTCTGCTACACCATACTCTGCTTCACCCTTTACCCTGGGTAGCGTAGGTGGATGTATTTGCAAAAGGAATCAGTGCTTAAACTAGTTCATTCCCGACTTTAAATCTTCCAGTGTAAAAGCTACAGCTGGAATCACAAAGGTGAACTGGAATTGTCTTCCAGAAATGGCTGCAGCGTGGGCTCAGGGAGGGCATTCCCTGTTAGTTCATGTTTGGAAAGCTGTCTCGGAACTGTGGGGTCTCAGAGCATCGTGGGCATCTGCAGCCTGGTGCTGACACAAAACCTCTGCCCTCGCAGCTCTCCAGCTGTTGGCCACCTGAATGATTAAATAGGAGGCATATTGCTGTTTGGTAATATTGTAGCCTTGCCCAAAACATAATTCACCTGTCACTAGCACGGGCCGTGTCTGCTTTATCATGAAACAAAGTTAAAACTGGGTGGTGACAGTGGTTTTATTTGCATTCACATACGTGATGGTTATTAAGGACAAATCTTTCCGCTCAGGTAAATTTGCTTCCTTAAAAAATTTCCTTTGCAGTTGTGTTGCTTTCCAACTGGTTTTTATCTCCTTTTAAATTTTGGCTGCCCTTTTTCCTTTTTTTTTGTTTTTTTTGTAATTTTAAAATGAACTTTCAGATGTCATTATTTCCTCGGGCCGACAGCACTGGAGTAAAATTAGAAGCTACCTTAAAGGGTTTAGGGTGCAAAACCAATAATTGAATCTAGCATTGCTGCCTGTAAATTTCAAAGCTTTAAAGCCTTGAAAAGGGATTCAAGTGGAAGTGGTGACACATAGCAGCATAAATAATTATCTTTGGTCCCTTTCACCTCTGAATTCTTTTTTTACAGCATACAGAACATGGTCTGAAGAGGTTAATAAACGTGCTGCTACAAAGTGCTTACAAAATTAATGCAACTGCCATGGATATGGGTTGCTCTGTGGTAGTGGGTATTTGTCGGTGTCTTCCAGCTGTTCCAGAAAACTAAAGAATAAACTTGGTCATGCTGTGCAGGTGGTTGACGTTTTTATTTTAGTCTGTAGTAATACACAACTGAATGTCCAGATAAATGTCTTGTGCGGCTGTTACAAGAGCTCTACATTGTAGTTCTGTACAGGGATTGCCGCTATTTGCGTAGCTGGAAGGATTTTTCGAGGGATATAGTCAACTTGTTTCCTTTTTTAGTTGATTACAATCAAACCCGAAAACAAACATAAAACCTTCCTGATAGTGGGATCAGCGTATTCTGCGGGTCTCTGTCAGAGCCCTCTAAAACCAGGGTGTAACGAATCGGTTTCTGTTGAAAAGTCTTCTGATTGCCTGACACAAGCAGGCTGAGGCAAACCTCCCCTCTCACAGGTTCGCTCGCAGTCTCTTCAGTGTCCGTGGTTATCTCCGAGCCCCCGAAGGAGAGGGCGAAGGTGGGTTTCCCTCTTAAAGAAATGAAAGGAAGCCCCTCTTCCCCTACCCACCAACAAAACCTCCTGAGTAAGAAACAAACAAAGCCCTATAGCTGCCGTTAGTGCATCACATTTAATTAACTTTCTGGCCTCTGCAATATATCAGGTTTTGAAATAATTTCAAATGTTTCAAGGGGACTTTTTATGAAACTTTTCAACAGATTTTTCACTGGATAGCTGATGTACAGAATGCCTCATCTAAATTTAAACACAAGAATGTCTAATTTCCAGTGAGTTCCAAGGTGGGATTTAGGCATCATTATTTAAAATGAATGAGTGCTGAAAAATGCTGCTTCTGTAACAAATGCAATTTTTTTTTTCCCTTAAAATACTTATCTGTAAAAATGTCTGTCTTGCTTTAGCATAAGATTGCTTACAACTAGAACAGAAAGCTGGTAGTTGAGGGAAATTCTTTTTTTCCTCTAAAAAAAAATAAACCTGACCAATCCTGCTATACAACATACAGGCATCATGCATCTCAAACTGATAAATAGTTACTCCACAGGAATTACATTTACAGCATTACTCTGCGTAAAAGCGTAAGCGTACATACTGCAAAGCCCACGTTTCTGTAGGAATTAAATCTGCATTTCAAAACTGCCCTTCAGGTGTGTGTGTGTATGTATGCATGTGCCTTTAACATTCAGTAGCTCTTTGCTATGTGCAGAGGTGTTAGAGCTCAGAAGTAACTTGTCGTCAGTGCTGTCTTTTGGCGAATTTATTTCTGATGGAGGAGCGCTGCTCCTGCCACGGTACAGCTGGTGCTGTACGGAACCGCTCCCCCTTGGTGGAAGTTAAAGCTTGTGTTTTCGGGAGAGCGTCTGCAAACGCCGCTGGGAGACGTTCAGCTCTGCCTGTGGTACCTTTCTGTGCAAAGGATGTATTGTTTCATTTCTGTATGGCGCCTGGAGCTCGGCGAACTTGTTTACTGTGATGTTAATCCAAAAAATAAATGCTTGCTTTTGTTTGTTTGTAGGCATATGGCCCCGGGAGGCCCTACCCGCTACCACCTCCCTCAGGAAGATACAGCTGGAATTAGCTCTTGACTCTTTCTTTTTTTTTTTTTTTTAAGTATAGAAAATGTCCGGGTTTTTTGTTCTTTTATTAATTGGGGGGGAAAGATGGAATCCTTAAGAAACATCCCTGTAGTTTTTAAACTATGATACTTGTTTTAAATGTGCACATTTCTTACCAAACATTATTTTTTTGGGGGGGCTATGTCGCTTGGAAATAGCGTATTGCAAAATACGAGTAAACTAGACTTGCTAATTTGCCTGTGAGACATTTGATGAGGTAGGAGTGCTGTTTGTCTTTATTACGTATACAAGCTGTGCTTAGCTGCGCCTGTCAATCTGAACTCCAAACATCCTTTACTTCACACATAAGAGCCTGAAAACAGACAC
Source organism: Gavia stellata (assembly GCF_030936135.1). Lineage (NCBI taxonomy): Eukaryota > Metazoa > Chordata > Aves > Gaviiformes > Gaviidae > Gavia > Gavia stellata. Next base: position 12,582,190 of record NC_082616.1, on the reverse strand, counting down.
GGAGTTTTAAAGAATGCATAGAAATCGGATTTTATTAACTCCTGGGGAAGACACAGCAGGCAGCCTGCGGAGCACGGTGTTTAAAGACACGACTGTCGCTATTCCTTGTCAGATGCTTCCTTGAATTTCTCACAGAGAGGAGGTTTTTTTGGACTTTGAAGTAAAACATTTCAACTTTTACAACTTGTGCCTGTTTTTGACTTTGTTATTGTAACATAAACAAGCACGGAAGGTGTATTTGTCTGTTTTGATATATAATTTAAAATAGCCGCGAAGTACAGAGTTTCCATTCATTTTTAGCACTCTTTCTAGGGATTTTCCGTGTGAGTGTACCAAATCAGTAAATATTTTTATTTGCTTTATAAAGTGGTTTTGAAATTCTGAGCAGTATTGAGTGGTTTATTTCCAACCCCCTCCAGAACATGTCTGTATCTTTTATCTATACCTCTGTGCACACACGTTTATTAATTTCTTGGAAAATAATTCCCCGCAGCCTCTACAATGGCATTTAAAATCTTTGTTTAATCAAAAACAATGACGAGAGCGTCCCCTTAAATGAGCAGCGTTAATGCTAATACAACATTTTTCTATTGTGCCACACCTGCACTTTCCCATTAAAGACATGTATCGTACACATCAGCAAACTTCAGCGCTTTGCTGTCGCCCCTACGCGAGGTCGCAAGGCACGGCGCTCCCGTGAGTAGTGGTTCAGCCCCTTCCTTGGAGGGCCCAGATGTTAATCACCAGCAACGAGGAAAAAGACCAGACCACTGTAACCTTGGGAGGAAGAAATCATGAAACTGGATTCATTATTTTCAAGTGATTGAGGGTGGAGCAGAATCCTTCATTGTAATGCAAAGAGTTGCCGCCCTCCCCGGAGCTGGGAAACGCCATCAGCCCCTGCCAAGGGCCTTCTCCCTCGCCGGGAAAATATTTGGGTCTCAAAAAAGTAATTTTGCTTTTCCAGCAGAACAAAACCAGCAGCAAACGTGAATTTTCATGCAAATGCGGTAGTTGAGCGCGAGGCTGGAGGAAGGAGTGGGGTGGCTCATCCTTACACCGCGGAAGGTGCCCTCTGCTCCCGAGGATGAACCCGGGGTGCAAGTGGTCTTTTGTCCCTCGCTCCCCCTCTTTGGGGGTGGGGGGTGTGAAAACGGGGCCGGATGAACATTCGGGGGGGCCGCTTTGGGAAGAGCTTGTCCCTGCAGGCTGCCCCTTGCCCAGCTCTTCTCCCCCTTGGCTGACGCCCGCCAGTCTCCAAGCTGGCTGGCCTTCCCGAGCGGAGCCTGCCCTCGGCCCCGGGAGATGCGGCCCCCCAGGGCGCTCCAGCCCCCGGAGCCGCTGGGATGCTCGGGCTGGGCCTCGGGAGCAGGGTCCCCGCGGCAGTCCTGACACTGCTCCACCTCCCTCCAGAGGGACGCTTCCCAAGCCGGAGCCCAGCTGAAGAGTCAGTCAGTCCCACCCTGCGTTAGCGGGGTTGGAGGGGGGCTCACTCACCCCGCCGGGCTCGGACCCATCCCCTTCCCAAGGGCCATCCCCGGCCTGCGAGCCGCCCCCCGGGGGGGCCAGCGGCGAGAAACGCTCCGTGCGAGCCGGGCCGTGGAAGGGGGGGAGCCGCGGGGGTCCCCGCGCATCGCGCCGTCCCCCGAGGGCGCGGTCCCGTGCGGCGGCAGCCGGGAGGGGAACGGGGGGGGGGGGGGGGGGGCGCCCCCTTTTCCCTCCCGGCCCCCGGGACGGCCCTTGGGAAGGGGGCCGGGAGCCGGCCCCTGGGCTCGCAGCGACCGAATTCCCTGTTTTCCGCCCCCGAGTCGTTCCTTCTCGGCGCAGCCGGGAGCGGCGCGGAGCCCCGGCGGTGCCCGAGGCCGGGGAAGCCCCGGGGGGGCCGGGGTCCAGCGGACCCCCCGAGGATGGCGGAGCCGGGGCGGGGGGGGGGGGGCGCGGAACGAAATCCCCTCGGCGGCTGAGAGGGAGGCGGAAAAACGGGGTCTGGGGGCTTGTCCAGGGGCGGTCAAACCGCAGCCGTCGGTACGCCGAGAACGAAGCAGCCGATTCTTGAGAACAACGTTTCCTTTTATTGTAAAAAAAAAAAAAAAAGAAAGAAAAATTGCCGGAAACTTCCGAGAAGCGTTTCCCGGTGTGCTGGCTTTCCTCGGGGAAGAGGCGAGGGGACAGACCCCGCCGCCCCGACCCGTCCCACCGCTCTCCGTCGTTCCTCCTCCAGCCCGGCGGCCCCGGGACCCGATCCCGCGGGGCCCGATCCCGCCCTCGCCCGGCGGGGAAGCGGGGTCCAGCCCCGGGCGGGGGCCCGGGAATTACGGGGGTCTCGGTGATCTCTGCAGCTCGTCGGACGCGGAGCGAAGCGCCGGCGCTTGCGGCGGTTGCGCGGGACGCGCACCGTGTCCGCGCGCGTACGTTCATTCACTAAGCGATAATTAATAATAACGATAAAACCGGTTTTCCCCCTTAAATCGCAGCCCCGGCGCCCCGGAGCTCTTCCGCCGCAGCGCCCTCCGCCGCTGCCGGGCTTGGCCTCGGTCTGCCTCTCGCTCCAGCCGCTCCCCGGCGCTCCCCGTCCTCCAAGAGGCAGCGGCCGCCCGCCGCCTCCTCGACCTTCAGTTACAACTCAATTTACCTTCAATCAAATAATAATGAAATTGCACTTCAGGGGCACCCTTGTAAAATTAATTCTGCCGAGATAAGTTGCACTTCAGAAGATTTATTGTTCGCGTTCAGTGGGGCTGTAAAGGTATACGCGCACCGGTGCGGGCTCCCGGGTGCCGCGGGGTTCGGCTGCCGGCGCTCTGCCGCCGGAGAGCGGGGCCGGGCCGGGAGCGGAGCCCCGCGCCCCCCCGGCCGCCCCCCCGGCTCCCCCGCGCCGGCCGGGCGCCCCGTCGGGGCGGCTCTCCCGGGCGGGCCCCGGCGGCCCGAAGGCGGACGGGACACGGAGCCACGAACGCGCGCGCACACGCCGGGACACGCACACGCGGGGACACGCGCCCGCAGCCCTGCGCCCACGCGTGTGCGCGCACTGGGCCGCCCGCCCCGCTGCGGCTCTGCCTTCGGGTCCGAGTCTCCACAACCCGGGAAGGCTACAAATAACGAAGCGAGGCCGGAGGGCGGGGGGCGCCGCCGACGAGGCGGGGAGGCGGCGGCCCACGGGCGGCCGTCGGGGCTCCCCGCAGGCCGGGGCCGCCGGGCCGGGGCGGCCGTCGGGGCCGGGAGGGTCCGGTCCCGGAGGGCGGGGGCGACGCCGGGGCGGGGCGGGGCGCGGGGGGGGATTACCACGTCCTGCCGTAGAGCAGGTTGGGGCTGACCATGCCGCCGTTGTAGTCGACGCCGGCCGAGTCCATGGGGGCCAGGGCGGGCACCTGGCCGTGCAGCGCCGGCGGGCTGGGCGAGAGCTCCTCCAGGTCGGCCGCCTGCCCCAGCGAGCCGGGGTGCGGGTGGGCGGCGGGGCCGGCGGCGGGCAGCGCCCCGGCGGAGGCGGCGGCGGGCGGGGGGGCGGGCTGCCCGGGGGCCGGGGTGCCGCTGCCCGGCGGCGGGCAGGGCTTGCCGTCCTTCACCAGCACGGGCACGGCGACGCGGCGCGGCGAGTGCTGCTGGCAGAGGCCGCCGTCGGGGTGCAGCTGCTGGGCGGCCGCCTTGTCCTTGGCCTGGCGCTTCATCTTGTAGCGGTGGTTCTGGAACCAGATCTTCACCTGGGTGGGCGTGAGGTGGATGAGGCTGGCCAGGTGCTCCCGCTCCGGCGCCGACAGGTACTTCTGCTGCTTGAAGCGCCGCTCCAGCTCGTAGACCTGCGCCTGGGAGAAGAGCACCCTCCTCTTCCTCCGCGGGGCCGCGTGGAGCGGCACGATGGCCTTGGCGCCCTCGGCGATGCCGCTCAGGCCGCCCATCCCGGTCACGTTCATCCCCGCCGACGGGCCCATGAACCTGGAGACTGAGCGGGACAGGCGGCTCAGCGCCGGCGGCCGCCCCGTCGGGGGCCGCGGCTCCCCCCGCCCGCCCGCCCTCGCCCGCCGCCCCGCGCCCGCACTTACTGCTGGAGTAGCGGGGGTCGCCGCCGGCCCCGTACCAGCCGCCGCCCGCCGCCGCGCCGCTCCGCATCCCCTCGGGGTAGGCGGGCAGCTCGCCCATGTTGCCCAGCCCGCCGTTGCAGTAGCCCCCGACGGCGCCGTGCGGGAACTGGGAGACGCCGTGGGGCATGTGGTAGGCGGCCGCCCCGGTGGGGCCCGCCACGACGTGCTGCGGCACGGCGGCGGCGGCGGGCACCGGCGGCTGGCGGTAGGGCCCGAGGGGCGCGCCCAGCCCGCCCGCCCCGTCCATGCCGCCGAACTTCTTGTAGCTCTCCTCCATCGGGCTGAGGATGTCGGTGACCGAGAAGGGCGTCGTGTGCTTGGGGCTCAGCGACATGGCGCGGCGGGGCGGGGCGGGACGGGCCGGGCCGGGCCGGGCGCTGCCGCCGGCACCGGCGAGCCGTGCGCGGGCGAGGCGCGGCGCGGCGGCCACCAGCCCCGGGCGCCGGTAGCTCGCCGTTTCTTTTAGCCCGGCGCCGGGTTTACGCCAGACGCGGGGGGGCGGAGCGAGCGCGCCCGGCGGGGGAGAGCGGCGGCGGGCGGCCCCGTCCCCTCCCCGCCTCCCGCCGCCCTCCCCGGCCCCCTCCTCCCGGCCATTGTCCCGCGCCCGCCGGACGGCTCTTAAGCCCGGACGCCCCGGGGCAGCGCCGGAGCGGCTCCGAGCGGCCCCGGCCCGGGCCGAGCCCCGCGGCCCTCGCGCGTAAGTACCTGCGCGCTCCCCCCGCGGCGCGCTGCTCGGTACGGGCGCGGGGCGCGGACCGCACCTCGGGGGTGTGTGTGGTGGGAGTGCGTCCCAAAATAAACCGCCCCGGGGCAGCGCGACGGCTGCGGCGCCGACCCGGACCCGACGGCGCGGACCCGACGGCAGGAGCCGGGGAAACCCCTCTCCCGGCCCGGCTCCCGGCGGTGTGCGGCTCCGAGCCGAGGCACGGGATCGGGCTGGCCCCGGCCCCTCGGGGCGGCGGGACAGAGCCCCGGGGCCGCCGCTCGCCGGAGCCTCTCCCGCCGGGGTGCGGGCCCGGGCGGAGACCCGCGCAGCGCCGGCGGCCCTTTCCGAGATGATGCTTCGTTTGCGGTTTGGTTTTGGGGTCTTTTTGGTCGTTGTTCGTTGGTTTTGCGACAACGAAATGCTCCCTGGGGGCTGCCCGTGCCCCCGGCTGGGGGCCGGGGCCGACGCGGGACGCGCTCCCCCCGCCCCGGGCTGCGGCTGCGGAGGCTCCTGCAGCGGGACCCGGCGCCCGTCGGGGGGCAGCGGCCGGGGCTGCCTCCTGCCCATCCCCTGCCGCTCCCGGCGGGCAGGAGGGCGCTGAGCGGCCTCTTTGACGGCCCTTTGCAGGCTGAGAGGACGGGGCGCGGCCCGACCCCCCGGCCAAACTTTCCCCCTGCCCTCCCGGGCCGGGGCAGCGGGGCTCCGCACCGCCAGCCCGTGCGGGGCGGGGGCGGCCCGGGCGCTCGCCCGTTCCGGGGGGCCGTGGGGTGCTGCAGGCGGTCTCTGCTCCCTCTGCCCCGGGCCGACGCGACGGGGCGGCCGGGCGGTGCCCACCTGCGGGCGGCAGTCAGAGCTCCGCGCATCTCTGCGCGGATACACGCGCTCCGCCTATACAGGGCTGTATGTGCGCGCACCCGGGCGGGCGGCGAGCTCCGCAGCGGCGAGCTGATCCCGCACAAACGCCGCCGGAGCCCGCGGGTTTGCCTCGCTGGTGGGTGCGCCCGCTGAAACGGCCGCACGCTGCCCCCGACCTGCTCGCTCCCGCTGGCGCTGCCTGCCCCGCGCCCAGCCGGGCCGGGGGGTGCCCTGGGGGGCCCGGGGTGCCCTGGGGGGCCGGGGGGTGCCACCCCACCCGCACAGGCTGGTGCACCCGTCCGCGCCCAGCCCTTGCGCGTGGGGACCAGTAGAGCTGCGCTTTCCGTCCAAACAGAACTCGGTGCCTGCGGTAAACAGCACCTGCACTGCACCCCCCGGGCGCGCCTCTGTCCGCTCCCGCTGTTTGTCCGGGGCCGGCCCGGGAGGCACTGGCCGCCCTCCCCATGTCCTGCTCCGAGAGGGGCTGAGCCCTGTTTTGAGGAGCCGGGGATGTCCCGCACCTCGGGCCCGGGCCCTTCCCTTCCCTTCCCTTCCCTTCCCTTCCCTTCCCTTCCCTTCCCTTCCCTTCCCTTCCCTTCCCTTCCCTTCCCTTCCCTTCCCTTCCCTTCCCTTCCCTTCCCTTCCCTTCCCTTCCCTTCCCTTCCCTTCCCTTCCCTTCCCTTCCCTTCCCTTCCCTTCCCTTCCCTTCCCTATCCCTTCCCTTCCTTTCCGCTTCCCCTTCCCTATCCCTTCCCTTCCCTTCCCCTATCCCTTCCCTATCCCTTCCCTTTCCCTATCCCTTCCCCTTCCCTATCCCTTCCCTTCCCTTTCCCTATCCCTCCCTTCCCTTCCCTTCCCTTCCCTTCCCTTCCCTTCCCTTCCCTTCCCTTCCCTTCCCTTCCCTTCCCTTCCCTATCCCTTCCCTATCCCTTCCCTTCCCTTCACCATACCCCATCCTTTCCCTCACCCCTTTGGTTATAGCTGCTGGGCAAAGCACCTCCAGCGCTGGGGTGATTATCAAAGAAAAATAAAAGACAAAAAATCAGAGCAAGGACAGTTGTGCTTCTCCAAGTTTGTGCTTCCCCCCTTAGACTCCGAAGCCGGTGCAGGGCCGTACTTAAACACGTTCAGACCTCTGCAGGCGCTACTGCTCTGGCTGTTCGTCTCTCCGAAACTCCCACTCCCCGCCAATTTTACCCGCAACACTTTATCCAGTTGCAATTTTCCCACAGTTCAGGCGGAGTTCCTGGCACCTGCATTATTATTGTCCCATGCCTGTTTTCCCCCTCCCAGCTTCAACACAACGTTTTAAAAACGCCTCCATCGCTGCCCGCCGCTGCTGCCACCCCTCTCGCAGCGCTCTGCCCCTGCGGCTGGAGGTGCCCACCCGTGAGACCCGCCTGCCTGTCCGGACGTCCCTGGGGGGCCACAGCTCTGCCCGCTCGCCCTGCGGGCCCCGCAGCAGAGCCCCCGCTGCCTGCGCCCACCAGCCCGGGGTGCTTCCAGGTGCCCGAGGTGCAGCCGCACTCACCGCGCGCTGCTGAGCATCGCCTGAGCTCAGCTCTTACTTCACCAGAGTCTTCCTCAAAAGGCTGACAGTTGTATTTTATTGTGGTTTTTTCCTGGAGAGAGTTTTCTGTCCCTTTTGGAGCTGCTGGAAACTCCGTCCTCCCCGGATGCAGAGGCGCCCCTTTGCCGTCGGGGCAGGTGGCATCGCCCCAGCGGGTGGGGATCAGGCCTGAGCCCCCCCGGCCAGGCGGGAGGAGGGAGGGGGACCCCAGTCAGCCCTGCGGGGAGGCAGCCCTGGGGTTAACCTGCAGCTTGGCAAACCAAGGACCCCGCAGCCGCCCCGGCTCTGTGCAGGTGGGACCCCGGGAGGGGGGTGGATGGAGGTTGGCCGGAGAGGCGGTGAGCGGTGATCCTGCTCCGCTCTGGGGAGGGGAGAGGCTGCTCCTGGTGTCCCGGGGATGATTCCCTGCAAGCCGCTGGGGCAGGGAGGAGGTTTGGGGTCTCGGTAAGGCCTCGGTGCTGCTTTGGTAACCAACCAGGGAGAAATAAGGTGAAGGGCTGAGCAGGACTGGCCCCGTGCACGTGAGCCTGGCAGGTGTCACCGGGTGACACAAACGAGGTGGTCCATGAGGACTGGAGCGACGGGCATGGTTCCAGCACCTGCGGCCTCCGCTTACGCACCCAGACATTTCCCTGGGGACCTTGTGCACGCGCAGTGAAATACAAGGGGTCTGCCCAGCGGGAGAGCGGCCCAGAAGGGTGAGCCGGTAGGAAAACGACCCCCAACACAACAGCCACGGCCAAACTCCTGTTAGAGGAGCCGGGACGAGGAGCGATGCGGGGTGTTTCACCAGTGACGGGGCTGGGAGGGGCTCTCGAGGTCTGTGGCGGGTCCCTGGGCGTGCAGCAGGGACTGACCCGGGTCTCCCGCCCGCTGGCCCCTCCAGGGCCGGGGGAACCCCTCGCCCGCTTCCCCGCGGGCAGAGGCCGCCCCTCCCTGCCTCCCCTTGCAGAGCCGAAGGGGAAGCACAGCCTGGGGGGAGCTGGAAGAAATGCAGCCAACAAAATTCCTTATGTTTATTTTGCGCTGAAAACGCCCCAGAATTTTTCCCACATCAGTAGCATGATTTTTTTTTTTTTATAAAAGCGTGCCATTGCAATGAAGGCTTTCATAATTTCCTAAACCGGGCATTGGAGCTTTCCTGAAACGGAGCCTTTTGGCAGGGTCAGTATCAAATATTTGGTCCTCGTTGAAATGAAGTATCAAGGTGATTTTTGCCTTTGCTGTTTTACTTCAGCAGAAACCCAACACACTCCTTTGTTCCAGTTCAACTTCAGTGACTGGATTTTCTGGCAGGGAGAAGATGTTTCGTTCCGTTAGAACGTGCTGGACTGGTGGTAAAGAAAATCCTATTGATACGGCACGTTTCACAAAAAAATCCCTTAATCATCCTCATTAACAGAATGTATATTTTTCTGGCTTAATCAGTCATTACCTGGAAGTGCCAGGCAATGATGGACCGTGTCCTCCCATAGCCTGGGAAGATCAAGCTGCAGCTTTCAAGCAAAGTAGTTTCAAAAGCAGATTTTCAAAAGAGACATAACAAATGCATTAAGGCTGACAGCGATAGGAAAGAACCTACCGAGAAGTCAAACTATTAGGTTTTAATTTTTTTGAATTATTTTCCTAGCTTCTTGGTTACACACCTTCCCCAGAAGGTCACCTTTATTTAAAGCTGTGGGAGTGCAGATGTTATTTCAGAGATCAGTTTGTCTTTCTGATAATAATGACATAGTTTGGCCGTACGGTGCTCATTTCCACACATAAGTTGTTCGTGCTATTTGAGACCGTGCCTATTACAGTACAGATATTGACCTTGGCAAGACACAATTGACATATAGATAGAGGCTGATTTTTTTTTTTTGGCGTTTTTCAATAATCCAGTATAAATGCTAATTTATTTCTGTGGCAGCTTGCCTAAAAGCAATAGTTTCTTCTAAATAATCAGCGATAGTCGCTCATTGCCCAGTTACAGTGTTGTGATCACAGTTGATGGCAGTTTGCCGTGATTCAGCTCTTACCAATAATTTGCAGAGATTAAAAGGGTCTTGGAAATGGAGGCTTAAAGAATTGCTTTCTAAAGACGTTGTTAGATTGAAAAAGGAACCTGGGGTTTCCAGTGCACTCTAAAATCATTTCCACATAAACCCCAGATTTAGTAGTTTTAAGTGTCACTAAATGGCCTGTTCACAGGGAAAGAAAGATATTTATGCGGCATAAAGAGATCTCTGCTCCTGCTGCAGATGTTGGTCTCGCTGCCTGCGCCTGGGTGGGTGTGCGTCTCCCTTTCCGAGCACTTAAAAAGTAATTGTGGGCAGGAATTAATGGCCGGGGTGTTTGCTCAGGGGGAGTGGTGCTTGCGGGCAGGAGCGCCTGGCGGTGCCGCCGCAGGGGCACGGCCGCTGCGGGAGGCGTTGTGGCAGATTTGGGGGTTTTGCTTGTGCTAAAGTCGACGGCAGACTTTGGGGGCGGGGGGGTGTTATTCTCACCGCACCTGACATCCACCCACCCTTAGGGTTCCCTTCATGCTGTCTCTCTTTACAGGATGACCATTACCGTCAGACAGTTACCGTTTACAATATTCTTCCTTGTGGCTGTATGTTTTCCTTGTGTTACTTTTTCGGCAAAAAACCACTAAACATATTGGACTCCTCAAATCCTGAAAGTCCTGCTTGCTGGATGGATCTTCTTCCCTGGAGCTCGTTTCCTGAGGACCCTTTCTCGCCCTTTTCCCAGCACCCGCAGCGGGCAGGGCATCTGCAGTGCCTCGCAGACGCAGCGTCTTGGGCTGAAATCACCTCCCGAGCCCTCGGCTGTCCATCCCATCACCTGCTGCTCCGGGGAGACACGGCCCTGCAGAGCGAGGGCGTGCGGACCTGCCTGTCTGTGCCTGCCCCATCCTCGCTGGCGGCTTGGGGCAGCGCCTATCCCGTCCCCCGGGCGGGAGCTGGCTGCGCCCTCGAGAGAGCCCGCGAGGGTCCATCCCTCCTCTCCCTTGGTGCCTGGGCGCGCGGACGCTGCATTTGGCTGCGTCAAACCCACGGTGTGCAGCCACAGCTGGGCGTTGTGTGGCTCTGATCACCTTTTGGAAGTAAGCGCTCCCCGTAGCCAGTTATCATGCTGTTAATTTGGAGGGTGGCTGAAAATACCAGCGGTCCTTTCCGATTGTCTTCCGAACCACTGGAAAAGATGCCGAGCAGCACAAGACCCCTCTAGAAACACTCTGTGGGTTGGCAGTAGGTGCAGCTATCGCCCGAGATCAGTTGCCGATCCTGTTAATGAGGATTACATTGATTTCATCTGGCGCTGATTCTGTATTCAGTGAATCCCTTGGGCCTGGGATAGATGATATCAGCAGTTACCCCCTCTAAGCATGTTTTCCTTTCATTGAAATAACGACGAGATTGTTCACCCCGATGCGTTTTGCACATTAACGGGCCCCGACTCTGCTGCCAGCTCCCCATTCTCGCAGTTCTTGCCGGTTGTTCGTGCCCTGCCATGGGCTGCCAGCCCGCGGGGTGAGCCACGGCAGGCGGCTGCTTGCGGCTCGCACAGATGTGGGCGATTATTAGGAGCCTTGATTGACTCCTGCGTGGAGACACGACAGTTTATTAAGGCCCGTGGGCACACAAGGGGCTCCCCTGGAGCTGCTGTGGGCTCTGCCCCCCTTCTGCTTTGCCCGGTGCGGGGCTTGGGCGGCAGCTTCTGCGGCTGTGGGAGTACAAGCCAATTTTCCTCCTGCCTGGGGAAGGGGATGTTTCCAGCTACAGAGATTCAAGGTAAATGTCTCATGTCCTTGCATCCAGCTGGGAAAAGTTTCCGGCAAGAGAAGCGTGGTGGTGTGCGGTGACTTGAACAGAGCTGTCTCCCGTGGGGCTCTCAGGTGAGGGAAATGTTGGTCCTCCCAGTTAAGTGAAATACCCAAGAGCTGCTTTTAGTGTTTTCCTAATTATTGATGCAGTAGAAAATATTCCGATGCTGTGCGACAGTGGCATCTTGTCCAGCTTTTCCTCAAATAACAGAATGTAAATATTTATTTGGCATCCCAGCCTTTTCGGCAAGGTTCACTGAACCCTGCACCGCTTCTGGCTAGCAGCAGGCTTGTGCCGCTGTTGGCTCCTTTGTGCCGTGCCGCAGCCTCCTGGCCAACTTCCCCTTCTCTCTTTGTTGATTTAGTGTTCTTTTATTCCATATTGTTTTCCCTTCCTTTTTAATTAGTGGGGTTGAATAACGAGGCTGGCTTTCCTTCTCACTGCAGCGTGTGGGGCTCGATGATGTCTCTGCGAGGGAACGCCAGTAAAATCTGGGCTCCTGAGTTACTGCTCAGGTTATTTTCTGTCACTGTTTAAAATTTCCTCCTGATGCACATTGCTCATCATTGCTTCTGGCTTTGGCAGAGGAGCCCTTTCACGCGGGACATGCCTCTTTGTCCACACGTGGTGCCTGGGCTGAGCTTAGTGCTGGCAGAGGGATTATCAAATGTCTTCGTGCTCCTTGGCTGCTTGATTAGATGCGTGCACAGGATGCCGGGGCTCTGTTATACTTCTGTGGTGTTGGGGTGAATTTTGATGACAGCTCTCCTGTCCTGCTCTGTCATCCGGGAGAGATCTTTCTGCTGATGTGGGGGCTACCCAAATCCATGTGGCTTCTTCCCCCTGTTAAAGAAGGCTCAGTGTTTCCCCCAAACCCCCTTTCTTCAGTATCTTACTAATTTAACACAAATGTTTTGTCTCCCTGGATCCATCCTCTCCTCTGCCCAGGTAAGGAGAGAGCTGAGCTCTTTGTCAGGTCTGACCTCGTTGCTGGTTTGCAAAACCCTGACCCCCAGTTTGTACCGGTGTTGGCTGTAGCTGCGGGGTCCCCAGTCTGCAGGAGGGTTTCACGGCTGCGTGTTGCTTTCCCTTCAGGAGGCCAAACTCCTCCGGAGTGCAGGAAGGCCCCCAGGCATCGGTCTGTGTGCGCGGTCAGGAGTCCGTGGGGCAGTTTCTTTAGCAAGCTGTACAAAATGCCTGATAGTAATAGGGAGCGTTAAAGGGTGAAAGGCTGCCCAGATCCAGCCTGGATAGTAGGTTGGGAAGGTGGACGGTTGTCAGGTGCAGAGTTGGCTCTACGCAAAACCCCAGACAGGCATTTAGCAACACATGGGTTTTCTATGGGAAGAAAAAATAAAAGACGAAAAAACCTCCATACTCTTTTGATGACATCTCCTGATTTCCTTTGTTGGCATCCCTATGTCAGCGCGTGGTCAAGGTGACTCTTTGGGTTAGGTTGTACAATTAGAAGTAACCATAGTTACTCGGAGCCCTGGCTCCGGGAGGCTGAGCAGAGCAAGGGGGCAACCGGAGGGGGGAAGAAGCAAATCTTCATGGAAGAGGCTGAGCCGGGGTGAGTTGTGGAGCAAGAGTTTCTGTGCAAGCCCTGTGGAGTAGGAGCGTGTCCGATGGGCGGTGTGGGTGCAAGACCCGGCGCAGTCTGGGCCGTGGGGAAGTGGTTTGTGTCGCAGTGATGTGGGGAGTGGGGGCAGCTGGTCCGCGGGGCTTCGTTCACCGGGGTGGAGGTGTGGGTCTTGGTGTTCAGTGGCACTCAGCTGTGAAGCTGGGCTTTACGGACGTTCATCCCCCCTGCCGATTGCCTGCGGAGGGAGGGCTCGCCTTGTCTGCTCTGATGAGGTGAAGAGGAGCTGAGGAGCGGCTCCTGCTTGTCCCGCCTGGGAGAGGGGGACACGGCCATTTCCCCAGGGCAGCGTGTGCGCGTGAGGTGACACTGGGGATGTGGCTGTTTTGGGTGATGAGGATTATAGTAGGGTCATCGCTGACTGCCGAAAGCAGAGGGTAGAAGGACGTTGTCCTCTCTCTTCCCTCCCTCGGTGCGTGTTTACCCTGGTGGGGGGATGTGGTGGGGTTTGCATGCAGTAGAGCAGTACCCCCCATGACGGCTTCGGGGCTTGCTCCCCGGTCCCCCGGTGTGGAGGGAGCCACAGACCAGACGTGGCAGAGTTTTCTCGCTGAGGTAGACCTGCGGGAGCTGTGATGGGACAGTCAGCTCTGCTGCTGGATCACCTCGAGTCAGGACCTTGCAAAGGGCACCTGAGCTTGCACGTGGCGTGCTGGCATCCCAGTCAGCTTTTCCGACTTGGCCACCTGTGGCTTCTCCGTGCGGGTCCCCGGGGTCGCTGGCATTGGGCAATTACTGGCAGTGACGCTCCCTGCGATGGGAGGACTGGAATATGCAGAATAGAAGAACAAATATTCTCAAGAAATTGGAAGGGGATAATGGAGTCACAAGACAGTTTTCTAAAGAAGAAATCATGTTTGAGCTTTTTCTTTTATTTAAATTACACTGAGAGAAGCCAGCGCGTGTAAGATGACTTACGGTATTGGCTATCAGGAATCAAGAGGCAACACTTGAAATTAACGGACCAAACTGAGCTTGGGTCCAAATGCTGTCACATGGACAGAGCAGAGGTGGGCTGGTGGTGGGGTGCAGGGTGGTCTTTGGCTGGGAGAGGGTGTCTCTGTGCCCTGGTCACCTCATTTCTCTGCCCTTTTGTGCAGAGGAAGGTTTCCCTTTGGGCTACCCTGCGCCTGCTTGGGGGTGTCCAGGCTGTCCGACAGTTTGGGTGATGTGAGTGGGGTTTTTCAGACCTCACGAAGGACCAAAAACCCTAGTGAAAAATCAATGGGAGTCATGCTCCTTTTCTGGGAGGGTATTGGGCACTTCAGGCTGCCGTCTCGTGCTGCTGGACCGCTCCAACGCACTCAGAGCATCCATGCACTCTGCAGTCGGGTACCGACGCGTCTTTGCCTTGTTGGGTGCCTAGCCGCATCTCCAGGTGCTGAAATGACTTTACAGATCCCACTGGGGTGAAGCCAGCTCTGGTTTGAGCATGGGGTGGCCACGTTACCATCTCGCCACTCTCTGCTGGGCTGCCCTGCCTGGCTCAGCCGGGCTTAGAAGCTCGATCGCAACACTGCGCTGTTCCTGTGAAGGGTCAGCCTCTTGCACAGGGCTGGCAAAGGCCACATAGACGTTCTTTAGATCTGATTTATATATCCTGTGAGTCTGTAGTTTAGCATCTTGTAGCTCTCGATGCGTATGAATGTTTGTGGGACAGCCTGGTATGGAGGTGATCCAAATCCAGGAGAGCAAAGCGGTGCAGTGAACAGCCAGAGCTGGGAATAACAGCACAGGTCAAGGCTAAGTCAGGAGGAGTTGGTTAAACTGGTTTTATGAATGATGTGAACCTGGAGGAGACTAGTTCTGCTCTCAGATGCACACATGGTGGTAAAAGGCACTCTGGAAAGGCATCTGCCAGATTCCCTCCATAAAATCCCCATCGCTGTAGCCACCTCTGCCTATATCCAAAGCTGTTGCACTGGGAAATTACCTTTGGGGTCTGGAAGGTGGTAGCGGGGTGAGTGCCCTGCTGATACCTTCCCAGCTTCTGGAATAGGCTGCTGCACCCTGAGCAGTGGTGTTCCCAGGCTGAGCTCCACGGTGCGTGGTGCCCTAATGGCTGATGAACATAACCGAGCCGGTATTTGACTGCTCTCACGTGCAGGAGGCAGCGCTTTGGGGAAAAAAACTGGGAACGTCACGCTTCTGAGGTGCTGAAATACGGCATTGACGGGCAGGCGTGTTAAAACAGCGGAGGCAAAGGAAAGAGAAGTTTGATACTTGAACAAAGCATCCAAGCAGATGTTTAAGAGGTGCTGGCCTCTTCCAGATTGTGTTAGTAAAAGTTTCATTAGGTTAAAAAGAGAGGAAACTTAAGTTAAGGACCTTCTCTGCTATGTGTTTTCTCATCCTCAAGGCTATCCTCTTTTTCATACCCTGGGTTACTGCTCCAGCTCATTGTTTTTTTCCCTTGCTGCCGCAGGTGCTGGGCAGGCTCTGACCCGTGAGTGTCACAGGTTTCCCAGTGGTGCGTGTCACCATGGAGTTGCAGCCTGCAAAGCAATAGTGGCATTTAAAAAAAAAACAACAACCCACAAACAAAACAAAGACTTAAAAAGCAGCATTGCCTTCCATAACCAGCAAAGCAGAGCAGGTGGCAGCGATGGCACTGCTGCCCGGGATGCTCTGGAGACGGGTACCTGGCAGAGTGCCTTCGTTTGTTGGTGTATTCTTTACCCCTGAAGATCTCCTGCAGGTGGATGGGGAAGAGCGGGGAGCTGAGGGAGCCACGGGAGCCTGGGCACTACACGTGGAAGGAGCCACGGATACCTGTAAATTCCTCCCTCTTGTTTTTTTTCTGCAGGAGCCTGCTCTGCTCCAGAGCCCTTGGGCCATTCAGGCTGGGAACCGTGCCTGAGCCCCAGGGTTATTTATTTTTAGGGTGGGAACTGTGCCTGGGCTGCTCCATCATCCCTTGTAGGCATATGAGGGCTGGTCCAGAGCCCACAGCAGAGTGTGAGGTGTCCTGTGCAGAGCTGTCCTGTGCTGGGCTCCAGGTACAGGTGAGTACGCTCCGCAGTGCCTGCAAGCGCTGGGCATATCTGCTCAAGGGGCAGGGGTGGGGCTGAGCATCTTCTCGGGGGGGTTTCTTGGGTTTTTGCTCTTGCCAAGAGCTAATCTTGATGATTTTTAATTATTTTTTTTAGTTTGCATCGCATGTCGGGTGTAAGGCAATGGGTTTGACCCAGGTCTGAAACAGCCTGGCTGTGTCGGTCCGTGGGGAAGCTGGTAACTGTCCATGATGGCGTGCTCCTTTCCTATCCATGGGATGGGGTTGCTACCCACAGGAAGCTTTTTGAAGGCTTCAGGTTTACGTGCAAAAAATGGCTGTGTCTTCATATCCACCCCGTGCAAGGGAGGAGCTGTGTTGCAAGAGGCCCCGGGAAGCTGGCTGGTGGCCGCGGTCGTGATTGTGCCCACTGAAAATACAGGAACAAAGTGTCCCGATGGGTGGGGGGAAAGGCAGGGCCGACCTTCCCTCTCCGGAAGGCAGCAGGGGTTTGGGCTGTGCAAAGCATCCTGAGCCCTGGGACCCCCCAGGGCAGAGCCTGCGGTGGCGGGGGGGTCCAAGCGGCAGAGATCGCTGCCTGGCGTGAGCTTCCCCTGCCCGGCTCCTCGGGGGAAGGCGGCCGACGGCACGAAGGTGGGGGCTGACAGATTATTCCTCATTCCTCTGTGATTCTGCCTGAGCGTACTGCTCGGGGATGGCGATTTGGGGCCCTGTTATGTGGTCCCTGTCATGTGAAATCCCCAGCAACATCCCCAGCGGGGCAGGCTTGCACAGCAAGCGCATGCTGGTGTGGAGGTCCTGTCGCTTGAATATTTATAGCGTTTTTGCTATGTTCATTCTAGCATTAAACTGCTAATTAATTATGACATTTGTACTACTTCATTTTTCACTGTGAATCTGCAGAACCTGGCAGGCAGTTAATTAGCTCTCTCTATGCAAAGGATACTAAGGAAAAATAATTGCTTGAGGAATCATCATCATGTTCTTTCAGAAAGGTCTTACCTATGAGCTGGCTTAAAGCTTGCTAGATTTGCACTTTGAAAGATGCCTCTGTCAAAGGCCAATCCTTTGGAAGAGAGATTTGAAGGAAAAGGTTATCTCGGAGATGTGGCTCAGTGGGTGTTATTTAGTGCTTGTAAGTCCAAGGGAAATCAATTATCTAAACAACGCCCGTTCTGGAACAGATTTCTTTATTCTTTTCTAAATATGTACTCATCTTTGTCTTCATATTGATGTGTACAGCCAACAAACCTGAGATCGCAGGAGGTGATCTGTCCTCCTCCAGGCTTCTCACAGCTATTGCCTGGGAAAGGGTGAGGTTCTTCCTCCATCGTGTTTTTTGTTTAAATATGTAACTTCTTAAAAAAGGAGCTGTGGGGGAATGGTGCTTACAAACAGCCCCCAGTTTCATGCGTCCGTCTTCTCTTCCCAAATGTATCCTGACCTCACGAACACACAAACCTGTCTAAGCTGCTCGAGGGGTTCGGTGGCACAGCTGAAAGTGCTCATGGGGCTGATGGTTACGGTGTGTCCTACCTGTGGGGTTGCCCAGGCTTTCAGCCCTTGCTGCTTATGGGGGGCGTTTGCCCCCCAAAAAACCCTCAGAGGGTTTGGCAGCACACCGGGGGTCTCCTACCTGGAGCAGGACCCTGCAGCAGCTGCTCCTCCATTTCTCCCATCTTTGCTGCTGTCTAATGCAGCTTTTCTATGGCCCCGCTGGCGTGCCAGGCATTGCTCTTCATATTTCCTGGCTTCTCCTATAACAAGAACAGGTCTGTGACCACCGCAGGCTCCTTGGGAGAAGGAGTGGGTTTTTATTTTTAGGTGACAAAGACAACCAGGAAAACAGAATAATGAAAATGGTATTTGTGCCTACAGGAATAAACAGGCGTTTTTCTTAAACAGATTGAAACCTACAGCAGGTATGCTTGCCCTCAGCGCTCCCTTTGAGAAACTTGTTTTATTAGCAGATAGTTACAAGTTGAGGTTACAGAAGGAGCATTACAGTAATGGAGTTGACATCTATATAATGGAGTTGACATTTTATTGAAAAGGAAAAAGAAAAAACCTTAACAAACAGAGTTCCCCTCCCTCCCCCTTTCTTTATTTCCTTATTTTGCTGTCATCAATTGCAATAAGGCACACAGACTTTGAACAGCTGTTGATGCTGGCAATTTAATAAAATTTCATACAACGGTAGGTGCTTCAGGAATGTTAGCAGGACTAATCAGTCTGCTGTAAACTTGAACTTTGCCGAGAAATCAAGGCAATAGCTTGTTCAACAGCAAATCGTAACAATTTGAATCAATTCTTGGCAGCACGCTCTTGTTATTAACTATTACACACAGTCTTGGCTTCCAGTTTGTGTTAGTGCTTTTAGCAAGAAGTTCAGAATAGGGATGTCTTCTTGGAGGACAATGCCTCCTTTCTAAACTAGTTAATAGATGGGCTTTGCTCTGTTGGGGCCACTGGTTAGATCTGCATCGGCTTTTGCAGAGTTGGGCTGGGGTGTAAAGAAGATTCTCTGCATGCCAGATTCATTAGAGCAGGTTTAGGATAAGATGGACAAACAAGCCCATCTGGGCTTACAAAGATGAAAGAAGGTGCCGGAGCAAGGTGCCAGCTGGGTTGCAAAAAAAAAGGAATGGAAACACAAAAGCATCTTCAGTCTTTGAGCCCATGAGAAATATCAATGAAGCATTGCTCAGACCTCCATCTCCAAGGGTGTATTTTGGGTTTCTCGTATTAACTTGTGACAACTGAGCAGGTGGCTACAGTTAGACTGTCATTAAATGGCTGTAAAATGTGGAACTTCCTCGCTGAGGAAGATGAGCCGTTCAGGTCTTCATCTCTCATTTGGGTGATCAAGAAATGGAAATTGTAGTTCTCCCTTCTGGTTGCATTGTCCTGACCTTCACTTGTTCTGGGTGCAGCAAAAGGATCATTTAAGAAAAATAAAAGCTTTTGGCTCCTGAAATGCTTCTCAGAAGTAATATTTTTGATTAACAAAAGTTACAAGTCCCTTGTTGGCTTCTGCTCTTCCCTCTGTACTGTAATTTAAGTAACACATCTCTTTTTTCTTTTTTTTTCTTCTGGTAACTTAGGTTACTACAGCCCATTGACATTTGTATTTCTAACATAATAATCAGATGCTAAAATACAGAGATTACATTTGGATCAACACATTCAGTTCTTAAACCCTGAAAGTAATTATCTTTTCTCATGTACATCGAAATGAAAATATTAGTATCTTAACCATTAGCAGCTCTGTCGTCTGAGCGTCGGCCTGTGGCATCACTTGCAATGTCATCTGCTGCTTCTGTAGACTTAGACCTCACAAGTTTTCCCACAGCTTGGAAACTTTTTGGGGAGCTGAGGGTGATCCTTGCTCAGGAACTATGACCTATGAGATGCGCAGCTCTTCCTAGCAGGTGGTGATTGGCTCAAGGATAATGAAGTGTCCATGAAGCGATGAGGCTCTTCAAGACTTCATAACCGAACATGTAGCTGAGGTCTGGTTAACATCGAATTTATGGAAAACTTTTCAGAGCTGTCCAGTGGAACTGAGCCCCTCGAGAGACCCCAGGGTGCCCAGAAGAGAGACTTGATCTTAGCCAGGGCTTTTTCTTGACCCACTAAATTTGAACCACAGCACAGAGAAGCAATTAAACTTTTCAAGAGCTTCTTGCAAATTTACATAAAATGGGGGGAGAGAAGGCAATTGTGTGGTGAGGCTGGAGCTGTCCCCAGCCATTGCGCGCCTGTCTGCACGGTGTTGCTCACGCAGTGATGTGAGGAGCAGCCTGTCCCCGGCCGAGGTGGAGCTGGGGTACCGCCGGCCATCGCTATAGCACGAGCCCTGTGCTGCAGAGATCCCGCGTCTCGCTCTCAGCTGCGAGTAGCTGTTGTGCTTCCATATATTAATGGCTTTTTAGTTCCTGAGCCAAAGCCCATCCAAATGAGCAGAAAGTGTGTCAGTGGTCCTTGCTGGCCACTTGCGTGGGCAAGCATTCAGTTTACCTCTGCAACCATAGCCGTTGCTCATGCAAACTAGAGGCAAGGGACTGAGCTTAAACAAGGGTTTAAGTTCTGGCCATGTGAGGCTTGACCCTGTCGTGTGTGTTCCTGAGCACTCCTGTGCATCGACAGCTTTCACACTGCTTGAAAGCAAAAAGCTCTCAGGCTCTATACTGCATTTGAAATAGATGCAAGCACTGGCTTTCATGGCGGATGAATAACCCGAACAATTTTCTTGCCAAAGAGGTCCAGTTTCATGTGAGTTGCTGGGGGGAGATGAGGAGCTGTTTTCACTTTTCAGTTGCAAGGTGATTGCTCCAACATCTGCAGGTAAGGATCCAGGCTGGTTTGTAATATGTTTGCCCAAACATAAGTATTTCTAAACTGTGCTGAGATATTCTGTGTTTTTAAGGTCCAATATATTTCAGGTAATGTGATTTTTATCACATAGCTGTGAAATCTGTAAGAGTGGAAATCGTGTGAGAGCTTCACCCCCATAGTAATCTACACTTGATAGTTTACAGTGGTACAATACACAGCGGATGCTTTAAAATGTGACAGTGATCCATGGAGACCTATTGCAAGGTTTCTAAAAAGACTTCAAACATCATGTTTCATTTCCTAGTGCTGTGAAGTTAGAAATTCAAACAAGTGTGTGCTGTCCTTGGGTGCTGTTTGCTAAGCGGCTGTGGCTTATCTTTGCCGTGGAGGAAGACATCCATCCACAGTGCGAAAACATAAGAACAATATTCGTGCAACCCAGTCCGTTGTGGTCCAGCTGGCGTTCCGGCTATTGGCCTGAAAGGCTGGTGCTAACCAGACTTTGCTGTTTGGGCAGCTCTAGATCATCCTCGGCTGCAGCTGGACCGTCACAACGAAGGTGGTGATAGCAGGACTGTGTTCATCGCAGGGGGTCCTGGGAGCAGCGCCCTGCCCAAAGGGGTAGGTACCTCTTTATACCAAGGCAAATGCCACCTTCCCTGTTCTCTTCCATTAGGCTGAAGCTGAAATCCCTGAAAAAACTGTGATCGCTTATCTTGGGAGGGTCTCTCAGGTGAGGGTTGCCCATACGCTTGTCCAAAGGGCACTCCGAGCCCGTACAGACCTTTTGGAGCGGGCAGCTGGAGACTGGACTCGCTGGGCATCTGCAAAAGCTCCCACACCACAAGGAACTGACGGTATTAACTGCTCACCTGCTTCAGGGTTGAGGAAAAAAGGGGTTTAGCCCTTGTACTTCCTAATTTAGAGCAAGGGCTTAGAACTAGGGGAATGCTTTCAGCACTGCATCCGTAGACTTTAGCTGCTGTCCAGCACATCCTGTGTTAGCCTGTATTTCCTAGTTGAAAATCAGGGTTAAATTCCTTTGGTCTCCTGGCAAATCCAGCTAAATAGTTGGGATTCAGCTGCTGCCGCTCCGCGTGCAGAGGGCAGGTAAGGGGTCAGTGCCTGGTGCGGTCCTGTGATGGGTGCTGGGCAGGCAGCGTTTCAGGCTTCCCAGGGTGGAGTGCAACTCTGCCGCCTCAGATAAGAAAGGGTGTTGAAGGAAGGTAGAAAAACATCTTGCTGGAGCCTGAGCTAGCGAGTGCTGTCCGGCGCTTTGGGCATGTGGCTTTCTACTTGAGTTCCTGCGAAACAGGGATGTGATCAAGGCCCACCAAGTATACTTCAGAAAGCATTTGATGCAGGGAAATTGTGTGAGTTGATAAAGAAGTCGATAACAGTGCGTGTCTGAAGTGGAACTTAAGCTAACTGCTGAAAATACTTTGAAAAGCACTGACCACAATTAAGCACTTAATCAGGAGAGAGCTGCAATTTTCTGAGGCTCAAAGTACAAAAATCGTGAAGTACAGATCCAGAGATATGAAGGAAAATGTCTCTTTGGCAATTAAGATCCATTCTGCTCAAAGGCTGAAAATGGTATCATTGAATTACTTTCGTTGCACAGTTGATACACTGAATTATCTAAAATGTAAACCATTGTGCCTAAAATGCCACTCAATGAGTAAAACAGCTTCTCCTGTTCAGCTGTTACTCAGCTCAGCGAATTGCCTTCTGATGGTATCTACGTTCCCTTCTTTAAAAGAACGTTTTAAATCTTCTTTTTCCTCCCCCAGGAAACAAAGTGCTGGTTGGAAGGACCCATGCAAGAATACTGAGGATAAGAGGTTTTCCAGGAACTTTTCTATCTGCACACGGATGCCATGCCTACCGCAGAGCCGATGTGCAAAGCCCCCAAGGCAGCTGTTGGTGGTCCCACAGGAGAAAGCACCGGGGTACCTGCCCCACCGTTTCTTTGTGCTTATTGTTTGGAGGAGGTTCATCCTCTGTACTTGACCCAACAGGCAGATTTGGATCAACTTTCTCCCCCTTTTTAACAGATGTACATCAACGCAATGGCCAACACAGTTGTCCAAGCCAGTGATGTGGGTGGGTGAAGAAGCTGAATCCCCACCCATATGGTGCTGAGGTTGGAGGGGAAGCTGGGGTGGGTGCAGCCTCCTGACCCGTGGTACCCTGCTGGGAGTGCAGGTGAAGGAGGGTGGTCTCTATTGCCCACCACTGGAGCCCAGCAATCCCTGAACCCCCCACGGATCACCCCAGATCTCACAGTAAAGGAAGCGGAGCCTGTGTGTGGCATGCGGAGATGTGCATGATGTCTCCCAGCCTGTGGTTTTGGAAAGGCTGGACTGCTCTGGCCTGGGGGGGTTGGCTTGCTGCATGGAGAACTAACGCATTCATCTTGCAGGAGTCTGCCAGGGATCTGCTAGAAGGAAGGGTCCTGGCCTCTGTGGGTGGCTGCAAAGTCCCAGGCTCGACTGCACATTTGAGGAGCCTCTTTGCTGGAAGGCAGAGCTGATGGTAGGAGGAAGATCCTAACCAAAGTACTCCGCAGCCGTGCCGCTAGCAGGTTTCAGCAGGAGGAGCCTGCCTACAGACCTGCCTTGGCAGGAGGGAGTTGGAGGGGAGGTACAGTCATGCTGCTCCAGGCCTGATGGCGAACACCGTGGTTCTCTGGGCAGCAACAGGAGAGGATGAGGTGATGCCTTCAAGCGCCACCAGTGCTGCCGCAGGTAGGTCGGTTGCAGTCATGTGTGTGTTGGGGGGGGAAGCATCCTACAAGTGCGCTGTGGTGACATCAGGGACGTGGTGAGCACTGCCACCAGTCAGGAGAGAACTGGCTTGAAGGAACATCATGCTAATGGGCATCTGTCCTCTCCCTTGTGTCACAGCCGTGGCTGGAATCTGCTAACGATGGGTACACGGGGAAAAATGACTCTGCTGAAAAGAGGGACATGTACCTGTCGCCCTCAGGTCACGCTGGGTTTGAAGGACCTTGTGAGGATGTCGTTGGAAGAGCCTCTCGGTTCCAGGAGTTCCAGCTGGCCCTCGGGGGGCTGGTAGCAACGCGGTCACACCGGGGAGATGGCTGCAGGGCATCGGTCGGGAGAGGCAGGTAGGATTAATCGGAAGGCATGTTCCCTCTGATTTTTTTTTTTTTTCCCCTCCCGGAAGAGCTGTTGCAATGACTGAATCATTGCAAATCCAGCTCTGTTGTGTGAATGTCTCTGCTCTTATCCTTTGTAACCCCAACATGTTGATAGCAGATCTGCAACAAGTACTGCTGGAAGCACTTTGTGCTGCAACTGCTGCTATTTCCACTTATTTTACACTTGATTATAGATTATGTTGTAGAGTTTCATTGTTGATTTTCTTTTTTACATCTGTGACTTGTCAGAACTCCTCGTTACATCTCCAAGTGCCAATAAATGTGAAGCCTATATCCATCAGTCACTTCTTGTAGCTTGTCTTCCTTTGAGAGCCTGATTCAGTGTCTCCTGAAGTCAGTGTGAGTCTTTCCATTGATTCCAGTGGATGTCAAGTCAAGCTCTTCTTTAGACTGAGATGGCAGGCACTGTCTCTGAATTGGCTTTGAGTGTCTTACACTTAGCACGATGGGACCCTTATTCACCTTGTGGCCCCTAACAGCTATATTAACAGTGACGGTGAAGTCATCCTAAATAAATTCAGATTAAACCCTTGTATCACACCACATCTAGTATTTTGTTTTCGGAGGGACACAGACAAAACTAGGATTACAGTAGCTGCATGTTACCTCTTTGAGAGCTGTGTATTTTTGTGTAGGCAATTTAGGAGGGGGAGAAGACTCAAGTGGCACGTATTATTTGTTAAAGACTGATAAGGTTGGTAAACAGTGTGGCAAACCAGATAGTTGTACGTATTTTTAGTTACTCCACTCTGGTGTTCATTTCCAAAGCTTCATAAAGCAGCACAGCGTTACACTAACACAGCCTATAGAGGAGTTAAGGGTAGCTTTTATCCTCTGATGACTAACATGCTGCAGCCAGATGGAATGGTATAAATCTCTTCTTACACACAACGAAGCCAAAACAAATATTATGCAATGATTAAGTGGCAACCCAAACAGAAGCAGGCGTCCTGTGGGCTGAAACAGGAAATCTTGGGTTACAAAACTCAAGATATGTTAATTTAATTTGATTATATATTTGATGGCTATCTTAAGTGGTCCATGAATAATTGATGAAAACTAGAAAAGCTGTTGTTTGCCTTTAAAATCAAGCTGAAGAAAGTAGGAACTGAATATTTAGGAACATAATTGCTGTTTGCATGGGTCAATGAGAGGTCCCCCCAGCCTACGACTGACCCTGGCGACGACTAGTAGCAGGAGCTGATGGAAGAGTGTACATGGGATCTCCCCCAGCCTGGCTCCATTAATGGTTTATCGTAAATTAAGGATACTCACACTCTATCTAGCCAAGTTCTGTAAATAACTGACTCTCACACTCATGGGGATGTGTCTGCAGGCTGGGTAACTCGTGAAGCCCCAGTACCTCCGCTTCAGAAGGCAGCATGAACTGCTGATCAGACCCCCCGTCCCCTCGCATATGCTGTAAGCAGCCACGCTGAGGAGATACGACAGCTCTTACGCCTGCGGTGTTACCCATCTGGAAGCCACGGAGAGCTGTATCCTGCCAAAACACTGCTGAACGCTTGCGTCCTATCCAGTAAACTCAGAATAGGCATCGAATGTGAACAAAAGGCACTTGGTAGAGCTGGTTGGTCCCCTCCGCTACCGGTTCTTGGAGCGGGGGAAAAAGATGGGTTTTGTTCATGTTTCTGGCAAGGGGTTACAGTACAGTGGCCTTGTCTGCAGTGGGATTGACTAAGATGCTTCTTGTCAAGGACAGGGCTATTTTTCCTGATTGCTTTTTTATATGTTCTACAGGCTTTGAGAAAAATGTATTGAAGACGGGTATGGGTGTGGGGGGTAAACATACACAGATAATCTTTATCCTAGGAAAGTTGCTTATCTTCTGGTGATCCCAGGAGACACGGTGAGAGCCACAGTTGCATCAGCACAGTGGCAGCCAAGAAACCTGTTCTTGAGGGCAAACCCAAGCTCTGCTCTGCTCTGACATCGCTCTGGAGGAGGAACAACAAAGTTCTTTCAGCTCTTCTGTAGCTGAGATGGAACAGGAACCTCCCGAAACCCAGGTGGGTACCACTTTCTGCGTTGACCTGATGTAGCCAGAGTGTGAGCAGAGGATGATATTGGGACTAAACTTCTCGTGCTTTGCATGAGATGCGATGACCTAGGCTTTATTGGTGGTGCTACTGAAAATCCAGCTCCTTCACATTTCCAAAACCTTTGTCTCAAACATATGCAAAGACCCATTCGCTTCAGTTTCTGAATTACGTTCATATTTATCTCGCATGAAACACACCCAAATAATGACCATGTTGAGTGAGAGCTGTGATGGTGGAGCTGCTCTCACCTGACGAACTGTTCTTTGTCTGAGCTGGTCCCGCATCCCCTCCAGCACCCGCCACCAGCCCTGTGTCACCTCCACCACCAGCGCAAGCTGTCCCCCAGCATCCTGCTGTCCACAACCAGCCATGTTGCCCCTCTCTATGAAGGATGTTTGGCGAATGAGACGTGGCTGGTGTGCGCAGTGAATATGCTTTAAGGGTAAGAAGGCAGTGGAAAGCTGGAGGCATGACAAGGGTTGGGTGTCAGCCCTTTACCCGAAGAATTGAAGAAAGTGTGGCATATTTTTCTTGCAGTGGAACTATGTAGCTCAGCCACAGAGCAACAGCGTGACCGAAGGCTGCGCGTCCTTACTTACCAAGGAGAGGGCTGAAATGAAAGGGGTTACCTGGCAGTGACTTCTTGCTGTTGTAAGAGGTGGTAAACAAGATACAGGTAGAATAGGGAAGATGGGTAAACAGTTATTCTTAAAATAAAATAATCGTCAAACTTTTATTTGACCAGCCTTTGAAGGAGCACAATAACCGAAGGCGCGTGGGGAGGGCAGAAAGCATTATTTACTCCAGGAAGCGATCATGAATTATACAGAAAGTTGTCCAGGAGCTCCTCCGGAGCTGTGACCTGTGGTGATTTGTGAAGAAGAGAGCACATTTGTAGCAGTTTGCTCTCAGCTGAAGCAAGTGTTACACCCCACGGGCTCTAATGGAGAGGCGCTGGTTTCCACTAGCTGAAGATCTGACCTCAGTAGTAACTGAGAGGTAAAAGCAAGTAGATCTAACTTTAGCATACTTTAAAGTCCTTAACCTAGATACAAAGCATGGCTATAAATGAAAAGCCAGCCCTAGATTTTTAGTTTAAGCCAAACAAAATTGACTGGTTATGGAAAAACAGCCTTACCTTGTTTTACTGCCATGCTTCAGCTTTACGTTTGAGCTGAAAGGGGGATCAAGTTTAACAGTGGTTACTTTAGGTTCCTATTTAAATACTTGCACAATCGTTTTAGCTCAAGGGAAAGTCTAGACTAATTTAGGTTTTTTATGGCAGTGGTAAAAAACTGATGATACCTTGGGCCAGATGGCTTAAAGCATGCCATTGAGTTGATTTATTCCTTCACAGATGCTGGGGTCTCCAGAAAAAAATATTTTCTGAAGTCTAAGTCTTCCAAAGGCAAAAGCATTCTTTAATGAGGTTAATAGGTGTCTTCAGACTTCGGTGGGCTTGGGATCAGCAGGAGATGGACCCCTACGTATCAGTATAGATGGAGCTTGATTGTTCATATGCTTTTTGCTGAAGCGTTTTCCCAGAGCTGATGTGCCACTGCCATAATCCTTTTCTTTTTGAAATCCCTTCTGAAAATTCCCACTCACACTAAAGACAGCAATGTCATGATTTTGTGATCATGTGTACCAGCTGGCAGTCACTAATTTGCTACTAATTTGTTCCAAAGTGAGTTTGGACAGACCAAATTTTGACCAGGTTTCTGTCAAATTGGACCACACAGCACTGAGGCTGCAGTTTAATAATCAGGTTACCAGTATTTACAGATTGTAAACACAAAAGTACTTGGTTCAAGAAGAATGGAGAAGGGAAAATAGTCCTGAATGTCCTGGACTGCAAAAAGGCAAATTTCTTTTAATACTACCATTCCTCTGTCGTTTTAGATTAATTTTGTAATCCATCTATTTTCACTGATGTATTTTTCCCAAGTCTTTATTACGGGGGCAGGGGGTGTCATAGTTACTGTATATGGGCAGT
Organism: Gavia stellata; assembly: GCF_030936135.1. Taxonomy (NCBI): domain Eukaryota; kingdom Metazoa; phylum Chordata; class Aves; order Gaviiformes; family Gaviidae; genus Gavia; species Gavia stellata. The sequence goes on along the minus strand of NC_082616.1, from coordinate 12,554,935 downwards.
ACCCGGGACAAAATGCACAAGGAGCGGGCAGATGCCTGCTGGTGCAGGCTGGGTGACCATACCTTCTTCACTTCTCTGTCCCTCCTCATCTTAACCAGTTTGTTCTTTGTTGACTCTGGGTTGAGTTTTATTTTTGCCTCATTCTGAAACACTGACCTTAAGAGACCCAGAATACAAAAAGCTGGGACATTTCAGTTGCTGTTTTGTCCATAACATGGAGTTTTAAGTGGCCTCACTCGAGAGGGACAAATCAAGTAGTCTTCTGAAAAATGCAGCAAACAGCTGCTATCGAAAATCACTGCTAATGATAACATTGAATTCTCTTTTGTAGTGGATTTTCATCCAGCTGTTACCTAACTCTGAAAGGGACCATCAAAGGCAAGTTCCACATTCATCCATTACTTCAAAAAGCATCGCATAAGCTGGGAGTGAGTCTTTCTTTTGACCCTTAAGCCTTTGTCTTTGGAAATCAGTGGTAAGAATTGCGTGAACCTAATGTATTTTCACCCTGGCCAAAATGCTGCTATGGCAGGAGTAAATTAATGAGATGTCTAGCACTGCCAGCACCACTTTCCTCCCCTTTCTTGAACGTGTGTGTAAATTCATGCGTGTTGCACATAAGCCCATACAGATTTAGATTATTGGCGGTCCTGATGGATGAGCATGTGAAGGCAGTGTCAGTGGGGCAAAGGATCTGTGAGGGTGGCATGGATGGCAATGAATGCACGACGCCATCTCCCCCTTTCCCAGCCCGTTTGGTGGGTTTGAGGACACCCTTTCCCACCTCCTACCTGGGAAGCTGTGCTTGGCTCTCCAGAGGCTCCGGGCTGCTGCTGGTGACGTGAGCTTGAGCGTGGTGATGCAGGGTGAGGTGACAGTGCTAGCCAGTGTCCTCTTTCCACTGGCCTTTACACATGCCCAGGAGATGGGCTGAAGGAAGGAGGAGATCTCAGTGCTGCAAAACTTGGGCTGGTTTCTGGCAGAGCCAGGGTTTGCCCCAAACATCTCTACCGGTTTACTGGGAGATGCTGAAGATGACGTGGTTACCTGGCATGCACGTGTAAGCAGCGTGCAAGAAGGGAAGGGCTGGTGTGATCGTCCCTTGATCGGGGCTCTGTGGCAACCTCTAAAATCAGCAGTAATTCCCTTTCCTTGCTGCCTGTCATCATGGCACTTGAGCGTGAAAGTGATGGGTCTGACACGTAGCCACTGCCTCTCCCCACCCGGGAGGAAAGCAGTGTGGGAATTCCAAAAAATCTTTGGATACACATGGCGCACGCTGAGCTCTGCGTACGTCTCAGCAAGGGCAATGTCTCATCTCGCTTCTAGGACAAAGTAAGGTCAGGTTAGAAGTCACTTGTTTGGTATATAAATGGGTCTTCTAGGATCACTCTGTGGGGTGTGACTTACACCCAGTTCAGTCAAGGGGACTGCAATATCCTTTTCACTAGGCTCTTACGGCTGTTGCTGGCTCGTGTGAATATACCGGGGGGAAAAAAGTCAAAGGTTGCTTTGCTGTAGCTTTATTTGAAAGCACGTGTTTCAGGCTGATTCCTGCCATGTTTTCTGAACTGAGCATATTTCTGCTTGTGCACAGGTTGTGGAAGGAGAGCTGCACCATGGGCCAGACTTCCTCAACCACTGGAGCGATTACGGAAGCAGAAGCGTAAAGGGGAGGAAGAGGAGTAAGCAAACCCAATGGCTGCTGCAGGACATGAGCTTCCTTATCTAACACTGCTCCCCTGGGAGCAGCACTGCACTGTACCCCTCTTGCTTGCTGTAGGTGGAGCAGGGCAGGTCACAACGGCACCAAAGAGGGATCAGGAACTTGTTTTAAGCTGCAAGATACAGTGCCAAGTCCTTCTCCGTGGTGTAGCAGAGGATGAAGGCTGGGCTGCGCCTTGGATAGAAGATGCGGGGGAGTTAAGGCCGTTTTATCAAAAGTATATTGAACTTGAATTACTGGTCTGATCTTGGGTAACAAATCGTGTGTGTTTATCTTTTTTAGGAGTCAGTGTTTATCTTTTTTAGGAGTCAGTGACTTTCAGGCTTTTGCAGGACAACTAAAACTGAAGGGGCAGGGGGGGGCAAAGTCTGAATAAGAAGATAGCTGGGAAGCTGTACCACTGAGGCAGTTTGCCAGGGATTTTTTTTACGGTCTTGGACAACAGGGAGATGAACTCTTTTCCTGCAAATGCCTCTTTCCTGCAAGATGTGTACAACGCATCCCAAAGGTCATGGGGAGAGAGAAGTTCTCCTGTGCGCTGTTTGCAACCCGCACGTCTCCATCAGCCTCGGTGACCACTCACATTGGCAGTGTGACTGCAGGGCAGGGGGCTGGGGGACGCAGCCCCTGCCACGACCTCGGGGCTGGCACTGAAGCGAAGCTCCGGTAATCCGGGGAAGAGGCAGGGACTCTCCTGGCAGTTTGGTGCTGTGCAGCACGCTGTTCCCAGGAACGATCACCAGTACTGCTTAGTTTACTTGTACAAATACAGCCTTAGATGCTAAAAGGATCCTATGCTTGAAGTCCCCCAAACCTGCCCCATCCTATGTATTCCATGTGGTCACAGTGGGTTCTGGTATGTTAAGATGCTTGAATTCTTTGTATGTTTGTTTCTCAGAATAGCCAGAATAGACGTATGCTGGTTTCTTTCAACTGTTCTTTCCTTAAATGTAGTTGAAGTAGTTCAGCCTGTTTGACCAGACCGAGCTGTGGTGGTGACAATATGATTTTACACGATTTATTCTGAGCAGCTTTGCTTGCAGTTTTTATCTCACAGATAACTTTCTCCCTGAAATGGTGCTAAACCCCATGAAATACCGCAGATCTCTATGCAGAATCAAGGGACTCGGTTTAAGTGAATCTGCAACAATTCAAGGCAGGTTCCTCTGAGCTCTCAGGTTTTTACATCACATCTTGAACGTTTTCTATTGATAGCATTGACATCTAGCAGTTAAATCCCAAATATGTAAGTGGAACTAGGGCCTATTATATGCACCCCAGTTACCTCAAAGTGCTCAGACCTTATTTGTGTAAAACAATAAACTATATTAAACATTAAAATGGAGATGTGATAACTCATGGTTTAGATTATTTTTGCCTGATGTGTAAAACCTTTTAAAGAATTTATTGCCAGATTTGCATGTCAGAATGGCCCTGTGGCACCTTGAGGCGTACTGCACATTGATGCTCATTTTTATCTGTGGGATGGACTTGGAGAGCACCGTGGAACACGCGGGAGCAGGGGATGCTGCACCCAAACTGTAACCCACTCCAGGCTTAAATCCTTCGTTTTCCAGCCAAACAGCTGGAGCACCCCAGGATCTCTGGACCTGCTGGTTGTTCGAACGTTTTGGGGGGACCAAGCTGTCCTGGCCATGGGTATGGCCAGGGAGGAGGGGGTTGCTGCCTGAAAGGGCCATGGAGTGGGGGGGAACGGAGGGGTCCCTCCTGCCCGACCCCCTGGGCCAGCTGGTGTGGGCAGCGTGAAGAAACCCGGGGTGGTGTGCTGGTGCTGGAAGCTGCCTCTGAAAGCTTTTGTGTTGGGAAGTGGGGTGACAGCCACCCCTCAGGTAAGGTCTGCGCACGCAGGAGCGGCAGAGGAGCTAATGCTCGTGTCACCCCCATGAGCGGCAGCTGCCAGGCTGGCTGCTCTACGGAGCCACAGCACCGGCTGTGCGAGGTGGGAGCGGTGCGGTGAGGGAACATGGGTGGGTGCACTTCTGATGGACGGCTGGCCAGCGAGGTCTTCACCCCAGCGTCCCCAGCCAGCGGGCACTGCTGTGTTCGTTTCTAGGTGTCCGGGTCTACTTTCTATAGAAAGTATCATTAGTTACCATTTGCCTTGCAAAAAAAAAAAAAACCAAACCAGCAAATGCCTGTGGGATGGGCAAGCGTGTGAGTGATTTCTGTGTGAAAACAGTTTTTGATGCAAGTCCATGTTTTAAAGGTAATGTTAAATCTAGCTGCTTGGTTGGTTCATTGGATGGTGAATCTGCTGAAGGAAAGTCTTGCTGTTTACTGAATTAAATGCAAAATTTAGTGATGTGTCACCTGGTGAGAAATAAGCACAGAATGGATGAGCCTGTGAAGAAAAACAGAGCTTTCTGGGGCTGGCAATGGCTTGTCTCCTGGGGAAGAAATGGAGATCTCTGCTTTGGAGAGTGCTCGTCGTGCTCCACCCCAGAGAGAATGGCAGAGCAGCCCTGGCTGTGCCCCAGTGGCGCTGTAGCGTGGAGGTGAGTGGTGCTGAGCCTTGTCCTGGTAGGTCATTTTGGTGAGGGCTGTATCTGTTTCTCCCGAAGCATTTCCTAATGGGGTCAGCCTGGGGAGGTCCCTGTAAGGAGGGTGAGCGCACGATGCTGCTCTCGGGAACGAAAGCTGATGCTTTCCCAGAATTGAATTTTTTTGGTTACAAAGGCATCCTGCGTTGCTGGCTGTGAGCTTTAACCTGCTGCTCGGACACTTTCAAAGGCCAAAAGTGGGGACAGAACCATAGCTTGGACTCTTGTTTTGGACACAACGTGAGTATTGACATTCTTTTAAAGCTTGTTTTGGCTGTCACAACCACCCGAATAGCACAGGGAGGACAAAAGCTCAGCTGAGCATCCCTGTGGCTGCTGCGCAGAGCGGTGGGCTATCTGCTGGTGCCGGGGAGACTTGCTAAAGGCACAGCAAGGGGAGCCACTGGCTGCTGCTTATTTGGTCTTTCCCAAAGCACTTTTGAGTTGGATCGTTCAAAAAGGTGTGTCCTTAAGCACTCGCCTGCCATGCTTATTTGCCTCAGTGCCTTCAAGCATGCGAGCTGTAAGTGCCCCCGGTGCGTTCCAAGGCAGCTGCAGCCACCCCCGGGGCTGCCACCACAAAACTTCATGCAGGGGTGAGACGAGATGGGTGCTGGGAGGAAACCACGTGTGCGCTGTCACCTCTTCAGCTTTCTGAGATGCTGCAATACCTTCGCTGGCACTGGTTGGTTTGGTCTTCTGGTGTATAATCACTCATAATTATATGAAATAGAGGTGGATGCTTTGTACCAAACCCTGCCTAGGACTTGGAGAAGCAGTGGTTGCCCAAAAGATGGGTTCCCAGCTCTTGAGGGCCCGCTCAAGCCCTGAAGCTGCTGGGGGCAGCAGTCCCACCAGCGTGGGTAGCTATGCTGTCTTGCCCCCCTAAAAAGGGTTACGGGGCAGATATTTTCACGCCATGACTTCGCCCCTTGAGCTCTGCGCTGTATTTCAAAGCAGTGGCTTGGGACCCGCGGCTGTAGGCCCAGAGATGCTCCCTCCAACAGCGGGGAGAGGCAGGGTGCTGGTGGGACCCTTCCCGCTGACCCCTGGAGTGGTCCCCGTCCTGTCCGTGCCGCTGCCCCCTCACCGGGCGGGTGTGAGGGCCTCTTCCCCCGCCCCGGGGTGACGCTGCGGCGGCCGGGACCCCTCGGGGGACGGGGCGGCCCCGACGGCGCGTCCCTTATCCGGCAGCGCCGCCCTGCGGCCGCCCGCGGCCCTGCCCCGACGGGGAGGGGGTTCGGGGGCCGGTGCCTCGACTCCCCCGGGTTCCCCCCGCCCCGCCCGGCCCCGGGGGAGCGCGGAGGGGTAGCGGGCCGCCCCCCCGTCCTCCGCCGGGCTGCGCGGGGCTCTGCTGCCTCCCTGCGGCCGCCGCCCGCCCGGCCCCGCACCGCGCCGCGGGGGGGTAATAGCAAATAAACCCCTAAACCGTTCCCTTTGCGGGGAGAGGGCGGCGGGCCGCGGGCGGGGGGTATTTGCAGAGGCGGGGGTAACGGGCGGTGGGGCGGCGGCGGAGCGTCGCGCCCCCGAAGTCACGACGCGCGTTGCCCGAAGGAGCGCCCGGGGCCGCGTCCCGCCGCAGCGGCCTCGCCGGGGGGCGGCCCCCCCCGGGCCCCCCCGCGGCCCTTCCCCGCCGGCCCCTCCATAAACACCGCCGAGGATTGCCCTTACGCTTTGTAAATATTGGATTAGCTTTTCATTGACCGGCTCTCTTGAAAGGACCCGAAAACCCCACCCCGGTCCCAAACTAAGCCCCACAGTCAATAGGTGACGAGAGTCGGTTATTTCCAGGGCTTAAGGGGCTTCCAGCCCATTATCGGTCATCGTGGCCCCTGCCCCGGGGGGGCGGAGGGGGAGAAAGGGGGCCAAACCGGGGGGGCCCAGCCCGGGCGAGCGCAGCTTGTGCCCCAAATCGCGATGCCCGGGGCGTGTCGCGATCCCAGCCCGGCGGGCGGAGCGGGGCGCGGGGGGCAGCGGGGCAAACCGGGGGGCTGCTGCCGAAACCGCGGGCGGGAGGGGGCCGGGGCCGGGGCGGGGGGGGCCGGGCCCCGGGGGAAGGCTCGTCCCGGCGCTGCTCCGGCAGCCGCCCGACTCCGGGGCACGGCGGCGGCCCCGCGCAGCCCCGCTGCCTCTGCCGGGGTGCTGAACACGCCAAGGATGGTTGGGCTGGAGGTTTCTGCCCTCCCTTTTTTTTTTTCTTTTTCCTCTTTTCTTCTTTTTTTCTTTTTTCTTTTCTTCCTTCCTTTTTTCTCTTTTCTTCTTCTGTTTTCGCTTTCTTTTTTCTCTTTTTGACTTTCTCTTTTCTTTCTCTTTTTCTTTTTCTTTTTTCTTTTTCGTTTTCTTTTTTCTCTCTCTTTTTTCTTATTTCTTCTTTTCTTTTTCTTTTTCCTTTTTCTTTTTCTTTTTTCTCTTTTTTCTTTTCTTCTTTTTCTTTTTCTTTTTCCATTTTCTTTTTCTTTTTCTTTTTTTCTCTTTTTTATTTTCTTCTTTTTCTTTTTCCTTTTTATTTCCTTTTCCTTTTTTCTTTTTCTTTTTCTTTTTCTTTTTCTTTTTCTTTTTCTTTTTCTTTTTCTTTTTCTTTTTCTTTTTCTTTTTCTTTTTCTTTTTTCTTTTTCTCGTTCTCTTTCTTTTCCTCTTTCTTTTCCTTTGCATTTTTCTGCTTCCTTTTCCTTTCGCCTTCTTTTCTTTTTTCTTTATTTTTCCTGTCGCTTTTTCTTCTTTTTCTTCCTTTCCTTTTTTCGCCTCGGCCTCCCTTCCTCTCTCTGCCTCTCCCTCTCCCTCTGACGGCCTGCCTTGCACAACGAGGCGCCAGGACAAGAAAGAGCCGTTTCTCCGGGGGAGAAGCGGGAGGTGCCAGCCCGCCGCGCGGTACGGCCGGGCCGCGCAGGGAGCCAGCCTGCATCCCATTACCGGCCCTGAATGCAGCCTTGTTCTGCCGCCCGCCGCGGCCTCCGCGCAGCGCGGCCCGCGGAGCTCCGCCGAGGGCTGGAGGCGCAGGAGCGGGCATCGCCGCCTTCTACGGGGGAGACGCGCTCGGGTCTTTGGGGGGAGACTAATTTCCTGTGAAACGAGAGAGAAACTTGTCAGCGGGCACTGGGAGAAGAGGAGGGCCTCTGTTAGTCTTCAAAGAGAGAGGGGGGGAGAGGAGAGAGGGATTCTTTTTCCTTGGTGTGCCCCCCCCCCCCCTTTTTTTTTCCAGAATAGATATAGCACGAATTTTTAATTCGTCTTCCTTTCACAGACAACAATGCTGGTTTTGAAAGCTGGGCACAATTTGGGTTTTGTGAGGGGTCCCCCGGCCCAGCTGGCCATATGGGATACAACATGTAGAACACGCCTAACAATGAGCACGAGTGACAGCCCTAACAAAACGCAAAGGACACTGCTCCCTGACTCCGGGATGGACTGCCTCCCATCAATGAATTGAATGGCCCTAAAAAGAAGGGGGGGAAGGCACAGGGAGGGGGCCCACCCCCCCAAACCGTCTCTCCTTTTTTTCTCCTCCCCGGCCCGGCCCAGCCCGGGCTGCCTTTGCCTCCGTCTCTTTAATATGCACGCCTCTAACATGCTCACCTCCCTGCCTCCCCCATTGTGCTGTTTTGTGAAGTCTACTGTATATTGTGCAAAGATAGACTGCCCGAGCTGGCCCGGCAGCATGGGAGATATAAGGCCACGGAGGTTAGGGCCACACAACGGGTTTTATAGACTTAGCGGAGCCGGGGGGGGGGGAGAAGAAAAAAGAAGAAGAAGAAAAAAGTGACAATTTTCCTTCTCTCCCGCCCCCGGCTCGCAGGCTGCGGCTGGAGGGCGGAACGCCCGCCCGTGCCCGCGTACCCCCGCAGCTGGGCCGCGGGGCCGGGGCCCCGGCGGAGCCCCCCCGGGCTGGCAAGCCGGCTCCTCCGCCGGCCCGGCCGGCTCTCCGGCCAAGCCGGGGCCGCTCCGCCGCCTTGCTCCGCCGGTGGCGGGCAGGCTGCCGGCGCCGTCCCCGCCGCGAAGGCGGGCAGCCCCCCCCGGGCGCGGGTGCTTTGGGCAGGGGCTCCCCCGGCGGGGCTGCGGGGGGGGGCCAAGGAAGGAGGAAAGACACAAATAAGAGGAAGAGGGAAAAAAAACAGCCCGAGCGCGGAGGCTGTGCCCAGGGCTCGGGGGCCGGCGGAGGCTGCGCCGGCGCGGAGAGGCGCGCAGGGGCACGGCGGGGCCGGGGTGCTGCGCCCCGGTACCGCTCATCTCTTCGCTTTGGGCGTGGAAGCGGCCCGGCTCGGCTCGGCCCTGCCCAGCCCCGGCGGGACGGGGCGGGCGCTGCCCCAGCCCCAGCCCCGGCACACCGGACAAGTCCTCCCCCCCCCCTTTTTTTTTTTTTTTTTAAAGCACCTTTGCCACCCTAAAACGGCCGGGGAGGGCGAGGGAGCGCACCGCTGCCCCGGCTCTGCCCAGACCCGCTCCGAGCCGGGGCTGCGCCCGCCCGAATCCGGCCGCAACTTCAGCCGGGCCGGGCTCGGTCCCCGCCGGCCGCCGGGCAGCCCCGGCCGCGCCTCGCCTCTCTCTGCCCCCGAGCCCCCTCCCCCGGTTCTCCTGGGGGTGCCGCGGGTGTTAACCCTTTCCCCCCACCTGCTGAGCCGCCGGCGCATCCCCGGGGGCTGAACCCGAAGTTTCCGCGCTCCCCCCCCGTGCGAACGGCCCCCGGCCCGGGGGGGCGGTGGGGTGCGGAGCTGCGGGCCGGGGGCCGCCGGCTGCAGGGGGGCACCGCGCTGTACAGCGGCACGGTCACAGATAGAACAGAATTCCCCCCCCCGTTTGTCGCTAGCTGCGGGTGTCGCGGAGGAGCGGGGCCGAAGGCGGCCGGCCCGAAAAAAGCCGCTTTCCCCCGAAAAAACGCAGTCGCGGGGGCGGCGGGCGGGGGGCCGGGGGGGCGGGGGGCCCTGCTCGCCGCCTCTCCCCGCGGGGGCCCCCCCGGCCCCGCTGGGCCCCGCCGGGCCGGGCCCGGCCGAAACGCCGCCGGGGGATGCGGGGAGGCGGCCGCGGGCGCCGGCGGCACCGGGAGGTGGAACGACACCGGTTCGTCGTTGTCGCCGGTTCCTTCTCCCTTTTTTTTTTTCTTTTTCCCCTCGAAACACAGCTCTTTTTTTTTTTCCCTTTTTTTTTTTTTTTTAATTAAAATTCTTGTTACAAAATCGGACGCCTGGGTTTGTAGGCGGGGAGTCCGCTCTCCCGCGGCGGGGAGCGCTCAGCCTGCGCGGCTGCTCTCCGCGGCTCCCCGGGAGCCGTTGGGGGCCAACCCCAAACGGGCCCAACCGGCAGCAAAGCCCCGGGTGCTGCCCGCGGCGCGACAGTCCCGGCGAGACGCGGGCACCCGCCCGGCTCTCGGGGCGAGGGGCGCCCTGGAAGGGGAGCGCCGGGATCCGCGTGTCGGGGGGCCCTGCGCGGCCGCGCTGCGGGCGCCCGCACCTTCCTCACAAAACCACAGGAGCAGCGGGGGGGTTTTATCCTTTATTTTTTTTGTTTTTGTTTTTTAATTCTGACCATCTCTTCCCTCCCCCCCCTTTTTATTTTAGTTGTAGGTAGACAGGACCACTCTGAATGGCGCAAAAAATTTCTGTAAACAATGACGCACAAAAACACCTCCCCTCCCTTCCCCCCCCGCCTCCCCCCGAAATGAAACCGAGCCCCCCCAAAAAATGGAGGGGAAAAGAAACGGGAGAGGGGAAAAAAACCCCATAATAATAATAATAATAGCAATAATAATAATAATAATAATAGCGTTTCCCTCTCCATTCCTTCCCCCGCAGTTCTGCTTTTATTTTGGGAGCAGCAGTCTGTCTCTTTCTCTCTCTCTCTCTCTCGGATTTTTGTTTTTCCTCCTTTCTGGGTGGGTGGGTGGGTGGGTGGGTGTGGGTGCGTGTGCGTGTGGGCGCGCTCCCCGCCAGCCTTCACCAAGTCCATTGCTGAGCCTGTACCAAGTGGTGTGCCGTGGGGTACTGGGGGCTGCTGGTAGCGCTGTACTGGGCGTTGTATTGCATATGCTGTAGAGACTGGGCGCTATAGGCGGAGAAGGGGATTCCCGTCTGGAACGTCGCGGCTGCCAAGTCCTGAGCTTTGAGCGTGTGGCAGGGCTTGCCGTCCCTGACTAAGACCGGCACGGCCACCCGCCGCGGGGAGGGGAGAGGAGTCACTTCCATACCTTTCTCGGCCCGGGCCCGCTTCATCTTGTAGCGGTGGTTCTGGAACCAGATCTTCACCTGGGTGGGCGTCAGGCGGATCAGGCTGGCCAGGTGCTCCCGCTCCGGCGCCGACAGGTACCGCTGCTGCCGGAACCGCCGCTCCAGCTCGTAGGTCTGCGCCTTGGAGAAGAGCACCCTCCTCTTCCTCTTCTTCCCCGCGTCCCCGCCGCCCGCCGCCTCCTTCTCGTTGTCGGGCGACTCGTCGGCCGACGGCTCCGGCGACTTGGCGGAGGGGTCCTGGCCGCCGCCGCCGGCCGCCAGCCCGTGCACTGCGGAGAGCGCGGCCGAGAGCGCCCGGTCAGCGCGGGAAGGGGCGCCCCGCGCCGCGCCCCCCCCCCCGCCGCCCGCCGCGCGGGGCAGCGCGGCTCTCCCCCGCCGGGGGGGCGGCGGCGCCGGCCGGGGCTCCGCCGGCCCCGGCGAGCGGTGGGGCCCCCCCGCGCCCGCGCCCGCGCCCGCGCCCGCCCCGCCGGAGGAAGCCCCCGCGCCCGCGGGGCAGCTCGGCGCTGCCCCGGCCCCGCTGCGCTGCGCTGCGCGGTACTCACGGGAGTACTGGATGCCCTCGGCGCTCGCCAGCCAGCGCGTGTAGGGATTATCGCTGTTATCATAGAAAGGGTTCTTCAAAGGCAGCGTCTGAACAGCGTCCAGGGGGCTTTGCCCCAAAACCCCCGCTTTCTTGGGCGGCTCCGGCGCCTCGCTCTCCTCCTCGCCGCCCTCCGCGGCGGAGCCGTCCTCATCGTTGGTGTCGGGGAGGTCCAAAATGTCCTTCACCGAAAAGCCCGTCTTTGTGTTGGTCAGAGACATGTTCCGGCCGAATTTTAGGCAGGGAAGTTGGAGGGGCGGCTTCGCCGGTCCGCCGTGTCACGGGCGCGCACGCACACGCGGAGCGGCGGCGGCGGCACCGCAGCGGCACCCGGCAGGCGGGGGAGGAGGCTGCGGGGCGGCGGCACGCGTGGAGGAGGGAGGAAAAAATAGAGGGACGTGGACGTGCAGAAAAATAACCGGAGGGGTTTGTGCAGAAGAAGAAGGAGCGGAGCCCCGGCCGCAGCGCTGGATCTCCGCGGTGCTGGTTTCCACGGGCTCGTTCTGCCACGGGGGAAATGCGGAGAGCGGGCTTCGGAAATAGTTTGTAACTCCAGGGGAAAGGGGGAAAGACACGCCAAAAAAAAAAAAAAAAAAGAGAAAAAAAAAAAAAAGGAAAGAGCTCACTTCTGGGTCTTGCTTAGACACCCCGCGCCCGTGGCTGCCGCCGGAGAAACCCGAGCCATTGCTGGAGCGAGCGGTCCCTATAAGGCTGGTCCCCACACATGAACCTGCCGAGAGGAGGGAGAAAAAAACCACATTAAACCCGGGAAAGGTTGGCCACGTGTGGGCGGGTCTTGGAAGTCAAGTGGATGAAGACAGTGTTTGCAGATGTGAAATTGCGGGTTTTGGGCGAGCTCCGAGCTTCCACCATTGGTGATGAGTGGTATAACGTGTCAGTTAATTACCGGCGTGGGGAGGGCCCTTCCGCGTGTGTGTGCGTGTCAGCGCCAGAGGGAGGGTGTGATTTCCCTTTTTTTTTTTAACACGGTATTTACATACAAAGAGCCTCGCACCAGCCCGATATTCCGCACACTCCAAAGTGTGTTTTCCACCGATTGCCTTGAAAAGCAGGGAGGAAAAAAAAAGAAAATTGGCGGGGGGGGGTGGTGGTGATGCGGAGCGAGGGAGGCTGCGTGCGCGGTTTCCCACCCCTCCCGCGCAGCCTGCGCGCCCACGCAAAGCCGGGGCAGCGCTTTCGCGCGGGGACGCGCTCCGAGCCCCGCGCGGGACCGAAGGGAGAGGCGGCTCAGATGGCAGGAGACCAACTTATCTAAACCGCCTAGGTCAATATTTTGGTTGGGGCTTAGGGATGAACGCTGGAAATTAAACAGCGAGTAATTGATTCTAGTTTGCTCCGAAATTAACCGAACTGGCAAAATGCGATCGTCAGTCACGACCCGGGGAGATCTGGGAGGTGATTACTTGGGGAGGGGGGGCTTTATTTGAAGAGGTCTCATTGATTTTGCCTCCTTCTTCCAGGGGAATAAAACCCAGCCCGTTCGGCCGCTGTGACGGGCTGGAGCCCAGCGGACTCCGAGTGCGGCTCCTTCATTTTTCTCCTGCTTTTTTTCCTTTCTTTTTCAGGACCTGGGGAAGGAGGGGGCTAAAGGAGGGGGCGCGTCCCAAGAGGGCGTTTGGGAAGGCCGGATCTCCAGGCGTCACACACGCGGCGCCGGCAGCCGCGGAGCCCCGCAGCATCCCCGGCCGCGGGTCCCGGCGGAGCGGCGCGGCGCGGAGCGGCGCTGCGCGGCCGCGGAGGTTCCTCTGCCCGGCCCGGGGCCGCAGGCCGCCCCCTCCCCAACTTCCCCCCTCTCTAGCTCTTTGCCACCAACTTCTATTTCCATTTTCCTCCTTCCTCCCCTTTCCTGCACCCGCCGAGGACCTTTGGCCGTGCGCACCCTCGCCGGGCACGGCCCGGACCGTCCCCTTCCCCTTCCCCTTCCCCTTCCCCTTCCCCTTCCCCTTCCCCTTCCCCTTCCCCTTCCCCTTCCCCTTCCCCTTCCCCGAGCGGTCCCGCAGACCGACCCCGGCCCGTGCGCGGGGGTGATGGCGGTGTGCGGGGCGGGGGGGGGGGTTCCACAATCTGGGAAGGGGCTTCTCACCACCCCCTTTATTCCTGGGAAAGGAAAGTTGGCCGAGTTTCTCTTCCAGGAGGAGGGGGCGGGAATGGGGCTGCGGGTGGTGGGAAGAGGAGGAAGACGGTCCCTCAGACATCCTCCTGTTCGCCGATCAATGTATTCGCACCTTCCCCTCCTCTCCCTCCCCGCTCCCCCCATCCTTCCTCCCCCAGCCCCCAGCCTGCCTCCCATAAAGTATGTGATGTGGCTGACAATGCCCAGGGATTTTTTTTTTTTGCCTTTTTTCCCCCCCTTTTTTTTTTTTAAGCGAGCCCCTGAGCACATCCTGGGTGTCGGACCCGCGCAAACACAAATACAACCCTATGGCTAAGCTGGAAACAATGTCCGCAATGTAGACAAATGTCCGGCTTCTGTTGGAACCCTTTGTCTCGGCGCAGTTTTTGCATTTATTTCAGTGGCGAAATAATACGTGATTGACGCCCTCTTTCAATGTGTCCTAACTGTTGGGAATAAATCTGAGGTTGTTCCTAGTTGTCATGGTATTCAACCGCACTCAATGGCTATCTCTTCATCCATTTCGGAGTCCTTCCCGATATCGAGGGAACCCCTTCGGGCGGGCGCTCCCCTGTCCCCGCGGGGAGGGGCTTGCGACACGCACCAGACGCGGAGCTTTAATTTCCAGCAAATCTCGGCTTTATCGACCCATTTATCCCCCCCGGCTCGACCCGCCCGGGGCGGGGGAGGCGGCGGCGTTTCGCTCGGGTGGGGCTTTAATTCCTTCCCGCCGCGGCAGGCGAGGGGGGAAAACCGCCCCCGCGTGACAGTGACAATCGCGACAGCGGCCGGACGGCGACACAAGGTCCCGAACCACGGACCCCGGCGGCAGCCGGGCCGGGGAGGGACGGGCAGAGCGCCTCCGGGGCGGCGTGTGCCAGGGGCGGCCCGTTTCGTTCCCGGGCCGCAGAGCCGGGCTTCGAAAAATTATTATTATTATTACTAATAATTATTAATATTACCAATAATAACAACAATAATAATACCACCACCACCAACACCCGCCCCCCCAACCCCAAACGGGCGCGCACATGCCACCACACGGGCAGAGCGCCCTGCGAACCCCCCGCCACGTGGGGCCCGGCGGCGGCGGGGGACGCCCGGGGGGGGCCGGCCCGTCCAGCCCGTCCAGCCGCCCGGCCCCGCAGGCCGCCCCGGGGGGGCTTTGGAGGTGAAGGGCGGCCCGGGGGGGAGCCGGCGCGGGCGGCCCCCGGGCCCGCGGGGAACAATGGTCCCTTGTGGGCACACAAAGCCCCGGGGGCCGCCGCCCCCTCCCCACGCCTCCCCGCGGCCCGGCAGCGAGGGGGGGTCCCACGCGCGGGCGACGCTGCGGGCCGAGGCCGCTCTCCCTCCGCACCGAGCGAGCGGCCCGGGGCGCCGTGACGTCACCGGCGGGGGGTGACGTGAGAGCCGCTCGGGCCCTTTGACGTCAGGAGGAGTCGCGGGGCCGGGACGCAGCCCCGCGCCGCCCGTGCCCGGAGCCGCGCTGCGTGGGGGGGGGAAACCCGACGGCAGCCCGGCGGCTGTCGCGACAGAGCCGGGGGGGGCTCTCCCCGCCGCGCCTCGTGCCTTCGCCCCGCTGCGTCCCCCTCCCAGCACCCCGCTGGGAGCCCACCGGCCGCGCTGCCCGCGCCCCGCGGCGGCCCGGCCCTCCCCACGCGCGGGACCAGCCGGGTGGGGGGGATGCTCCAGCGCTACGGCGAGGGGGCCCACGGCCGGGGGGGGCCGCAGAGCCTGCCGGGCCCCCCCCCAGCCCGCTGCCCCGGGGGCTCGCCCCGGAGGGGTTATTTGCAGAAGCCCCCAGGGCCGGCGGCGCGGTGCGTGCGCGCAGGCTGAGCGGCCGCGCTCCAGGGCGAGTGCCTCTGCCAGCGGGGTCGTGTTTACCTGTTTGCTTTCGCAGGTAGCTCAAACACCCGCCGTTCGCCTCCGCTCCCTCCCCGCTGCTCGCCCCCCCCCCTCCCCGAGCTGCGTGGGGAGCGGCCCCCCCACCCCACGGGCGGCGGGTGTTGGCTTTAGCGGCATGAGAGCGCGGTGGTTCTTTTTAAGAGGGGGGAAAGAGCCGCTCGGTGGGGGATGAGAGGGGGAAAGAGCCCTTCTGAGCGGCTCTCCGCGGCTGCGGTGCCCGGGGAGGCAGCGGCGTGCGCGGGGCGCTCCCCGGTCACGCGTGGCGGCCCGGCCCCGCCGCCCTGTGCCCGCAGAGCGAGCGGGGGGCAGCCCCCGCGGGCCGGGCGGGGGGAGCGGGGTCCCGCCACGCCACGGGCGGCCCGTGGGTTGTGTTCTGAAGCGGCGAGGTGGCTGCGCTTGCTGCTCCGCGCCTCCCCCCGGCCCGGGGGCTCCCGCTGCCCGCTCGCCCCCTCCTTTAGGCCGCCCGCGCCCCGGCTGCGTCCCCTTCTCCGTCCAGCGGGATGCTGTACTTACAGGGCACGCAGTATGTGCGCGAATGGACGAAGGGCGCTCGGCAGCCGCGTCCTCCGCTATTCCCCCCTCCCCGTGCGGGTCGCTCGCACTGACCTCTAACCCGTCCCCGCATCGCGCCTCCGATAAGAGCCGTCAAGTGGATTAGTTTATTGTTTGATCAGACCAAAGGTGCGAGCTATTGTTTTCCCTCACTCCAGACCACAAATAAACAAACAAAAAGGACTGCACCTTGCCGCTCGTACGGATTAGCGAAGCCCACACAAAGCCTTTGTTAGGGGACAGGTTTATTTTTATCTCTTAGGATGAGCTACACTTGAAACAAATAGGGGGAGGGAAGCGCAGCCCATGTCGCTCCCGTAATTGTTATTAGGAGCTTCACCTCGGGAGCATCCCCCGCGAGCAACACCCTCTTTGTTTTAAAGTGCGGCGGGGGAAAGGAGAGCCGCATCGTTACAGACGACATCTTTTTTGGCGACAAAAACCCAAACCAAAAAAGCCCCAAACCCAAACGACCGCCTCTAAATCCACCCTCCGAGAGCCCCGCACGGAGGGTTTGAAACTGCCGTTGCCGGCGATGAGGCGGCAGCTCCGCAGAGGCGCTGCGGGCCCGGGGGGACGCGGCCACGCCGGGCCGTGGGAAAGGCAGCGGGACGGGCAGCCCACGCCGCCGGGTCACCGCGCACACCGCACCCCGGCCGGGGGAGGGAGGCTAAAAAAATCGTGTCTCCTGAATCAGGGGAACCAGAGCCCTCCGAATCCTCCCCGGCTCTCAGGAACTTAACTGGAACGTGCGGGGCTCGGAGTTTCGGCGGGGTGAAATTCCCGTCTCCGTTCGCGGCTGGAAAAACGGCATTAACAAAGGCGTTAAGGATGCTTTGGGGGGGGGGGGGGGGGGGGGGAGAAAAAATAAACGGGAAAAAAAGGGGAAGGTTCCCGCAGGCAGAACGGGAGCCGGCACCAGCCCTCCCTAGCGAGGCTCGGAGAAAGCCCTGCCGCCCCCAAATTCCCGGCGCCGGCCCGCCTTTCTCCCGCAGACAATTAAATCTTCTCCAGGACACAGGAATCTAAATGAGCTTTCCTATTCTCACGATTACTCTATCTCCTTCCCCCCGAAGCTTCAAAGACGGAGAAATCCTTCCAATTCACCGATATTGTTTATAAATTCGTAGATCTAGATCTAGCCTGCCCTGCAGCCAACCTCCCGAGGTGGCGAATTGTCATAGAATTGGGATTTTCCCCCTCCTCCCTGGGGGCGAGCGGGGTTGTCTCGGAGCCGGAGGGCACATGTTAGGGCTTTGATAAAAGCACTTTAATGAGATCTTTGAAAATATTGCCAATAGTGGCGGAGGCAGTTTGTTAAGGCCCTGCGTGCGAGCACAAAGCCCGCAGCCCCCGCATCCCGCAGCCCTCCCACCCAGCTATTTGCCTTGTTTAATTCCGCCCCCCCCCCCCCCCCGGCGAAGGCTGTAAGCCCGGCCCGGGGCCTCCCTTCCCCGTCCAGTCTATCATGAACCGGTTTATTTGCCGGGCAAACGTTTCGCCCCCCCCCCAGCGAGCCCCCCGGCTGCACTGGCCCCCGTCTCCCTCCCGACCAGACGTGCCCCGATGAGATTAAGCTTTGTGCGGACTGTTTCTCCTGGGGAAGGAGAGCCCGGAGCCGCCCCGCCCAGCGCGGCCGCGGTGCGGTGCGGTGCGGTGCTGTGCGGGGGATTTGCGGCTGAGCGCGCTTTCTTATCGCAACCGGCCGCTCGCACCCGCACGCACAACATGGAGGGCGCAGCGGGGAGCCCGCGTGTCCGCGCAGGTAGCTGGTGGGTGCGTGTCGCGAGTGGGGGTGCGGGCGGCCCACGTTAAGCCCCCGAGGAAGGCTCCGGCGCCCCGCACGCCCTGCGCAGGGGGCGGGGGGGGGTGCCGGGCTCTTTTCGGGAGCGGGGTGGGGAAGGGCCCACCCGGGGGGACCCGACCCAAGTACTCGGGCCCGAGTCGGGGCGCACACGCGCGGCGTGGGCAGCACCGGGGAAACGGAGGGAAGAGGTCAGGGAGGAGGGAGCGGCGCGGCGGGCAGAGCCGGGGCCGGCGGGCCGGGCGGGGCCGGGGCCATTCCCGGTCCTCTGGCGTACTCTGCCGTCGCAGCCGAGAAGTGTCCCGCCGCCGGGGCGGGGGGGGGGGGCAGCGCCCCGGCTCCCCCCGCTCCGGGCCGGGCGGGCGGAGCGCCCCGGCGGGGCCGCGCTTCCCCCCGGCCCCGCCGCGCACGGGGGGCGGCCGGGCGCTCGGCCGGGGCCGGGGCCGGGAGCGGGCCGGCGGAGCCCCGCCGTCGGGGCAGGGGGACGCGCCCCCCCCCCCCCCCCCCCCCGCTCCCCCGGCGGCCGCTCGGCCTCAACTTCCACCTGCGCCGCGGGAAGCCCCACGCGAGCCCCCCCCACCTACGGCGCCCCGGCCCCCCGCGCGGCCCCCGCGCCCCCCGCCCGCCGCGGCGGGGCTCACCTGGGGCCGGGGGTCCCTAAGCGGGCGGGGGCTGCGGGCGGCGGCTCCGCGCCTCTCGCATTGTCTCCGCCGTGTGCAGGGCGGCCGCTCCTTCCTCCGGCTTTACATCGCGCGGTCTGTTTGCTTTCCTCCGCGGCGGGTGACGCCAGGCGAAATGCTGGCCATATGTTCGGCGGCAATAAATTGGGTATAAGCGCAAACACGCCGGTTCCTGGATGGCTCTTTTAAGCCTGCCCCGGCCCTGCCGCTGCGCCGGCCCCTCTTCCCCCGGGGGGCAGAGCCCTCCCCCGGCCCCCCTTCCCCAAAGGCGCGGAGCAGCCGCTTTCTGCCGGCGCGGGGGCTGCGGCCCCCCCGGCGCTGCCCAAATCCTCCCTCGCCCGCCGCTCCCGCCCCGCAGCTTCACACCTCCCACCCCGCGCCGCCTCGGGCGGCCGCAACTTCCCCGGCCGAGCCCGGCTGCTCTTTAACAAGCTCGCCCTCTATAAATCGCTCGGTAGCTAAGTCGCTATAAAACCCAAACAGCCAGATGTGGCACGTTATTTATGTGTGAAAGCTCGTTTACATTAGATATGCTGATCCAAGCTTTGATAGCGGGGGTTTGCGAGAGATTAGAGCTGGGTTGCCAGCGACGGCTCCAGCTGCAGCTCCCCTCCCCTGCCCCTTTTCGGGTTTCTTTTTTTTTTCCATGGCAATTTTATTTATTTGTGTTTTTTATATATTTGGTTTTATATATTTGTTTTTATATATTTGTTTTTTAAAGGGGAGGCGAAGAAGAGGTGATGGAGCTGGGGGGGAGACTGGCGCTGTCCGACTCCCCTGAGGCCGGGGGCGAAAAGCGGTACCTGGCTGCAAGAGGCTCCTGCCAGAGGTACGACCCCCTGCGAGGACGCACAGGGCTCCGAGGAGGGTGCAGCTGGCCCGAGGCCTCCCGGCCGTGCAGCCCGGCAGCCCACCTCCCTCCCAAGGCCTGTGGCATGGCGACCACCACCAGCGCAGCCCCGCTGCGAGCTGAGCCCCGCGGCCGCTGCCCACCCGAAGGAGCCGGCCAGGCCGCCGGGCCCGGCTGAGGCCGGGGCAGCTCCCCGGCAGTCAGGCCCCAGGCAGCAAAAGGTTGTGCCGCCTCATTTTAACCCCAGGGGTCTGCAAACGGCGTAACCCTTGAGGCTTCTCCCCCTCCCCGCCATGCCTCTCCAGGGCGGCGGGCAAAGTCCTCTTGAGAGGGGCATCGCCGGTGGCTGCTGGGGCCAGAGGGAAGGTCACAGGGCCCCTTCTCCCTCTCACCGTATCTGAATTCTCTCCACCACCTGCCGTATTTTTAAAAGCACTGGAGAGACCTTGGACTCCTCTGTGAAACTCCCCAGGGCCCAGGACAGATTTCTCTTAGCTAAATACCCCGCTCACAGGCAGCTCTAACAGAGCTGCCCACAGATAAAGTGATTGATCCTTATACTGATCAATACAGATCTTGTTCTGAGCAATTAATAACTTTGCCCAGCTTGTTTTGTTTGGATAAAGAAGTACCCAGATTGCTGACCGAGGGAGTGAAATTAGGGAAAAAAATATCCTGTTGCCCACATAAATGTGAATAGTTAGCTCTTTATTTACATACCCGCAGAATCTTCAGCGTTCATAACAAGAAATTGAGTCTGGATGTCCGGGATGTGTCTTACTACATCCCCAGGTAAAGCCATGCAGAGGGATCTGAGCTTGCACTTCTATACATTTGGTTATAAACCTGTGTAAGAGGTGCGAGCTTGCGGACGCACCGCTCGTGCAGGTCCCCCTGCGGCAGAGCCTGCGGCGCCCCTGGGCTGCGGGAGCGGGTCCCGCCACCTCCCCAGCTGCAGCTCCTGCCTCCCCGGCATCCACACAGCATGGAAGAAGGAGGAAGAGGAGCGTGAGAGAAAGGCAAGGGTGCAACAGCTGGATTTGGGGCAGGTGAGGGAGGGTCAAAGGGAAGCAAACTGGGACCCGAGGAGGGAGCAGCTGGATGAGGAGATGGGGCTGGAGGTGGGGAGCGGAGAAGGATGGTCCATAGCCACAGGAGCAGCAAGCTGTGCCTTCAGGAGGCTGATTCGAGCCGGAGCTCCAGGCTGCTGCCCCTGCCCGGTCACCCACACCAAACCTCCGGGCAAGGTAGGGCTCTCAGCCCCAGCCGGGTGCTGGGTGACAAAGGACCTGCCCGCTGATGGCGTCCCAGAGGCAAAGCAGCACCTGATGGACAGCAGAGGTCTGGGCCCTGCAGATGTCCCCTGTGACAGTGACGAGCCGTCTCCCAGAATGGATTGCAAGACATGCAGTTACTATTTTATTTGTATTCATTACTGAAAGCAAACCTTTTTGGAGGGCTTTTTTGGCACCTGATGCACATGTCCCACCATCCCCTAGAACTGCTGAAAGCCAAACCGTCAGGCCCTGGGAAGGAGAGTAAAGTGGACGATGCAGATTTCCATGCCAAACCCACGTGGGCTCGTTTCGCTCAATCGTGGAAATTAAGTCTTTATTGGTGAGTAAAAACAGGCTGGGAGGTTTTAGCAGAGGGTATGTTTCACAGGCGGGGGAGGCTTTTTAGATATTTATTTGTTAGTAGGATCGTCTGGAAATATTGCTTCAGGAAAAAAGGTGGAAGAGCAGTGGTCAGGATACCTTGTCTATGAGGGTGTGTTCTCTCTTCCTTAAACAGCCCCAATAATTGTGACCGTTTTGTTGGAGAAAGATGGACTCTCAAACCGTGAGGATGCATTGGGAAGAGCTGCCGGATCCCTTCCTGCTCCAGGGAGAGAATAAATGACACTGAGATGGTGAAAAGTCGCTGCTCAGCCCTCCCCCACGGTCTGGTGCCCTCCGCATCTCCTCCTTCAGCAGCTCGGTGGGACAGCGGATGTCTGCTCCCCCATCCATCCCCGTCGCCCTGCCTCCCAGCACCCAACACACTGCCTGTCTCAAAGAGGCAAGAGTGGAAAACCCTGCTCCTAAAGTATCCTGCGCAGAGTCTCTCGGAGAGGTGGGTGTGCAGGGTGGACAGCCTGGACCCCGTGTGGAGAGGCTGGGGTGGGCTCCACCTTGTTGCAGGATGCTTACGTTCAAGTATCTACAGTCACAGCCTCAACTCTCTTGTGCAGAGTCCACCGGTGCCTCTTTGCGGCCCTGGCTCTGGACAGGACGGTGAGTTACCAGTCTCCATGTGCCCCAGAGGAGCGGAAAGGGCTTTTCCCATTTCAAGGCTTAGCCAACTTCCCAGCAGCCTCCTCCAGCTGCAGGGGTGGCAGAGCTGCCTGCCCTCCTCTTGCTCATTGCTCAGAGGGTAAGGTGACAACCCTTGGCTACTGCTGGTGCTGATTTTGAGCCAGTTCAGGCTACCTTGGCCCTGTTAGTAACCCCCTTCCAGCATTTCATGTGCAGGATCCCCAGTGCCCCTGGGAAGCAACATCTGGACCTGGACTGAAGCAGTCAGGGCATGGCACCGGCACAACGTGCAGGATGGGCTGGAGCTCCTGTGGGCCCGTTCCCAGCGTTTCTGAGCCAGCCCATGTTGCTTTGGCCTGTCCAGAGGCTGGTCCGATGGTGCATGGAGAGGAAGCCTCGGGTACGGCCAAGGGTGCCTGGAGACGCATGGGCTTCTGTCATGTAACCAGTGGCCCCGGGGAGACCCCTTCTCGGGAGCTGAGCTGCGGTCCCCGGAGAGTGTGGGTGTCTGTGCCGGTTAAGACCAGAACCTGGGCTGGCTGCACAAGCTGGGGCAGACGAGAGTCCAAGCATTCCCGAGGGGTCCCTAAATCTGGGTGCAAATCTTTTCTCACAAATCAAAGGGAAACGTTAAGGGTTGGTGCCTGGGCTTGGGATGCTCAGGGGGGATCAGGTAGGGTGAAATAAACCTGGGATTTCCCTGGCTGAGGAAATGTATTTGCACTTTTCATACACACACACCTGGTCCTTTTGCAAAGGTGAAGGAATTCAAAATGGCCAGAAGGACCTTCTCCCCTGGAGAGGACGAGAGCTCCGGGAAGGTGCTCTCTTGGCACCGCATGTCGGGAGATGTCAGGTTTTGGTGAAGAGCAGGAACAGTTTCTGTGAAGTCTGGACGGAGTTGTCCCTTGTTCCAGCCTGGTTTTTATAATGAATAAAGAAGAGAACCTGTTCACCACCTAAGCCTTTGATGCCGGGGCCAGTGACGGAGGAGATGGGAGAGGGGATGGGGGAGCACACCCACACGCCGCTTTAACAACCCCCAGGCACACCGAGTCAGGCGACCGGTGTGTTTGAGGAGTCAGGAGAAGACTATCTCTGCTGGCAGAGCCGCGGCGTGTACACACCTGGGATTAACAGATGGCTGCGGGTTGTCCCTGCGGGTTTGAGCACACAGCGCAATCTGGCCGCAGCAAAGCCCGCTCTCCGGGACGGGGGTTCACTCTGGCTCTTGTTCATAGTGTCTCGGCTGGCTGGAAGAGGGAGGGGAAAGATGAAGCCTATGGAGAGGTAGATGCGAATTGCCCCTTTCAGCCCAGGTTTGATTTGGAAGTGGGCATCCATTCTTTGTTTTCTTACTTTATTTTATTTTTTCCTGGGGGTTGCAACTGGGAGGAGCAGGAGCAAGTGTTGGCGGGAGCTGGTGGGGCACAGGGGCTGGTGCTGGGGGGCTGATGGGGACACAGCAGCCTCAAGTCACAACATCTGTGCTCAGGCACCAGCCCTTGCCCATGGGAGACGGCGTGCTGGGGGGCTGGTGGGGAGCAGAGGGGGTCCTGTAATGTCAGCAGTTTTGCACAAGCTCTGGGGACTCCCTGGGGGTGCTGTGGGCTTGTCCTGGTCTCACCCTCCCGGCAAAGCCAGTGCTGTTCGTAGCACGTCGAGGGGGGAAGTTTCCCAGCGTTTCCAAGTGAAGGTCCGTGGTCCCAGGGAAGCGGAGCTGTCTGCCCTGAAAGGGGGAGAGGGAGGAATCTCCCAGTGAGACCGATGGTGCTCCCACTCAGACGGTTTTTCTTCTCCCCTCTTAACGAAACATGTCCATCCACTTCTCGTTCTCCAAAGCTAACCTTGGTCTTTCTGTGTGCACCCAAGGTTTTGTATGATACTTACCATCGCGACGTTTGACTAAGAGTTCCTATGGAAGTTGCTTTAGATGGATTTAGCTCTCGGCGGCCCTGACATGAAAAATAGATACCCATCTGTTCAAACTCACCTGTCTCCCACGCACAGCTGGGAAAGGTGAGTCTTGCCTGGGATAGTTTGTCCAATTTTACTAATCCTGAATATGAAACAGATTCTCGGGGGTACGTAAATAGGTGTGAAAGAACCAAAGCAGGTGTAAAAAAAAAAAAAGAAAACCAAGAGAAAGAAAGTGACATTGATGCCGTAAACCCTGCGAGCGACATGAGAACCAACTGGGAAGCCGCAGATAAGGAGCGCATCGTGGCGTATCGCGGGCGCCCCATCAATCACTCGTCCATCTGCAGGCGCCCGGACCCCGGTGCGGCAGGAACGGATGGGAGCGTGGCTGCGGCATCACTGTCAGTAGGGATCAGGGAGGCTGTTGGTGGGGATGCTGCTGACACGGGTTGCGGTGCTGGCTGGCACTGGAGGAGAAATGGCAGGAGTGGCTGGGAAGATGGGGGTGGCATCACCTGTTTCAGTGGCTTCCTGGGAAGTGTCCAGGGAGTATTTGTCCTAATATCATCCCCGATACGCTGACAGAGATGGGATTTACTGGCTACAGGGCTACTCTGGAAGCTCCGGGAGCTGAAATAAAGCTCATTTTTCATCTGCTTTCATCACTTTTCAGCTGAACTTGCCCATCGCTAATGACATTACCTGGTCTTCCCTACACGAGACCTCAGTGACAGTGGAAGCACCGACTGCCGACCCTCCCAGGTATGTCTGGCGCTCGGCACGCTGGCGTGCCGCGGCGAAACCCCGGCCGGAGCAGGTCAACAGTGCCAGGTGCTCCAAGGACTTCCCTGGGAAAAAACGTGACACATCCGAAGTGAGAGTGTGACAGAGAATACTGCAAGGGTTGTTCAAAGTTGGGTTGGGAGGGGGCTTACTGCCCAGTTCCTTTCGTTCCCATGGGAATGGGATACAACTCTAGCGATAAGAAAAGTCGAGCTCTGTCCCCAGTGGAAGAGCGCAGCTCTTGTGGGGGCTGCCTTGACAGGGGCACGGACAAACCCTGTTCCCTGCACCTCTGCACACTTTTCCTAGCAATAGGAAAGCCGATCTGGGGAGGGGACGGGGAGCAGGAGGGTCTGCAAACAGGGGGAAGAGGGAAAGAAGGGGCTTCTTCCGAGGTCTATGACAGCCCCGGCAGGAGTTTGCACAGTCAGGACCATCTTGAGAAGAGCATCTGAAGGACCTTTCCTGGGAGAAGACTTCACTAGGTTTCCCTCATCAAGGCCCCTCCTGAGCCCAGGGAAAGGGTCCTCCTTGCAATCAGGGCACGGCCAGGTGCCAAACGAGGCAGCCCACCCCTCCCTCACCGCCTGCCCTGCCCGCTGCCCACCCACACGCCCCCCGAGAGGTACATAAGCCCTTCCTGGGGGCTTGCTTGGGCTTTGCTTCTCCAGGCTGCTCTCTCCCTGGGGTTTCTGGCAGATGCTGACACCCAGAAGCAGGCAAGCAGAAGGCAAGGTAAAGGCGGCAGGAACGTTATACATTAACAGTGTGACCGACTGCTTTTTTTTCCTTCTGCCTCATAACCGTTCCTATTGCCGGGGACCTTGGTGCAGCTGCTCTGGCTAATGTGTAATCCCAGATATTCACTGCTCCCTTCCATGAGGATGTCCCAGTAGCTAGGGTGGCTCGGTGAGGTGGGGGCTTTGCCTGCGGAGGTAGGTGGCATGTGCTGGGGAGAGTATTTCATGTTCTTGATCTTTATGGATAAATGTTTTTCTAGTGCCCCTAAATGCTCCCTTGGAGGCATAAAGCAGCCCTGGGGAGCTCTTGCACCAAAGTCAGCTTACACTGAGTCTGTTTTCCTGCTAAAACCCGGCTGATGAGACACTGGTGTTTCCCCTGCCCTCTCGGCTGGGCTGTCTGAGATGCCGTGGCTGCTGCTGCCTGGTCCATGGGGTCACATCTCGGGGGAATTGTGAACCTGGAGCCACTGGAGTTGAGTGTTGTGGTGAATTTGTGCTGCTTCCTCTGGATGCTCAGGCTTAAGGTGCTGTGTGGTTATAGTTTATACATACATTGAAACTAACAGCATTGCTGCAGCTGTTGCTAATTGTAGCCTTGCCACAGTAATAATTAAAAAATATATTGATCACTCCTTCTCCTTGGTGTAACTCTGACTCTTCTTGCTGTAGAGATGCCTTTATTGATTTGCACCTTTTTTCCCCCCCTAAGGCTTAAGTATCTGGGACTTCAAGCCCAGGAAGAAGCAGGACAAGCCACTGGCCGGCAGGTCTTGGGCAGGTGATAAGTTGTGATGTGATCCTCCTTTTCTTTGAAGCAAGATGGGAAGGAGAAAGTGCCCATTTTCATTGGTTTCCCCCCCTGTTTTTTTAAGTAGTTATGTTAGATAATGATTCTCAAGGGTTTGTTTTTTACAACTCAGTAAACTCTTTTGCTTATGAGATAGTGCTACATACCCCGTTTATTCCAATAGTAGGTCACGTTATGTACTAATCAGGATGCTAAATACTGTCTATAAACCAAGGTTTTTCATCAAAGGAAAAGACCTGAGTGAACAGCTGAGTCAAGTAATGACTATCAGGAGGGTTCTGCTCTTCAAAGGCAGAGAAATGTTGGTTCTTTTTAAGATAAAAGCCTGACGTTTAAAAAAAATAATTGGAAGTAAACCTAAAAGATTTACTTATCACAAAATATTATTCACACCAATAGCAGCAGTCTGATTTCCTCCCCCATGGCAGCCTGGAAGGTATTCTGCTGTCTCAGAAGACCCTGATTCGAGTGAGAGGCAGAGAGGAGCGAAACTGCTGTTGGGTGGAAATCGGCCAGATTGGGGACTTTGGTTTAGGGGTTTCTTCAGAAAATTGGGTACCATTAAGATGCTCTTTTCTGGGTGCGTGGAGGTACTGGTGTGTGGCTTTGCTGGGAGGAGAGCAGCATTGGCAAGCCCAGCTTCATCTCCAGGGCTTAGCAAACCCATTTGCTGCAGCTATTTGGGGGTGTAGGGCTAAACTGGGAATCATGTCCTATTTCTGCTACTAAGTGTGCGAAGCAGATCAGCAGGCAGGCCTTAAAAATGAGGAGATTAACTGAAAAAGGGGAGAGAACCGCCCCCCCCCTTAAGCTACAGAAGAGCAATTCTACTCTGTCCTCTAGAAAAGCCAAGCTCTTCCACAGAGCAGAGATGCAGGCAAGCTGATAAAGCTTTTGACTAGTGGTTTAGTTGAATGCTGAACGCCTGACCCATATTATAATCTGAGGGTAATTAATAGGCTGTGATGTATGTAGAGAGGTGCCTGGGCTTTTTCTCATCGTACCTAACCAATTTGGGATTTTTTTCTCCCACTCTCAGATAACACTCAAAGGTAGTGGAATGAAACCAAATAAGCTTCTTCCAGTCATTTTTGTATTTTACCTCTGTAATCTCTGGGTTTATTTAAATGTTCGCTTTGCAGTTATTTTCTGAGACTCTTCTTTCATGTCGAACATCTCCTGTTGAATAACTCCTCAGACACTATAATTTCAGGATCAACAATGATGCTGACAATAGAGGAAAAAATTACATTGTGAGGCATGGAAAAATGAGTCCATATCCCCATCTTTATTCTGTTGTTCAGAGAGTATCTATGTATCTGCTTTCCAAATCAATACAATGATCAACTCTCACTTGGGCTACTTCTGCCCAGATTTTTACAAAAGACAGAAGCACAGGGTCACATTAAATAATTGGAAGCACTGTGGGACTTGTGACCTCAGGGAAGAAGGCGCATGATTTCAAGTATATGAAGCAGAGGCTCTCTGGGAAAGGGGATGCTTCAGGCAGTAGCAAAAAATGGTCGGTGCTTCTAAAGCCCAGGACTGAAAATCAGGACTTCTGGTTCCCATTTCTCCAGCCACTTTTGCTCTGGCTTCCCGGAGGCTGGAGCTACTGGTGGCTTCAACTGAAGCTGTGAGTGGAGGGAATTCAGTAGGCATGAGCGTAACCATACTTGGAAGTGTTGCTTTTCTTGGTTATAAAGCTGGTCCAAGCTTAAAGACGTTGAGGCACTGTTTCATCCGGCGCATTCCTAGTGGGGACACCCTGGGAAGAGGTAGGTGCTTGTCTGGGGGGGTTTCTCTACCCTCCTGGCTGTCACCAAACCCATAAACAGGATCAGGATCCTTTAAAAAAACATCCAACACCCAAAAACCAAACAAAAAACCTCACCAAACCCCCAAGAAACCCAGGGAAAGGCATTGCCTCCCTTTGCCCCCTGCAGAGTCTCCAGTCAAGGCTTGCCTGCAGTCACTTGTGCTCACGTTTGCAGGGCTCACAGCTGCTGACTGAAGCACAACTACCCAAAATTGGCCTCTTCCCTCTTGCAAAACCTACATTTTGGGTAGACCGCGCTCACAGCTTGGGGGCTGTGGTCCTTGGGGAGCCTGGCTGTTTGCTTCCCACCGCATCCCCGCATCCTAGCCTCCCCGGGTAGGCACCGCATCAGGTGGCATGGTCTCTCCTCCTCGGGAGAAACAGGCTTACAGGAGTCCATGGCAAATTGCTTGCCTGATGTCTGCTGAGCTGACCAACTCAGCAGTAGTTAGCGCGGCGTGCTGAGCTGGCAGCCTTCCCCGCGCTACCCCGCTCCCACCCCCTCCTCTTCCCGGGGGTTTGCTCCCAGCCTCGGGATGCCTCCCCCATCTCTGGTTCCCAGGGTGCTTCATTTTGTGCCAGCACTAAAACCAAACCAAAGCTAAAGGTAAGCAGGACCGGGTAAAGCTGCAACGCGGCTGACCCCCACCCGTGGCCAGGAAGCTCAGGCTGCCTCTTGAAAAGGTTTAGAAGAAATGAGCCAACCCAAAGCACTATTTTCATGCAAAACATTAGCTGTGGTGTGCAGCCGGGTAACGGGTAACGGAGATGGCTTCTTCGGTGTTACAAATCCCTGTGGTTTCACTGGGCAGCTTGCTTCCGTGGTACCAGAGGAGAATTTGGGCCACAAGCATTATTTTATATTTTTTAAGCAGCAGCCCACATCACTCCGGTGCATGGGGCTGGCATTCAGCAGACTAAAGGCTTCGGTGCTGTTAATATTATTCACTAAGGCAGAAGCCTGTCTGGAACCGGGGGTGCAGCGCACAAGCTGGAGGAAGAGATGACAGCTCAATGAAAGAGGTTCAATGACTTGTTCTTCATGTCCTGGACACCTGGAATATTTTCCTTGAACTTCCTGCATTCAGTCAAAAGCCCTACATTATTTTCTGAAGGACATCAGAGATAATTTTATTCATAACAGAATAAATTCTGTGACTGTCTGTAAAAGAATAAATGAAGAGACTTAACACGGTGGAGGATATGGAACATGTCACAACTGTGGCATTTCATTGAATATGCAGCATGTCTTTCTCGACTTAAGTGAATTGAAGAGCTTTAAATATATTCACCAACTCTTGTAACTACAAAAAAAGTAAAGCAAGTGCATTACTGGGGTGGCAGGTGTCAAATGACTTAGCATTTTAACATTTTCATTATGCTTGGGAACAGTAAACAGAAAAGCAAGCCAAGGTTTTTTCCTATAGATCGCATTAGGTTTCTAAACGATACGTGGTGAACCCAAAGCCAGCACAAAACTCTGGTGAATTGAAAGAGAAAGCAATAGTAAATCATCGGGGTTTTGTTCTCCGGGTGCCAAGTGCGCAGACATGGGCGGATGGATTTGTCACAGCCGAGGTTTTCCTGTCCCCTCCCAGCCTCTGCCAAAAGAAGGGCTGATCCCGGTGCCCGAAGCCCCTGCCTTTGGAAAGCACCTGGGGAGGGTTCCCAGCTTTCTGGGGCCTCTTGGTGACTCTCTGCTCTCAGGGAATGTAGCAGCAAATGACCAAAATCCTGATGGATTTGGCCCGGGTGCCGATGCGGGCGCTGATGCTGCCGAGGGGGAAGCTGTGGCCGTGCTGGGTGCCTCAGCGGGACGGGGGCACTGCTGGATGTCGGGGCATCGGTGAGGCCAGGGCATCACGCTGGGGGCTGCTCACAGCGTGTGTGACTCGGGTTCCTCTTGTAGCTGGGAAGTATTGGGTGGTAGAAGGAGAGCCTTGGGGAAAGGGGGCCTGTCTTGAGCCGAATGCATCGCAAGGATGTGATGATGCTCACAAATAACTGAGCAAGCAGTGGTCTTCGCTGTTAGAGACGGCGATACTGCAGCTCACCGCCACACAAGCTGCCTGTGGGTTGGTGCTGGTACGCCGGGGCCGGTGGCTGCTGATGGTCACCGTGCATGTGCCTTGGGGGGACTGGAGCTGTAACCGTGTGAAGGATGGGTTAGCGTGCCAAAACACTGAGAGTCGGCTCCCCAAGGTTGCAGGAGAGATCCCTGGCACCGCACCGCAGCCCCAAATCTTGCAGCCCTCCAGCTGCAGAGGTCCTGCACCTCCCTACCCAGCTCCCGCTGTGCCGGAGCCCACTCGCTTGCTGCTCTTGGCACAGCCCAGCCTTGAAACACCCGCTCCCTTCCCGAGCGCTGAGCAAAGCCGCGCGGTTCGCAACCTCTGCCGAGGTGCTGGCGCCAGCGTGATGAATAATACGGGGCTCGGTGTGCCTCGGCGCCCGCGGCACAATGCGCCGGGCTCTTTTGTGACTCCCTGACTCGGGAGCTCTCTGCATCTGTTCGAGGCTGAAGTGGCTCTTGGGCTGTTTAAAGGTTGAGTGCTACTGCTCCAAACGACGGAAGACAGATTCGGTTAAATAAACACAGGGGCTTAGAAATAAATTGAAGGTTACGTGAAGAGCTGGATCAGAATATAATGTTGTCAGACACATTACAACACGCCGATCTGAATGCGGCTCTCCAGCCATATTACTCTGAAATGTGCTTTGACACATTTCCCCGTAAGTCCCTGCCGCTGGGAAGGCAGTGGGGAAAGGGGGGGGGCCCAGACGTGGGCCAGGGTGGGAGGAAGAGGATGGATGGCATGCGACCAGGAACCCACTTGTTTAAACAGAAGGAAACCGATAGTGGTCCTGCTGCCTGTTAATTACTGCACGTTTAAATTTTTCCCTCTAGTACATGCGTAACTGTTCTAAGTAGCTATATGCGGTCCGTGAAGACGGCATGAATCTCCTGCCGTCAGCTCTGACCGCCTTCTATCCCCAATGCCCTGTCGTGCAATATAGGTTTTATAAAGCTATATTCTTCCTTAATAACTGAGAATACTGGTTTACTGTCTGGGAGATTGGGTTTAATTCCAGGACCTCAACAGCTTTCTGCAAGGGGAAGGCAGCGCACTTTGATTTAATTCTTGCCCCCTATAAACAGGTATATGTTCTGGGTGTTGCTTTTGTAGTGCTGTAACAATTTTGATTTGGAGAGCACTTTTTCTGGACCGAAATGGCCACAATAACGTGACTTCTATCACACCAGCCTGCCTTGTACGGGTGCAGCTTGGTTTTGCGCTCACTGGTGTAAGTGTTTTCCTGCTGTTCGGCTCAGCAGTGAGCCGGAGCTGTAACTTTCGTGTTGAAGCAGCGCCGGTGGCAGCGGGAGCGGCGCTGACCTGCGTTCAGCAATCCCCGGCGCGCTGTGCCGGCGGAGGTTAGGGTTCAGCGTGCTGTTTGTTCAAGGTGTCTCATTGTGGAGCAGACCTCCTCTTTATGCCTGCGCGAGCGCGCCGATAATCTTCTGGCTGAGAATAGCATTATGTGAAGTGTGTTTATGCTGGCGTTGGAGAGAAGAGAGTCCCAGTGGATACACCAAAAGATTATTCTGCTGTGGCTTAGCCTGGTTTTCCACTCGTCTCCCTTCACAGCATTTTACACCATCCCAACAGCTCATCTGCCCCAAGGTGAAAATTCCAATTTAGCCTGTTGAAATTTGGTGTGGAGAGAACTTTTCCAACTAAAATATATGTATTTTCTTGTTGAAACAGAATTGGTTTTCTGCAAAACATCTGCTTTTTATTCTGGAAAGATATACAGACCTTTTCCTTTCAGTTTCTAGCAGATGTTTCAAAGCAAACTGGCTGCTTTTCCCTTGCCCTTAGGTGGGGAGCCCTTGGCAGCACAGAGCTGCTGCCCTGTGCGACTCCCCCGGGCCTGGCATCGCCACGCTCTCCCACCCCATCTAACCCACTGCGCTCGGAGCAGTCTCCTTAAAATGCTGCTTGGAGCGGAGCAGCCGGCAATAGTACAGCCAGGAGGGGAACCCTGACGCAGCCCATCTCCGTGTTCGCTGGTTGTGTGATGGCGCTTGGTTTGCAGCGGAGTTCCCCAGAGGATGGTTAGGGCAGCAGCAGTGCAGGGGGATGGCTGATGGGGTCTGACGTGGTACAGCACATCTTGTGCCCAGCACTCTTTAAGCACCTTTAGTGCCCCGGCCTCTCCCAGGCTGATGAAGGGTGGGCTGAAATCTCAGGGTTTCACTCCTTCACGGAGCAGTTCAGGTCCCTTTTGCAGGAAAGCAGTGTTTTGGCCAACAGCAGACTCTGAAAACAACTGGAGCGCAGGGGCAGGCAGCTGGCAGAGGCAGGAAAGCAAAGGGAAGCCTGGATGGAAGGGAAACGCCAAACTTCCAAAAGGAGTTTGCGAAAGACTCCTACCTGGTATAAACGTGTGCTGCTTCAGTACAGCAAAGCGTGGGGTTGTGCTGCTGAGTGCCATTTGCCACTGTGTTTGCTCAAACGGCTTTTGTGTTTGTCAATACTTGGGAACCCCGGTGGGAACGGGGACCTTGCTGCGCTGGAGGCGGTGCGGTTCTGGCCGAAGGGAGCAATGGCCTTTACTTATTCTCTGAAGTTGTTCTTGGCAATTGTCTCTCCATGATTGCAGTGTCTGTTCAGATGCCCCAGCTTAACCACTTTCACATGCCAGAAGGCCATAAAATCATACTTGGGGCTTATTGATCCCTTTTATTGGAAACCCCAGAATACACATCTAGTTTTAGAGCCTCATTTGTTGGATTCTTGCTATCACATTCTTGTGATCTCTGCTCTGGTTTTAAGAGGGAGAAAAATTGCTAGCTCTGCTGCCTGTAGTGGAAAAACTGAAGTAGGTGCGTTGAAAGGGCATGGACACCTGAAGATGAATGTAGAGAAACCTACTGCGTTTTAAAAATTGTGTTATGTTTGAAGCAGAACTCATTATTTTTCCGGGCTTTCTATTACTTGTTTGCACAAGAGTGGGATGGAAAAGGCAGCTGCTGCCTGGGCCGTGGCAAGCGCTGGCCGTGCGAAGCCGAAGAAGGCTGCAAACACAGCCCACCTTGGCTGCCGTGGGGCTGCTCTGAGCATCGGGGGCAGCGGGGAGGACCCGGCTGTCCCTGCTCATTGGAGGCCAGTGCAGGATTAGGTGTCTTGCGAGGGATGGAGCTGGAGCGGTGTGAAAGCACAGGCAGTCCAGGGGCTCGCGTGGGTCAGCGCTCAGCCTCCCTCCCTCCACGTGCAGCTCTGTTCGCTTCAGCAGGTCGGGGGGCTCATTTTGGATGTGGTTTCAGCCGTGGTGCAGGTTACACACCAGAAGCCTGGGGAGGAACCCTTTCTTGCTGCCGTGGGGAAATCCCTTGCTGGTGTGAGCAAGACTGTCTTGGCCGAGACGGATGTTCCCGGTGCTCGGCAGCGAGCATGACCCACCTCGTGGAGGGTCTGGGACCATGGGGGTCACCCCACGATGACAGCCTGACCTACCTTGGTGAGGGCACTGGGCCGTGGGAGTCAGACCATGCTGACAGCACAGCTGGGCTCAAGCTGGGTGTGAATTTTTGGATGTTGGCATTGTCCTGCCTTGCACTCCCATAGGCATCAGGAGAGTTTTCCTGTGGGCTGCTTTCAGTCAGTGCTTTTGGTAGCGACTGCTCAGTGCTACTAAAAATCTCCTTTAAGGAAAATACCCACTGAAACCCACGTTGCCGGCTGTGTAGTCTCTTCTGCCTAGAAAGAAGTATCATTGTACCGTTTGACCTTTTCTCTTAACGCTGCCTTGGTGGTGCCAGAATAAAGCCAGTGTATAAAGCAACACTTTGCTTGAAAAGTCCTCTCTATTTGCTAGTGTCTCCTAGGGTTTCTCAACGTGGGGTTGGCAAGGATAAATACTGGGAAGTTATTTTTCAAACCTGTATTTCCATGCAGTCCTGGAGCACATCAGTAACGATACAAACAGAGGGCTACATCTTTGTCACTCACCGCGTGGGTGTAGCACCATTAGAATTGGCTCAATCTAACTGACCGGTCGGATGAAAATGTAAGTGCCCAAGAATTAGAAGAAACGCTGGAGTAAGACTGCCCAGCAAGTAGTGAGCCTGAGCTGCGCTGCCCCGCACGGGCCGTGTCCCCCTGCCAAGGAGCTTTTCGGTGCGGGGCTGGGGATGCTCTGGGGGTGCTGGCGGGGGAGGACGGGTGGAAGAAGTGCGGAGGAGAGGGATGAATAGAAAGAAGCGGGCAGGAGAAGGGAAAGGGGGGAGAAATCACCCCTGGCAGAGGTTATCAGGGCATTGCCCGAGCGGGGGGCGGCTGGGACAGCCCTGCCCGTCCCTTCCCCGTTCTGCTGCGGAGCCGCCTGGCACAGCGCGCTGCCAGAGCACCCGCCTCCGCTCACCGGCAAGGGACATCCCGGGGGGCCCGGCAGGGAGGGCGGGGGGGCTCGTCGGCAGCGGGACCCCGCCGACCCCTCTCGCCGCCGGTGCCCGCCGGGCGCTGGGCGAGGCGGGTGCGGGGCCGGCGATGCGGCGATCTCCGCTGACACCGTGTGGCGGGTCCCCGCATCTCCGCCCCGACGGCGGGGAGCTCGACCCCCGGTCCCCCCCGAAGGCCGGCGGGGGGGGGGGGGGGCGGCGGAGCCCTGTGCCCGCTGCCTCCGGCCGTGCCGGGAAGCGCTCCAGCGCAGCCCCCGCTGCCTGAGGGGAGGGGGATGCGGGCGTTCCCCAAACGGGCTGCCGGGGCCAGCCGGCTGGTGCGCGGTGGGTCTCTTCCCCCCTTCTCGCAGCAGTCGCGACTGCCACATTCTGGAAAGCAAGGTGACTTCTGAAGGACAGGGACCTTTCATCTCCGATGTCGGCAGGCACGAGGCTCCGGGGGGGAGCCGTGCCTAATGTATTCAACCGCATGTGCTCTTAGAAAAAGCTCTTTCTCCTCAGTCCCCTCCAGTCGGAAGGCTTTGGCACTGTAGAGCCCAGCTCTGCCTGTTTTGGGGCCCGAGGGGCAGACCCTTCCCCGCCAGCCTGCCTCGTCTGCGGGTGGATGGGGCTGGGGGGCAGCGAGGCCGGCTGCCAAAATGGGGTCCCCATTCCTCCCGGGGGGGGGTGTGTGGAATGTGAAGTTACTCATTATTGCTACAGCAGAACACTGTTATTAAGGGGAAGGAGACCTTTAACGGCCCTCACAGAGGGGGCAGAAGATGTATTTAGGGAAACAAACACCTTCTTGCTCAGAACAACGCCAGGACCCTGCGAAGGCGCTTGCTGCGTTTGGAGGGTGTCTCTCCTCTCAGGGCCCTCGGACAGGCGGAGAGCAGAGCTAAAGGAAGATTTAGAGCTCAGGAAAGAGCCCCAACAATAGACAATGGAGCCATTTAAGGGACAACAAACAACTTTATGCCCTGTGAGTTTGTCCCATTGAAGTCACGGGGTGAGCGCCGTGGCGGAGGGGAATGAATGGGTGTTTTACTCTCGGTTTCAAGGGAGCCAGGATTTTACCCACTGTGCAGCCACTTCAGATGCTGTGGCGTTTTTTTTTCACAGGATCAGGGCCAGAGAAAGAATGGGAACAAAAGCATCACATTTGCTGTCAAAAAGGAAGGAAGGGAGAGAAACTCTTTAAAATAAGACACAGATAGGAAAATATGAATATTCTGGTTAAGAAAGCCAAGTGGAAAGGGACTGAACCTCTCCCAGAAATGGCTCTGTCTGAAGCTGGAGAGCCAGGGCAGGTCCTCTCCCGGAGCATCAGGCGCTCCGGAGGGATGTGGTAGAGGTGTCACCGTCTGGAAAGCTGAAATCTGTGCTCAGCACTGTTTGCAGAGTGCCTTGCCCCATGGGCTGGGGGGTGCGGGGGTGTCTGTGTCTCAGGCGCCCCTGGGTTAAGAGCGTTCGCCTGGAGCAAATCCTGTGGCTGGGTGCTGTGGGTGGATTAAGGCTGGTAGCACAAGCAAGGGCAGAAAGTTTGGGATGAAAATGTTATGGGCTCTCTTGTTCCCTTTCCGTGTTGCTGTGCTGCCTGCCTACAGCTCAGCTGGTGGGTTTTGGTAGCAGTTTCGTGCAGGAGCAATAACGAGGTGACATAAAGACAGATTCCTCTGGAGGCAAGAAAAATGAGAAAATGTCTCCTTCTCCTCTAATTCCGAGCCTGGCTGCCAGGTGAAATGGGGCTGTGCTCTCGCTCGAAGCACAACAGCTACTTTACCGAGAGAGATGCTCGGGCTCTTGGTCTCCCTGACTTTTGTTTGTCGTCTTTTTGTGTTGTATGCTCTGGGAATGAGCTGTGAGAATTGGAGAGCCTACAGGAAAGTTAAAGGATTTTCCTGGAGGTTAGTAAGTTAAAAATAGAAATAATTTGAGAGAAATTTAAAAAAAACAAAAGAGGCAAACTGGAATTGCACAAGAGCAAATCTAGGCAGGGAGAGCTGAAGATGTAGGGCGTCTGATGCGGGTGTGTGCTGGATGGAGATGCACTGTCCTGCTCTGCTTCATCTGGGGCTTGGTTTCTGTAAGGACTCCAGCCTGTTTTCTGGTATTGTAGGCCTGAGTTTGTTTCCACAAATAAGTACTTTTAACTGAACGGTCATGGGCAAGTGATCATTTTCCCCATGAAACCAGTGATGGCAAAACTACCTGGCTATACTAAGCATCAAAATCCACCTCACGCACCTTCCCTCTCTCCCCACCTTTATTATTTGTGCAATTCAGGGAGGATGCTGCCATTGCTCTGTGGGCTGGGAGGCTCCTGCCGAAGCTGGTGGGCAGCAGCAGGACTCTTTAGGGAGCTTTGCTCTGCGCTGCCGCCAGCCCTGGTGCACCGTGCTCCTGACGGCCGGGGAAAATCCCCGGAGCCGCTTCTCCCCGCGCCCGCTCCACCAGCTGCTCTGTGCGCGAGGTTAATTAGCGCAATTAATAGTGAATGCTCTAATTGCAGACATTTAGTGGGAGACTTTATGATTATTGTTTTCTGCCACAATTGTGCCGAACACTTGGGTGTCTCTTTATTAAAGGAAATAAAGCCGTAATTAGTCACAGTCTAATCCCAGTGCTGGCAGGAGACCTGCAGGGATATAACTACTCCGTCTGGAGCAAGGGGGTCCTTGACAGATCCTGTCATTCCCTCACTCACTGCCTAAATGACGTGGGATTTGGGGCGGACTGATGTCATTTTGAGCCAAAACCGGCGGGTTTGAAAGGGAAGTTTGCAGTAAGCAAGGCTGCCAGGGTGTGCACACCAACACGGGCTGTGGTGTGCATCAAAAGCAAACAAAGCCTTAATAATGTGCCTGGAAAGCCCTGGCTGGGTCAGCTCTCCCTCTGTAGAGATATGGTAATGAACTTCTCTTCTAAGTGAAATTAATGCACAGATTGTATAAGTATAGTAGTCCTACACTCCGTTATGTGATATGAAGATGTGTCTGAGAGTTTCATCTATACTCTGGGTGACACTATTCATACAAGTTTATCTCTTTTATGGATTTGAAGCTTTTTCAGATACATATCAAAGACCTTTCCTTGCTTCCAACATGAATAATATATGCTGGCACAGCTTGTAATAAATCATTTTGGTTCCCTGTGCAACAGCGAGTGAGCAGGGCTATTTTAAGTACAGCCATCTGCATTACAGACCACGTCTAACATCGTAAAACCATTTTCTACCCTCCTCCCGGCAGGCCCACCAGCTCCAAGCATGGTGCATGAGCTGGGTTGCAGGCGGGTGCCTCCAGACCCGCTGTGCTGGGGTCAGCCCATCAGCCTGGCAGGAGGTGCCCAAGGGAAGGGTACATCTTCAGTCCCATTCTTTGGGTTTCTTTGCCTCCGAGACCGATGAGTGTGGGCTCCCAGCTCTGCCTTCTTGCCTGGCGCTGGCCTTTCCCCGGCCACCGCAGCCAGGAGGGTCCATTGCCAGTGGGGGGGTCATGGGTGCAGCTGCACTTGGCTTTTCCCCGGCGCTGGGGCACGCCATGACCTGGGAGCATCCTGGCGCTGCCGCGGGAGCCCTGCCATGCCCACCTGCCCCGCCGCTGCCTGAGATGACGCTGGAAAGCTTTAGGGAGCTGGGAAGCTCTTTAATGTTAAAAGCCAAGGAAGCCTGATGGGTTTCAGTGATTTGAGGGTAGGTTAGAGCTGCGTTGGGGACCCTGGGCCGAGAAGGGACTGTCCGATGCCTAAAGCCCGCTTTCCTCCTGGCTTGCAGAGCTAACCTTCACCCTTGGGCTCTTCCTTGCAGGGACCCAGAGCTCCCAGCTCGGGCCGGGGGCTCAGCAGCACAGCAGGAATGCATCCACTCCCACCCACAGGAGTGGCCGACCCCCCCCGGGCAGCCAGCGCACGTATGTCGATACCCTGATTTGACTTACATAAAAGACTTTTACAAGGAAAAGCTTGCTGTGTATAGAGTGTGATAGCTTTCTCTTTAAAATCAATTATTTTGAGTTTATAGAGTGCATTTTCTATTACCTAATGTGCTGTAGCCAGTGTATCTGTTGATTTCAAGGATTATTTTTTTTATTTCACCTTGGCATGTCTTTTATCAGAAATCATTTTGAAACTTTTTAATTTATGGGCTTTTATTGCAATACTCAATTCATCCTGAGTAGTCTATTATTAAGTGTTCTAGAGGCTCTTATTGTCCTTTATCAGAGGATTGTATCTCTGTGCAATTCATCTGTAGTCATTCTTCATAGAGAAAATCTTTCATATTAGGTTTCTTTCATCATTCGATGACAACTCTTGAATACATCATTATTCAGCAATGGGTTTAGAAATTATAATCATTAGGCAATTTTTCATATAATCTGATTTTATAAACTGTTTCTTTTTATTATCTTTTGATGGAAAACAGTAAATGCATCTGTCTGTTTTGATCCTCTCTGATAACAGTAATAGAAAAACTAAGTAAGGACATCTTATTGAGGAAACAGCCCTGCTGCATTTCTTATATGCACAGAACCAAAGGTTATTTAGTGTGAAGTAAAACTCACTACTCTATCGAGTGCAACGCACCGAGCACAAATACCCAAACAGTAATACTGCGGTTCTTGTGCATGATTGCCACCACTCAGTTGACTTTCTTCTCCAGATGGCTTATGGGGTCATGGAATGGCATTTATACAATTAAAAGGAAAAAAAAAAATGAGTAGGAAGGAGGAAAGGAGAATAACATCAACATGTTTGGACCAGGTTTTTGGGACTAAGTGTCCCCTTTCCCCTTACCAGCCAGGTAAGGAAGATGTAACATGTATTTGCAACCACCGTAAGTCTCATTTTGCTGGGAGAGAGATTCCCTGGGCCTTGGCCGACCCCCTCCGGGTCCTGATGGCTGCCAATGGTCCAAGATCTCCAGAGGTCAGGAAACCCACCCCTTTGTGCTCCTGTTTTGCTGTGGTTCGAGCGTTTACTTGCGGAGTGGTTGTGTCTGCAACGTACCCCTCTCCTCCACCTTCCGGAGGCGAGAGCGACCTGGCGTGATGGGGGACCTCCGGAAGGCGGGGTGCAGATTCCCAGGTTGCTTTTTTCTTGTATTTAAGTCTGTTTCTAGAAAACGTGACAGAGAAGCAGTGATTAAAGGAAAGCTTTTTCAGCCTGGCTGTGGCAGTTGCAAGCACGCTGTGGCCATCCCCTTCTTCCCCAGGAGGGGAAGCGCCGTCGGCTCTTTCGGCCCCTGCGGAAGGGAGGGAATGCTGGAAATGGTGGTGCAATCCCCTTCCTCCTCTCCCCTCCCCAAAAAGAGGAGCCATGGCCGCCTGCGCGAGCAGTGCTTCAGCCCGGGCTGCGGGCGGGAGGGAGGGAGGCTTGATGTCTTATTTAGCTCGGTCGTAACCAGCCTTTAGTGACATGAACCAATAAAACATTGTTGATTCAAAGCTTAGTTCACGACGCCTCTAATCCTACCACAGATAGCAAACAGATAACAGAGACACTCTAATTTTCTGTAGTTTATTCGAGAATATAGAGGGAGATAATGCGCTGCAGGGCAAATACATGTTATTGCTTTAAACACAAAAATAAATCCCCGCTCATTTAAAAATGTTTAAGAGGTGTTTCCCTGCGCAGGACTTATCTGCGGGGCTGTTGAGTTTAATAGCTTTATTCCCCGTGTTTCGGCAGCAGGCCTGCAGCGCCCTTCGCGGGCGGCCGGAGAGGGAAGATGAAGATTGCCATCTCCCGGCACGCCGCGAAGCTGCACGGCGCTGCTGCGGCATCACTGGTGGGCCAAGCACCCTCGTGGGGCCAGGTCCCGCGGGGACACCCGCCTCCCCCACCCCGTGCTCCACGGAGACCTCCGCGTCCCTCTCCTGTGTTTTTTCCCCGCCCGTCACGTGTAGCTGTGTTTGTCTCGGCTCCCCTCCGTGATGCAAGGAGCTCTCTTGATGCCCATCATTTCTCTTCTTGGCTTCATCTTCTGCCCGCGAGCTTTTCTCCTGGGTATGCGGATGCCACCCGGGCTCAGCGGGAGAGGTCAGGAGCGCTTTTTGGAGTGGTGAAGGGGGTGGTGGCTTGTGACAGCGATCTCTCCATTTCAGCGTGGCATCCCTTGTTCAAACCCGCAGCCAGCTCCCGTCCCGGAGAGCTGTGTTGTACGGGGGGGTGTGCAGGGAGAGGGTAGAGGCACCGTGTAGGGAGGTTGACCCTGTAGCCAGGCAGCTCTGCACGCTCCAGGAGCTCTGGGCTTTACGCAGCCCTTGACATGCGAGCATCGGCCAGGCCACCGTGGGCTGAGGCTGCTGCTCGCTGGGAAGGAGATTTAGGGTCTGGGGCAGTCTCCGACCTGCTGGACAAATGCTTTGCCCATGGTCTAGAGGGCTCGTGCTTTAGTACCTGACCCCATCCCTTGCTCCAAGATAATGGTCTCGGCAGCTGTAAATTTCTCCCTGGGAGGGGACATTGACGGGGCTGAAGAGGCTGCGTGTGGAGCAGGGCAAAGCAGCCAGGTTTGATTTTGCTGGGTGCTGCGCTTGGGCCTCGTAGAAGTAAATCAGCAGAGCTGCGTTCGTTTCGGTGCAGGCGTTGATTGCGGTTCGTATCGACTGCACACGTGAGCCCCTCTCATTTATTTCAGTTCCTCTTTGCAGATGAACTGAATCAGATTCCCTGGGCAAATATTTGATACGTAGCACTTCTGTGTGTGTTGGCAAGTACGCAGGTGTATAATAAGGTATGTTAGCTGGGGCTTGGACCTCTCATTTCCTGTGGTTTTTAACACTTTCTCGGAATCGCCACAGAAAGACCATGGCAGGGAGTACGTGCTGGACAAGAGCCGTGCCGCCCATCACTTCTCGGGGTCATCAGGAGGCACTGGAGAAGGCCCTGGCTGCCCTGCCGCATCCAGTCCAGGTGATCTTGTTGCACCGGCTTGCAAAAACAGAGTTTTGAGGGGGGACGTGAGCAGATTACGAGCAGGAAATAGCAATTGTGTCTGCACACACCTTGGGGTGAGCTCTGCTTGTTGTCCCCCCCAAAGAAAGTTTTCCTGCTCCCAAATGCCAGCTAAGAGCATCCCCTGGTACCCAGCACCTGCCCGGCACCTCTCAGGGAGCGGCAGGAGAGGGAGCCGCGGCCGGCCCAGCCTGGGCTGAGCAAGCCCTAGGCCAGGGCAGCAGCCCGCTTCTTCCTTTTTTCTGTTTTTTTCCCTCTCTTTCCAGTTCAGAAGACTTTCCGGTCGACTCTGACAAGCGGCTCGGCGTGCCCTGACCTGCTCTGGAGGCGTGTGTGGAGAGACAAGCTGGCTCGCAGAGCTGGTAAGCTGGTAAAGTTCCAAAGACTCTCTCCCAAACAAAAAAACCCACTCAGTCCCAAGCTTTTTTCAACTGAGAAATTATTTTTTGAGAAAAATTACTTTTCCCCCTTATCTTAAAAACTTTAAGCTTTGCTGAAAATGCACATGGAGGGAGAGGGGGGAGTGCTGACAATCATAAAAGTTTCTAAGTTTTGCCAAAGAAACCCTGCTGAACTTTATCTCAATTTTCAAATTTCAGACCTTTGCATTTCTAAAAATGATGGCTGATAAGATAAAGGTACCTCCATCTCGGCTTTTTAATTTCCCCTTAAATCCAGTAACATTGCCAAAAAGAAAAAAGCTTTAATGTAAATATATATACTTTTTTCAGTGACTTTTTGAGTGAGTGAGGGTTTAAAGAAATGAACAACACTTTTTCTGCTCACGTGGACTTGCCCTTGGTGTTGCTCCCGTCCCTCGAGGGCTCGCTGCGGTGTCCAGCCACTGTGAGCTGGTGCCGGATGCGTGGCTGCCTCCAGTCTGTGCTCTGCCTCTGAGATCACGTGCGACAAAACGCAGGCAGGGAGAGAGCAGGATGAAAGCAGCACCTGTGGCCCCTTGGAGATGCTTCCTGGGTGAATCTTGATGGGAAACCTGGGGTCTGATAGCTCATAAAATGCCTTCTTGGCTTTGGGCACCAGGTTATGGCTACTCCACTTTGACCTTGTCACTAGGTGGTTGGGGAGGTTTCCCCTGTCCCACTGGGCTAAATGGGCTGGGATCCAGCACGGAGATGTGCTTTGCTGGGCAAGAGCCCTTCTCCATAGGTGTGTGGCCATGGCGTGCACTGAGGCCAGTGCAAGACTTCGGATGTCTGGCACATAGCTGTTACCGGCTGTGACTTTCCAAGCTCCTGTAGGTACAGTTGGGGTTGTGGCTCCCTTAAAACTACCCAGATCTGTCCAACAAATGAAGGTGCTGCAGCGTATAGGTATTTTTATTCCAGAATGGTCTCAAGCAGCATGTTAGAGCCTTGTTTTTTAGTGCATCACAATGTGTTTGGTGTACTGAAGGCTGCTTTTCCCTGGATAAGCTTACTGCTACCTCCTTTACACGGATGCATCTGAACTTGCTGCTGGCTTTTGCTTTTTGAAATGAAGGCTACAGGTGCTGTCAGCAGGTTGAGCATCCATTCCAGCGCCCTACAAAGCACCTCCATGGCAATAGGATCTTCAAAAGCCATGGGCTTATTCTCTGTGCTCTGCTGTATCAAAGAAACAGGGTACTTTAAAGGTGTTTCATGTTAGAAATACCCTCATGGAGCGGCTCAACACCACCTGCCACTCCTGAGAACCTTGGCCACGCTGCAGCCAGGCTGGCTGAATTTGCACACGTACGCAGCAAGAAATGCCCTTCCGCAAAGCGAACCCCACGCCAAGCCCCACTGTCGGGACTGGGGGCAGGAGGCTGGGTTTCCAGACAGACATCTCTTACAACAGCACTTCTGGTGCAACCGGTTCCTCTTGAGATGGAGATGGTATCAAGTTTGAAGTTCAGGCTATATTGACAGAGATTTTGTCAACAAAAAGGTGTTGAAGGACGACGTATTTGTGGAAGAAGTCACAAAGAGGTGAAAGATATCCCCTTCAGGAGACCCCTTCCTACCAAATCCACATTTGCTTGCTGTTATTTTTTAGCAGAAGCTGGAGGCGTGGACGCGGTGGCTCTCGTCTCCTCGTGCTCCCCCTGCCTGCGCCAGTCCAGCTTTGCAAACATCCATCCTAGAAGCGATGACGGTGACAGCGAGAAGTGACGGAGCAGTTGATGAAGAGCAGAAACCAGAGCCCTCACGCAACTGATCCACCCTGGAAAGCAGTCCAGGAAAATGGGCATTGTGGCTTCACCAAATTGTATCTGGGGATTCAAGCATC
Organism: Gavia stellata; assembly: GCF_030936135.1. NCBI lineage: Eukaryota > Metazoa > Chordata > Aves > Gaviiformes > Gaviidae > Gavia > Gavia stellata. The sequence continues at coordinate 12,511,882 of NC_082616.1, read as the reverse complement.
CTAAATAAGAGACAATGGTGTTGGTGCTGTGCAAAGCAGTAGCAGCTGACCATGGGGAAATAAAGTAGGCTGGTGGAAAGGGAGTTTTCCCTGTTTTCTATCTGTCTTTTTTTTCTCTATTAAATGATCCTAGGGCACTTGCTCACCCTTCCTGGGCTTCTGGGTCTCTGCTCATCTCCCCTCTTTTGCGGTCCAGGGCAAGGTCTTCGGCACGGAGCCTCCTCCTCGGTAGGGCTGTGGATGGCACCCACAGCCGGGAGGTTGTCTGAGCCTGGTCTGAAAATTACTATAGACAGAGTAATAAGCAATTCTGGGGACTTTTCCCGTGTCCTCATGGCTGCTCAGGGGAGCCCCTTTCTCGGAGTGGGGGCACAGCTCGGGGTCTCCCCCAGCCCCTGCATCTCACTGGTAGAAAATTAGTATTTCTGAGGCTGCTGTCGATGTTTGCCAGTGGATGGCAAAGTGTGTGGGTGGGCACCGAGCAATAGGGATCAAAGGGATGGATGGATGTCCCCTGCCAGTCGTCTTCCCTCGGAAAGCTGAAAGAGCTGCTCATGCTCCTGGAGGAGATGGGAAGGTGATCCCAAGTGATTTCAGCTGTTGGGCTTTCTGAGGAAAATGAATCACTTTCAGGTTTATTAGAGGCTTTATTAAATACAGCATCACATGTTTTCATCAGGAAAGATGATTCATGGTGAGGAGCTGCACAGACCTAGTCCTGTGCCTCCTGTGTTTGCTTGCTGCTCTGCTAAAGAACTTGGGAGAATGAAATTAATTTCAAGTGTTCTTTTTCAGATAGCTGTAATAGAAAGAAAAATTGGGCGTTGTGTCTCCTCTTGAGATAATGATCAAAACGGGAGAGCGAGAGGCTGAATCCAGGCTCTTCTAACGTTCATCCCAGCGCTGGGATCAGGTAACCTGGCACTAATGTTGTTTTAAGGCTTTTTCGGTCTCTCCTAGCCCTGAGCAGGGCAAGTGGAGCGTGCTGCCTTCCTGTAGCCCCCCCGGTTGTCTGGGACTTGGACAGTCTTCTCCTTCCTACAGATGGCCAGGACGCAGGCGTGAATACAAGGCCACCTTTGCCCAAGTAAGAGCAACATTTAACTTTCTTTTTTCCCCAAATGTCACCCATTTTCACCCAATTTTCTGCAAAGCCTCTGAATGGTTTGGGGGGGTGCTGGAAGGGCATTGCCCCCCAGGGCAGCACACCAGCACCCCCTCCTGCTGCGGCTTGCTGCTGGTGCAGGCTGAGTCCCACCATCACCTACCAGCGATGGTTTCGTACCTCCTGCGAGGCTCTCGGCTCCCCTGCCTCCCGCTACAGCATGTAACACTTAACCCAGCCTGTTCGTGCTGCACGCCGGCTTGTCTCCTGCAGCAGTGAGGCCAGACCCTTGTCTCGTCTAATCAGGGTCGGGCGAGCAAACATTAAAAAGCTCATAAAAAAAAATCAACACAGCTTTGGCAGTTGAGAGTAGCTCAGGGTCTGGTCCATGATGTTTGAATTTTCACGAGGATGCACGTCAACTGGATGCAATCCCAACACGCTAAATGCAACTCGCCTCTAATTGCATTGTTTCCGCTGATCTCTGATGAAATTATTTATATGTATAACAAGCATGTTTGCCTGAAATAGTCTTTAAACTTTATATGAATTTTCCATATGCTTGTTTGTTAAAAAGAGACCATACACTAGCAGGTTTGAGTTATTTTTTCCCCCCAATTAATTTTGTTTTCTTTCACTCCCTCGCATGTATTTTTACTCTCTCCCTCTTCTCTGGTAGTGCCAACAGCAGAACAGGAAGGGCGGCTGGAGAGAGGCCAAATTTCGCCTCAGATCATTTCTCTTCAACACACACTGGTCTCTGAAAAACCAGATTCTGTTTGTCATTTGCTTTGCTCTCCCAGCATTGTGTCATGGCGATGGTATTGCTGATGGATTTCAAGCTTGCCTCATAGAGCAGTGCACAAGGTTTTCATAAGCACATTAATCTTGAAAGAAAAACTGTCAGAAGCAAACAATACCCCTATGAATGATGTTGTAAAGACACATACTAACTCTAAACATCCATTACCGAAGAATATTAACTTATAGAGGAACTCTATTTCCTCTTACTCCTTTTTAATAGGTACCTGAAACCCAAAGTACTTCCACATTGGAAAATTTGCTCAAAGATGTGAAATTGCCCGAGATAAAGCCCCTTAACGGGAGCTTTACCAGTGAAGCCCCAGCAGAGCTCGTGTTAGGCTGAAGAGGGGGGTCTGCCAAGGCTGGGCGCTGATGGCTCCTCTGCGGGGTCTGCTCCTATTTTGGGGTCCTTCTGTGCCCCCAAACCCTTCAGCCGGCGGCAGCTCGGCCATCGGCACGGCCGGGTACCGCAGATCTGCTCTGGAGAAGGGAAAGCAGTTGTGGCTACCAAGCCTCATCCCAATTCTCTTCTGCCTGGAAGTTGTTTTTAATGCTCCCATGTTGGTGGCTTTATGCACCCCCCTGCCCTGATGTGCGCACACGCTTTTTTTTGGTAAGCGAGCAGCCTGTGTGGCAGGAATAAAACATCTGAGATCGCTTTAAATGTCACTTGGAGCCAGGCCAGCAGCATAGGCAAGGAAAAGCTGGTAGCTTGTTTTAATTTAATGGTGTTGAAGTGTTCTACTGCAATTAAGCATCTGAAAATTAAACAGAAACAGTCATTAAGCCTGGTGATACAAACCCACTAGACCAGAGAATATAAATTATTTCAAATGGTAAATGCCAAAGCAGTGTTTATGATAGGGATGTTTCCCCTTATTAGCCATTATCTGTTGTTTTAAATCAGAGGAACTTAATCCTGAGGAAATTAATCACTGCAGATGTTGAATCCTGGAGCCCAGGGCAGGTCACTCATTCAGCTGCGGGTTGCTAAAAGCCAGAGTGAGGGCTTGGGAGGGGGAAAATAAATACATGGCAGAAGTGGGCAAGGTGATGTCCATCTCTCCGGAGGTATTCCTGCTCCCGTGCTCTCCCAGTCCCTCTGTCCCACCCTGCAGCCAGCCCAGAGAATCCCCTCCTCTCCCTGACCGAGCTGGAGACTCATTTTTTTAATCTGCAGACGTTATTTGCTAGCGATAACGCGCCCTTTCTCTGCAACCTGGCTGGCAGCGGCTTGTACCCAAGGGGGGTGCAAAGCCATTGGGCTCCTGTTCGACTTGCGTTTGCTCACCCGAAATGACATTGTGTGCATGGGGGGCAATAACCTGGTGCAGACCGTTACCCTGGGGGGGCTGCGGCACCTGCTGGGGCTTCCTCCAGCCCCCGGAGCAAAGCCAGGCTGCTTTGGAGGAAGGATTTTGGGGAGGAACTGGCGCTTTCACGCGGTCAAGGAGTCAACGTGGGACAGCTGAGTGCTTGTTGGGGGAAGACAGAGGTGTCTTTCTCCCCAGAGTGGTGGGCCAGCACCGGCACTAGCGGGGGGTGTGCGCTCGGCCACGCAGGGGGGAGGCGTGAGCCCCCGGCAGACTGGGAGCCCACGCTCAGCCGTGGGTCAGCAGGGCCTTTTTCCCAAAAACCCCGCGTCATTTTGTGGGGGAGTGCACCCGTTTAGACAAATTGCCTTTCTCCGATGGAAAAGCATGGACAAACCCTGAGGGCAAGAGCGGGGCAGCCTGGGGCTGTGGGGGGAGTGCTGCAAATCACCCATCCACCCAGCCTGGCTGGCTCAGGGCACGGCCGAGAGGGGAAGGGCAGAGCAGCCTCCCCAAAACCCAGCTGGGCTGCTGGGAAGCGCACGGGGAGACCCACTGCTGGCCGTGCAACTCGGCGGTGTTCGCCCAGACGATCCAGGGAGATGGGAGCAGATGCAAACGCGTGTCAAGCCCTGCCTTCGTCTGCGAAAGAGCCTTTTCCCCCACGCTGGCCGGGTAACTCAGACCGACAACCTGGACCCATAAAACTTCAAATGTGTGCTATTTCTGTAGTATTTCTTTTACAAGCCTCAGCTTCATTCTGCTGTGAGCGCGAGCCAAGCTCTGATTCAGGTAAGAGCATAAATGCTTGTTTAAATTCCTCATCTTTCAGCGAAAGCATACGCTTACATCTAATGGACTTCAGTGAGACTTAAGCCTGGCTTTAAAGTTAAGCATGTGTTTTAAGTGCATTCCTGAATCAGGGCTCTGAGATCCATTGACGTGAACAGAAAGATTCCCCATTGGCTTTAGTGGGATTTTTCTTGCCTGAAATGGAGTCCAGATCTCATGAAATAAATACCCATGTCTTTGTAGATGTGGAACCACATGGAGACTTATGAATACTTGTTCCCAGAAAAGGATCCAGCTTATTCATATGCCTACATCATGTGTATTAAATTCTCCTGACATCTACCACAATTCTAGAATATAAATGGAAAACAGAATAGATACTGCGCCCTGAAAGCACTCGGCTATTGATGTGTTTGAATTAATAGCAGGAAGCATTGTTTGTGTGCAGCCTTTACAAATTGTACTTACATTTTCCTCTTGCATTGTTTCACTCACATTTTATCCGTATTACTGGCCCAGCTGTCCACGAGGATCTCGCTCGCCCAGTCCCGGGCCGAGGGGGAATCCCGCTCTGCGATGGCAATGCCAAATTCCTCGGGGTGGGGAGGAGAGGGCAGGATTTGGCGCTCGGTGCACATCATGGGGGCCGGGGGCTCGCTCTGCCCAGCCCCAGCCAGCAGCTGCCTGCCCCGACGGCGAGGCTGGGGCGCTGCTAACCCCCCTAAATCCTTGTTGGAGGAGGATTGAACAAAGGCAGAGGGAGCGCGGAGGGAAATAAGGTTTGTGCCAGAAGACAGGACCGTACGTACCACGCAAGTAAATCTTAACATGGAGAGCAGGGCTGCTCAGGTTAGATTTGGGAACGGCAAATGGCTACACTGCTGCTCCTTCTGGCATTGCGAATGTCCAATAACACACAATAACTCAAATAACCTGTGCGTTTTCCCTACAGGAGCGGTGTTTGATTTAGAGGGGGAATTCCAGAAAGGAGCTGCTCTTTGTTTGCGGTCCGTGGTCCCCATCCCGACGATGGCAGCTGGCGATGCAGATGTTCCCGTTCCAACGCTCGCCTCTCCTTCCCGCTGCTCCAGGAAAACGACCAGAAAGCAGCAGCAGCATTCACCTGACATACAACACGTTTCATTTCTTATGTAAAATCTTTAGGAGCTGATACCATGGGCACGGGTTCAACAGAAAGGAGGAGCTGCCAGGTCCGTGCAGGCTCCCTGGAAGATGTCTGGCTTCCTGCACGATGGAATTATCGCAAGTCCCAGTCAACTCCTTGTCGGGTCTGCTTTCATCTCCCAGCTCCCCCCACCCCGGTCCTTGTAGGATTAGACAAATTTATCTAGGTTAAACCCATTGGTGTGTTATGCAAAAAAATCAGCAAGTCCCCCTATTCTGGAGCTTGCTTGGGGGGGGGGGGGTTATAGAGCAAGAAAGGGTCTTTTTATGCCCGTTTCTGGGGACAGGGTGCTAAGCATCTTTTATCTGACCTGATGTAACCAGTCTCACACAACATCTGATTTCAAATGCGTTTATCATATCCCAACATTTTCCAGCGAAAGCAGCTTTAAGGCTGGGTTCTGCCTGGCAGGATTGAAAACTGAGGCAGAGGCGAAGAGGGGCCAGGAGGAGATGGAAAGTTTCAGGGCACAATTGAAAGTGAGGTCCTGGTTTGAAGAAGTGGCTGTGAAAACGCTATCATGTTATTCAGCAGCTCTTCTTCCACTCCATATGCCCTCACAGCTGCAGGCCAGTGCCAGGAACATATTTTTTATAAGAGCTTACTGCAAAATGTTGTGTCTGTTTTCCAGGAAAAATTTGAAAAGAAACAAGCTAGGAGGTTTTTTCCCTCTTTCAAAGCGAACTAACAGAACCCCCCTTCAAACCCAAAACAGAGAGATCAAAAATATTTTGGCTTTTCCCTGAAATGAAATTTTTTCCAGCCAAACAGGACTAGTAATTTTCTCTTATCTGTCAAAAAAACACAGCTAGAAAACCATCTTTTACATCTCAAAGCATTTCTACTCAAACGCACGCCCCTGCAAAAAAAAGACCCATTTTGTTCAAAGGGCTTTTTTCCCCCTGGAGAAAGACTTAAATGAAAACAATTTATAGGGACATAAATAACTATTTTTTCGTTTATTTTTATCATTTCTTGCCAGCCCTGTAGAGTCAGGGAGACAAGGGGAAGTGAGCAATCGCTTCTGTTCCAAAATAATTCATGCCCAAGCGTGACCCTGGTCGGTACCAAAGCTGTGCAGCGCCCATCGCTATCTGTGGGTGCTTTTATTAAGGGAGCAGGGCAAAAAGCCAGTATCAGCCCAGGGCAAACGCTGGCTTCACCAAGAAGGGTGGGAAAGTGTCTTACGCAGGCTCGTCTTCTACTACTGGGCTCCAGCTGTTGCCAGTCTCATTTGAAGTCGTTCCTGCGAAACTGCATCGTCCCCCACGTCACAGGCTTCCCCTCTTTTCCAGGGCAGGGACAAGGACCACGGCTGTACCACCAGCCCCATCTTTATCTGGCCAAGGACCACGGCGTACAGCATGTCCCTCGGAGCAAAGGGGATGGGAGGAGCAGATGGTCCTTCTGCCCATCAGAGGGTTTGGCTTTCCCTCCCATCACCTGCAGCTCATCCTTCCAGCCATGCCATGGTTTTGGCGTTGGAGCTGCACCAAACAACCCGATGGAGAGCTCCTGGCTGAGACGAAGCCTTGAGAAAAATCCTGCTGCCCCTGAGAGCTTCGTGCCCAGGCCACGGCGCATCGCTGCGGCCAGGCAGCGGGGAGGGAGAATACGGGCAAACCTGGCAAATCAGCTCTAGGAGCCGGCAATATTTAATTCGGGATGTGTGAAACAAATGCTACAGGACGGTGAGTGCATCGACCCCGCGGCTTTGTGGGGTGAACTGCCGTCTGCGGGGTTTAGCTGCTGTGCCCATGGGATGAGGAGGAGGAGGAGGAAGGGCTGTGCAAGGTAGGCTGCTGCTCACAGTGCCCGCTTTTAGCCTTTGCTCAGTTTCCCGGACAGTGAAGAGAAGGTAATTTTTTTTTTTTCCCCCCCTCATCTTCAATTTTAAGGGCCTTGTGTGAGGAGCACGCTGCCAGCATGTGTAGGCAGGAATGAGAAGCAAAGGGAGCATCACCGGAGCGGTTCCCGCAGCGGTGCTTCAGGGCTGAAGGTATCGGCTAGAACGGACAAGGCAGCTCTTCACAGCTTTATGTGCTGTAAATCCCATTTTATATCCCCCGTGCCACATACCGGGAGAAGTAAACAGAGTTTTGCGATGATTATTCAGAGTCTTTATGATGGTTATAATGTTCTCTGCCGCTCACCTCACTCTTGCCCTGCTACCTCGGTGCGTTTTCATATTGATACAAGTCTCTGCTGTGAAATGATCCCTGAAAAGAGTTTACCTGCCACTAAATGGCTCTGAACTCCACGAAATGCTTTGGTACAACACCGTGAAACACAGCTCTTGGCTTGCTGGAACAACACGCTGACCGCATACCTCATACAGCGCCCTTGTTAAGAGCTACGAAGTGTGGCACCAGGTTGTAAAGTGCTGCAGAAGATACATTATATTCATAGCCCAGTGCTATAAAACTTAATCTGTTGCATCCTTCACCACCCCTAACGCCAAGCCAGACGTTGAGCAAAATGCAAGAGGCAAACTAATCTGGAGGGTGCCTTCTTTTCCCGCAGCCGCCAGCAAGTGGCCCGTGAGGCTCGTCTTCGCAGCGGGTGGAGCAGGCGAGACGCAAGGTAGGGGCCAGGGTTGCCCTCCGAAGCTGCCCCGGCCGGCGTTCGCATCAGCGGCCCCTCGGCTGGCCGCAGGCTCTCGCACCAGGAGGAGAGCCTGGCCTCAGGTGAGACCTCCGCTTCAGGTTCACAGAGCCCATTGCCGTCTGAAAGGCAGGCAGGTTGTTTCTCTGTAAGATCTGGACGGATTATGTACCCTGCCCTTCTTCCAAACTGTTAGCTCAGGTCACCCTGATGTACGTCCCCTCCTTCTTTCCCCATGGTCCTTCTCCAGGATTCCCTAGGGGTGAGAAGCTCCTGCACAAAACTGATGGAGGACCATCTCCGAGAGCCGGGGAGGATGTGCCGGATGGATCCGCGCCATGAAGCCTGGCCGACTTAAGTGTGAGTAAAGGTATCCGAATCTCATCCGAAACGTTTTCCAGGAGGAGAAGATTCCCCGCTCTTCCCCCGGGGCCACGCGCGCACCGTTCAGCGTGCAGCCGCTCTCCGTGCGCGCGGTGCCAAATGCAACAAGCCGACCCGGTGCTATTTCAGCCGACTCGATGTGTTTTTCCACCAGTGCAACTTAACATCCATTTCTTTGCCAAGTGTGCGGCCTTCCCACTTCATTATGGTCATGAGAAAACCATTTCAATAAGAAAACAAAGGAATAGGTTTAGCAGCCCTTCATCCATTCTGTCGGCGAGCACGTGCGGCGTTTGTTTGCAAAGTTGGGCATAAGCTAATAAGCTGATCTTGCAGAGATTTACACTCAGGCAAAGACTTCCATATGGGCTTAACATTAAGCAAGAGCTTAATCTGAAGGAAAATATTTGGGTTTTTTTTCGTTTCTCTTTCAATGCACTGTAGGACCAAAGAAATATTCACCGAAGCGAGCAGAGAGACAGATGCTGACTGCAGTGGTCTCGGGGGCGGCTGGCCAGCCAGGAGACCCGGGCTTCATCGGAGAAGGTCGTCTCTCACAGCACCTACAGCTCCCACCAGCATCACAAGGATTGTGGGTTCTCAGCACCGTGCGGCGCTGGGGCTGGATAAGCATTTGCAGGAGAGGGATGGATGTTTGCTCTCGCCCGGGGAAAAGCACAGGAGGGGGCTGTGCAGGCGATGTCTTCAGTACTCCTAGAGACAAGACGGAGAGGATGGACCTGAATGCAGAAGTTGAAAGGTGTCTTTTTGTAACGCCCTCAGCAAAGCAGGGAAATTGAAAAGCTAAGTGACGCCCTCGGCTCCGAATTCCCCCGTGAAGGTTGTGTAACACGACAGGACAGGTATCTGCCTCCTGGCCTGCAGCCAGCGTGGCTGCAGCGCAAGACCTCATTTCCTACCCACGGAAGCAGGGCAGGCGCTGCCACGCACACCGGGGACAAACTCGCCGCCTGCGAGCAGATACAGCACCTGCCCACTGCCCGTGCAAGGACATTACGTGCCAGAGCGCAGCTTCCACCATGGTTTGAATCTAAGCCCTAAGAAAGCCAGAAAAAGAGATGCTCAGCTGCTGGTCTCGGGATTTTTGCCCCTTGTGCCATGCCGCTGTGGCCAGCAGCGCGGAACGCCGTGTGAGCGTGGGGAGAGCAGGGCTCTCCTGCGCAGCGTTAGGGTTTCGTACCTGCTTTTTAAAGGATGGGTGCATGCTTTCATCCTCCCCAAACTCCTCTGCTGGGAAGACAGCCCGGAGCTGCTAGGCTGTGATGCGGCGGTGCTTTGCTCCTGTCCTTGAGACCCCCGCTGCGGCAGCCCCCTCCCCTGCAGCGAGGAGCCGGGGCAGGCCAGCCTGGTCCATCCCCAGGCAGCTGAACTGAATTCCAACACCGGCCCTGCTGTTTAATGAAGCCGTTCCTGCCAGCCAGTCCCCTCGCATACGTCTGGCAGATGTCTTTTCCGCAGTATTAAGCCTTTGCAAGGGAGAGGCTTCGGTTCGCCCCCTCCTTTGAGAGACAGCCAGCCAGAGCAGGCAGCCCCCGTCCCGCTCGCCCGCTGCTACTGCGACCCCTCAACCCTCCCTTCCAGCGGGATCTCTGCCCGCTGCTAACGTCGGGACTTGCTTAATACTGTTCTCAGATTGCTCTGTATTTTTGAAATGTCGATACCTAGCAAGCAAAGGTGATGGCCTGCAGCTGTGCACCTCTGTGGCTGACGGGAGGCGGACGCAGACTGTAGCTGAAAAAACCTCCCACTGCCTCCGTGCCTCTTAGGACCTGAAAAGAGACTTCAGATCTACCCCCAGTGACTTACGAGTGATCTGAAATGGTTTACAGGCAGAAAAGGAGAAGAAAATAGTGATACTGTCAGTAAAAAGAAAGGTAGGATATATCCACTGCTGTTTATTTAAGCAACGTCAATGATTTTTAAACGATCTGTATTGTCCTCAGATCAACAATGTTTTACACAAGAACTGGACAGAACCTATTGGGGATCCGGGATCCTGCTATCATTTTCGTATTAAGAATCTGTGATCAAAAATTTAGTCTTTGTGAAAAAAAAATCTGAACCTAAAAAGCTGGGGGGGGTTGGTATTTTTTTTCTCTCCACATGGAATTGAGGAGCCTGCTGCCGTGCAGTGGAGTATATTTTATACAGCTAAATTGCATTTGACAAATGAAACCAAGTTACTGTCAATTACTCAACCTGTGGCCTCCGCCAAACTGAAATACATGATTAAACAAAATGGCTCAGATGGCACATTAAGCTTTGAAGAAGGATTTTCTTTTTCGAGCTCTCAAAGAGTTTTCTTCAGAAAACAGAAAGCATTTTTGCCATGATAGCGGGGTTGTTCAACTCTCTGTATTTAGCCAGTGTCAAAACGCTTGAGAGAGAAAATTGTCAGAAGTAATTTTGTGAGCCTTCTGACACAAAAAGCACACGCGCAGGCACCCAGATGATACCGCCCGCCGCGTCGCGAGGCAGAAACCTTACGCTTCGCAGCGTGCCTTTTGTGAGCAGGCGCTCGTTCTGAACCCGCTGCAGTAGGATTTGCCGGTTGTGATTGATCGTGACAGAAAATGAGCTCCATGACCATGACTAAGCTACGTAGCCCCTCGAAGAGCCGCCGCATTTCTGAAGCATTAATGAGCGTAGGATAAATAATGGGGAAGCACACGGGAGCCCCTGCCTTTAACTCCACCAGCTGACAGCCGCCACCGTAGAGCAATGTTCTTGATAACTCTATTTCAAAATAAAGAGAGCTTTCGGAGGTACCTGCTTGGCTGCTGGTAGACGCTTTTGTTCAGCAAGGCTAACTGCGAAACGGTGCCTCTCTCGCACGGAGCTCAGCTCGGCGGAAGGCACAAAACCAGCCCCGAACGTCCAGCAGCTTTTGCAAGCGGGGTTCGAAGAAGGGGGTTTTCCTGAGCTCTCCGTCACGGCAGCAGCAAGAAAAGAAATTTCGTTTTGCAGAAAAGGGTATTTAAGCCTCTCCGTGCTGAGGCGTGGGGCAGTGCAGCGCACCTTCCCGGCCCGGGCAGCCCGTCCCTCCCGGGGGGGCCAGGGGCTTCCCCCCGCCCCAGCCTTCTCCCCAGCCTTCTCCCCAGCCTTCTCCCCAGCCTTCTCCCCAGCCTTCTCCCCAGCCTTCTCCCCAGCCTCCCATTTCCCGTGCCGGCCCATCAGCTCCGGACGCTGAAGCGGCCCGGGGCGGGCCGGAGCGCCGGTGAACCGAGAGGGCCGCGGGGGGAAAGGGCCCGGCGCAGCTGAGACCCGTCTCGGAGCCGGGCCGGGGCGGGCACCACGACGGGCATTTGGGGCGTTTTGGTCACCGCCGCCTCGCCCGCGCGGGGCCGGGCCGGGCCGGTGTCACCCACCGGCGGGCGCGCGGCTGCCGGTCCTGCGGCGGGGCCCGGAGGGCTGCGCTCGGCTCGGCCCGGCTCGGCTCGGCCCGGCCCGGCGGGGCTCGCCCGGGGCCCGCCCGCCCCTGCCCGCGGGGCTCGTTTCCCTCCCCCGGCCGGGGGCAGAGGAGGAGCCCCCCGCCCGCAGCCCCACCTGCGCCTGCCCGCCGGCGGCCCCCGCCCGGCCCCGCTCCCTGCAGCCCCCCGCCCTTTCGTCCTTTCTTTCCCTTTTCCTTTCCCTTTCCCTTTCCCTTTTCCTTTTTTTTCCTTTTTCTTTTCCTTTTCCTTTTTCTTTTCCTTTTTCATTTTCCTTTTCATTTTCGTTTTCATTTTTCTTGTCCTTTTTTCCTTTTCTTTTTTTCCTTTTCCTTTTCCTTTTTCTTTTTTTCTTTTTCTTTTTCTTTTCCTTTTCATTTTCCTTTTCATTTTCCCTTTCATTTTTCTTGTCCTTTTTTCCTTTTCTTTTTTTCCTTTTCCTTTTCCTTTTTCTTTTCATGTTTCTTCTTTTTCTTTTTCCATTCCTTTTCCTTTTTCCTTTCGTTTTCCTTTTTCTTCTTTTTCTATTCCTTTTCCTTATCCTTTCGTTTTTCTTTTCCTTTTTCTTATTTTTCTTTTTTCTATTCCTTTCCCTTTTTCTTTTCGTTTTTATTTTCCTTTTTTTTTCTCTTTTTCTTTTTTCTCTTTTTCTTTTTTCTTGCTTTCTTTCTTTTTCATCTTCATTTTCTACTTCTTCTTTTCCTTCTTCGTTTTCTTTTTATTCTTATTTTCCTCCTCCTCCTTCTTCTTTTCTTTCTTCGTTTTCTTTTTATTATTCTTTTCCGTCTTCGTTTTCTTCTCCTTTTCCCTCTTCGTTTTCTTCTCCTTTTCGTCTTCTTCCTTTCCTTCCCCGCCATTTCCACGCACACACGCCCGCACCCGGCGGGGCCGGGGGGACACTCTCCCGCCGGTACAAGGCAGCCGCGCAAGCCCCGCGGCCACGTCTCCCGGGCCCTCTAACGAGGCCGAAACTCTGTAGTCCGTCCTGGCCCAAAGCCTGCAGAGGCCGAGGCCACCGGGGCAGCCCCCGGCCCGCTCCCCCGGGGGGGGGGGGGGGTGTGTGCGGCTGGCGGGGGGGAGCTGCGCGCCGTGCGCGGTGCCCGCCCGCAGCAGGTGCCCGGCGGAGGGGCTGGCGGGGCGGGGGTGCTTCTGCGCGGGGCGGGTGTCTTTTTTCCTTTAAAGGCCTGAGGAAAGCCCCCCAGCACCCCGTCCCACGGAGCAGGGCTGCGAGCCGGCTGCGGTGGCGGGGGGCCGTGGGTGTGCGCATCACGGTAAGAGCCCCTCGGGAGGGGAAGGAGCGCGCACAAACCGCGGCCCCCTCGGACACCGCGTGTGCACGGGGCCGTGCGGCTGCGTGGGGCCGAGCGCGCAGGGCTGCAGCCGGCGCAGCCACGCGCGTTCGTTAATTACCGCGGGGCCGGTGGGGAGCTCAGCACCGGCGCCCGCACGGCCCAGGCTGCTGCTCCGCGGCAATTCCCGAGCGGTCCCTGCCCAGCACGCCCGGCTCCCCCGGCCCCCGGCTCCCCCGGCTCCTGCCCTCCCCTCCGCCCTCACCGCGGGCCCGGCCCGCAGCCGGCGGATTTCTCCGCGCATCCCCGCAGAGGGAGACAAAAGGTTGGCTCGGCCGAGGAGGGGCGGGTGGGCTCGGGCGAGCCCGGGCCGGGCCCCCCGGCAGGCGCGGCGACCCCCGGGCTGCTGCCCCGGCAGCGCTGCGAGCCGGCCCCCGCCGCGCCGTCGGGCCGCCCGGGGATGCTGCTGCGCCGGGGCTCCTCCGAGCAGCAAGCGGCGGGGGGGGCCCGGGGGGCTTCAGGAGCCCCTGCTCGGCCGTCCCCCGGCCGGCATCCTCCTCACCCCGGCTGGGGGCAACCCTCCCCGGCCCCGGGCGGGCGGCGGCGGCGGGCGAGCCCGGCTGCGGGCTGGGCACTGCCCCCGGGGAAAAGGCTCTTCCGCGGGCGGGAGGGGGGCCCCCACATGCCCCGAAAAAATCGTCCGGTTGGATTCCCAGGGTAGGGAGAAAGACACCTGTTTCCTCGGTCGCCTTTCGATTGCCTCCTTCCCGCAGGCTGCCGGCAGCCGCTCCCAGCCCCGCTCCGCCGGAGGCTGAGGACGGCAAACTCATCGCCACGGTGCTCCCCCGGGGGCTGGGGGCGGGGGGGGGCAAACACGAGGCGCCCATCCCTTTGGGATTCTCAGCTGCTTTTTAATCGATGCGCTCTCTTTTCCCGACGACCGGTTTCCAACGCCCGGGCGGCACCGGCTGCCCGACCCCGGCGGGCGCGCGGGGGTTTAATCCCACGTCTCGGGCCGGGGGCGGGGAAGAGGGGGCGGCGGGGTGGGCACCGCGTGGGGGCTTCTCCCGTGGCCGTCCCCGCACGCATGCCGTGCCCTGGCAGGAGACGCCGTTGGCCTCTCCCGCCCGCCGCTGCCCGCGCTGCCTCCGGGGGGGCGGCCCCCGGGGCGCTGGGGACTGCCCCCCCGCCGCTACCCGGCGCCGCTGCGCGCCTCTCCCCCCGGTACCCCCCACTCTAAAACCCCCGGCGGAGCGGGTTTTCGATGCGGCTGCAAAGGCGATGCCCGCGGCTGGCTGCGAGGCGGTTTTCTCCTCTCCCCCCCCCTCTCCCCCCGCTTTTCAGTCCTTTGCGGAGAAACACTCGCGATCTTCCCGTCCACTTTTCTTGGCGGGGGGGAGACCCGCAGAAATCCCCCAAACCCTCGGCCCATCCCCGTTTTTCGAGGCTGCCTTCGCGCGTTGTCACCCGGGTAAGACACGCGCGGAGTTCGATGCCGGGTGGGCGGCAGCAGGTTTGCAGGGAAACCGGGCGGGAAGGCGTCCGGCCCCGGCCCGGGGCAGACCCCGCTACCGGGCGCGGCCCCTCGCCACCGGGCCGCACCGGCAGCCGGCGGCTCCCCCCGAACGCGCAAGCCCCCCCCCGCCCCGCCCCGCAGCCCCTGGCCATGTCCCCGCCCGTGGGTCCCGGCCCCGCGGCGGCCGTCGGGGCTGGAGGGGGCAGGTGCCCGTGCCGCGCCCCGGCCCGCGTGGCCGCGTCCCGCGTGGGAACGAGCGCGGGGAGGGAGCCGGGGGGGGTGCCTTGCCGCCTCGAGGAAGGGGGCGTGGGGACCCCCGCGGCCAACCCGCTCCGCCCTCCCGCATCTCTAAAACGGGCCCGGGGGGGCGGGGGGGGCGTCCCGGGGGGACGGTGCGGGCAGCCCCGGCCGTGGCGGGGCGCTGGCCCCGCGGGGGCGGGCGGAGGGTGCCGTCCCCCCCCCCGCGCCCCCCTCTCCGCGGCGGGGAGCGGCGGCCGCGGCCATTTAGGAGCGGCGCGGGAGCCAATGGGCGGCCCGCGGCGGCGCCTCCGCCGTGACGGCCGAGATTGACGTGTTTCCCACGTCAAATTGATCCCAAGTAGCGGCGGGGGCTCCCCGCGAGCGGGGAACCGGCCCGGCGCCGCCAGGACACCCCCGCCGCCCCGCCGCCGGCGCCCGCCAGCCGCCCGCCCTCCGCCGCTCCCCGGGCCCTCTATGCCGGGCCGGCGGCGGCGGCCGGGGCCGGGGCCGGGGCTGCGGCGCGGCAGGCAGGCGGTGCCCCCTCCCCGGGCGGAGCGGCGCTCCCCCGGCGCCGGGCGATGGGTAAGCGCGGGCGGCCGCGGGGAGGCTCCGGGCCGGGCTGCGCCGCGTCGCTTGGCGGAGGGGGGCGGGGGGCGGCGGCGGGCGGGGGGGGCGCCGGGCCGGACCGCCGCCCGCCGGCCCCGGCCCCGGCCCCCGTCGCCGCGGCCCCGCCGAGCGGCCCGGGCTGCGGCGCGGCCCTCGGGGCCGTCGTGGCGGCAGGCGGGGGTCCGGCACGACGTGCCCGGCTGGGAAGGCTCTCGGCTCCCCCTTCCTGCCCGCTCCCTTCCTTCTCTTTCGCTCTGCTCTCCTCTTTCCGTCCTTTCTGCCGTTCTCGTTGCTTCTCTTTTTTGTCCCTGTCTTCTTTTTCCTCCTTTTTTTGGTCTTTGTTTCTCCTTTTTTCTCGCTTCCTTTCGCCTTTTTTCTTTCTGTCTCCTCTCTCTTTTCTTTCTCTCTCCTTTTCTCTCTCGTTTGTCCTTTCCTTTCCTTTCCTTTCCTTTCCTTTTCCTTTCCTTTCCTTTCCTTTCCTTTCCTTTCCTTTCCTTTCCTTTCCTTTCCTTTCCTTTCCTTTCCTTTCCTTTCCTTTCCTTTCCTTTCCTTTCCTTTCCTTTCCTTTCCTTTCCCCCCTTTCTTCCCCCCTTTCTTTTTTCTTCCCCCCTTTCTTTTTTTCTTCCCCCCTTTCTTTTTTTCTTCCCCCCTTTCTTTTTTTCTTCCCCCCCCTTTCTTTCCCCCCCTTTCTTTTTTTTTTCTTTCTTTTTTTTCCCGCTTTCTTTTTTTTTTCCCCTTTCTTCCCCCCCTTTCTTTTCCCCCCCTTTCTTTTCCCCCCCTTTCTTTTCCCCCCCTTTCTTTTCCCCCCTTTCTTTTCCCCCCTTTCTTTTCCCCCCCTTTCTTTTCCCCCCCTTTCTTTTCCCCCCCTTTCTTTTTTTTTCCCCTTTCTTTTTTTTTTCCCCTTTCTTTTTTTTTCCCCTTTCTTTTTTTTTCCCCCTTTCTTTTTTTTTTCCCCTTTCTTTTTTTTTCCTTTTTTTTCCTTTCTTTTTTTTTCCCTTCCCCATTTCCCCCCCCCCCCCCCATTTTTCCCTTTCCCCGCCTTTTCCTTCCCCCCCGCAGCCCCGCTCGCCGGCTAGCCCTGCGCCGGCCGGGCTGCCCGCGGGGGGCCACGACTTTGCGCGGCGGCGCGTCCCCATCCCTCGCTCCCTGCCCCGCTCCCTGCCCCGCTCCCCCGCCCGCTCCCGCCTCCGCCGCCGCGGGCTGCCCGCCGTAACGCGCTCCGCCGGCGCGGCCGGCCCGCTGCAGAGCACACGTACGGGGAGGTGAACCAGCTGGGCGGCGTCTTCGTCAACGGGCGGCCGCTGCCCAACGCCATCCGGCTGCGGATCGTGGAGCTGGCGCAGCTCGGCATCCGGCCCTGCGACATCAGCCGCCAGCTCCGCGTCTCGCACGGCTGCGTCAGCAAGATCCTGGCCCGGTACAACGAGACCGGCTCCATCCTGCCCGGGGCCATCGGCGGCAGCAAGCCGCGGGTCACCACGCCCAACGTGGTCAAGCACATCCGAGACTACAAGCAGGGCGACCCCGGCATCTTCGCCTGGGAGATCCGCGACCGGCTGCTGGCCGACGGCGTCTGCGACAAGTACAACGTGCCCTCGGTCAGCTCCATCAGCCGCATCCTGCGCAACAAGATCGGCAGCCTCTCGCAGCCCGGCCCCTTCGAGGGCGGCAAGCAGCCGCCGCCCCAGCCCGCCCTGCCCTACAACCACATCTACCAGTACCCCTACCCCGGCCCCATGGCCTCGCCGGCCGCCAAGATGGGGGGACACCCCGGCGCGCCCGTGGCGGCCGCCCACGTCAGCCTGCCCCGCTCCTGGCCCTCGGCGCACTCCGTCACCAACATCCTGGGCATCCGCACCTTCGTGGAGCAGACGGTGGGTACCGCGCCGCGGCCCCGGGCCCCCGCCCGCCGCCCCGGGCCCCCGCCCGCCGCCGGCCCCGGCCGGGGGTGCGGGCCGGGATCGCCCCTTCCCCCCTCGCCGCCCCCCCCCCGCCGCCGTTGGGGGGGTTTTGATCGCCGCACCCCCGCTCCGGCGGGACGGGGCCAGACGCGGCGAGGCTCAGACATCTTGAACTTTTTATGAAAATGTGGAAAATATTTTCGCGGGGATGATAGATTGCCGACCGCGGATTCGGAGCCCTGAATTTCCCTTTGTGAGGGGGAAAAAAAAAAGTAACGGAAGGGGCAAAAGGGGGAGCAAACAGGCCGGGGGCGAGGGGGAGAGAGGGAGGCAGGCACGCCACGTCGGAAGACGGGCACGGCGCTGCGCGGGGCCCCCCCGAGAACTCGCCCTGCTTTTCTTACAAAGCCAGCCGAGGAGGGGGAACGGAGCAGCGCTGCGGCCGCGGCTCGGGCCGGCGGGCAGCCCCGGGAGGCGCGGGGAGCGCCGGCAGCGCCCGGCCCCGCCGGCTCCCGGGGGGGACACGGCGAGGGGGGTGCGGGTCCTTTTATCCTTCCAGGAGCCCGGGTAAATCAACCGCATGCGTTTCCCTCCGTGCAATCATTTATCTTTAAAATTCCGATGTCACTTTTTAAATCTCCTTCGTCAGAAGAGAAATCGGGCCTCCGAAATTAGCGGGAGCGTGGCAGAGGCGGGGGGGCGCGGGGAGCGGCAGAGGGACGGGGTTTGGGGGGACGGCAGCCTCTCCCCCGGTGGGGTATCAAACCAGGGCACACCTCCTCTCGCCCGTCAGGACCGAGCCTTTCCCGGTGTCGGGGCAGCGGGCTGTGTCCCCGGGCTGCTGGCGGAGGGTGGGAGGCGAGGCGGATCTGTGCCCCCCCCCCCTCGGGTTTATGCGAAGAGGCACTTGCAAACCCGGGCTTTCCCCCCGGTCCACCCGATCCCTGCTCCGGGGAACGAAACCTGGGCCGGGTCCGGGGGGGCGCGGGCTAACGCTAACGGAGCCGCCGCGTCTCCTCCCAGGGGCTCTGGCTGGCACGGAGGGCTCTGCCTACCCCCCCAAAATGGAAGACTGGCCAGCGTGAACAGGACGGCCTCCCCCCGGCCCACGCAGTCAACGGCATCGACAAGGCTGCCATGGAAGGAGATATCAAATACCCGCAGGTAACTGCTCTGGGGGCAGGAGGGGACGGGGGGGGCAGGAGGGGACGGGGGGGACAGGAGGGGACAAGGGAGAGGGGCAGGAGGGGACAAGGGAGGGGGGCAGTAGGGGACAAGGGAGAGGGGCAGGAGGGGACAAGGGAGGGGTGCAGGAGGGGACAAGGGAGAGGGGCAGGAGGGGACAAGGGAGGGGTGCAGGAGGGGACAAGGGAGAGGGGCAGGAGGCGGCAAGGGAGGGGGGCAGGAGGCGACAAGGGAGAGGGGCAGGAGGGGCGACAAGGGAGGGGGGCAGGAGGGGAAAAGAGAGAGGGGCAGGAGGCGACAAGGGAGAGGGGCAGGAGGCGACAAGGGAGAGGGGCAGGAGGCGACAAGGGAGGGGGGCAGGAGGCGACAAGGCGGGGGGGTCGCTTTCCCGTTGCTGCCCCCCCCCCCCCGCCCGGGCTCCGCACGGCCGCGGCCAGCCGCCCCCCCCCGCCTCCCCGGGGGGCAGCCCCGACACCCAGAGCCGGGGGGGTCGTTCTGAGCCCCCGCCGTGGTTCGGCGCTGCCCCCGCCCCGCGCAGCGACGCGTCCCCGCGTCCCCTCCATGCCTCTTTGTGCTGTCCCCAGCCCGCCCCGGGGCTCTCCTCGGTGGGCAGCTTCCTCCCGGCCTGCGCCTACCCCCCCTCCAACCAGCACGGCGTCTACGGCGGCCGGCCGGCGGCTACATCCCCCCGGGCCCCCCCTGGCAGCCGCAGGGCAGCCCCTTGGCCCACCACGGGCCCGGCGTGGCGGTGCACGGCGGCGACCTGGCCACGGCGATGGCCTTCAAGCAGCCCGGGAGGGAAGGTGAGCCGGGGGGGGGGGGGGCACGGGGGACGGCGGGGGCACCCCCGGAGCGGCGCGGCGGGGGGCGGCCGCGGAGCCCTCCGGGGCCTCGGCGGGAGAGGAGCGGGGGGCAAGGGACGGGTGCGGGCCCCCCCGCCTTCAGGCGGAGGCTGCCGCGCCGGACGTTTCGGATAGCCGTGTTCCCCCCCCCGCGGGGGCCGGCGGCTGCGGTCCGCGGGGGCTGCCTTGCCGCTGCCCGCACCTCGGGCAGAGCCGGTCCTCCCCGTGCCCTGCGAGCCCCCCCGGGGCCCCCCGCCGCGGTATTCGACGGGTGCGGGTCCAGCGCCTTCGCGGCCGGCCTCAGCCGGCACATGGGGGTTACGGGCTGGGAATCACTTTCCCTCGCCCGCGCTGGCAGTGGGCAGGGATGCGGGAAGAGGCAGCGCGCGTCCTCCGCTCTTCCCCCCCCGGCCGGAGCCGCGGCGGGGCCGGGCGGGACCTGCGGTTCCCCGCACGGCGGAGGCTTTTCCCCCGGTCCCCCCACAATGAGCAGCGGTGAAAAGGGGCACCGACGGCACCCGTCGCACCGGCGCAGGAAGGCGCCCGGGCCCGGGGCCGTTGAGGTGGTAAATGCCCCGCCGCGGCGGTGTTAAAGATAAGCTCCGGGCGGGAGGCACGGGGGTTGGCCTGGCCGGGGATGCCGGGGGCTCTTCGTTAGTCGGGGCGTTTCTTTTCCCTCCGGCTAATTATTTCGGTGCTTGGTGGAAGCGTTATTTCCTCGGTCGGCTGTTTCGTTTTGAAAATCCCGAGTCGTCTGTGCTGGATGTAAAATCCCCGCCGATATCTTTCTCCTTTTCCGCCCTATCAGACTGTCTATTCTTTTTCACGCTTGCAATTAATGTCCCACGTATTAGCCCATTTCTTTATTGGTTTTTGGGGGTTTTAATGTTTTTTTTTTCACATTATTTTTACGCGAGCCTTCACCGTTTCTGTCTAACCACGGCAACCTGCTGCGAGTTGTAGCGGCAGCTGCCTCGGGGATGAGTTATTGCGAGTGTCAGTGGGTGAAAATAATAGATAATTGTAAACCGATTATTTGAAAAAAAAATAGAGAAACGGAGCGCGTGAAAGCGAGGGGGAGGAAGGAAGGGAAAAGAAAAAGGGAAAGAAAGGAAAGGAAAGAGAGAAAGAAGAAGGAAAGAAAACGAACGAAGGAGGAAAGATGACCTCCGCGTATTTAGTATATTTTTTCGAGGCATTTTAAGTGACTCGAGCCTGAGTTTCCGACTTGCCGGTCTTCAAGCCGTCTCTGCCGAAAGGCCCACAGGCTTTCTTTAACAGTTCCTTGGCTTTTGTTTTTGCGGGGTTTTCCGTTGTATTTTTTCCCCCTTTAAAAGCTTTTTTTCTTTTTAATTTCACTCGGATCGGTTTTCTGGTTCCGCTACTTACCTGGGACAAACCAAATACCGGACTCCCCGGCTGAAGCCCCCCCCGCCCCGGGCAGGGGGGATGGGGGAGGACGGGCAGTCGCCCGGCGCGGGGGGAGCCGGGGCGGGGGGGGGGGGGGGGCGGCCCCGCACCGCTCCCGAGGGCGGCCGCCCGGCCCCGCCGCTCCCCGGCCCCGCCGCTCCCCGGTCCCGCCGCTCCCCGGTCCCGCATGGCGCGGGGAGAGGGCGGGAGGCGCGGGAGGGGAAAGGGACAGCGAGGAGGAAAGAAAGAGGGAGCGAGAGAGAGAGGAAAAAAGACAAACTCAGCCGGGCGGTTTCCCCCTCCAGTTCAGCCCTTTTCCGATTTCCCAGCCCTTATTTTCCCCAGAAATTCTCCCCGCTTATCCCAGTGCCGCAGCGGCCCCGGACACCTCGCGTCCCCGTGTGCGGACGGTGCGGGGGGTCCAGGGGGCCCGGGCCAGCCTTGGGCCCTGCACCGCGGTGCCTCCCCGTTGATGAGCTGGGGCTGGGAGAAGCTCAACAGGAGTTTAACCACAGCGGGCACGGTGTGCGGATCCTTTCCCCTTCCCTGCTCGGGTGGCAGGGGTCCCCTCCCAGGGCACCCCAACCACAGGCTTTAGGGAAGGGTGTGGGACGTGTGCCCTGTGTGGCTGGGATGGCTCTGGGTCACCTCCCCGGGCAGATCCGGAGCCCCGGCAGCGGCAGAGCGTGTCTGTCATCACCACGGTCCCCTCCGCTCGGGGGATGCATCCCCCCTTTCCTCTGTTTCCCTGGAGAGGTCCGATACAGGGAGCCTGGCAGCCCCTTCCTGAAGGGGTGGCTTTCCTGGGGGCAGGCAGATGGGGGGGGCTGGTGGGGCAGAGCGGTTTTTGGGGAGCCTTTGGAAGAGGATCCGTGTGTGTGTGCGCAGATGTGGGACATGCCTGGCTGCAGCAACATGCTTTGAGTCCATCAATCCACTGTCTTGTTGTTGTCTCCCCCCCCCCCCCCCCGGCCCTTCTTGCAGTCGTGGACAGAAAACCTGCCAGCCCTGTGGGGAAATCTCCAGACCCTCTAAATGCCATCCATGGACTCTCTATCCCAGCCTCCTCTTCCTAGAGCCACGGAGCAGCAGTCAAGAGACAGTGATTCTTGGAATAAGCACCCGCAAACTGTAACACAAGCCCGAAGTGCCACCGAACTGTGCCTGAAGTGCCACCGAACTGTGCCCAAAGTGCCACCGCCTCTGGCAGGTGCCTGCGGGGACGAGGAGCCAGCCGGGCGGTGAGAGGTGATATCCTCCCACGGCAAATCCCTGCGCAGGCAAGCGCAGTCGGGACGTTCACGCAATGCTGCCCAGAGGATGCTTTACCTCCATCGGATCGGAAAGGGATGACAGAAGAGACTCAGTTTTTCTTCTTTATTTTGTTTTTTTGTTTTTCTCCTTGCTTTCAGTTTTTCTTTCTCCTTCCCATGTCCCCAAAGACCGTTGGATGCAGGGCAGCGAACGCCTCCGTCCCCAGCCGTTGCTCGGAGCGTCCCCGGCTCTGTCCCAGCCCAGGGGAGCACGTTTCCTCCAGGGAGCGGTTGCTGGCTGCCCCACGCCGCAGCCAGAGCCGCTGGGCGATGGAGCCCACTCCATCCCAGCCTTCCAGTGCCTCTGCCCCGCAGTGGAAACGGACAAATATGCCACAGCGTTTTATGATATATTTTTATAATAACAAACCTTAATAAAAAGTGACTACCGTGGGCACACGTCGCCGACCTCCTTCCCTGGGGGTCCGGCTGAGCACCGCTGCTTCTCCGGTGTCTCCCAGCCTCAGCTGGCATCTGCCAGTTGCCTGTGAGCTGCAGAGACCTGTCAGGCTCTGGATTTGTGCACCCACCCGCCCGGGGGCCCCTGTGTTGCTGTGAGCGCACTGCAGCCTTGCTCCCCCATGCCTAACTGCATGTGCAGATTTGGGGTTCTCCTGCATCGGGGGGGCTGTGGCCCCACTGGGTGACTCCTGATGCTATGGGGCTGGCTCTGGGCGCAGGAGGGGAGGTGGGTGGCCACCCCCAGTGCCCGGCTGGCTCCTGCTCGCCTCACCTGGCCGCGGGCGAGCGGGGGG
Organism: Gavia stellata; assembly: GCF_030936135.1. Lineage (NCBI taxonomy): Eukaryota > Metazoa > Chordata > Aves > Gaviiformes > Gaviidae > Gavia > Gavia stellata. The sequence goes on along the minus strand of NC_082616.1, from coordinate 12,489,188 downwards.
CTGGCGGCACGGCTGCCCCTCGCAGCCCACACACCGGGGTTCCTTATCCCCGTCCTGTCCAGCCGGCTGGGGCGCGTTCAGGACGGGCTCCACTGGGCTTTTGCATTCCCTGGCTCCACCAGCCGCTGCCATTGCTTCGGTCCCTTCATTGTCTGGAGAAGGGGAAGGTCCTACAGCGGGACAGGGAGGAAATATCCTGGCAGGAGAATACACGCCTGGCTTTTTGCAGAGAGTGTGTCTTTGTGGGAGGGAGGGAGGGAGGGAGGGAGCGAGAAGGATGCCAAATTTGACATCCCACCCCAGGAAATTATTTTGCCTTCAACCTCGGGGTGGCAAAAGTTCAGTTTTGCCTCTGCTGCTGCTGCAAAGCCTCCAGCTAGAGCTGGTCTTTGCAGCCGACTACAAAGCACGGGAGGGAAAGGAGGGAATTTTAAGCAGGCGGGAGTACTCTCCCAGGGCATGATCTGCTGCCAAACTGCCACTGACTACATTTAGAGGATGTGAGGATGGACGAGCCACCTGAAACAGATGATTAACAGCTCTGGCTAGTCCCCTGCCAGGTTTATCCATTTAAAGCTACATTTGAGTATGTGGCAGAGCAGCTTTGGAAAAGGGGACTGGCAGCAGCACCCTTAAAGCTGGAACACAGCAGGGACGGCCTTTCTGTCCACCCCGACACCGCAGCAGCTGGGGAAATACAGCCCCTCCCAGCGAGGAGGGGAACACGGGGACAGCCCAAGCCCTGTCTCTCTCGGACTCTGCTGGTCTGGGAAGTCAGAGGAGCCCTTCACATCCCCAGCGCTGAGACCTTACTGCTCACGGGCCTGAAGAAACTAGTCTAACCTCCGTACAGGGCTGCCAAAAGACTTTTTGCTGGGGAGCTGGGAGAAGCCGGTTACCTGTACTGAGCTCCCGCGCTGTGGACGGGTCTGGGTAAGTGGGAATGGCCACCAGCTCGGCGGCGGCCCGTCGTAAAAAGCCTGAAATAGCCTGAAAATGCTGTGCCATGTCTCATAGGTGGCTGTTTTGTGCTGCCAGCCACGTCTAGCCCTGCAGCCCCTTCTGGTTCCTAAATCCCGGACCCTTGGGGTGCTTCAGGGCTGGATGTGCCCTAACCCCCCCACCTCCCAGCACCCCATGCTCACGGTGGTATTTGCTGTTAGCTGGGTTCGCAGGGCCCTGATGTGTGGGGACCCGGCTGTGAGCCCTCATCTCCCCCATCCCCTGTGGGATGGGCAGCGCTCCTGCACCCCATGGAGACGGGACCAGGGCTCTGACAGACATCTGGGATGAGCGAGACACGAGTGCTGGAGTCGAACGGAGACATAGCGCAGAGTCCGATCCTTTTAATTAGTGTAGTGCTGGGATGGTGTGTGAGTGCCTGAGTTATTCCCTTCCAAGGCTGTCATGAACCTGCCAAAACCCCAAACAACAACTTGATGCTTAGCATCCGCCACAGCCCCAAGCAAAGACATCCCTTCGCAAGCGCTGGCTGGGCGCAGGCAGCCACAGGAGTGCTGCACGCGGGCAAAGGCACCGCATCCCGAGCCTGGGGACCCGGCTGCCAGGTTTCGGCAGTGGGGCTGCGACTGTTTGGGCTCTGTCCATGGGATGATGGGATGCGTGGTGTGATGGGATGCGTGGTGTGATGGGATGCATCACGTGCCTGGTCCTCCAGAGGCTTCTGCAGGGAGCTTGCGCCAGCGGTGCTGCCTGGGGCATCCTGGGGACCCCCGTCCCAGGCAGAGGCCAGTGGCGGTGGGGCCATGAGCCCCTTCATCCCCACCGCCAGACAGCGGGCTGTGCAGCCGCGCCGTGCCCGGGCAGCGGGCTGGCAGCCAGCTCTGCTGTCCTGCGGCCCCATCGCCTGCCTGCGATGGCAGCACACCTCGGGTGGGATTTGCCACCAGAGGGAGACCCTATTGTTCCACAAACACGCAGCAGCCGCCCGCTGCAGCGGCCGGGAAGCCTCCGCTTCCCCAGCCGGGAGCAGCCGAGCGAATTCCCAGCCGCCGCAGAAACCTGCTCTTCTGCAGGTGGTTAGGGCTGAGGTGCCACGAAGAGGTGCCGTGCCAGTCCGTGGGGTGCTGCAAAGGCAGGCAGGCGTGGGGCGCAGAGCGAAGCACGCCGGCTAACAGCGGAGTGGCTTCCGTGCAGTCAAGCTTCTGGTTTCTGTTCTTCTCTTGATTATCGGTAGCCTTTATTAGAAATGCAATTTTAACAATTATGATTAGGGAAGGGACTTTCTCATTAAAAAAACCCCAAACTTTGGGGGATTGTTTCAGCTATTGGATTTAACTCAGGTCTTTGAAGCTGGTAGCTGTCTTCCTTCCCCCCCGGGTGCTTTGCTGTAGGAGAGGAGCTTTCCCAAGGAAGCCATGGGCCAGTTTTCCATCCTGACCGATGCTATTGCAGACCTGTTGCCGGACGGGCTCCATTTGGGACCAGCTGCCTGTGCACATGCACAGCCCTGCTGCCGCTCGCCTGGAGCCTGCCCCCCCCCCCGTTTCCCTGCCCGGTGGCATCTGTGGTGCAGGTGGAGCGACTGAAAAGCGAAACCGGTGGCCTGTCCCCACGCAGCTCCACTGTCGCCTGTGGAGGCAGGTCGAGGCCAGCACAGCTGGGTGTTGTGAGGAGGGTTAAGGAGAAACCTTGCTGGGTGGGAAAATGCTCTTGGTACCTGTGCCCCCCAGGAGCAAGCCCCACGCTCCCGCCTTGTGCTGCCGCCGCAGGCATGCGAGCCTTGCGGCTCAGGCTGCGTCTTGTCGGCTGTATAAACAGTGGCACCCAGCTGAGCCCAGCCCAGCCGAGGGGTGACAACTGGACTTGGTCAGAGCAGAGGTCTCTGAACGACTGACGCATTTACGAGAGCAAAACAGGGGTCCTGCTGCTGGTGCTGGCAGCAGGACATGAATGCCGATGGCCCCGGCAGCAAGAGGTGCTACTGCGATTACCAGGCACTCCCAGTTAGAAATTTAGACATTGCCAGCTGGAAATGTAATGGACGATATATTATGTGGGTGAAATTTGCCACAACAAGCACTTTCCTAAGGCTGACGTTTTAGCAGCGGAGAAGAACGTAGTGTGGAGAGGAAGGAAAATGAGCTCCAGCTGCAGTAGGTCCCTGAGTTCTGAGAAAACAAGGACAAACACATTGTTTTGCCCGTGTTGATAATGGTAATGATGATAATTATTGTTACTGAAGATTCCTTGGAGCTGGGCATGGCTCTCTCCAGTTGGAAGTCCAGGGTGTTCAGGGTTTAAACCTGGTCTGAACATCCAAACTGAGGAAGGGAAAGCCACCCCTGCCCCGTGCTCAGCCTTTCCTTCTTGTGTCCAGAGAGAAATCAGGCTGATCCGAACACAGACGGCATGAAAGGGGAACTGCCAGGGGCTGGGGGGGCTTACAGGGGATCTGAGGGGTGGAGGACTGGAAGTTGCTGGGAGGTGGATAACTCACACCTTGAAACCTCCCCAGGACTATAGCTAATAATACAGAATTTTTCTTGCCTCCTGCAAGGACTAAGACCTACCGAAGTTGAGAGGATGGCTTGTTGACTCGCCTGCACCATAAAAAGAGAAGGGAAGAAGAGGGCATTTTGACTGGCGACGGAGGGCTGTGGCCACTCATCGCAGCAGCTCTGCCTGGCTTCAGGCTGGAAACCAGCCTCGCTGCGTCGGCAGCCTCAGTCCTCCAGGAGAGAGCGACCTCCAACGTGCCTAATGCACGGTAGACGCGCAGGACTTGTTGCATGCACGCCGCACACGCCGCCTGCAGCGGGCCAGCTGCTGCCTGGCTCCCCGAGCCAGCACGGAAGGGGGATCCCTCCTCTCTCGGCGCATTCGCAGAGTTCGGCTGCAAGACTGCCGACGGCAAGGTGTTATTCTGCCTTTTGGTGGGGTCCTGCCTTGAGGCCAGCAGCCACGTGGAGAATCCCGGGAGGACTGGGAGAACTCAGCGTCTGCCCCACGCACCTCAGCTACTTCATTCGCTATCACAGAAAAATGCTGGGAGTAAAGACCCCAAACAAATCCCAAAATAAAGCAGTCTCTTAAGCGGGGGCGACACGAAGTGCTGCTCTGCCTCTCTGCGATCCAGCTTCACAGCAAATTCCTCTCTTCAGCGGGCAGACTGACATAATCCAGAGAAAATTGACTTGATTGGAGCAGAACTTTTTGAATTTATCGGAACGAAGCGAGAGGGTGGAAACAATCTGCTCTGACGCTTTTCCAGCGACGGTTTTGTCAAAATCGATACCATCCCTCGAAACATGTCAATTTGATGAAATGGCATTTTCTGATGGAAAAAAATGAGGTTGAAACTGTTTCCATCAGCTCTACCTGCCCCATATATCTTTAGCACTGTTTCTTTTGAGCGCACGGAGCAGGATGGAGAACGTCACAGACCTCCTCCGAAGACCTGCACTTTGTTACTGGAGACTCACTGGTGGACCACATATTTATTTTCTTTTTAGCATGTTAAGAATCATAAAGATTTAAAAACACCACTCTGGTTAGAAACAAGCCGTGGCGTGGAAGTGGGGCTTGCAGATGTTTGGCATAAGTACAGACTGCGGCTGCTCTCGCAAGGTCTGCCTCCCCATCGCCCGGTGCTCCGAGCTCTCCTCTGCGGCGGTGCAGCGTGCCGAGCGCGGCAGCTCTGGAGAAGGTCCCTGCGTGTCTCACCTCGCTCTGGTTTGTTTGTCAGTGCGTGGAGCAGCTCTCAATAGGCGCGGGCTGGAGGAGAGGCGGTGCCCTCAGAGTTCAAGCAATGCTGGTATTACCCCAGGGAAGAACAGACCCCCCCTTTGCCCCCGTAGCCCGGGCGTCCCGTGCCTGGGCTGGCGAGCACAGGCCACCAGCAGCGGGTGACAGTCGGGCTTTTGCTCCTTGTTAAGAGACAAGAATTGACGTGCTCGAAGACCCGGCTGCCTCCCTGCTCCGGCTCCGACTGCAGCTGTGGGGGCACGTAGGGAACTGTATAAAGAGTATTTATGCACGCAAGCATACATGTAGATACACTTTTATATAGAGACATATACACATATAAGTGTGTGTATATATACATACAACTGCATATGCATCTACAAATACTTAGACATACATATATACATATATATATAGGTGTATATATACATATACATGCATATACATCTACAAATACTTAGACATATACACATACATATATATGTGTGTGTGTATATACATACACATGCATATGCATCTACACATACTTAGACATATACACATGTATGTGTGTGTGTATATACACATACATCTACAAATACTTAGACATATACACATATATATGTGTGTATATATATACATACACATACATATACATCTAGAAATACTTAGACTTATACACATCTTTATATGTGTGTATATATACATACACATACATATACAAATACTTAGACTTATACACATATATGTGTGTATACATACACATACATCTACATCTACAAATACTGACATATACACACATATATATGTGTGTATATATGCACATACATATACACATACACCTACAAATACTAAGACATATACACATATATGTGTGTATATATATACACACACACACATCTACAAATACTAAGACATATACACATATATATGTGTATATATATACACATACACAAACACATACATCTACAAATACTAAGACATATACACATATATATGTGTATATATATACACATACACAAACACATACATCTACAAATACTAAGACATATACACATATATATGTATGTGTGCATATATACATACACATACATCTACAAATACTTAGACATATACACATATGTGTGTATATATACATACAAATACATATACATCTACAAATACTAAGACATATACACATATATATGTGTATATATATACACATACACATACATATACATCTACAAATACTTAGACATATACACATATATGTGTGTATATATATACATACACATACATATACATCTAAAAATACTAAGACATATATACATATATATGTGTGTGTGTGTATATATACATACACATACATAGACAAATACTTAGACATACACACGTATATATGTGTATATATACACATACACATATATCTAGAAATACTTAGAGATATGCACGTATATATGTGTGTGTATATATACATACACATACATATACAAATACTAAGACATAGACACATATATATGTATGTGTGCATATATACATACACATACATCTACAAATACTTAGACGTATACACAAATCTATGTGTGTATATATACATACAAATACATATACATCTAGAAATACTTAGTCTTATACACATACACATGTGTGTCTATATATACATACACATACATCTACAAATACTTAGACATACACACGTATATATGTGTGTATATATACATATACATCTAGAAATACTTAGACATATGCACGTATATATGTGTGTGTATATATACATACACATACATATACACCTACAAATACTAAGACATATACACATGTATGTGTGTATATACATACACATACATCTACATCTAGAAATACTTAGACATATACACATATATATGTGTGTATATATACACATACACATATATATACATCTACAAATACTTAGACATATACACATATATATGTGTGTGTATATATATACACACACATAGATATACATTTACAAATACTTAGATATAGACATGTATATATGTGTGTATATATATACATACACATACATCTACATCTACAAATACTAAGACATATACACGTATATATGTGTGTATATATACACATACATATTCGCATACATCTACAAATACTAAGGCACATACACACATATGTGTGTGTATATATATACATACAAATACATCTACAAATACTAAGACATATACACATCTCTGTATGTGTGTATATATACATACAAATACATATACAAATACTTAGATTTATACACATATATGTGTATATATATACATACACATACATCTACATCTACAAATACTAAGACATATACACACATATATGTGTGTATATATGCACATACATATACACACACTTCTACAAATACTAAGACGTATACACATATATCTGTGTATATATATACATATACACATACATATACATCTACAAATACTTAGATCTATACACATATATATGTGTGTATATATACATACAAATACATATACATCTAGAAATACTTAGACTTATACACATATATTTGTGTATATATATACATGCACATATACATCTACAAATAAGTAGACATATACACATATATATGTGTATATATATACATACACATACATATACATCTACAAATACTTAGACATATACACATATATATGTGTGTGTGTATATATACATACACATACACCAACAAATACTTAGACATACACACATATGTGTGTATATATAAACATACACATATATATACATCTACAAATACTTAGACATATACACATATATATGTGTGTGTATGTATATACACACACATAGACATACATTTACAAATACTTAGATATAGACATGTATATATGTGTGTATATATATACATACACATACATCTACATCTACAAATACTAAGACATATACACACATATATGTGTGTATATATGCACATACATATACACACACTTCTACAAATACTAAGACGTATACACATATATCTGTGTGTATATATACATATACACATACATATACATCTACAAATACTTAGATCTATACACATATATGTGTGTATATATACATACAAATACATATACATCTAGAAATACTTAGACTTATACACATATATTTGTGTATATATATACATGCACATATACATCTACAAATAAGTAGACATATACACATATATATGTGTATATATATACATACACATACATATACATCTACAAATACTAAGACATATACACATATATGTGTGTGTGTATATATACATACACATACATCGACAAATACTTAGACATACACACGTATATATGTGTGTATATATACATACACAAACATATACATCTAGAAAGACTTAGAGACATGCACGTATATATGTGCGTGTATATATACATACACATACATATACACCTACAAATACTTAGACATATACACATATATATGTGTGTATATATATACACACATAGACATACATTTACAAATACTTAGATATAGACATGTATATATGTGTGTGTATATATACATACACATACATCTACATCTACAAATACTGACATATACACATATATGTGTGTATATATGCACATACATATACACATACACCTACAAATACTAAGACATATACACATATATGTGTGTATATATATACACACACACGTTGGTCTCTTCTCCCAAGTGAGTAGTGACAGGACTAGAGGAAATGGCCTCAAGCTGCGCCAGGGGAGGTTCAGGCTGGATATTAGGAAAAAGTTCTTTACTGACAGAGTGGTGAAACATTGGAATAGGCTGCCCAGGGAGGTGGTAGAGTCACCCTCCCTGGAGGTATTCAAGGAGCGTGTGGATGTGGCATTGTGGGATGTTGCTTGATGGGCATGGTCCTGTGTGGTGTTGGGTGGGTTGGTTTTTGGTGTGTTGTGGTTTGTTTTTTGTGTTTTTTTTTTTTTTTTTTTTAAGGTTGGACTTGATGATCTTACAGGTCTTTTCCAACCTTAGTGATTCTGTGATTCTGTGATTCTGTGATCTACAAATACTAAGACATATACACATATATATGTGTATATATATATACACATACACATACATATACATATACAAATACTTAGACATATACACATATATATGTGTGTATATATATACACACACACATCAAATACTAAGACATATACACACATATGTGTGTATATATACATACACATACATATACATCTACAAATACTTAGACATATACACATATATATGTCTGTGTATATACATACACATACATCTACAAATACCAAGACATATACACACATATATATGTGTATATATACATACACATACATATACATCTAGAAATACTTAGACTTATACACATATATTTGTGTATATATATACATGCACTTGTACAGCTACAAATACTTAGACATATACACATATTTATGTGTGTGTATATACACATACATCTACAAATACTAAGACATATACACATACATATGTGTGTGTATATATACATACACATACACCTACAAATACTTAGACATACACACGTATATATGTGTGTATATATACATACATATACATATTCACCTACAAATACTTAGACATATGCACGTATATATGTGTGTATATATACATACACATACATATACATCTACAAATACTGACATATACACATATATATGTGTCTGTATATATACATACACATACATCTACATCTACAAATACTTAGACATATATACACATATATATGTGTGTATATATACACATACATATACACCTACAAATACTTAGACATATACATGTATATATGTGTGTATATATACACATACATATACGCATACATCTACAGATTCTAAGGCACATACACACATATGTGTGTGTATATATATACATACACATACATCTACAAATACTAAGACATATACACATCTCTTTATGTGTGTATATATACATACACATACATATACAAATACTTAGACTTATACACATATATGTGTGCATATATACATACGCATACATCTACATATACTTAGACATATACACGTATACACATCTATATGTGTGTATATATATACATACACATACATATACAAATACTTATACACATGTGTGTGTATATATATACACATATACATCTACAAATACTTAGACATATGCACATACATATATATGTGTGTGTATATACACATACACATACATATACACCTACAAATACTTAGACATATACACATACATATGTGTGTGTATATATACACAGACACATACACCTACAAATACTTAGACATATGCACATACATATATATGTGTGAGTATATATATACATACACATACATATACATCTGCAAATACTTGGACATATACACATATATATGTGTGTGTATATAGATACACACATATACACAGATCCAGCCCCTGCTTATGCCTATTTGTGACACTCCCTGTGTCTGTCTCCGGGCACTTCGGGTCTTCTTATTGCACCAACAGGAAAATACATATGGTCTTGGAAAATAACCAAAGAAAGGAAACTTCAGACTGATAATGCACATTTGCTAGAGCTGTTATTTTCTAGACTGTAACCTTTTCCCCTTATGAGACCTTCTCTTAGGTGCCTTCCCCACAGCAGCTTTTTTTTTTTTTTGTATGGCTGTGTTAAGAACTCACCCTGCAGGGCCACGGACACCTGGCTGAGCAGTGTGGTCAGAGAGCACACTGGCCAACGATCTGGCCCTCAAACAGGGGCCAGTTTTCAGTAAATGCTAGTTACGTTTGAAAACAGCCTACACACAATTTTCAAAATCAGCTTGGTTCAAATATTTTGAGTTCTTTGTAACTAAATCCTCATCCTCCTAGAGGAGCATTTGCGGGCGAACGCACAAGAACATGTGCCCAGCTCTCACTGGCTCTCAATAGAAGTTATAAACCAAACCATCATTTGTGAATTTATAAACCTTCCCACAATTGCTTAAGTCGTTTTTGAAAATGGGACTTTGATTCCCAAATCACTCAGGCACGTCATAACATTTCCTCTTAATAAAGAGCCTTTTCGGCTCTTGGCTCGCTGGGTGTAGGTGGGGGGCCGGGCTGGACCCAACCTTGCCCACCAGCAGGTTTCCACCGGTGCCGACTGCCGTGGAGACCTTCCCCGTAACCCTTCCTTGCCATCCACGGCCTGTGGCCATAGAAGATCTGGGCTGAGCTCCTCGTTTCACAGCTTGAGACGCCCAATAACCGTCCAAAGCCAAAGGAGTCTTCTAGAAGAGCCGTTGATGTATTGAGAGGGTGCTGAGGTTAGGAGCCACCAGTCTCATGGTTAACTCTTATGTTGCCAACACTTTCTGGGGAAGCATCCAGATCTGGTAGGTCTCTGGGCAGAGCTTAGGGGCTCCAGAGTGGGAGCTCAGCATGGTAAATAAAATAATATGGACACTAAAATGGTTGCATGATGGGCAGCCTGCACTCCAGACCTGAACCAAATGAATAAATCAGCTTTTCCTCCCCAAGGAACCTGTGTGCCTGCAATTTTCACCCTCCTCCCGGGCAGTTCCCTCTCCCACCCCTTTGATTTGTGAGCTCGACTAGATTGCAGCCAGACCCCAGGTAAAGCCCCGTTGGCACGTGTAGCCATGCCTCGCAGCCTCCAGAGCTTTCCACTCGTCAGCTTTTCACTTCTTTGTTCCCTGCGCAGTAACGGGGCTACGGCAGATGTGTCTCCAGCGCCGGGGCTATCCCAACGTATCCCTGCCCTGACAGTCGCCCAGCCTCATTCGAGCTGCCTTAATTAACAGCAAATATATTTGACAGTGGGAGAACCCAAACATGCGAGGTGATGAAACCTAAACGTGCCTCCGACAAGCATTGCTACATATGTTGGTAGTCGGGGACAAGCTTTACACTACCCAGGCTGGGTTACAGCCCGCAAAAGCTCACGCCTCTGAGACCTGGCCCCCGCTGCTGGCTCCCTCTTCCCTCGGCTGTCCGTCTCCCTGGCAGCTCTGGTTACAAACCCACCTCCCCTGCGCCTGTGCCGGCTGACAGCTAATGCATTCGCACAGCGAGCAGGATCTCTGCCTCACTAAGGGCGATCCACCTTTGGCATCCCTGCTTCAGCCTTCCCCAGGCAGTCATTTTTGATGGGGGATTTGTCCTGGGCAGACGTCTTGGATGGCTTTTCCAGCCGAAGCTTTACAGCCCCCTTAGCTGTTTCTCTAAATGCTGCTCTGCAAAGTCCGCTCTGGTTTTGCCGCTGGCCCGTGACAAGAAGCACCACCAACACGCACATGTAGGGGCTGGCTGCGAAGCAGTGTCTGCTGCCGTGTGCAGTGGATTTAGCCTCCCGTCTGTCCCCTGCTACCATCGCTCCCGCAACCCCAGCTCTCAGCAGCAGGACCAGCCTGGCCCCCGGGCTCTCCTTCGGAGCTTTGGAGGGCGGCAGTCCGCTGGCCGACACCTTATCACCTCATCTCCTTGGAGCAGCCAAAACCCAGCCTCTTCACGGCTCCTGAGCAAGCTCTTGGAAGAGGAGAGAGCCCTGGGTGAAAACCTAGCCCCTTTGGACGCCAACGGGGATTTTGGCGTTAGCTTGAGCAAACCCAGAGTTTCCCCAAGAAAGAGATGACCGCGGTGCCGCATGTCCCCCCGAGGAGAGCTTTCACCTGGTGTCTGCTCCCTGAGCTCTGCCCTTCCCTGCTCTGGGAGGGCAGAATCCCCCGCAGCCCTGCTGATACAGCCCCTATACGGAGAGACTCAGCGCATTGCTGGACCAGACGTGTTACCCAGAGACTCCCAAAGGTGACCGCGATAATCTCCGCAGTTGTAATTCTGCTCGTGTAAACCCCCACTAACATCGGCACCTAGTACAGCTGCAATATTTATGTTGCTTGCTCGGTATCCAAGACGTCCGCTCCGACAGGGAGAGGCTGGAGAACAGGCTTTTATTTCCTGGAGGTGCTGAGAGACGTTTATAATCGGAAGCTTTAGAGGGAAAGCAACTACTCGCATCAAGAGTCGGTCTGTGGTGTGTGTGGAGGTCAGCCATCACCCTGGCTTGAACCGAGCGTGGCTGCAAATCTGCCACGTGCGTTAGCCTTTATCTGAACGCTGCGGTTACGGGGTCCGAAAGTTTTTGCAGGTTTTCTTTCCTTTGCTGCAGGTTCTCTGGGAGTGCGTACAGACCGTGCACGCGTGTGAGCTCTGTCCACTGCAGACAGCTAAAGAAAATCCGATTGCCTCCCGGGATTCCAGGGTGGAGATGTGAACCGCTCTTTTCTCCGTGATTCCCCCAACATACAAGCCTCAGACCTCGCAGAGGTGACGCGGGCCGCCTTGCCCTGCCCGCTCTCGAGCAGCGCTGGAAGCAACTGCAGTGACTCGTGAGGAAACATGGATCACTTGCTCCCGAGGACAGAGAGTGCTGCAAGGGAACGACCTCAGGGCTGAGGCAGGATTCCTGCAGGAAGTGACTTACAAGGATCGCTCTCCATAAGAAGGTGTTTTCCAGAAAAGTGTTAGTTTACAATTTTGCATCGCATTCTGTCTTTTTGGACCCCCCCCCCTTCCCAAATTGATTGATGCAGAAGAACTAAAGCAGAGCAGCAGTGTCAGATTTTTGACAAAGGCTCCTCTCGATGATTTGTAGAAAGCTGGTGATGATAAATTGAAGCAAAAAATGTGCTGAACCCTAAGTATAGTGTTACGCAGCCACCAAGGAGCACTGTGGTTTTCGGTCTCCTTTCAGAAGCATCGTGTGTCAATGGATTTTGGGGCAAGCTGGGGAAGGAAGGTCGACGGCTTGCGCAAAGATGACAAGTCCTCCGTTTCTTGACTTGATACTACAGATATGAATGTGATACCCCCTCCCCCCTGCCCCCCATCCTGCAGTATAAATGTGAAAATACTTTTTATATCGAGGTTATATTAACCTGGCAAAGATGACAAAAGCTTTCACTGAAGCTCTCGCAGAGATAGCACTGTTTTGGCATCAGATTCTCAGAAAGTGATGTCATCCTGAATCTATATGCCAGAGTTTTCCCTTTCTTCTTCAGATTTGTGGCAATGTCAAAGTTCTTCTCTAGAGCAGATCTGTTTTTAATATTTCATATTTATGTTTTTCATTTTGGGTCTGGCTGAAACAACTTTTGGTTTCAACCTTGCAGATGCATGTAAAGCCCTAAACTCTTGAAGAGTCTCTTGAAGAACTGAGGGATTAATAGAGATTACTTCTAAATCTACACAGGCCTAATTTTTTTTTTTTAAACATCAACATTACAGAAATCCGTGTAGCTCCACTGAGGCAGTGATGATGCATCTGTTCTTATGAGCACGAGCTCTAATGTCAGGTATTTTAATTTTATTATGAAGAAAGTTTCTGACAAAGGTCTAACAGATTTCCCTTCACGGTTGGGAAAACAGCAAGAAAGTGTTACTTATCATGTAAAATTTCATACAGTCTTGAGGGGAAGATAAACCCGCAGTGCCATGGCTGCTGTAAGCTACAAGGCAGCTCTGCTATGAGCACAAGGATGGCTTCGGCGGGTCAGAAAGCGGCTCCACCTGGGCAGTCCTCACAGGCGAGCGCGTGAGGAGGCTGAAGGACCACCCTGTACATCAGGTTGCTATTAAATGCCCTTAAGAGCTGTGCTGCTCCCTGCCTGCTCTCCCCCTGTAACGCCACGGCAGGGCTACGTGGCTGCATGCTATTGCCAAGCGCAGCACACAGCAGCCGAGCCCTGCCTGCCTGGGTCCTTGGTGATGCTAATTTGGGTCAGCCTCAGCCGTCAGGCAGCCGGTTTTCATGAGAGATGGAAAAAAGGAGACCTCTCCGAGACCACTTGCTCAGGCACACAGGGCTGCTATGGCCAGAAGATGTTTGCATGAGGAAGGAGAGGTGGGGGGGATCGATGGGCAGGGTTGGTTGTGTAAGCCTTGGGAAGTGGCCTTAAAATAGTCCCTGCTTATTTCTTGGGAGCTGTAATTGCCTCTGCTCTGACCCAGCACTGTTTCTGTGCCCCTTCCCACAGGGAAGACCTCCCTTTGCCAAAAAGGAGGTCTGGCCGGCTGATCCCAGCTGCGGTGGCCTTGGCTGGACCTGCCAAACCTCATGCATTTACATAAAGCTGTAGGGCTGCTCCCGGGATGTGCAACACCCAGGGGCCAGCAGGACCGTGGGGCCACGCACAGGCTCCGACTGTATCCCTGTCCTGTGGGGTGGTACCCGCTGGGAGAGGACCGCAGTTTGCTGCAGCCTTTTTCTGATCCCACCTGACCCCCAGAAGAAGACAGGAGGCTTGTGGAGATGTGCAGGGCTCAGATCCACAGCTCCCAGCGCAGCAAGCAGCAACCCCAGCTCCTCACATTTCTTGGGATGCCATTCCTGCTGGCCCTTAGGGGCTTGCCCATGGGAGAAAATAGTTGGGCTCACAACAACCAGCGAGAATAAAACAGGGTGGGATCCCGGCAACTTTGGACAATCTTGGTCACAGTTGCGTTGTGCCATGAGCCCTCATCCATTTTCTGCAGAAACACTCCGAAGACAGCGGGGTATTTGTCTTTTTTCTTCTTTGGGTTGCCAAAGAGTCGTATTTTAAAGTTAGAAATACTTGTCAGCATCGTAGCACGGCCCCCAGAGCCGATGACGCAAATATGACAAGAAGCGAGGTCAGATTACAAATGAGGCCACTTCAAAACCTCTCCCGGAAAACTGGAGGTTTGAAGAAAGAGATGAAATGTGCTGGGAGAAAAAAAACAACCACCCAACAAAATGCTTCATAATCTGCTTGAAAGTGAGAATAAAATACCTTCTGTCAGGAACTCGATCTTCTCCTTGCTTTTGGCAGGAAAGCAGCACGTATCCTGCCTGCGTGCATCTTCACGCACGCCTATCGCTTTCCCTGGTCACCAATGGAGTCAACCAGTGGCCTCCAAAGCCACAGAGCACAAGCTACGTCTCTCAAAGCCAAGCTCTACACCTGGGATCTCCAGCTGCATGGCTGCATGGGCTTGCGAAGGCACTTGGGGTTTAGCAGTATGTACATGAGGGCTTCCCAACCCGGGTCCTGGGTCAGTCTTACAGAATGGCCCAGAGATCACCAGCAAGTCTGAACACGAAGGTAGGAAACTGCTACGCTAACAGTAGCCGCCTGTGTGTCCAGGTAAGGATGGTCTTACCGGAGGTCTATTGAATTTCATCTGCCGTTTGACTGCTGCGTTGTTCCCGAGAGCCTTCTGCGGCGCTTTGCCCAAGCTTTTGTTTTTGCACCGCCAGCAACTTCCCCACCTCATTAATGTCCCCTTCTCTGCTCCTAGCATGAACATGCCACTGTAAGGAAGGAATGAGCCACCTTCGCTGGCCAAAGCTGGCCCACCTGGCTCTACTGAGGGCTATCCATGGCAACTAGCCAAGCTGGAGGTTATCTGCAAGATAAATGCGGTAGATGGATGGGTCAGGGTTGCATGTGGGTTTGCACGCACATCTCCAGCTGCTGGAGATGGGCAGCAGCCACGCCAGCTTGGTAACTCCGAGCAGCCCCTGCCACGCCAGCTTGGGCAGTGCAGTCAGGCCAGCCAGGGACAGAAGAGGACAGGGAAAAGTAAACACGGCGTAATGGAAACAGCCTGGGAGGGCAAAGTGCTCTTCCAAGCCCTCATCTGAAAACCACAGTCGTGAGGACGACCACGCAGGAAAAACCCTTGCATTACGAAACCATTAGTCACTGCGTGTTTGCAGACCTTTGGTTCCTGCTGCTGAAGCTCCTCAGAGGGGGCTTGCAGGCGGTTCACCTGATGGCTTCACCCACAGCCCGCACAACTGGCCTGAGCTCCCTGGACTCATGTTTTCACCCTGAAAGCTCGCGTAGGTGCTGTAATCAGTATACGATGAGCCAACCGGCTGTGGCTTGGCTGCACTCCCCGGCGAGGAAAGGGGCACCGCTCGCCTTCCCGCAGCACCCGAGGTGTGCCTCCATCCCTGGAGAGACCCACCGGTGCAAGTGAAGTAGCCCGCTCAGCCTTCCCTTCTCTGCAGCAGTAACAAAAAAGAAGGTCCCAGAGCCAAAATTGTCAAATTTCATCTGACTCCGAGATTGAATTTCATCTCATCCCCAAAGCAATAACACAACATCATCTTTATGAAAAGTTGTCAAGAATCTAATTGTTTTGCAAACACTACAGATACCTCTTCCATTTCAAGGAACAAGTGGGGTTGCTTTTGGTTTTGGAAGAATTGAGTAAGCATGAAGATTTCCAAACTTGCTCAGATACAAAACACTATTGTTATATAGTACAGTGAAACAGCTGTGGTTTATAAGTACCATTAATGTGAAACTTTAACTTAAAAAAAATCCCAACCCTAAAAAAAGTTAAAGGAACAGAAAACATTTCATCCATACTAATGTGAGGTTTTAAACATATAGGCTTTTAAGTGAATTGGCCATAACCACAACAATATTTTGGGTCTGACCAGAGCATATATTGTATGCAGATGTTAATTTGGCATTTGCATGCATACGCAAAGAAAAAAAAAAACATCTTTTCTACATGTTTTTTTCTTGAGCGCATTGCGATCTGGAGTCACTTTAGCTTTACAAACTGATTATAAACACTAATTACCTGAAAACATGCTGTTTGGCTTAATACGTGGCCTATAGACTTAGGTTCTGCTTTATAAAAAGGCAAAATTTAGCCAGCATGTTCACCCCTCTCTCTATATATAGATACATACATTTATAAAAGCAGAATGTGCTGATTGGTACAAAACCCCAATTCCTCCGTTAACCCTCTCCCTCCCATTGGCAAGCATCACGTGCCAGATGAGCCTATAATATTTTGGGAGGGGGGTTTAGGTGACCCTGCGTGCCTTCCCCGGCTGCAGGGGTGCCTGCTGCATCGGAGGTGCCCGGCCGGACCTCCGCTGGGCTGGGCCATGGGGCCAGGCGGGAGCTGCGCCCCACGCGTCCTCCTGCCCCCCCCCCCGGTGCGTGGCATGAGAGCGTCAGTGCTCTGCCTGCAGGTGGGGCAGCCCTGGTTAGAGGCTGCTCCGGGAATCAGGCGGGGAAAACGCCGACCTCTGTAAACGCAGCCATCAGTAGAGCTGACGGGTTCTGAAAGGAAGGGCCAAAATCAGGTAAAATAGAGTTTCCCCACCTGATTTTCCAGTGATGGTTTCAGAAGCGTTTTTAAGGTGTATTATTCTGAAAAGATAGATTACCCAGGGGAGCAAACTCTGCATGGGAGCAGGCAGAGCCCACAGATGGGACTCGGCTCGCCCGGTCTTCTGGCCCTCGGGAGGCTGCGGAGAGGGTGTCCAGCACTGAGCATCTGCAGCGCCGGGGCACTGCTTCAGCCGTATTGCTACCTCCTTGGCTCGAAACAAGGAGTACGGGGGCCAGACCTTCCCCAAAACACTGTCACCCCCCCCTTCTCATTCTCTCTGCTCCACACACTGAGGTGGGATGGGGGTCACGAAGGTCACCTTCTCCGACAGCTCGCCGCTGTCCCACCGACACCGCTTCCAACCATCCCGAGGATGCGAAGCAGCGGATGGGATAAAACACTTATTGTTCTGCGCTCCGAAAGAAATAACATTTGTGGAGCGCACTGCTGCTCGGGATGGCAGTCTTCGACCTTGGGAAATGTGGAACGAATTAAACAGTGGTAGCCGGTTTCAGGGTAAAAGGAAGAAAAATTAAAAGAAGCAACGTTAGGGAAAAAAATGCCTTATTCTTCTAACTGAATCTTATCTTTGCACTGGCTTTAACACCTAATTAAAGCAAGCCTTACGTTCAGCTGGCTGTTTCAGGATTTACCTCTCTTGTCTCTTTTCCCAAGGTGAGTCCTCATCCTAGCTTTAGCTTTTGCCCTCCAAAAATATGCCCCCCCCAACAGCTGATAGCTGGTGAGCGAGCTAGCCTATTTGCCATGTCTCTTAGTTTAAAAGACAGCTATTCCTACGCTAAAAAAAATATAAAATTGCATGATAACGTGAAAAACTTCGTTGGCTTAGGAGAACAACTCAGGGAGCTCCGTCCCCACGTAGCGGGAAGTTTGCTTGGCCGCAGCTTGGGACCTGCGAGTCGCTGTAGAGCAAGGAGCTGGCCGTGCCGGGGCTGGCGAAGCTGAGCTCCCCTGGCAGGAGGCAGCCAGGCTGGCGGCAGGCGAAGGCAAGCCTTTGTAGGTGCCCTCGGAGCACTCTATAGCACAGCCACCCAAATCACGGATGGGAGCCGTGCGGTGCTGCCGCCAGCTAAGCCAAAGCGATGAAGCTGATGGCTGAAGCTTTTTACGGCTGTGCATCCTCCGGTGCCGCTTTATTAGCAGAGTTGCGCTTTGCAGTTGGGGCTGCGGACCCAAAGGGGAGGGAAAACGCAGATGTCGGCAGGAGAGAGGGGCTGCACAGCTCCTGACACCTACCATCAGGGCTCAGGCTCCATACATTCACCGCAGCCCTGAGCCAGCCCTCCGCCCAGGCAGCGGGCGGGTTCCCAGGTGAGCTCAGAGGGC
The DNA here is from genome assembly GCF_030936135.1 of Gavia stellata. Taxonomy (NCBI): domain Eukaryota; kingdom Metazoa; phylum Chordata; class Aves; order Gaviiformes; family Gaviidae; genus Gavia; species Gavia stellata. The sequence goes on along the minus strand of NC_082616.1, from coordinate 12,470,075 downwards.
TCTGGGACAAGCGGCGCTTAACTCTTCATTTAATCGTCTCCCCGTGTGTTTCTTGCGGTTGAATTCAGGGGGGCTCAGGCTATTTACGCTTGCAGCAAGGGCGAGCCAAGGCGCTCTCGCTGCGGAGCGCGCCGGGGAGGGTTTGGAGGTACCACGAGCACCCATCGGGCTCGCTTGCCATCACCCTGAAAGCACGAAAGGCATTTTCGGTTGTTTCGAAGTTTCATCTCCCGAGTATTTTTCTTGTTAGTTCATGCTCGGCTTTCATTCATCTACAGGGAATAGTGCTGCAGTAACACGATACATAGCAAATATCACCATTTAAATAGAACCAATCCATTGTGAATGAAGACTTCTGCGAAGAATGGGAAAATAGAGCTAAAGGGCTGCTAAGTAAACTCTTTTATGTGTGACATTACGCAGGCAATGGTTTTGGAGTGTAAAAGATATTTTTCATTATATCAGTGTTATTAATTCCATCAGCTCAAACCGGATTGGTACATGAAATGGCTGTGTGTTTCCCAGGTTAATAAATCTGCATAGGTTTATTGTTCGGAATAAAACCTATTTTCCTCAGCAAATAACCATGATCATTTGGGGTTACAACCATTCCTCAGGAAATGCTTTATAACTAACATTTTTATTGGTATCATAGGAAATTCATATGCCAAATAACATGGGACTATAACTTTTATCTGACTTTAAAACAAAATCTGTTATCTTTTATGGCCAGTTTCATATAGTCCCACTATCAGTTTCCATAAAATTCAACAAGCATTCCTTATTCAGCCTGGAAAATCAATAACAGAGTTGGTTGAAAAGTGAAAATGTCTTTTTTGCAAACATTTTTGAAATTTCTGAGTTGTTTCCATTTGAAAGCGTTTGCAACCAGCTGGTTCCTGGCAGAGAAAAAACCCTCTAGTGCTCTTGATAATGTTTTCTGTTATACTTCTTTAAAATGCAAAGGACGTATGTTTCTAAGGACGAGACGAACGTTTTTCACAGTATCATCAACTTTAATGAGCGATTCTGTTTTTGTGAAAGGTTTATTCTCCACGTCAAAACCTCGAGTCAAAACCATTTTTGCCAGCGGTCGTGTTCCAGACTGAACCCATAAAACCCCACGTAATTATCACATCGGTTCATTAAATTGGTCCCTGTTTATTAGATGCTGATGGATCAATAACACCACTGACCATAAAAAGGAGCTACAATCACCAAGAAGAGGGGTTTTGTGGTGGGCTTCAGCCTTTACCCTCTTCTGGTGCAGGTTTCCTGTGTGACTCTCTTGCCTTTTTGGGGTATTTTTGCAAAGTAATAATTCCCTTTTTCCTGCCGATGCCGTGGGTTCGAGCCGGAGGCACCACAAAAATGGCAAAAATTACCACCTGGCTTAAAATTGGTAGGTGAGTTGTTGTATTTTCTCCCTAGCTTTTCTCTTAAACGCCCGGTCTTTGGGACAGAGACAGCCTAATATCACATTTCCATAGAGCACGAACCACCGCAGGGATCTCGGTCTCATTTGGAGTCATTTGTGCATCTGCGTTAGACAATCATTCATTAAACCACGACATAAATAAAGTCATAACAGACATGGGGAGAGCCCGTGAGCTCATTAAGCCCATGGAAGTTCCTGCCGTTGACCTCCGTGAAGCCAGGATTTTACCCAGCGGTCTGGTTTTTTTAAAGTCTTCGGGAGTTGGTCAGGATCGGATACAATGGACGATTAAAAGAAAAGAATTACAAAATTTTAATTTTATTTTGGCAGTGCTGTTGCAGGGCCTATTGCAATTATATTGCTGTGCTTTTGCACAGACGGAGTCTGCGCCAGCGCCCGCCGGAGTGAATGGAGATGTCCCCTCGGGACGCGGGTGAGGGATTTAAGCTTCGTGTTTGTTTTTTCAGGCAGCGTTTCAGTAAGTGCTTTACAAAATAAGGCTCTGGGGGAGACACCCACAAACCTCCCATCGTCAATGAAAAGTCATCTCCACATTTGAATGGGAGGGCAGCTCCTCTCAAACCATCTGAGACGCCAGCGATGCTACAGGGAGAGGCTTTCTCCAAAAGGGGTGGCATACTTAGCAGGGAAAAAGCAAAAAAAAAAAAAAGAACTGCCTATTGATGGAAATCAGCCTTATTTGTAGGAAAGATTAATACTTAATACAGTTTATCCTCAAAAGGTCACTATAACCTCACGAGCATCCTGCAAATCTTCTGACTCGTTGCTGAATTGCATCTATTGTAAATGATGTTTTAAATATTTCACAGAAAGTATTAAGCCTCTCATACAGAAAGACAAGTTTTTGGGGTTGGTGTTTTTTTCAATTGTAAAAAACCCCCATTTCTTTGGCCAGGAATATGATTTACAGAGTGAAAAAGTGAAACCCATGATATATGTGAAACAGGTAATTGATAAATCATAAAACGGGTTGAGTAGAAGATGGAAAAACACTTAAGCTGGATAAATTCTGCCGAATTAAACCAGGCTATTAAATTGCCTAGCATCCTGCTTAATAAAACTGATATGCTGTGTTATGCTGGACATCTGCAATGCTAGATGGCTTCCCAGAGCAGAATGCGTTTCATCTGCGGCGAATCTGACGCGAGGCAAAATTACAATTTTGATCTAAGGTCTGCAGGCTTTCGTGAAGATAGGTACTGAAACGCTGAATCCGCTCATTCCTGTTTATCCTGAAGCCTGTGGATAAATGAAGTACCCAAGGCTCCATGCGTGCTACCAGGTGTCTTGGCTGGGCAGGGAGCCCCGGGATGTAGGTGATGCTGCCCTTTAGGATAAGGGGCCGTTTAGCGCAGTCACAACCCACACTTTTCACCCCACCAGTTGCACCCAGACTCTCTCTGACACGCGCAAAAATGACACAGCAATTAAGGCAGAAAAGGAGGGGCTGTTATTTCTGGGGAAATTAGACAATGGAGTCCCATGAATGGGAAAAAAAATCCCTGCCTTCATGAAAGCCCAAAAAAGAACTGCTGCACTGCGACTGCTCGAGCCGGGACTAGCTGCCCTCCTGAAATGAGAGGGAGGACACATGGGTCCCCGGAGCCCCCCTTGCTGCAGCTGAGCCACCCCAGCTGCAGGCTGGCACGCTCCGAGAACCGGGGCACGGAGGGAGGGAGGGCGGGTGAAAGGGGAGCCTGCGTGCCGCTCTGCTAATTCGGGCATCTGGGTGGCTTGCACCGGAGGATGCCAGGCACCGCCTCGGCCCCGACGCTGGGGTGCAATTATTACCTATTTAAATCCCACTCTGAAGGAGAAACCTTGGCACGTACCCAGAAAAGTGGAGAAATGCTTCATAAAGCTCCCTGAGGGCAGGTATTGTCTGAGGAGCAAAACTTCTCCAGCAGGATGGACCATGTGCGTTGGAGTGTGAGACATGGTACCCACCGCCCGCCAGCTCTGCTTCAAACTCCCGACAGGCGTGTAACGAGTGTTGGAGGTAACGAAAGCTTTCCTGCCCGTTTGTAGTTGATGACCAGAGAGAAGCCGCGTCACAGAGACACTCAGCACCTGGAAGGAGACAGATATCCTGATAATTTGTGAAAAGACCCTTTAAACCAACACCCGGCAGCTTCATGGGAAATGCTAATAACAACTGTTGGTACAGAGGCGGCAGTTCGTTATCTTCTCGGGGTTAAATTACCCCATTCATTCATGCTTTGGAGGACAATGAGCGTGGCGGGCAGCCCCAGAGTAATCCTCTGACCCAGCCCTACCTGCAGTGACACCGGGGCGAGGGAGGACTTTTAGGAGGGTATCGGTTTCCACAGTAAACTTTCCCAGCAGCCGGGAGCTGAGGAATTGCACTTCTGCCTGGGTGGGGAGCAAAGCAGCCTCACGCGTCGCTTCAGCAGACAGCTGAAAGGGCTCCCGAGCCCCCCGAGCTGAGCCGGGGGGTGAGATGGACACCGGCGTTCCATGGTGCCAGGGTTAACCTGCAATCAGCGCAAAACTGGTTTGCAACAGTTTTGCTGCTCTTTCGTTACAAATCCCACCCAGGGCCGTGAAATCAAAGCTCCCTGCGTGGCACCAGGTGAGGCCGCAGAGCAGATGCGTGGTCCCACGGGACTAGGTAGGCTGATAGCCACCCATGCCAGCCCGGCCGGACTTCTCCTCTGCATTTGAGTAGCAAAACAGACTGGCCTGACGTGGGGGGGGATTTCTCACAGGCTCTCAGCCTGATCTGCCGTGGTAATGCCCATAGAAAGGGTTAGCTGGACCAGGCATGGGAGATGTGGAAAACGCAAGCTCAGAGCCGTGCGGGATGGCTGCTGGCAGCAGCGTTGTGTTTGCTTTCCTCAAAGCAGGCATGACTTTTACTCTTTTTTATCTCGGCTATTGTCTCTCCCCATTGTCCAAACACATTTCTTACCAGCTGGTAATTTATTAAGTGCGTGCTGTAACACCCAGCTGTATCCTACGCCACTGTAAACCCACTTAAATAAACTCTGCTCGCTCAGGAAGGAGCAACTGGCCAACTTCTAATACGTACAGGCATTAAAGAGAAAAGGACCACGTTCAGAAATGCTTTTAAGTAGCAAACACCACCAAAATCGGCACCAGCCTACACCTTGACTGTCCCCTGGACAAAAGAGGCGGCCATCTGACGAGAGCAGGGTTTAACAAGGGCACACAGGAGGAACAAGAAGGGATGCGAAGCGATGTGCAGGTGATGTATTGGCCAAGGTCCTTACTCTGAAAAGACGAGCCATCTCCCGCGTGGTTAATAACAGATGCATTTTTATTACGTCCGAATAGCTGTTGGATGGAAGAGGAAGATCCGTAAGTGCGCCGGTCCTGTGGGAAGCACAGAATCACAGAATCACTAAGGTTGGAAAAGACCTGTAAGATCATCAAGTCCAACCATTACCAAAAAAAAAAAAAAAAAAAAAAAAAAAAAAAAAAAAAAAAGCAGGCATCCAGCTTGGGTTTCTGGAGGTTTCCCGGGCCACAGGAGAGAAGAACTACACTTGGGCATAGGTTGTTTTGGTTTTTTGTTGCAACTGAAAGTAATTTCATTTAAAAAAGGAGTTTTAGAAGAAAAGAGAAACTATTCACACTTTCAGGTCAAATTCAGCTATTGATTTCAGCTAGAAAAAAGCACGGATCTATCTTTTTTTTTTTTTGGAAAATGTCAAAATATTTCACTTTAGACTTGCTAAAACATTTGACATTTCCCAAGCAAAACCTTTAAGCCTTTTGTTTCCGAACAGCATTTGTTTATTTCTAAATTGACCTAAATTAAAAGACAAAAGTTAGAACAAAAGAGTTAAATAACTCAGCAAAGCAAAACAAAGTACTTCGAATTTGAATCAAAGACGATGTTTCAGGATGACCCAAGGTGACATGTTTTGGGTTTTATATTTTTCCCCCAAAAGCTGAGGTTCAACATGTGTTGGGGGGTTTTTTGGTCTGGTTTGGCCACGGAGCCAAAAAATCCATTATTGGCTTGGCTTGACGAGGAGCTCTTCCGCAGACTCCCTGGTGGGAAGAGATCCCTGTCACTCCTTCCTCGGGATGGGTGTGATGAAGGGCGAGAGGAGCCCTCTTGGCCGATGGGCCAACACAGTTGTCCTCATGCAGGGCAGAGAACAAGACTTACAGCCACCGGACCCAGCCGCTGAGAAGACCTGCCAGCATCTCTGGGCTGATTTCTGCAGCTTTGACTGGTTTATAAAGCTTCAAATGAGCTCGTGTCCCTGTGCCATCTGAGCATGGCTACTTCCAATTCAATATTTAACGTGAGTTCAAGTTAACTTCACGTCAGCTTGCAGCCCATGACACGGCAGACACGCGTGTGCATCCATCAGTGGCATTACACCATCATTAGCAGAGGTTTGGGTAAATAGGCTACCCAAGTATTTGATTACTGGCTCACTTTCCGGCTTCGCTTTTGGTCATTAGAATGTCAAACTTCAAATACTTGCTCTATTTTTTCTGCCTGGGCAGGCAGTTCATTTAATGCCATAAAACAAAAAAGGCCACACTGATGACATATTTCGATTTTTTTTTCCTGCCGCTGTTTTTTTTTTTTCCTTAGCTGTGCTTGACAAATGAACAGAAATATGGGGATGAAAGAGAAGAACAGAGTGAGGGAGAGATAGAATAGAAAACAATAATAGTTTTAAGTATAACAAATTGAATAAATATCATAAGGAAATAATCAAAACTAATGTCCCTTGTTCCAGATGCTGAAATGTTTTGTAAATTGCATTTGAAGAGAAAGGTATCTTGGCTTTATTTTTCCTTCTTTTTGAGGCTGTGACTTCCTCAGCTGGGGTTATCATTTGCAGAGGTGGATTTCGGGGTGGAAAATCCTGTAGGTTCAGAAAGCGAGGGTGCAGTTCCTGGTGCTCCTTCAGGATGTGATCTCGTGTCCCGACCCCGTTGTGCTGGGCAAAAGCTGCCTGGGCTGCCTCCATGAAAGCCCCTGGAGAGAGGGGATGCGGCACCGTCCCTATCGCAGGGGAACGCGCCAGCTGCTGATGGGCGTTTTACCCAAGAAAAAGGGAAGATTTGGCGGTTCCCACTGACAGGCGCCCCTGGAAACACAGATTGGCTCAGGGGGTTTCTCACCCATCTGCCCTGACCTTTGTTGGCGCGTCCCGGGCTAGATGGTCCCAAAGAGCATTCGGGGGCATCGTTAGCAGCGGAATGAGCAGTAACCGGCAGGGAGCTGCTCGGGCACCCTCCTAAGGAAAGCCATCCGTCCGGCCGCGGCGGGGGTCAGTCCCCCAGCAGACCTGCTGCAAGCCTGCTAGAGAGCAGCCGAGAGTGCTAATTGGATTGTATCAAAACTGCATATTTCATAAACATTACATCATTTCCTTGCTGCTTTCAGCAGACTGATTCAACAAATGTTTTCTATTTTACTCCAGGATTCAAACATGAGATGGGCTCAGAACTTGGCAGTAATTTACTTGCAGCTTAAATTTATGACATATACGAACATTTATATTCATTTAAAATGAAAGGCAGAGCTGCACAAACATTTTTCATCCATTTTTTACTATATGTGCTGGTTTTACCTTCTGTAGAAATTATTATATGTCTAGTTATATAGCCAAGGGAAAAAGAGAAAAAAATAAGTTCTTATACTTCAGGGGAAAATGTGTACAATTAATATCAGTTTACACATCTGTAATAACATAAAATACATACACCCGAGGTTATGTGTCATGACATAAATCATAAAAGGGTCATAAAGAGTTATTTAAGAACCTTGTAACAGATTTTATTAAATAACATTATCAAATATTAAAGCTTTGTGTGAATAAGTGGTGCAGAAGGGCTGCATGAACTTCCTTTGCCCAGTATACAGCTGTAAACAAATTTTCCCAATAAAGACTAGAAAGCTGGACCAGATTCTTGGCTGGTTTCAGTCAAGGGCGATCATCTGGCTCTAGAAGGGCTACCCCGGTTTATCCAGGCTGCGGGTTAGCCTTTTTGTGCAAACCCCCCATGGTCTGAAAGAAGCGACGGCAAAGGGACGGTTTGTCCTAAGCAGTGGTAAAAGCTCTGGGATTAAAAAGCAGGAGGAAAACCCCTCTGCTTGCATGGGTACGTTGGGAAGTCCCATCACCTGCCAGGGGATGCGACCGTCCCAGCGTGGTCTTCCCACCCCTCGAACCAGGGGCAGATGCCCAGGCTGCTCTCCTCTAAGCCCGACTCAGCTCCTAAGGCGCCAGACCTTAAAATCAGTGTATTACTTTCACAGTAAAAATTATTGGAAGTGCTCTCGGAGATCCCCACATTGGCCTAAAGGTTTATTTCCCTGTTCCTCCCTTTCAGGACTGTATGCTTGGTGTATAAAACTTGAGAAAGTTGGCTTTCTGAAGTAGAGGGCTAGGAAATATAGTGCCAATAAAGTTTTATATCCTTTCTCTAATATATATTTTAAAAAAAAAATTTCTCTGCATAACGTATTTTTCTTTGCAAACGTGGAGTACCTGAGACTGCGGTAGGGTATAAAGATTTTATTGGCACCCATTTGGGATGGGGCAAAAAACCTCTCTCTCTCTCCTTGTAAAAGTTTTAATAAAATAAAATTATAGAGCATTTAGGAGAAAATTAATATCTAATTTTGCTGAAATACCGGAATACTGCCAAGCCTGCTCAGCCCCTCAATAAATAAAGGAGCAAGCCGAGGAGTAAATGAATTTAGCCAGGCCAGCTTCCCAGCCTCCCTGCCGCCCGGCAGGGACCGGAACGCCAGCCCCATCTCAACCCTCTCATCAGCCACTGGGAAAAGCCGCGGCAGGGACGGAGACTGGGACTTGCCGGTGCCGTGCAGCCCACCTGCCCCTCTCCCCCTTCCCAGACACTGCGTCGGCGGGACCATCCGTCTGCCAGCAAGCTGGGACCGGCACCCCCCAGGTGCTGTGGTGCGTGGGTGTCCACCCAACCGCAGGTATCTCTTGCTGCCTGCTCCCTCTCGCAGTCCTGGAGGAAGACCAGCGTCTTCCAAGGGTGACCCAAGCTATGGTAAGATCAGAGGACCTGCCCTGTGGAGGCACCTTTCTTTCCCACACTAGGTCAGACCAAATATTTCACTTTGAGATGGCTGCCAAAGCTAGGCGAGATCCATATCATCATGGGAACTAACAGCTGGAATTCCAGCCACAGGCAGGAAAACGTAGACAGCTGAGGGGACATATCACGTGGCGCAAATCTGCCCAGGACAGGAAAATTTTATTACTGCTTTATAAGACTCTGTTGAGACCTTCTTTAATAGAGAATTCAGGAACTTGGTCATCCACGTGCAAGGAAGCTCAGCTGGAGCTAGAGCCAGCACAGAGAAGAGCTCCAAGATACCCTAGAGAAAGGCAAGCCTGTCCTTTAGCCAAGAGAAGTGAAAGCCAAGAGCAGATATAACTCCTGTCAACAACCACACCTGAGGGATGGAGAAGATCCAGCGAGGCCAGCGCCGGCTCCAGGCAGGTGGATCTCCACTGGCCCGCAGCTGGAGGAAGGTTCCCAACCATCCACGGAGACGGTCCCGAGGAAGTTTCCTGTACAAGCTGTGGCTGTAAAACCTCCCACGTTTGTGGGTTTTTGGAGGTTATGGAAGGTGTAACAGCACGTGGGAGTCCCCAGCGCAAAGACACTATCACCGTCCTGCGCTCTTGCGTTGCTGCTTGAGACAGCAGAAGTTTGGAGGGTGGGAATACCCTCTCCTGAGCACTACCCTTTGGTCCTCCACCCTTCCACCCCTATCCCCTTCAGCCACGCAAGCCCAGGGAAAAAGCTAGTCCTTGCTGGGTATCCCTCCTGTTTTCAATAAAAATATGTTTTGGGTTGGTAAATATCAGCAATGTAGCCATTCGCTATATATATATTGAAAATAACTTGCTTGTGTTATTATATCAAAGTCATTAGGCATCGCATTCAATACGCATACTATATTACTTCCATATAAACCAGGGGGTTAGTAAAAGTGGTCTGACTTAAACAAAATAAAATGGGCTGACTTCGAAGATATTGGTTGCAGATAATACAAGATTTTTTTGATTAAAATGTATAAGAATTTGAATAAGAATGCATTGTTTGGAATACATTTCCACTGGTTTCCAAAAGAATTCCTACTTGCAGATATATGTGGTTTGAGTTAACAGGCAAAGGATTAAAAAAATACGTTGGTTTGGGCTAATTCTTGTAATTATATATTTTTGGTAAATGTAAATTGATTTGGTATAATACGTCTGATTGGAAAATTACCTGTTTGAGATGGGAAAATAAAAGAGACTGTTGGACAAGAGTTTGAAAAAATGCCGGGTTTCAGTAGGATGCTTTGCTCTGAATGAAAGTCTGTTTCAATAAAAATGTTGATTCGAAAATTGTGGTTTTTAGTAGGATGGTATTTGATCCATTAAAACTGTATTGGTTTCATTCTTTCTGTTTGCCTTTCGTTGAAATATATTGGTACGAAGCATGAAATAAGCATGTGTCAGGCATTACTCAGAATAAATAAGGGGAAAAAAAAAGAATAGCAAAGCAGCAGCAGCTATAATTGTGAAAGCAAGCCTAAACAACCCGAAGTGATTTTACGTCACGGGGCCCTCGCGCTGGAAAAAGGCAGAGCTGCGCGCAGAAGGCAAAGCCCCGGCGTGATGGGCAGAGGGAGCCCAGCCTCTCCCGCAGAAAGCCGGGAGAGCTCTGCCGCTGGTGTCACTGGGAGGAGGATCAGGCCCCAGGAATGCAAAGATGGAAAATATCTGCTTTATTAGATCAGCCCATCCAAGGGATTGTTCCGCAGAGGATGGCGGAATTGCTTTGTCTGGCCCAAATTTGCATTATACCAGTGACAGGGATCCTACCGCTTCCCTTGGAGGACTTTTCCACATTCTAATTGATCTGATTGTTAGGAAATTGTTCATAAAATTAAGAATCTTGGAAGTAAATGAGGGAACCCAGGCAGAACTGCTCCATGCAAAGAGCAATAGCCATATGGAATGAGTTAGGCTGGGGAAGGCAACCGAGCAGTATAAATGAGTTCAAGAGACATTCAGATTTATTTCTGGAGAAGGAAAGGGACTGGGAGTATGATGAAGAAAAGCAGGGAGGTGGGTTTAGCAGGCATTTAAAAAAGGAAGGCATGCTTGAAGGGAGGACGTTTACAGAGAGAGAACTCAGAGGATGTTTTTCCTAGGACTTCTCGTGTTTCTTGATGTTTGGCACGTGAGAAAATCACTCTCCCTATTGCACAGAAGGTGAGAAAGGTTCCTTTTTTTTCTTGAAGAAAAGGTTTTTATTCCAGGGAAAATTCAGCTGAAGAAATGGGTTATGCACTCAAGGCATTGCTTCTGTCGCGCTCCTCTCTCAGCCTTAACACATGCTTTGCCGGGGCTGCGCACTTAGATCCCTGTAATTTCAAGTTAAGCACAAGAACCGAGCACTGAGCCTTTAGACTTGAGGACCGTGACACCTCTGGCCATTCCTGGTGGCCAGGAGAGCCAGTTTCGTAGACCACTCCAAAGCCAAAGCCTGCAGAAGTCCTCCACGTTGGCTCAGCAAACCCAACCCACCGCACCCAGCATCCCAGCTCTGATCAAAGACCATGCTCATAGAAGAAGTAATGCTTATAGCCGGGGTTCTAGACGTTTAGAAACCCCAGATTAGATGCAGGCATTCCCTGGAGGGATGAGCTGAGAGGACAAGACTGATGGCACGCAGGGTGACATAGCCAGTGGATGGGGGGGTTGTGGCAGCCGCAGCTTTTGCAGGATGCAGGCTCCAGGACTGCATGAGTTGCCATCTGAACTAACCAGCCTGCTCCGTTTCAGGGGGCAGGGAAGAAAGAAGAGCATGGTCCAAGTTGCTTTTGCTGTAGGACGCTGTTGCAGCAAAGCCTGTCCACCTTGCAGGCTTCTGCACAGGCGGAGAGCAGGGGAACTTAGTGCAGCAGGGTACACACACACAGAATGGGAGTCATAGAGTTCAAATAACAAGAGAAGGAATAACAACATTGCGCGTACACTGTTAAAATCTCAGCCAAATTGAAAAAAAAATACATCCAACAGCTATTGCTGCAACCTTTTCCAAGCCTAATGACATAAGTAGGCTATGTACTCAGGGTTATAAACTCAGGTTATAAATAGACCTGCCTGGTGGAAGTAGAGGCATGTCCATAAGGAGTTACCAAACAAATCACTGCCATTTTCACCCTTGCTGGCAGGCCTGGAAGAAAGGTGTCACCAAAAAAGAGTGGCAGCTCCATGCTGACAAAGGCTTCCTTTCTCTGCTGTCCATCACCAAAGAAAAGCATTTCTGTCACTTGACCCTGCCAGTCACGTTAAAAAATGAAAACCTGCCCAGGGGACACACCAAAAATGCATCCCCCCTCTCTGTCTAGAAAATAAATTAGTGTTTGCAAAGAATGGCTTCAGATGGACGAGGCCGGGGCAGAGCTGGCGGGAGCCGCTGGCCTCGCTGGAGCTCTGCCCTTTCGCGCCGGGCTGCGCTTGGACTGTCAGGTGTGATTAATTCTGCGAGTAATGCAAGGCCACAAATGCACTTTGTCAAACGTTGGGGAAAAGCCCAGTCGGACCAAGCCCGGGTTTCCTGTGCTCCAGCCACCGCTGAAGAAACGCTTTTGAGATAGCGAAGTCTGAAATTCTGAGTTAGTCCTTGGTAAGCAGGCAGTGAGCCTGGGCAGAAGGAACAAAGGTCTAAGGGGCATGGAGAATTAACTCCTTGGTTGGGGTGACAGCCACAGGCTCACCCCAATTTTGCTATTTTATGGTACGCCTTGTTTCCATTAGGACAGGTGGACCCTCTGCAGAATCTGACGTTTTACAGAGTCTTTCTATTATGCAGAGTCACAAAGTGTCCTAAGCATGACAAGAATCACAGAATCACTAAGGTTGGAAAAGACCTGTAAGATCATCAAGTCCAACCATCAACCCAACCGCACCATACCCACTAAACCATGTCCCACAATGCCACGTCCACACGTTCTTTGAACACCTCCAGTGATGGTGACTCCACCACTTCCCTGGACAGCCTCTTCCAGTGCTTCACCGCTCTCTCCGTAAAGACATTTTTCCTAATATCCAGCCTGGCCCAACTTGAGGCCATTTCCTTTTGCCCTGAGAAGAAGGAGCTGCAGAAGCGAAGAGGCGCTCTGCTAGAGCTCCGCCTTTGTGTCGGTGTTGACCGGGGGGCCGGCGGTGGCTCTGCCCTCCCTGCCGTGCGCGGGGGCATCTAACGGTGAAAGGCCAGAAGGCCACAGCCACTGTACGAGGGTGGCTGGGCTTCCAGAAACCAGGGGGTTCATCCCTCAGCTGCCAACCAGGACCAGCTCTACCCTTCATCGTTCCCAGTAGGGCTTAGTAACCCTTAAGAACTAACCAAATGTTTAAATGGAAATGTCATTGCTTCTTCACATATTCCTCTCCGCTGCTATTGGCAAGCTGTTACCCATTTCCAGTAGGAACTGTTCTTGCTGTAATTTAAGATGGTTTCTCCTCTTTTTGTCCACCATGGAAAACCTATTCCTGTACCTGCCAGGCAGCCCCATCCCGGCAGGACGGGCGCGTTAGGCTTCTCAGTTGTGCACCAGCACCTCCTGCCTGCTGCTGCCCAGCTGCCAGACAAGCTGCAGCCCCTGCGACTTCATTTGGAAGCTGCAATAAAGAGTGCTGGACCTCGCTCCATAGGGACTTTTCCATATGTTGAGGACACTGCTGACCCCATACCCTGCCATGCACAAACCAGCCTGCACCCCTTCTCACTGCCTGCGAAGTCACCTGTCCTTCCCGGTTGTCACTAGCCACCGATTTATACTCACTGAAAAACCATTTCTGCAGAGTAGAGATACAGGTTTTTGCCTTGCACGTTAATTAAGCTACCGCAAAAGGAGGGTAAGTGCAATAGAAACCTGCAAATCCATGCCCCAGGCAGGTAAGAAATGTGCCTGCCTGCTTTGCCTGTTGTGTTCATTGCAATGTTGGGAAATCAGTGCCTAGAAATACCCCCCTGTGTTTGGACTGATAAGGTTAAAGCCAAACTCCAAGACAAAACCCGGCATGCTTTCTGCAGTGATTCCCGCGGCGGGGACCTTGTCCCATCCTGAGCCACGTAAACGCGCTTAGGGCTGGGCACAGGATGAGTTTCATGATCTCATCATTTTTTGTTGTGAGGCTGGAAGAACAAATACTCAGGACCATGGTTTGTAATGGGGAGAAAGGAAAAACCAGCCAAAAATAGCATGTTGAACCCTCTTACAGGATCCTTTGTTTTGGGAGTGTTAGACTGTTCCAGGGTGTTTTACCTTCCTACAAAAAAATGAGGATGCTCTTCAACATGAACTTACATCTAAAACGTTTAACGTTCATTCAGACCATCACCAAATTTTAAAGTCTTATGATAACTCGTGTTTCATTTCTCCTGATAAAGGGAGCTGAGACCAGACCCCCCCCTTGCTCTGGCGCTGGCACTGTCTGAAGACAAAGCCTTTTGCTTTACAGGAGGGGTGGTGAAGAAAGGCACTCATGTCACGGGGCAGGATCGTGTCTTAAAACAGCATCAGCTGTCCCTCTTAAAAAAAATCTGGACGGGTTCCACAATACCACACACCCTGTAGTTGCTCTCATTTGACTCCAAACCCAAAATGAAACCTGGCACACACTCCCGGCCGTGCTTACTTACGTGTGAATATTCCATATTTGCACATTTTAAAAGCGCGTTGCTGCTCTGCTCTGATTTTAGGCCCAGATAAGAGTGTGAATAATGGCTTCACTCGTTGCCTTGTAAGAAATCCCTTACTGACATCAGCGTGACTTTGGGGTCTGCATTTAAAAAAATATAAGGAGGATCATTTCAGCCACTCCAAGGAGGCTGCAAAACTTCCTAAATAACATGCTGATGCTGCAGATTGGTTTAATAGGGTTGAGCTCTCGTTAAGCATTTTAATGTGCATGTTGTAAATAAATAATGGAGGATGCTGCTTCTTTAACATAGCAATAATTATTTTAAATTAAACCCTCATTACTAAGAAATTAACTTTCACCTTGCTGACTCCATCACTTGTTCTGGAAGAGCTAGATCACACTTCAGTGGGGGAATTCTTCACAGGTGGAAAGCGAGTACTGCACTCCTTTGAGATGGGCATGAATTACTGAGATTTCCATCAAAAAGGAAAGCTGAAATTGAGGGCTTTTTGCAAAAATGCTACCATCAAAACCTCACAAGTTTGTTCCACATATCATTTGAATTTCCCAAGTTTGTAGGGTGAAAACCCTCCCCTGTTACATTCCAGACAGATTTTTCAGATGTTGCTCCACTGTTTACCTAATTCTGTTGTTTCGACTTAACGAAATGAAAATTTCTCGCTTAAAAATACCGTGCTTCCTTGCCTTGTCTGTAAAAGCTGAGAGAGAGCTACAGGGCACATGAGGAAGCATGAAGAGGTACACAGGTAAAGCATCTGCAGAGCTGCTGGATCTCAGCCCGGCTCTACCTGCTCAGCCCAAATTCCCTCCTTCGCCCAGATCGGCAGGAAAGCATTTCAAGATACTTTCATAATTCCAGTGTTATTGAGAGCAATATCTTGAATCTCATACTTGTAAAACTGATTTCAAACCTTTTCTGATTTTAACTCATTTTTTTATGTTTGATGTTGCTATCACTAGTTATATTTGTTGGCCGCTTTCAGGGTGGGAATAGATAAAACTATCCAACTCCGACCAAGAACTTACTGCCGTTCCTCAGGGTTTCCCACTTGTGCTCAGTGCTGACTCTCATTACAAGCGTACTGTAACTACACCGGGAATAAAATAATGAAAGCCACAGGATTACCGCATCCAAGGTTCATGGGAAGGTAACACTTTGTGAGCCACATATACATCTAGAAACATGGGCATCGAGAAGACAGACATGCTTACCTGAACGGAGGGAAGTCCACCTGATGGTCCCATCCTCTGCTGCGGTTATCCCTCGGTGGCTTCTGTCTGCAGTGGGGAAGAAGAACGATTCATTCAGAGCAGAAATCTAAAGGCATTTCGCACTCAGAATAAAACAAAGCTGGTACTTCCCATGCTTAAAAAAATTCAATCAAACAAATCAAAACATTCTTTATTGAATGTTTTATTAAGTATGTTTTCCAGTGCCCCCCACCCCCTGCACTGGTCTTACCACCCCTGAAGAAAAAAGAAAAGCAAATCACTTCTTTAAGGATGGAGATCATATTAGGTTTGATTCTTTTTGCTTTACAACTGCCCCAGAAAAACACGGGTATTCATCCGTCACAAAAGCCTGAAAACCAACACATTGGGTGAGCCTCTCTGAACTAACGGTGAACAACACATCTGCATAACGTCCCATGTCCTCCTCCTGAAGGCTCTCGGAGGAAGGCTGCCCTGACCTTTGGATTTGCCAAGAGGAGCGAGCTAGGAGATACCGGATGTATCTGGGATGTGTCAGCATCAGCGCTCCCTGTTCGTTTTTATAACCACTAATTTTTTGACCTAAAGGAGGTGGGGAAAAAAAAAGTGATTTCCTCTTCAAAGCTCTCTGAGATCTGTTGTGGGACAAGGCACTTCTGTGGAGCAAGGAGAGCAAGGAGCTACCCAAGAGACAGGAGAGCGCTACTTGCACTTCAAAGACTGCAAATTGAGGGATAAATTCAGACATAATGTAAAGGGACGTGACTACTTCGGCTGGAGGTAAGTCCATGAGATCATAATGTGGCTACTTCTGCCGAAATCCCGTTAAAAACTTGGCTCTACCCAGACTCCTGGCAGTTCTGCTGTTGGCTTCAACAGGATTAAGAAGTCTGGGGACATCTGAACTGCATGAGAAAAGGGTCAGGAACAAAAGGTTGGGGAAGTTCAGTGGGCAGGCACTTGTCTATGCTGCTGTCTCTCCCACGGCGAGTAGGGTTAAAGGGAATTGCTTAGAACATGTATGCAAAATGTATGTGACACTGGTCAATACAGGAGACAACTTACGGTATAGCAGCCTCTAAACTAACTCTAAACTTGTATAACTTATGTTATATAAGCCTCTAAACTTCGTCATGGGTAGTTTAATCACGATCCTTGCCACTTGATGCTATACAGCTTTCTTCGGGGAGATGGTGATATTCCCACTGCTGATGTTTCCTGTTACCAAGGGGGTGTTTTGGGGAAGAGGAGCAGGGTTTGTGTTTCAGTTCTGCAGAGCTACTAAGCCTTCTCACCCAAAAACTTCAGAGACCATCCTGGGTAGTGAAATGCCCCTTCATCTGCAGAGGGTGGCCTTCAGCACCCAGCCCGAGCCCCGCTGCCTAACGGAGGACATCCCTTAAGCCTGAAAGGATCATTTCTGGAGGACCTTTCAGTAGAAGTTAAAATTCCCTTTGGCGGGGATGGAAAGGAGAAAGCACCAACCTGGACTTTGAGAGCCTGAGTTTGGCTCTGCGAGGATTCGGTCTTGCAGAGGTGGCGAAAGCACGCACTTGGCCGTAGGCACATGAGCAGACCCCCCAAAGTCAAACGTTAAGCACGTGCTCAAGTGCTCCAGCAGCTCAAGGGCAGGAGGTGCCAGCACATCTGGCAAGATCAAGCCCCGTCTGAGTGCTGGAGGTAAATTTCTGGAGCTGGCCACTTACTCCCTCTGCCTCCTTGAAGGAGGCTGGGCAGGAAAGCTGCTGAGTTAAGCCCAGATCCTTCCCACCCAGCCAGCGCTGCAGCTCCGTTTCACCCCGTTCTGGTCCCCTGCCGAGCTGCTGGGAGCTCAGCATCCACCTTTGCTTCTAAAAATAAGTTTTACCCAGTTTTCACCAGGGTAAGCATATTTACAGTGGGCGGGAGTCGATTTGTTCTGTCCTCAGGAGAAGGTGTTGCAGGGAAATCAATGCACAGTGCGAGGAAGGGCTGCCTGGTAGGACGGGTGGTTTTAATCAAAAGTGTATTTAAATAAAGACTCAAAACAAAACCAAGCATTTAAGCGCTAAGCCCTTTCAAAAGTATGGCTAATGTTTGCTGCAGAACATACTAATGACTGAAATACAGTAGTAAAAATGCAATATAATATCATACTCATGCTGTCTCCTGAAAATTAGGCTGTGCTAGTGCCACCCATAAAGCTTAATTGAGCAGCTGGAACCGTGCGCACGTTTGCAGGGTGGAAAGCCCACCCGACGCGGGGCCGCACGCTCTACAGCCTCCCTTACAGTCACTCCGAAATAAGCAAAATGTGGCCCGTCTCGCGTTTAGGTTTACCGCGACGAGGTCAAATAATTGAGCATTTTAAACACTTTCAGGCTAAGTTTAACAAATACAGCTTCCTCTGAAGGTTGCCTGCGATCTCCCTTGAAGGAAAAAAAAAAAGATGATAACCTTAATCTTTAAAGTAGTTTGAATTATTTCCTCCCAAGCCTTTCTCTAAACAGATTAAACTCCTATTTGAAATGGAAGTAGATGTTTACTCTTGTAAATAAGCATTTTCTCTTGTATCTAATGGTAAACAGATTAAAGGATTAAGCTAAAGACCTTTCAAAATTTTAGTATTGGGGTCCTGAAATCTTAGTGTTTGATATCCAACCCTCACCGTAGCTACATGCGGGGCGGAAGGTTATTTTCTCCCATCAAGTACATCCTAAATAAGGAGATTTAAAGTCTTCAGTTTTGAAAGACTTCGTTCTTATCTGCCCTATTGCCACTTCACACAAGCAGGGGTGTATACAGAGCTTGGAGCTTAAATGAGAATCAGACACGAAGACTTTATTTTAAAAAGTCACAGTATGGGAAGAATTTACTTGAATTCTAATAACATATATAACATACAATAAAGCAGACCAACATATTTCATCCCCTGTCAAGAAAGTTTTGTCACCTGGTAATTTGTTTTAATATATTAGTTTCTAAATATAAGAGCAGTCAATCGATGCATTATTAATGTGATGTGTACGTGTATAAATATTCTTTTAACTTCCAGGATGGGGGATATTAATGTTGTGGCATTTGAAAGCACGAGGCACTTGAAGCGGTCTGTCCCGAGGCAGGAGCCGTACCGATTGCACCGAGCCCCATTTATAACTCCTCTGGCCGGGGAATGAAAGGGCTTTGATGTAAAGTGTAGCTTAAATGCTCTTGTGAATGGAAAGTCAGACTTTTTTCCCCAATATTTCAGGCAGCAAAACGCTTCCATCGAGTGCAAGGGTTGTTTAGTTGTTGTGATAGCAATGTTTACAGAGGGAAACGCTGGTTTATGGAACAGTCAGAAGTTGCACCGAAGAGGGGGTCTGGACATCAGCTGGTTGCTTTACCCCATTATTTTAAGATTTTCATTATTCCTGCTAACTTTTGCTTCCTTTCGAGTGAAGGGAGACTCCAAACAGCCTGATTTAGCTCTGGGTTTATGGATTTGCTGCAGCCGAGAGTATTTCAAAAGGTCTGGGAAACCCTGCTGTGAGGGGAGGGAGGTGTCACCGTAACCTGCTCCTGCCCTGACAGACGGCTGCTCTGAGAGGCACCACGCCAGCTTAGATTGGCATAACCCAATGTATTTACATTAACACCACCGGGGATGTTAAGATACCACAGAATCACTAAGGTTGGAAAAGACCTGCAAGATCATCAAGTCCAACCATCAACCAACAAACCCCACCATGCCCACTAAACCATGTCCCACAATGCCACGTCCACATGTTCCTTGAACACCTCCAGCGATGGTGACTCCACCACTTCCCGGGCAGCCTCTTCCAGTGTCTCACCACTCTCTCAGTAAAGACATTTTTCCTAATATCCAGCCTAAACCTCCCCTGGCTCAACTTGAGGCCATTTCCTCTTGTCCTGTCACTTGGGAGAAGAGACCAACACCCACCTCACTACAACCTCCTTTCAGGTAATTGTAGAGAGCGATGAGGTTAATTAATCATTAAGGTTAGAAAAGACCTGTAAGATCAAGTCCAACCATCATCAAGTCCACCCATCATCTTCAGATTTATCAACTGAATGTATGATACTCGCTAGTATTACAGATCTGATACTACATTTTCCATGTAAATCACACTGGGATCACATACTTACATCTGGTGGAAGTCACACACAGCTTGGTGCATTGCATAGTCTTTTGCCGTCCCTCATTACGTTCTGGTTTTAGCTACCATGAAGAAAAAGGAGAAGAAATATATGTAAGCAAGGTACATCAGTGATTTCAGAACTGTACAAAATCAATTTGGGAAGCAGAAGGACACAAGGAAAATTCCCTGTCCAGCGGGGCTAAGGCCGTTAAGAAGGTGTTTTTTAAGTATCACAGAATCACTAAGGTTGGAAAAGACCTGTAAGATCATCAAGTCCAACCATTACACAAAAAAACCCCAAACAAACAAACAAAAAAACCCCAACCACACCACACAGGACCATGCCCATCAAGCCACGTCCCACAATGCCACATCCACACGCTCCTTGAATACCTCCAGGGAGGGTGACTCCACCACCTCCCTGGGCAGTCTATTCCAGGTGGGGAACGAATCCAATTCCAGCAATTGGGCTGGTCCGTTCTGTTGAAAACTGTCAATAATAATGCAGAACTGGGAGAGAGTGAGAAGAGACATTTCTTTTTGCCTTTTGGTAATAGCCAGAAAATACGCTCAGAGCAGGGGATGGTGATGGAAGGCTTTCCGTTCCAGCATGGGATGCTGAATGGGAGCTGCTCCAATGAAGCGTTGCACAACCAGTAGGCTAACTGGGGTGCAATGGTTTGCGAGGAGCTGGCTGAAGAGCCACTCCAACTCCTAATGATGATTTCCAGCCAGTGCCAGAGCATTGCTCCCAGCCGAGGGGAGGAGAGGACAAGGTCCAAAGTGGTAAGCGAACCCATCAGAGACCCTGGCTGGGGGATTTGGGCGGGGGGGTTTGCTGGCAGAGAGCTGGATTGATTTTCTCCCCCATCCAGCAATATTAGGGTCTTTTCACCCCACTAAACTCCCACCCCGGCAGGCTCAAGCGCAGTGCTCCTGAGCGATGCTGCTCGCTCCCTGCTCGTCCCCGCTCTCTCCCGCCCGCATCCCGAAACTGCGCCTGACAAAGCCACAGGAATAATCGCGTTTTCAGTTGAGTGGGCAAACCAGGAGAACAATAACAAGTGAAACCTCAGGCATAGTCCAAATTACTTTGGATCAACCAGAAGTGAAAAAAAAGCAGTGGGGTTTTTTTTTGCCAAAAAAAAAGGAGAAAAGCAATGTTCAAGTTTGGATTGAATTAAATGCCTTGTTTCACCCCAAATGAAACAAGGTCATTTTGTCTGGGGGTTGTTTTTCCCCATTTTGCATGCTAAAAGCAAACAAGCAAGCAAACAAAAACATTCACTTTAACTACATTTTCGCTCAGAACGTCTTTTTAGAACTACAGCTCAAGATACCAATACGTGTTGCAAAACATACTCCAAAAAATAGCAAAACCCCCTCCCCAAACCGGCAATTTGAATCTGCCTTCCTCATTTTACCCCCTCGCCAGCGGGCTGTGCTGAACCCGGACCAAATTAACGAATAGCTGTGGTCACCTGAAACTTTCAGGTTTTTCAACAAATAGCCTACTCAGCCAGCAAGTTGTGCCCATCTCAGCTCTGCCAGGATCTGCAGTTAATTCCCCTAAAACCTTCAGAATTTCCCTTTATTGGAGACGGTGTGTGTTTTCCTTCGGCTCCGGAGGCTTTTCCAGCCACTGAAGTCAGCAACTTGGCATCACCCCTGGGGACGCTTCTACCTGAGGACAAAGTCAAGCTGCCTCAACTCTTTCTATACTTCATTAATTTTAGAATATTAAAAAAAATATTTTTCTCAGCTAGTACATTAAAAGATGGGATATTTATAACACCGTACAAAATAAGTTAAGTAAATGTGCAATGGATTTGATTTGCCATTAAAATTCTCTCTATTAGTTAAAACTTGATGTTGCTTCACTTTAAACACGAAGCTTTTCCCAGGTGATATTGTGACAGGCAAAAATACTTGACGTAAGAGCAAACCTTAAATTAATGGTTTAAAAATATAAAAAAAAGCTACAAAAATTTTGCAGTGCACACTACCTGACCTGAAAATAATAAGCTTTTAAGTGTAGTTGGAAGCAGTCACTAAAACCATGGGAGACATGATTTTTATTAGAATTTAGATAAAAAGATTTAATGTTTTTTAATCTACGAGACCACTGGAGGTTAAACTCGCCATCTGAAGTTAGTTTGTGTTTTTCATATACTTTTCTTTTTGCCCTTAAATAGATCTGCTCATTTAAAAAAAAAAAAATAAGCAAAGGTCATCAGAGCCCACTCAATAAAATATTTGGTTTGCCTTCATTTGGCTTCGAGAGGAGGCCTGTGAAGGAACAGGAGCTGCCCTATGTTATAAACATCTTCTGGAGGTTTAAAGGTGGTTTTCCCCCCTGGATGCAGGCTGGACGGGCTCCGACGACCCTTTTCCAGGGTTTTTTTGGCGAGCTGGCAGTATTTTACAGGGCTGTCAGCCGCAGCCCGCCTTATTACAGCAGAGATGAAATGATGGTAACTGGAATTCCTTCATCCATAAATTCCACTTGCCATGGATATTTCTACATTCATTAGGAGGAGAATAAGTAGCAGCCAGGCGGTATCCGCAGAGGCTTTTACTGGCTTTTTGATGAACTGAGGCTGAAGGGGTAAAATACCGGCGAGGCCCTATTTTGATGGTTTGATTTCAGATATTCTACCTCTTCAAGCGGGAAACCTTTGCCGCGCTATCAAAGAGCGCACGGTAATTTATTGGCTATATACTTCACTTGCTTCAGACCTGATTAAAACCCTGGGGCAGGTCAGCGCGCCGGGCAATAACGGGGTAAATCAGCAGGGCTCTGCGGGCTTTGGCAACGCAGCTCTGATTTACGCTGGCCAGGGCTAATATTTCAGTACTGTAGGCTAATATATCAGTAACCATAGGAGTTAGTATAAAGTTTTACCATTGCACAGATGCTGTTTGGGCCACGGTCTTGAAGAATATGATGGTGGGTTTTTTGTACCTGATGCAATTTCTGGGTTTGACTGTGGGGTTCGGCTCCAAGTTACACTTTTTTTAGCCAGGGCAGGCAAAGGTTTTGATGTTTGCACATTGGATGGTGCCGGTCCCGCAGAGCTCTGAGTCTGTCGGTGGCACTGGGGACCTTGGGGCAGGCCAGCAGGTTTTCTCCATGGAGCATCATGCTGCTTGTCTTCGATAAACACATCCCTCCAAACAAGGTCTGGCGGGGCAGCGCCAGGGGTGAAGGACCCCCAGATCAACAGGTTGGATGAGCTGCAGATGTCAGGGCAAACCCAGGGCCTGTGCCCGTGTGTGTACGTGAAGTAGCTAGAAGAGAGCGATTTATAGGTGATAAAATGCCAAAAGAAAACACACAGCTTGCGGAGAAAAAGGAGTTGATGGCTTACGTTGGGGGGCATCTCTGCATCCTACAGCTGGGGCTTAGGTCCCTCTTAGAGTCCGCGCGGTGCGGGGAAGCTGTTGGGCTAACTTCATCCCGTTCTCCCACCCACAGTGACTGCACACGTCTGGTCATCTTAACTTCTTCCAAGAGCAGAGAGAGAATTACTGAGTTCCCACATGAACTACGATTTTTCACTGGAGTCCGGGCTTTGCAAGAACTGGTAAGTACAGAAAGGCGGGAGAGGGGATTAAAAAATAAAAAGTGACTATTCTCCTGGGTTTTAACCCAATTTCTAACCCAAAGAGTCTCAGATATGTTTGGATGAGTTTCAGAAAAGCATCCCAACTTTTGGACACAGATCCGAACCACGCTTCAAAAAGGTTTTGAGGTTTGCCCATCGGTCTGCGTGCAGCTCTTTGCTGCCCTTGTGCTGCTTCCCCGGGCACGATAGAGGAGGGCTCTGTCCTTAGCGGAATCCCAAATCAAAAAATGGTAAAGCAAACAAACAGACCCCCTGAGGGATACGGAGTGCAACCGTAAAAGAAACAGGTACTCGGTTCCAAAACCAGATGGCAAATTCGAAGCATGTCTGAACATGCCAAGATACAGCATGCTACAAAGAGCTCAAACGGAGCATTGCAGATAAAACAAGTACCGATTAAATCACATACTGTCCATATTTCAATCAAAAGTTTGAAATGCATCCATGACTAGGCAACCAGACAGGCTGAAATCAAATTGAAGAAGTGGAATGCAGAAAATCTAGGTATTTCTTTTAACTCTTGCAGAATCAAGCTACTTGTCATTAACGAAACAACTGTGTCTCCACCACTCACTTTAAAAACTCAGCTCAATGCACACAAAACAGCAACACATGTATAGAAAAAACACGCTTTGCGATTGTTTGCCCTCTGCATTGCAAAGACGCTGATTCACGAAGGCTTGGGAGGCTACAGAGGAATAAGCTGTGGCATTCATAGTGAATGGCTATGCTAAAAAACCTCTACTCCTTCACAGCTACCTCTGAGATGAGGAGTTTGAGCTAAATTAGCTTCTTCTGGAGGGGTAAGGGCCTTTCCAGTAATAGGGACTGACAGCAATAAAAGCCAGAAAGCATGAATAGAAGAGGCGAGTGCTTCCCGCTGAACCGAATGTGTTTGGGTTAAGTCTGGAAGGAGTCTGGGTAAGGACCATTTCAAATGCTCACAGCTGGTACGGCTGCTCGAAGGGGCAAATGCGATGTGAATTCCTTGCATACAGCGACGTTTAGTATGTTTAGAGAGTACTTGCTGGAGATGGGGCGTCCCTACAAGGGCAAGGTTAGGTCGACTTGTATCATGGGGGTTGTGGTGGTTCTGTCAAAGCCAATCCGTGGCTGCTGCCTCCCGAGATCCACCACCACAGCTCCTTCTGGTTATTCCAAGAAGATCGCGCTGGCAGAGGCATAACTCGTGGAGGGCTTATGGCAAACTGAAGCTGCCAAGCTAATCCAAATATTCACAAAAAGCAGTTGCAGTGCCGGATAGGAGCGGCAGATATCCTCCATGGCACTGGTGACCTCTTCCCATGGGGGTTGCCTGCCACAGCTGGGTGTGCAAACGCTGCCTCTTCAGTGGATTTACTGCTAGAGAGCGTACCTTTCCACTTCTTAGCCTCTGCGGTCTTTGATGCACGGTTTGAGCTTTTAGCAAGCATAACTACTCCGTAATTAAGTATTAGATACATCGACACGGGTATAAACTATTTCTGTGTGGTATTTAACCTTTTGGACTCGGCAGACCAAATTCCCAGATTGAAAGCCGCACTACGAGTGAAGGGAGAATCTACACAGCTAGGTCTCTCTTTCCATTTTTTCTCTCCTTAAATAACATAAAAGGCAAGAAAGGAGCATGTGAGACCAGCTCTAATTGCATTTTAAAAAGCTGCACAACAGGCTAAGCCTCCTGCGGGTATGGTGGTGTGTTTTAAGGAGGGTCTCAGAAGGTCATAGCTTGCTGCACGCTTATCAGCCCCTCCAAGGGTGAGGAGAAAGCACAAAAGGTAATTGGGACGTGATGGTGCACACATCCACCTTCTGACACTCAACAGGAGATGAGGGAACGGATGGGGAAAGGGCAGGAAGAGTCTGACCGAGACCTTGGATGTGAGGGAGAAGGGAGCTGCAGGAACGCGGAGAATGATGGGGCTGGGAAAGGGGTGCAGGCAGGGAAGCCGGTACTCATCTGAGCATGGAAGATGCTGCAGCCACCGATGGGGATAGCCTAGACGGGAGGGTTAATTCCCTGGGCGAGCAAGAAGGGCTGGCTTCAGCGCAGCAGGGCAGGCAGGACTTGCGAGGTTTAGCCACGGATGAGGAGACCTTCACAGAAGTGGGCATTGCCTGAAGGAGCTGCAGCTCTGGCAGATGTGGTGGGTGACTCTCCTGGCCCTTTTATCTCAGAAAAGCAGAGAAGGACGATGACTGCGACACCCCCCAGGTAGGGAAAGTCCTGGGCTGTGACTCTTCCCCCTTCCACGGCCAGTGAAGCTGCAGGCTACGCGCTGCCGCGGGGCAGGGATGCGAATCCAGGGAATGGCTGCTGCTCTCACATCATTGCTGTGGAAGCAACTCTATCCTGAGGAACAGGAGGCTGAGGGGAAGCGGTATCCCACCCTCTCCCAGGACCAGCGCTCGCGCGGGCTGGTTCCTACACCGAATCGCGTTTTTGAGACATGATCTGAACGGTCATATGTGTATGCACGCAGGATCACATGTATATATTTGGTGTGCAATAGCTTACATTACAAATTGACATGGTGTTAACATGGTTGCATTTGTTTCCTTCTGGGAACTAAACTAAAATGGATCTTAAGAGCTGGGACAAAGTACAAATTTTAAAGACTATATAGACCATATACAACACACGGGCATAAATTTGAAAATATTTACAGGATTGGTAGTTCAGAATATATCTTCTTCAAGTTAATGGAAAAGTTAAAGACAAGCTAAACCCCTCACATTCGAAAAAAGCTAATTATTAAAGAAGATAATTATTTTTATCAGCACAAAAGTGTTCAAAATAACTAACCTACAGCAAAACTAAGTAAGCTAGCATTCATATTATACCGGAATCGTTGAGACTGTGACAAACAAAAAAAGTCAGGAAGTTATATGGATTTTTTAATATAAAAATCTCCCTGTACAGGGAGTGGCTGCAGGGTTTGTGTGGCTGCAGCACCCTGGCGCAGGCAGGGAGCCTCGGGGTCCCGCAATGTGCTTCCACTTAGTGGCTGCACAGAACATGATGGATGAAACTGGACTCCACATGCCACTTGAAGAACCGCTCGGCTCCATCCTGTCCCATCTCTTTTCCCGCCAGAGACGTGCGGGATAGTGAAGGGGCCGCAGAATCAGTGCTATTAACAACACAGGATTAGTTAATACATCTCTTCTCCCAGCCCAGGATGGGTGGAGGCAGAGAAGATCTCAGGTAAGGGGAACTGTACCTTTAAACAGCACATTAATTTTTCAGGCATGTTTTCTGTTAAATGCAAGTAGTTATATATTGCTAATTAAAGTTTTTTCCTGAATAGCATTCAATGTGAAACAGGCAAGACAAACGAACCATTCGCAATAAACTCTGGGACTATCAATATCAGGTTACTACTACTCATTCTGGGTTGCAAAAGACGCCCATCAGTTCTGATATTCTTTTAGATATTCTGCTAGTACTTGTTGGTAACCAAGACAGTATTCGGCTGATGACGGCATGAATCTTCAAGGATCATTTAAATGAAAAAAGAAAAAAAGGGAAAGAAATTCAACCAAAAAACTCCAAACCAAGCAAAACACCAGCAAAACCTAAACCGTCTCTGAAAGAGTTGGATCCCACAAAGCATTTACTAGACGTGCACCGCCAAGTCTAAAAACATTCAAAACAGTGAGTCAGGACCCAGACATTCGTGGAATCAGTTGCAGAGTCAAGGCACTTGAAAAGCTCCTCTTTTCATTCTCCAATGCCTTTTGAAGCTCACCAATCCACAGAGATGATACTGTGGAGCTTTTCCCGGCAGTCACACAGGCTAGAAACACGGCATTTTTAAAAATGAAAACCAAAAGTCTCGTAAGGTCCCACGGTTCCAGGAAATTGAGCTTTCATAAACACACCGTGACCTCGCAGGCCCTCATACTCCTGTTGCTCTTGCTTTAAAAATAGAGAGAAGCTAACTAGACTCATGCAAAATATGCATTTTTAACCTGTTCTTCAGCAGTTAAAACGAAATTTTCCCATCTCACCTTCACGACTGTACCCCACCAGCTCTCACGATAAATCCCCACCTACAGCAATATGGTGCAAAACCGCCAGGGCAGCAAGCAGAGCTGATCATATCAATGACATCCAAGCGAGCAAATGAATTCCTGAGCTAAGGAAATTGTGCAAAATTTGCCTGTAGAGTACACATCATCCTTCTTCGATGCCCTTGCATTACGAATATATTTGAGTTTTCCAAATTCACAGACCTATTTCAGGAACTACTGCTGCACTGGACGTGCATAAACTCCTAATTGCACCCATGAAGTCTCCATCCTAATTCCCAGGCCAAAAAAGTGGATAAATCCAGGGATATTTGAACCCGCAGCAGTTCTACCTGTAACTTGCCTCCCACCAGGTGATTAGCACCAACCGTGGTGCTCACCTGGCTCCAGCATCCCAATCTTGTTTCCTCCCATGAAGCAGGGGATGGAGATGGGTGATGTTGCTGGGCTGTACCACCCCAGTCCCATCTCAGCTCTGCAAACACAGTCCAGCCCCAGGGACTGACCCCAGAGCTGCGTTTCAGGGGAGCAAAAGTGGTAGAACAAAACTCACACAAAATTTTCCAAGAGCTTAACCAGCCCATGTCAGACAAGATCTCCCGTGTTCCGGCTCAAGCTCGGTATTAAGAGCAAGGGGATGCTCCAGGCAAGGTGAGCAAAGGAGAAAGATGAACACTGGGGTTGCACTGTGTGCAGCCCCTCCGTACGGAACCGGTCGTCTTGTCCTCCCGGTGTGATGCTCAGACCGTGGGCAAGCCTGCCATCCTACTGCCAGGCTTCGCAGCACAATTAGGGCAGCCGGAATAGGGGAAATTAAAAAAAAAAAAAAATCCCTTAAGGTGCTCTTTCTCCCCCAACCAGCTTTTAAAGAAACCAATGCTTTTTTTTTTTTAAGAGGCAAAGTCCTCTTCCTTCCCCTTGAAAATGCAAAAATTCTTTAACTTTCCTTCTTTCCTTTCTTTTTCCTATTCTTTAAATGGACATAAAGAAAAAAAAAATGGAAGAGGGAAACCCCATGAACCAAAAACTTCAAGCAAAACATGTGGTACATAATGAAATATAAAACCCCATAAAAAATGAAGCTAAGAAAATGCTTCTACTTCAGTTGCTTTAAAAAAAGTCAAGGACAAATTCCAAACCTGTTGAAAAATATTTTGCTTATTTTAATTTTTCAAGGAAATTGAATTATTTCCCATGTGCATCCAGTTATCCACATTTGAAACTGGCAAATGCATGCAATGTTATCTTGTCTGCAGACAGGCGGATACCTTCCCTTTTCTCAGGGAAGTGCCCTTTTCATTTAATTTTGTTCCTCAAGGCACATTTTGAAAGGAAGTCATACCCGAGCTTCAGATCATGCTTGAATGGCATCGTTCGGGGGACAGCCAGAAGAATTATTCAAGGGCTTGAGTTGAAAACAGGGAGAGATCCATGGAGCATAAGCTGTTTCACTTATCAAGAAGATGATCAAGAAGCGATTTGATTATGGTGCATAAATAACTTTGCGAAATAAAAATACCACATGCTTCAAGTTTGGGTTTTCTTTTTTATCATGAAGAAAAAGAGATAAAAAGAAGTAAGGGCTGAAGGCTAAAGCCAGGCAAACCCAAACACGAAACAAAGCACGTGGGGACTGACCATCCGAATGACCGGCTGGAGTGGTGGACCTTGCAGCTTTTGAAGTTGTGATACCAAGTCTGATTAAAGCAGGGCTTCCAAAATGTCATCCAAATGCAAGTTATTGGGGTTTTTTCTTTCTTTCTTTTTTTTTTTTTTCCTTCAAGAGTAACTGGGGGGGGGGGGGGGGAATTCAATGGGTTAAGTTATACTGGAGAAAAGCCTAGAAAATTTAATGATCCCTTCTGGCCTGAAAAATCTATGAGTCTATTTAAAATGTGATTCCCCATTTGATGTAAATAAATCCCATTTACAGTACAGTTCAAAAATATGCTGGCCTTTGGTAACTCGCCGTGCTGCCAACTCCTAAACTCACCTGCCCTAACGTGTCTTTACTATTTGGCAAAATGTTATTCTTCGCTGGGCTTGCCTATATATTTGTTTCCAAAAAAGCTTGACAAAGCTTTCTCATTGTATTTCAAAAAGAAAAATGTTCTCCCTACATCTGGAAATACTAAAAAAGTGCTTTCTTACAGTATTTTTTTTTACTACGTATGGACAAGGTCCTGACCCTTATTATTGGAGCTCAAATCCAGATGGGAGGCTGTACGGTTCTAATCATTGGAGGGGATTCCCTTTTGAAGCCACGTACATCTTTGGAGTCATTTGGGCTTTCAAGAAGTTATCATTTGTGGGAGGTCTGTTGGGAAGGCTTTAAATAGTTTGGGAACTTCCTTCTTTCCAAGGGAGACCAAGTGCACATACGTGTGTGCCCAGAGCATAAGGATTCCCCGAATGACATACCCACATGCCCGTACTTTAATCCATTTTTTTTTAAAGCAAATAATTCCTCTTGTTTTAATATGCTCTTCTGTCAAACAGATATTTTCTGCCATTAGCTATTCAGAAACACAGTACTGTATTAAATAAATACCAGTTATGATACGAGCAGTAATCTAAAACCAGAAGCAGCAATTGGGGAGAATATAGCTGAATTTTGTCAAGATGATTTTGATGGAGTGTTTTCCATTAGCGACCTCCATTTCATTAAAAAAATGAAACTTTCTAGGAGAACGGCCTGCCTTTGAGAAGATTGTTACAAAACACCCAACAAAGAGGATGTATCGGAGCAGGATGCCTTGATCATCTCTTTGGAAACCATTTTGAAACATCTAAATAAAAATAAGGCCAACATCAAAAAGTAAAAAATTCACTTTTTGTCTAAACAATGCTCTGGCTGATCCAAGATAATTTTTATAATGTTGTTTCGTGGGGGGAAAAAAAACCAGCAAAAAATCTGCTGTTTTCCTATTGAGCATGAGAACAACATGTGAAAGGCCAGAATTTCTTCTGGAGCGGAAATCCAAGTTCCGGCTGCTCCAGAGTGAGTGGTGCTGTTAGGACGGAGACGCAGTTAGAAATACTTTTGCCATGTGCATTGCACATGGATACAGTTTGCAGCTGATTATAGCCCATGCAGCGTTTAAGGCTCCGACAGTAAAAAGAATGAAAAAGGAAACTTTCAAATCCACATAATTATACTTAAAATACAGCACTGTCCACTTTTCACATGGACTGAAGACAAAAGAGTGTAAAATTTTAAGAGCTCACAAATAAAATACGATATAGCTTGGAGAACTATTAGAATTACATGGACTATTTTAATTGCCCCTGCCAAAAATAAAATCACCGAGACTCCTCTGCGCTGGCTGTGCTCCAGCTTGGCCAAATTCCTGCCGCTGGCCGGGCTTGCACACTGCATCGGTGCCCAGCAGCTGGGCCTGAAGGACCCAACTGAGTGCCACTTTGTTTTTTTAAGGCCATTACTCCATTTTTTCAAGGTCATTTGCAGAAATTTGGGAGGGGAAGCATCTGGCAGAGCAGCAGGTCTGCAGAAGAACCAAGACCAAGACCTGATGGGGCCAGGGTGGAATATACCTCGCTATTGCTTAAAAACAAAGCAAAACAAACCAACAAAAAACCCCACAAAAAACAGGCGATCGCATTTGCATCCATCAGTGGGAGCATTGCCACAAGACATGTGGCTCTGCTCGAGACCGGAGCGGTCTGAGATGTAGTAGTTCCTCTGAGAGCCAGAGGAAAGGACGGAGAACAGTCTGAGCCCATAAACCCCTGACCTGCTCGACGAGAGGAACGAGCCCAGCTTCTTTCAGAGCAGCCCGAGTGTGACCACGGCAATAAACCTTCAGAGATGCAAATGGTAGATGCAGACAGGAAGGCAACCACCCGTTTTTAGGTCCACGGCTGATAGAACAATAAATCGTGGATAAGGCTGCAGGCTAAGGATGGAGAAGCAATGGAAGATGTGGGCTGGGGAAGGTGGTGAGCCTTCGTTCTTAGCTAAGGAGGAGATGGGACCGAGAAAGCAGCAGGCTGTTGGGAACAGCCAGAAGGAATCCAGCTGCGGGGAAAAGGGGCTCTGACCCCAATAAACCCCACTGGTCCTCTCCTTAGGGTCCTGATTCACTGAAATAGCCCCCTGATCATTGCTCCAGGACGTGGCTGATTTAACCTCAAGTCTTAAATCCAGGAATCACTCATCCTGCGTGAGCATCCCAACTGTCCTGGTTGGCAGACATGCTTTGAGGAATCTCCCACAGCCTGGTTTTTAGCCATAATTAAGTTTCCAAGAGGCCACAAAACCCAAGACCAGGTCAGAGGTTGATACCACAGCCAAGCGCTTTTACAGGGCACAAGAAACTAAAACGCAGTCCTTTGTCCCAAGAAATACGTAATCAGCTAGCACAAACAAACGTCCCGTATCCATTAAGGAGAACTGCACAGCCTCGCCTGAATAAAGACAAAATAACACACTGAGACGCTTCAGTACAGGCAGAAGGACTGACTTTACCCCAAACTCACAGTGCAGAGACATGGTGTGGATTCACCTTACCAAGCTCTTTTCTCAGGCTGAACCAGGGAATATTTCATGTTCCAATGGCTCAGAGCAAAACAAAAATAAAAAAGGGGTGTGCGTAGGCAAGAGATTTCAATACTCACATACACCCCCTTCACCAATTTCCTAAACTAAAACCAGCTGAACCTAATTATTTTCCCCTTTCAAATTTGGTGGAAAAAAGTTCTTACCCGGCCAAGACGATATGTGCCAATTTTCAGCTCAGAAGGAATTTTTGGATGCTGGAGAAAGAGGACGGGAGTTGAAGATTTATAGTGGAAGTGCCATCTCAGAAGTATCTGAGCCAGGCTGGCAGGGCCGCTGTAACTCAGACGGGCTTCTTGCTGCGACCACAATTGAAACCGGCTTTGGGAGGTCTGCCACATGCCCGAGAAACAGAAAGGGGGCTCTCAGGTTTCGGGATGGCCTGTTCAGGGAGGTACATAGGCTGGTGCAGAGCCGGAGGCACGTGTGCCATCCCATGGTCTTCAGCATGCCCTCTCAGATCCCCCCGGGAACAACGTTAACATCATGGTTCGGCTCTTGGCTGATGCGAGACCCTAGATGAATTCATCCCTAAGGTTTGGGGGTTTTTGAGCTGTGATACATATGGCCACTTGTTGCTAACTCTTTACATCGGTTATGGAGGCAATTTCCTCATTTGCTGTTTTCCTTGGAATTTGAAACATGTAGCTGACTCCTCATTTTGGGATGGGTTTATCAGCTGTTTCCCTGAAGGGTTCTGGATATTCTCCAACAGTTCCCACCTGTGCCAGTGGGTAATGCTATTCAAGATGCCCATGGGAATATGTGACAAGTTTCCTATTGCCTACCCCCTATTAATGAGTTGCTGTCTGTCCCATGATCTGTGGCAGCAAGGAAGGAATGCACTGTCTGCTAGGCTGAGCACTCCTCTGGCCAGGGACTCTGCTGTCATCCATCTATCCAAAACATTCAAGATGTGAGTGTCTAGCCTTGCACGTAGATGCTTTGAAGGTAAAGAATCGTGAACCCGCTGAATCCGCACAGGGAAGAGTTTCTGGAGATATATGTTGTTTCCATGCTTCACTAAAAGCCCTAACGCTTAATTTTGCATTCATATTTGCGGTGGTTTTGTCCTTACCCTTTTACACAGCTCAGTTTTCAAATCAACAAAGTGAGGCCAGTACCGCACGCTTTGCAAAGTCCCGTGCTCCGAGAAAGATATGGACCCATTGGAGACAGCTGGTGAAGAGTACCAGGAACGATCGGAAGTCTGGAAAACACGACCCTCAAGGAAGGAAGTGGCAAATGGTATTGTTCAGCTTCGATGAAACTGAGATGAGACAGGATAGCAGTTAAGTATTAAAGGCTACTGCAAAACAGAAAGGACGAGGCTTCCGCACGTCACTATGGACGAGAAAAGAAGTCACGGTTTTAAGTTGCAGCAAGGAAGATACGGATTCGATACTCAGCTACCTTCTGTAAGGCTTAGAGAAACTCAGCAAGAGCTTGCCGGGGTAGGCAGCGCGATCTCCATCACTGGTGGCAGGAGAAGACCCTGGGTGCAACTGCCGGGAAGGGGCTCGGTGTGGCTGAGCCCGCTCTGTGGTGGGGCTGGATGAGAAGACCTCTCCACACCCCTTCCAGTCCTATTTGTCAGGGATGCTGTGCCATGCGTCTCCCTGTACAGGAAGCTAACCTTCTGGAATGTTTGGATAACTGCACACCGAAAAAACCCGCATTTCCCCATCTTGGCAGCCATTCACAGACCTAAACACAAACAGCTGGATCCCATTTCTCTGGCCTCAGAAGATGAGAGCTGCAAGGTAGAAAGATTGATTGACATTCAAGTTTAGATTAAATGAGTCATTTAAATCGATAAGGAATCAGCCTGAGTTGAATTAAGTCACTTAAAACTGATTTAAGTGTGCCCCAGGAATATTCAGCTACCCTGATTTAAGAACTTGCCTTCAGACCAGTGAGCATCACTGTGTCTGGATGAGAAAATAGATTCATCGAAGCATGGCTGAGACCTTCAAGCCACAAAACTCTCGGATGTGCAAAGCTATGAGGAGAGGTCTGCACACAGACAAATGTGTAACTGCCCGCCCCAAACCAGGTAATGTCAATGATTTTTAAGGTCATAAGGGACCGTTAGAGCATGACAGCAGGACTTTCTGTCTAATGCAGCTGGGAGAGTACATCTACACTAGCATATTAACTAGAGGGTGGAAAAACATGAGAGAAAAAAAATCCTATTTACTTGCTCAGTTTTCACACTCTTCCCTAAGCCTTCACACTGTTGGGCGTTGCTCCTGTGGGTCCTTCCAGTCCCACCCAAGCCAACTGGCTGGCCTAGACGGGCTGTGCCGGGAGGGCAGTGGGAAGAAGTGGGGACTGGCTCATGCCTCAGACCAACTCCTTGGCTCTGCTTCATTTCCCTGCAGCATCAAATCACCCAAACACCACTTGTTACAGATGGAGAGGGTGGGCTTTCCATTATAATTCTACAAAACCTCAGAAAAGCCTTCTCTTTCATACAGCAGATCACCAAACCACCAGGATTTTCCCTAAATCCCCAGCAAACGATGCGTATGAAGGTGCCATGCACGGTGTCGGTACTGGGACTGCAATGTTTTGGTGACACCCAGAGGCAAGGCACTGGGATACCTTTGGACCTCTTACATGTCCTAGTGAGCTGTCACTCGATCGCATTGCTCCAAAGGGAATTGACTCAGGGATGAAACATTAAGAGAGAGGGAGAGAATTGATCCTTTGCAAGGGGTTTAGTTTTGGGGGTTTTTTGGGTTTTTTTTTGTTTTGGTTTTTTTGGGGGGAAATACTCAAGCTTCCCACTGAATCCCCAAATTGCTGAACCATAATCTTAGCAGCAGGATTTTCCCCCCTATCCGATAGCCAGAGCCCCCCGTGTGCCTCAGACTCCGGGAATCCACTTACCTGTACCACTCATTCCCAAACGCCTTCTCCCCACTTCCAGGCATCGTCTATGTACGGATTAGCCCTGGGACCATATGTCTGAAACATTTCATCGCACCGGCACAGCTGAAAGTAGTTGGTGTTTCGTATGATCTACCTCAGGCCGTGGAGTTGTATCATGCCAGGGAACATATGTCTGCTGTTTGCCGGAGCGCAGCGATAAAATGAAACATGCTGCCTGTTATTTACCCTTCAGCTCCGTTTCAGATTGCCTGCTGCCACTGCTTTTCACGCCAATTCATCACCATCGTGTGCAATTAGAGTAGATGAGCAGTATATTAACCTGCGCAAGGGCTGGTTGGATGTGAGCATCCTCCCAGCGTCGGATGCCTGATATTGCCGGCGTGGTAGTTTCAGCCCTGGGAATGTCGTCTTCCCGCACTCGTAACCCGGGGAATGAGCTCAGAGCAAGGTTGGGATGCAGCGAAAAGACAATGAACTCGGATGTTGGTAGGAAGCAATTAATGTAGCAGTTCATGAATCAATCAGCGGAATGGTATGCACATGTGGATTCTTTAATTATGATCTGATTTTAGTAGGAAAAAAAAAAGCGCCTCTTAAAAAGAAAAAGCAACGCCCTCCTGTTAAAAAGGGCTTAAGCAGAGAGGTCCACACAACTGCAGGATGCACGTTTAAGAGAGGCAAATAACGTTTATATAGGCTATCAGAGTAGCAACAGGGAAACCTACTGTGCCAGAAAATTCAGAGAAAAAAAAAGCGAAGTGAACCTGATGCCAGCCATGGCATGCAGCGGTTAGGATTTCCAAGCAGGTTCCCTCAAAATGACATAAAAGCCCAAGCTGGCTCCCAGAGCATGGCTTTGAGGGCAGAAGGAATAAGGAAAGCTAAGGGCTAATGATTTCTTCTCCAAGCGTCCTCCTTAACCGAGTTTGCCATGGGAATGGAGACATCGGTAGGTATCCCCTTTCCTTTTGTTGCTTTGTCCCAGTCTCCCCTAGGAAACCTATCCGCTTAACCCAAGGTGGGATAATCTCCCCCCATTCCGCCTCTTTCCCTTCTGCCCATGTCTCTGGCCTCCAGAAACAAAGTCCCGTCCCTTCTCCAGCAGCAGATGCTCTGAACAATACCCAAGTACAGTTTATCACGGCTCACCCTTGGCCATCAGCCAAGTAGTTGCAAAACAGAAGAACTACAGTCACTTGCTCTTTGGTCTCTATTTTCCTAGGGAGACCCCATGTAACACTAACAAGGCAAAGAAGGCAGCTGGCCGCATTTTTCTCAAAAGCTGCATCAGAGACACCAACCTGCAAAGGGGCAGGATGGTTATGAATTTGACTGAGGTTTCAGAGGTGTCACCTTGCAGAGGACCATGCAGAAACACCATCTCCATGCTGTGCCATCTTCCAACAGAGTCATCAAAAGCATAAACTGGGGTTTGATAGCCATCATTATTACCCTGACACTCTGGAAACACTCAAGGCTTGTTTCAGGACAAGGTCCCAGGAACACCAGGACGGTATAAAAGACTGCAATGCAATCAGCAGGAAGGAGACGTAAGGAGAGGTTGCAGTCTATGGTCAAAGGGATGAAGACACTGACGTCTGGTGCAGCCTTCAGGCCAGCTCCAACCCACAAGACCTTGCCTCAGATGATCTTCTGAGGTCATGAGATATACTCCAGCTTATTTGCTCGTTTGGTCTATTTTGACTGATTGTCCAGCTACCAAGTAAACTGTCACTTTAATGCCAAGTTGTCAAAAATATTGCCAGCTCTAGTCTTACTCCTGAAGTGAGAACCCTGTTCATGCTGATGCTCTTTTCCTGCCTCGAGATGCTCAGCATCCTGCAAACCACCCTCCTGGCCAGCCTGCGAGTTGAGGGTGAGCACAAAGGGAATTAACTCTCTTCTGACCAGGGACTTCTCCCCATCTATTTGAAACACCAGAGCAGCAAATCTCTCCCTCTGTCACTATTTACCATCACACCACCAAGGAGACCAAAAATATCTTAAAATTCTGTCCCTCAACTGTCAACAAACAAGTCTTCCTCGGCGGGATGGAAACGC
Source organism: Gavia stellata (assembly GCF_030936135.1). NCBI lineage: Eukaryota > Metazoa > Chordata > Aves > Gaviiformes > Gaviidae > Gavia > Gavia stellata. The sequence goes on along the minus strand of NC_082616.1, from coordinate 12,433,350 downwards.
TGTTTGGGAAGCACCAGAGGAGGCACCGAATAGCAGCAATTTCCATTCCAGTAATGTATGTCACCCAGCCAGCCCGCGTACTGCAACCATCACGGAGAAGTCTGGGATCCCACAGGATGCTGCGAGAGACTCGTCTCCGCTGCTCCCAGTTCCCTCAATAACTTGGGAAGGTTAGTTAAGCTATCTCTTCTTTCCCCTCATCACCATGGCTGTCTCATGGAAGGCAGGGGGGGAAAAATCTGTTAACTTTCTAGACCACACAAGTGAAAACGGTGCTGGCAAATAACTCTGCTTGCCCTCTGACTTCATTTTAACAGCCCTCCAAGGAAATAAGGTCAGAAGTTCACCAATGGCAGGAAAGACCTACTGGTGACTTGGGTTATCCCAAACATTTACTGTACCATTCCCAATTTATAAAAAAACCTACAACAGGTTGAGCTTTTTCCCCCCTTGGAGCTGGATGAGTTTTCCATCTGGCTTATATTTTTAGTTGCTAGAACTGTCCTCTTCTTGCTGCAAACATGTGTTACAGGGCTGCCCCATGGTCCCATATTATGATAATTATTTTAACGGCTGTTTTGAAACATTGCGGTGGTACACCGAGAAACTTCCTCATCAGCACAGTTGGTTAAACAAAAATTGATCCCCAGTCAATCAAATGCATCTAATAAGTTGTAGATAAATACATGATTTCATCACCTCCAGTACACTGACCCCAAGGAAAAGGAGTGATCTCACTCAATGTGTTGATGTCTCCCAGTAATAAATGGCTTCATCGTACCATCGTGCTAAGCAATAAATGATCTCACAAGACGTGCTGCTGTAATAAACTAAAACAATAAGAATGTGCAGGAAGGAAAATACTGCCCGTGGTGAGCTCTACTGCCCAAAAACATGTCTTAGCTGTTACAGACATAAATTAGCCGTAATAAATCTTATTGGTTGTTTCTTTAATGACATATATCTCCTGCCAAAATGGTAAATTCTTGAAAGGACTGTACGAGTAGATTAAATGCTTTCTGTCCTTGGGAATGTGGAAGCCTTTATTTGTTTTTCTTAAAAGTCTTTTAAATATCCTCACGTTATACGTCAAACAGATGTCCAGGGTAAATTCTCCTGACCCATTTAAACATTTTTTTTTTTTAGAAGCTGGAATTAAAGTCCAGTTTCTGCCACTCGTCTATAGTTAGATTTGCTGGCCAGCACCTGACAAAACTCTGCGACTGTAATGTTAAGGTTTAATGGCTGTATGGTGTGACTTTTAATGGCAACGCTGAGGAAACTAAGATAAATTAAAACCTAATTGGGAACGTTAACAGCTTTACCAGTCTACACATATGGACCCCAGGAGAACACTTTGAAAGATGTTACAGTTAGCTCCCGTTGCAAGGTCTGCAGCATTGCACGATGACCTCAAAACTTGTTCCACTCTTTGTTACCATGATGCCTTTAAACACGCATAAAACCATATATTTCACCCTGCGCAAATATAACAGAAGTATGCAGAAAGAGCTTTATTTTCTCTTGCTAACAGCAGCTTATCCCACATCTGCTCAGTAGGATGGATGCATAATTTTCAGACGCTGTTGCAACTTTACTGACTTTGTTGAATCGCCCTAGCTGATCTTTCAAAAAAACCCAACCCAACCAACCAAAAACCAACAACAAACCCCACGAACATCCAACCTGCCCATCAAGACAAGAAATTACAAAGGCCAAATGAAGACATGCTTCCTGTTACAGAGGCACAACTGCAGCTGGAAATATTTGAAATATATGGAAATATAGTTCCAATAAATATATAGAAGTGTGTAAAAACAGTATTTGAGCCCTGCTTAGCGTTTCACACCTTAAAATCCCTCTCCCTGGAGCACCAATGGACAAAACCTCACGTGTTATGTCCAGGAACAGAAACATCCTGGTTTGCTTTATGGGCAGAGCTCAAGCACGTGCCTCCGCAAGCCAGCCACGGCCCCATTCTGCGATTATCGGTATGAGCTCACGGGTAAAACTGCTGTACGATTTCTAGCTGCTGTGAAGCAACTTATCTTTCAGTGCGATAAAGACTCTCCTGACACCTGCCTCCATGTGAGAGTCCAGCTTCCCTGAATTTTTTCCAAAGCTGCTCATGGGGCCGTCACGTGGAGATGGGACCAAGGTTGAAAAAGGTCCTTAAAGTTGATTTATTTTCAACCAGGATGACGAAGGGGGTTTTTTAAACCTCTTAAGCATTTTATTCTACCTGGGATTGCTGCTGCCTTTCAGAAACGAACACCACAGGCTTGTCTCTGTCTCTGGAAGGGGAGTTTGGCCTCCCCCCGGTGCCCTTTCTAACAGCCTTGGGGCTTCAACCCCTGGAAAGCTCTGTAGAAGCCACTATTATGTCCTCCAGCATCAGCAAATACCTACAGAATAAGCGTTGATTATTCTGTTTTGCACTTTTGAGCGTTTATGTTGCAAAAACATACCCACCTGCTTATCCATAACCTCAGAGCAAACCTCCTGTACTCACAAAGTTGAGTATACGCTTATGCTTAGCACAGGTGTATTTTTGCAGGGCTAAGAGACCAGCCCAAATCTTCAATATGGCAAAGCCCCCTTTAATATTTTCAAGGAAAAAGCATTGCCTGTGGAGGACAGGAAATACAAATAAAAGTCAGAGAAACCTGAGGAAGAAACAGCTCATCTGGCAAATGGGAAAAAGGGAGGAAAAGTGAGGAAGAAAAAAAAAAGGAAGAGAAACACAATATGTCATGCAGGAGAGCTAGTTGCCTTTTCTAATGTGATGCTGGATGGTGAGAAATAACTGGATGATAAAAAAAAAGCAGGGGGAAAAAAAGCTTTAGGAAGGGCTGTACTTTATTATTCCACTGCCCCAAGAGAGCCACAGCCTTTCATGGGTCACCTCAGCCTGAACCCAAAACAAACACAGCGACAGTAAATTACCCCAACAGGTACCAAATGTCTTCATCCAGCCTGCAACACAGGGAGCAGCAAAGATAACAGCGACTTACTAACTGGGTAAGCGACAGCTTGCCCACTTAGGCATCAAAAGGGCATTTTGATTTCACGTAACGATATTTTAATCATTAAACAGAATTTTCTACAGGAGGGAGGCCCAGATCACAATAATTTTAATATTCCTCTAATATTTCAGCAAATGCCTACATCCCCGCAGGACGGTACCCAAAGTTGCATCGCTGGGGCTGTACAACAGGAGAAGCTGCCACCCGGGAGGTCGTCACCAGGCTCCAGCCTTACTGTCCCTGCGTGGCAGACGGAGAATTTGGGAGCCAGGCTACCCGAAGGGGCTGGCAGCAAAGCCACCCCTCCCAAGCCCCAGGGAAAACTGTAATTACAGCCGATTAAAACGCCTTGCTCTATGCCTCCGTTCTCAACCCCAGCTCTCCTCGCTGGGGCTCTTTGCGTTTCTCTTGAGGTGACTTTGTTTTTTCACAGTTCAATCAAGGGACAAACCATTTCTGAGAACAAAGCAACGGAGGTACAAGTATCAAATTTGTTTAAAAACCCCAAAACTAATGAACCAGGTTTAGGAGGTTTCAGACACATTCCCCGTTTGACACTGAAGGCACGCGAGCTGTCTTAGCACAAGCGAGATGCTGGGTGAGGTCTCCTCCAAAATTCCCCCAGCTACAGTCAAGTTGCAAGCCAAAAATGTCATCGCCGTTCATGATTTGCAAAAAATAATGGGACCAGCAATGCTTTTTGAAGCCCCCCCGGCAAAGCAGCTGAACACTGCGTGCGTTGGCAAGGCACAGCGGCAGGGCAAGCGAGCGGCTCTGAGCTTGCAGAGAAGCCTGAGCCCCGGTGCCTCGGTTGTGTTTGGTACCTGGAGACTGGGATAATTTTGGCCACAGAAATTGCAAAGCCTCGATATTGGTATCGCCAACCCATTAAATCAGTTTGAGCAGATTTCTAAATGAAGATAACTCTTATTCCATGTCTTAACGTAATGCAGGTGTCCAAGGCAGCTCCATTAAGGTAATTTGGGAATTTTAAATTAAAAACACTGCCAGTGTCCAAATTTCTTTTTTTTTTTTTTAATTCTGTTTATTGCCCTGCCAGAAAAGTGTGCTTCAGGAGCCACATCAAATAGATCTGCCAAAGTATCAGGTTATTGGAAAGCAAAAGAGGGCAGCAAAGGATAAACGTGAGCATCTCCAACACTGCCAAGACAACAGAGCAGAAACACTCAGTTCTTACTAAGGCCAGAAAAGGGAATCTAGGCGGAAACTTGGGATAAGCCTGGCCAGCTGGCTTGTTGCTTATGCATGGAGGAGAAAAGGGGGTGCCATGGATGGCGTGCTACGCTTGGGTACCAACCCGCCTGTGAGATGGGTGGCAGCGCAGCTCCCTCTCACAAGACTTTTGGGAGGGGAAATGCCTGAAAGCCGAAGGTGCCTGGGGCCATCAGCCACGAGGAGTGCACAGACTCAGAGTCGCTGGGTGCGAAACAACTTCAAGTGTGCGATGGATGCTGTCCAGCGGCTACCACAGCATCACATACCACTCCCACATTACTGATTTGAATAAGACAGAGTGCTAAAACTTCAAAATTCAGAGAAGGGGAAGCAGGCAAGGATCAAACATCGTGACAAACGTTCCTCTTTCCTAATTAACATCCTAGCTCTCCCATCCCTCCAGCAGACAGAATGGTGGTCTTTCCCATCCATCACTATTTGATTTGCATTTCACTTTCCCATTCTGCTCATGCCAGTTGTGTTTGTTGGCTCAAACTACGCACAAGCTCCTGAAAATTGTCTTTACAGCGACTTTTATTAGGAAATGAGGCATGAATGCAGAACGACAGACCCCAATCAAGCTTGGAAAAAATCTTTAAGTGATCTCGCTGAATTGATTTTCACAACAGGATGCAAACAGTTTTGACAGGAGATGTTTTCTCATTAACTTAGCATTAATACAGATCACTGCACTGTCATTGCCATCTCCCTTTTGAACAATGCAAGAGCAAGGAGAGACTAAGGAGACTTGAATACATTGGGGGACCAGTATTTGCTATAAAAAGTCAAAATGATCAATAAGAAACACCCCCAAATATTTTGATCCATGTTGCATCATGAGAACGGACACTGTCCTGGTACCTCCAAGCCCACATGGAGCGGGGCTGTTGACTCTAAAGCCTCTAGCAGCATAGATGGCTTGCTATGATGTTCAACTCTACTCAAGAGCTAAAACCAAGCCGCTTACATATGCCTCCTCTTCCTCATCTGAGGGAAAGAGAAGATGAATGCACTCAAAACATCTCACCCCAGGGGACCATTCTCCTGACTGCAGGATCCCAGTGCAGTCATAGACTGCCAAACACAGGGTCAATTGCTCATCACGAGGACAGGAGACCCTCACAAGTAAGCAATGCCCTGAAGATGTTAGCAAGTACCTCCAATTCACAGCCAGGTTGGAGTCAGCATGAGGACTCCACTATTTGAATAGGTTTGGGACCACAAAAATGTATATTCTTCTTCCTTTATTGATTCTCTACTGTATTCTTATGATGTCTTATAAATTGGCTCCAGTCTTGGTCTGCGCCTCAAGACGCCTACGCTTCGGCAGCACGTACCATTGCGTAAGTTCCCTCTGTAGTTTTCTTTTCTTCGGTGTGGGAATTACTACATATTAAATGCATTCAAAGGTTGTTCTCAGCAGATGCCTTTAACCGTAACCACAACGCAAGTGGTAAAATATAGATGGCAATGGTGGTGTGTTCAGAAACATTCAGACTTTGCCCACTTTGCCTATCTATAGTTTTTGATAGGTTTTTTCCTCTCACTTTTAAGCCACATTTTGCCTTCTTTCATGAGTAAAATATACATGTAATTCGTTAAAATAAAATTCCAGAGTGCAAGATCAACACGGAAATGACATGAAACTATGTTAAATGTTCATATACCCCACAGAGCTGGGTGGATTAGGAGAAGGCTAGCAAAAATAGAACGACACCAAAACACTCATGCAAACAGCTCCCAGGAGGAGCAAAGCAGGATAAGAAAGGCTAGGAAAATAAAACGAGGCATTCCTCGCACGGATTTCAACACTGGAGGTTAAGCTGAGTTGAGTTCTCCCTTCCACCCTCATTCCTGCGCTGAGCAGGGAACTATATCGATTAATCTTAAACGAGGAAGTGAAATGCAAACAAGAAACGTGCTGTTTCGGGGACTGATCCAAACTCTGTCGAAATCGAGACTGCATTTCTAATTCCATGGGCTATGGGGCGAGCCCTGGCTGGGCATTTCCAAGGTACAGGATAGCAAGCCATACCTGCAGAGAGTACCCAAATTTTGTCCTCAGCTCAAGACAGGTCACTCCAGAGCGATACCGCCATAATTCTGACCAGAATTCCTTGTGTCTCCATTCCTGTGTCTGCAAATAGTACATAGATCTTTATCTAAATATTTCAAAGCACACTTAAACATTTTGCAAAGAAAAATAAAATATTATCTGCGTAGCTCAGCTTTGAGATGAAGCTTGACCATATGACGAGTGGATGCATAACCGCAGAGATGCCGTGCTCCGATTTGCGACCTGAGTTTTACATCCAGAAGCTCAGAGCACTTCACAGATCCCTTCCAGTTAGCAGCAATGCTGCAGCGCCTGACCATTGCAGAAAACAATATGGAAACATGAGCAGTGCTGGGGAAAGGCCAGGCCAACGGTGGTTTGCACTGGACATCCGCATCCCACGGTACCAGCTGCAACGCACAGCTTGCAGACACGCTATTCCTCCACTTCATTGCCCCTCGCTGCAGCCGGAGGCTTCCCTACCACCCAGCCGCAAAGAAAAGTAAATATTTGAGATGCCCGAAGGGATAAAGGAACAGCAGAACGTGCCTGTAGGCATTGCTCAACCCAGTAATGTGTGTTTTGGACAACTGGGACGTGACATCGGCTCTCGAGGTTAGTGGATTAGATTTTCTCTACAACTCCCAAATATTTAGAATTTTTGCAGCTAGAGCCATGGCAACAGTAGAAGATGAGAGTGTGATTTTGGGGTGGAGGGGGGCTAAATGAGGTTCTCAGCTGGTTTAAATCCAGCCCTGATGATGGACTTTTTCCGATTTTCACCAAAGTACTTGGTCTTTTATCTAGTAATACAAGCCTAAACCTGATGCTTTTACCTGGAAATTCCCCATTTCAGCTGAGCCCAGAGAAAGCAGAGGCGTTCATCCATGGGCTTCATTCCCCCCTGTTTACCACCCAACATACTGACTTGTGTACCGGGGGAGGGTTGGGTAGGGTTGCGACGACAAAGGTGAAGGGACGTTGCTGCTGAAGCGATCAGAGCACAGCACGGGGGGGGGGGGGGGGGGGGGGGACTGATGCTGGGAGCACGCGTGTATTTCCCAAAGCCTCTCTGTACTCCTTCACATCCCTCTCACGATGCAAACCCTATCACGGCAGATGGACCGAGCTCCAGGAGAAACAGCACAGACACCATGAAAACTATGATAGATGCTTCCTCCTGACCAATCCTCTTCAGCAAGCTTTTGCTTTACAATTCACCTCCTTTTCCAGATTAACAAAGCCAAGTGTCTCACGCTCTCTGCAGAGGAACATTATTCTAGTTCTTTGATCATTTTCAGTTCTCTTCTCTGAACCCTGTGCAGAAAGAGCTGAGATTTCACAGAAGAGGCTCCATATCACTATTTCAGATAAAGTTATGTGCACAGAATATTTCTCCTTTTCATTCCTCCCACATCTTCATGGGATTTTTTCCCCCCCTATTTTTTTGCCTGTCTCAAAAAGGTGCCAAGTAATGCGAAATTATGGCTGCATTCACAAGAACACAGCCAGCTCCTGAAGAGCCCAGTGTTTCAAGAGAAAGTGTCCATAAGGAGAAGCACCCATGGTGCAGAACAGTCCTGGAGTGACCAGCGTCAGACCTGCTGAGGAGCTGACGGCTTCTTGTGGAGGAGCCGGGCAAGAGCGGCTCCAGAGGCACATCAGCGCAGTTAAACAGGAGAGGGACCCTCTACTCGACCTCTCCACGCACCAGATGCCACCTCTGCATGACTGATAGAGCTTAAAGGCTGTCTGTGGCCCTCACAACACCCACATCATCTTTTTTGTGAAGATAATTCACCACGTTTTACTTCTTGCTGCTTTAAAGCATCCCATGCTCACCATCTGGGATTGCAATGGAAAGAAAAGGAACGGAGTCTGGCGTTGCGCTGGAAAGCTAAACACCCTCTCACCTCCCTGGTATGTTTTAAAACTACAGTCTGATCATGATTTGGTATTTCTATTTCTTCCGTTGGTAGCAAATAAAGCAAAAACGTTACCGAACTAGAGCAATAATACACAAAGCTCGGCCTCCAGCAATTTCCTCCAAATTCATTAATACGCCAGGGCAGCTGAAGGAGGCAGAAAGGACTTTGAAACAGGCTGATTGAGATTCCTAAGCCATTTGATCATGAAACAAAATGAAAATACAATCTTAGTGGAAAAACCCCCAACCTTATTACCAGATGATCTTTGCGGAATGCATTCTTTTAAGAAAAATTTAAAAAGCTGTTTTTCCTTTTGAGAACAGGAGGCTGCAATTTTGCCTTGGTAAACAAAGCGCATGTTCACATTGCTTCCGACAAACGAGTTGGACTAGTAACGATTTGAATGAAGTCATTTTGTAGATGCGTATATGCTTATTTACAAAATGACCAGAAAGGATGTGCTGGCAGAAACTATGAAGGCGAAATGAAGCCGTGCCCATCCACACCTGCTAAGGATCCCACCCCACCCCGCAGAAAGCCCGAGGAGAAGGGGAAGAGATGGGCATTGCCTGGCAGCACCCACTGCTCACTGCAAAAAACATGGTGCTTCAAAAAACGTCAAGGAAGCACATCCTGATATGCACATGATAGGGATGCTTGGAAAGCAGCAGGCAGCCACCACGGCTTCCCTCGGGCCGAGGTGTCCCCAAGGGGCTCGGGGACCTTGCTGCCCTCCTGGGGACACCTCCTTCCCTGGCATCATCCCAGAGGAGTGGATCGTCAACCTCAGGCAGATGCTGCTCATGGTTGAGTCTTGCTTTTTTCCAAAGTTGATTTTTTTTCCTGTGGAATTGGCTGGAAAATTCCACCCAACTCCATCAGGGAAAAATCCGAGAGAAAACTCCTCCTGCGGGGAAACGTCAGAGTGTTTCACCGTGATCAGAAATGCCGAAGCAAAACATTTCGGTCTTTCCAAAATGAATTCTGCTTCTAGGGAGGAAGAGACTTTCCATTTGGCACACGGGTGCGATTACTTGACTTCTTGTCCCAAAAAAGAACACCATCAAAAAGTAATGCAAAAAGAAAGAAACTGGTATTTCCCATCAGCTGGAAACGCCTTTTTTCACTCTGCTCCTCCCCAAGCTCTCAACTCTCTTAGCTCGCATGGAGACACCGCTTTCAGCCTTGAAGCTCCGTGCTCCGAGCAGCCCCTGCCACAGGGCGGGGAGCACACGGGGACCCACCGTCACGCCTGGCCGGTGACGCTCCATCTTCCCCCCCGATAGTATTTCAGGTCGCTCTTTCCTCCCGCCTGCCCCGAAGCCCCCCCGCTTCCTCAGACGCTGCCCGCCCGGCAGTGAGGACTCATAACGAACAGCGCTGGCACATCTCGGAGAATGCTGTTATTAAAAGTAGCTGCAGCACAGAGAGGCTGTTTAAAATTAATCGGAATTATAACACTCCCGAGGGAGGATCAAATTTATTAAATTAGCCAGTTACTGCATGAGAAAGGGGCACGAGGGTTTTTTTTGTTGTTGTTTCTTGTTTTGTTTTCGAATCCTCGAAAGAAACTGGAAATCTAAGGAAACATGCTTAAGAATTTTTGAAGAAACTTTCTGCCCTATTAGAAGAAATACATCTGCACTGCCAGGTTGCAGCCTACTGCGAATTAAATGATGGGTAAAGATCTTGGTAATGGAAGCAAAAATAGATGTTGAAGGTAAATATTCACCTCGAGACCTGTCATAAGAATACACTTTATGATCTTAAAGAGAAGTCTGCGCTTAATACTGAAATAGGGGCAGACTAAGGTACCCATATGATTAAAATAAATATCTTATTTTTTCTGTATTTCTTCGTCCTTTGCCAGCATGCCTGTACCCATAGCGAGCGGACCCACTCCTGTGCCAGTGCCTGTGGATTTCCCTGGGGCAAATCACAACACGTACGGTCAACCAAAGCCATCCTGGGATCAGGGTCTTCCACAAAGGGCTTTGGGGTTTTTGGCATTGATAAAATAATTGACATTAATTACTATGGTAATTATATCGCTTATTGTTATAGACCAATACCTTCATCACAACACAATCGCTGAATGTTGCTTTAAGGCTAAATTTATGGGCCAAAGCAAAGTCACTTGAAATCAGCAGGAAAGCCTGAGAAACGTATGCACTGTGAAACATTAACTCTATTTTATTAGTGGTTTATATTTTTACTGCTGTGATGCTTGGCATTTTTGCATCAGCTTAATATTTTAAGAAATCCCCACCACCAGTAGTAAAGGTCATTTTTCTTCCTCCTCCTCCCTCGCTGTGACAATAAAAATGATTAGTGCAGACAAAGTCCACAGAAAGGTTCCCAAAGCCGAGCCTGGCTCAGAGCTGCAAAAACACCCAATAATTGATTTTTAGCATCTGCAATAACCGATTCCATATGTGCCACTGTCAACCGCGACGCCTCAATTAGCCCGATGCGTCCGCGAGCCGGGCACTGGAGCGAGCGGGCTGCAAGTGGGCGCCGCTTTTATGCTCTTTCCAGTTTATCCATTGGGATCTAAATTGCCGTTGTCAGTTCTGCTTACATGCTCATTGTTTTTCTCCTTCACTCCCCAAACCTTACGATCCATAGGCACAGAATTGCCTCCGACAGACTCCAGTACCACTTAAGCACATGCATGTAGTATAAACTACTACACTTCTATAACTCCCTATGCATCTGCCCTTGGGCACATCCTCCCTGTCCCTCCAATGGCCTTTCGCAGAGGGACAACTCCTTTACTGCACTTAATGTGTCTTTTTCTGGGCCAAGCACGCATCTAGGTCTGGAGGCAGTAAAAAGACATTCTGGCATGATGCTCCTGTAGCTCCAGGCTTTTTCTTGGAGAATTTAAGCAAAAAAATCAACGAGCTTCTCGTTTAGCCTTCACTTGGGTTCTTCTCCTCCATTTAAATGCCAGCTGTCATACTGACACACAAGGGATATAATATAAAGTTGAACTAGAGATGGGGTTTGCTGCTCCAAAAGCAGTTGCCACAAAAAGGGAAGATCCTTTCAGCCAGGTCAGCCCCTCACAGGTCCAGGAAGCCATCTGAAATGGTTTCTTAAGTGGATCCAGGAGATCACAGGGACCTAGAGGCTGCCAAACAAAGCATTGCTCCAAAACCCACGCTCCTTCCCTGGACCCAAAGCGCAAGCATCCTTCTGCAGACCAGTTCTCACACCACGATGTCTCCTGCGTCACATGCTGAACGCATAAGTCAGGATGCCGAAACGAACACATCTGACATTAAATAATTCCGCAGAGCACCTCAAACTATTCGGTGTCCTTGTGAAAGCACCGGCTGCCCGAGCCCCGTAACTGCAAAAGAAATGTCTCCAAACCCAGCCAAGCCCCTGCATTTCCAGGTGCTGTTATCCAGCCTCCGGAGAGCCGATACATCCACTTCTCAGCTTGCTGGGAGGTGACCTTCAAAAAGTCATTTCGGTAACAAACTGGGGTTTTAGTAGTTTCGCCAATTCTGAGCTGAGCCCTCACTGCACTTCTCCTTCACGTCTTATCTTCTACGGCTCCAGGGACAGCAACCGGTCTTCTCTCTGACCCTCCCAAAGACACTGAAGTTTGCCAAACCTACAAAGTGGCCAAAAAGAAAAGCCTGAAGCTTTCCAGTGAGCAGTCCTGTAATGAACATGATTCATAACAAAAATACCAGAGGAAAGTAGTAGATTTGCTTATTTCTCCCCCGCGTTACTGGCAGGTTTTGTAGCACTATGTGCTTTTGGGCTTACGTCCAGATTCACCGTGTTTAAGCGTAGGAAAATATAGGTTCATCTCAAGATGTGTGCACGGAGGAGCAAGCCAGGCCCCCACTCGGGGAGGAACGGTGCCATGAGATTCATCGGCCAACTCACACCGTGGGACCCTGCCCCGCCGATGCAAAGCTGGAGACGTCACGGCTGCTGGGTGCTTGGGTACCCCCCCAGGAGGGGCTTCGGGCTGCAGCTCCCTCCATCCCACAGCCACAGCCCAGGAAGATGCCTTGGGGGCTCATTTTTGGGGTTAGGGGTTGTCGCTTTAATTCTCAGCTCTGGGAGCGTTACCTGCTTACATTCAGCATCTTGGAGGTTCGAAGCTTACAAAGGGATTTACTCCCTTCAGTCACAGCGGAATGAGGGATCTTGCATTTAACGTGGAGGAACAGGGATGGAACTTGGGTGTTACAACCAGGAAAGAAAGCCCTGAGGAAACAAAGTGGCTCCCTTGTATAGCCTCAGTAAGAGAGAAATAATACAAATGTGTTTGTTTTGTCCTGCTTACAGGCTGTAAAAGCTGCTTGAGCAGAAACGCAGCAGTCAGGCACTTTTGCTGGAGCCCAAGCTCTAGTACTGTCAGCCCCAGGAGTTCAAAAATCATGAGCTAGATCCAAAGAAAATAGAAGACAAGCTCAGAAACCAGGCAAATAATAATAAGAAAAATAATAAATCCTGGGCTCTTTTCATTTTCCTTCCCATTTTTGACTCCGGATCTTTTCAAGCTTTCCTCTACAGCTACGAAGCCTGGAGGCTTTCGTTTGTTAAAAACACAGTTGTGTGTAATAAGAGGACTCAAAAGCCAGGGCTTTAAAAAAAAATGCACCCAACTTTGTCAAGGCACTTGCTGAAGTCGCAAAAGCTTGGCTCGCAGCGTTCCTGAGAGCGCTCAGGCGCAGGAAGGGGCGTGTGCATGTTTTTAAGCGTGGGTTATTTTTTATAGGGTTAGTGCAATTGTTTGCACAGATTGGTGAAGCCCACTCCCCTGAAAGAGCACCAGTAATGTTAACGATGCCACTGCAGCCATGGGGCAGGTGTCTCCACGGGGCACTACGCCAAGTCCTCGTGTCCCTCTACCACGGCGGTGACCGGGGGGTCTCGTGGATGGTGCATCTGGCAGCGACCCGGCAAACACGGGGTCAGCTCTCGCCTCCTGGCTTGCTCTGGGACAAGCCCCTTCAGTCCTTTGGTTTCTACACCTGCGGCACCAAGTGGAAACCCGAGGCTCTGAAACACACGTTACTGCACGTCACGCACTTCTTGGTCACCACGGCATGAAAAAATAAGGTGGAAGGAATGTGAAAATGAGTTATTGCCCTGTGAGTGCCTTTTGTTACACAGCTCTCTGGCACCGCATCCGTCTGCGTCCGGACCGAGTGAAGCGCGGGGGGGTGCAGTGGCACGGGTGGGCTGCGCCGGGACACTCCACCATGTCTGCCACTGACACACGTCGAGGAAGGACAGGCTTTTCTCTGCCTCCGCTATTGCTCTTGGCTCTGAAGTTCCACCTTTCCTCAAAGCAACACCTGCTTCCCAGTAACGTGCAAATATCTTGGCACGTGCCTTCCCGACAGTGTTTTGGAGCAGATATTCATCAACGCAGAGGGCTGCTCTCCTGGTAGCCGGTGAAAACCTTTTGTACTGTTTGGCACTCGTATTCCACAGCTGCGCTCTCAGTGGCAGCTTTCCACCCAGGTTTCATCCGACTGCATTGCTGTTGGACTGGGTTACATCTTTCCAGCTCAGGCTTTAATGGCATTAAAAGAGCCTTAATGACTTGGAGAGGCAGCAGAGTTGCAAATGATGGCAGGACTTTGGGGAGCAAAATGCAGGGAGGTAAAAGCTCCAGCGGTTGCTCACCTCGTGTCCCCTGGCACTCACACCGTCCCAGCTGTTGAGCTGAAAGCTTTCCAGAGCCATAATGCTCCCACAGCCCTTCGTCCTGCCATGGAGTTCAGGAGGCAGGATACAAACTATCCCGCACACCTCTGAGATACCCAAATCCTTGGGGACAAGCCACAAATCACACTACATCCACAAAAGCATCAGTCTTATTTGTCACCAACATCCTCACCCCTGCTTCAGGGGTCTTTTCCAGGGCTGGATTAGGGAGCATTTTGCCCTAGCCCATGCTAGCCTATGCCTTTTCATCATGCCACCAACCTCTGAAAAGTCCAGATTGGAGATTCAGAGGTTTCCCTTTTCTCTGCTTCGTACAGAGTCCAACATATAGTGGTTCACTCATAAGCCTACGTGCTCCGGGATTAATTGTTGGCCAAAAAGGGGGACGTAGCTACAGCCTCCTGCACTGGAAGATGCCTCACACATTGAGAGTCAGATGTCCCAGTGGAAAAGGCTGGAGCTGGGACCATGTTTGCTGCCTGCTGCTCCCATGTCGTAGCACTGGAGCGAGATACCGCTACAGGACAACCCCCCTTCTCCATACAGATCCGGAACAGTAACAGCACCCTGAAGTTTTTTGGGGGGATGCCGGGACAGGAGCATCCCAGCCAAAGCTGACACCTCGTGAGCATTGCCGTTTTCCCCATCACCGCAACGTGTACCAACTCCAGCCGTGGCATCGGCTGGAGTGAAATCCCTGCCTTAGGGAAGCTCTTGAAAATCCGCATCTAAGGCAAACACGCAGCTTTGCTTTACTCGAACCTGGACACATTTAGGTTGGGCTAATTCAGCAGCTCCTTGGACAGCCCCGCTCTGCATCTCACCAGCTCCTCCTGCCGAAGGCAGCATGGCCCAACCACGCGCCCCAGCAGCACAGGGAAGCGGTCCATGCAGCGGAGGAGCCCCTGGGCGCAGTGGAAGATAACTTATTAAGCTGCCCCAGGCAAATCCGAGAGACCCTGTGTCACAGCCAGGGCGCGGAGACTTTTTCCTGCATTAAAACTAAGTTGGGAACAGCTCCTAGTGTCACTGCGAAATTCAAGTCGTAAACTGCTTAGTTTTCTTTTTTTAATTCCCCCAAACATTTTGCCCTTCCGCTTATGCAAACACTCAGCCCTCCCTCTCCTTCCGAGTCCGTGCATTTGTGCTATAATATTTTTAACGCCATTCAGGACAGCAGGTTGCCAAGCAAGGGGATCTGTCTTGAATCTAGGAGAAACCACACAATACCCCTCCGACAAGTTAAAGATCAAAGGCTACATTTATCCCCGGCCTCTTGGATATTCAGCAGGTACCGCGCCACGTGCCGAACGCGGGAGGAGATGGGTTTACAAGGGGAAGAACAAAATCTGGCCGACAAATCACTGCATCGCTCAGCTCCAATGAGGTTTCATGGCAGAAGCGGACATGTCAGAGACCGCGGATGGTGCTCGCCGGCTAGATAACGTGTTCGAGATGGAATAGAGAAATTCTTACATCTGCCAGAAGGAACGACATGAGAAAACAACTCCAACATAAAAGACTTTGTGAAGCAGATGTCATTTGGGCCAAAATAAGTTTAAGATGAGGCGTTCCTTTGAGCCGTTCCTTGGGTTTTTTTATCTGCTACTAAATATTTTGTCGTTGGGCAATTTTTGGCTCTGTTCCCCATTATTGTCTAGTTGCTGTGTTTTCAGTTAAAGGGATTTGCCTGTGAGCAGCCGCAGAAAAGGGAACCGTGCGCCAGTACAACGGACCTCAGCACAGTCCAAGGAGTCTTTAAGCTACAAAAAAAGTGGTTTTAAAGAAAAAAAATTATCTGTTTTCTTATTTTGCGTTGCCTCCTTTCTCTCTCTTTCCTTTGAACCTTTCCCTTTTTGGTCATAAAAAGGCAGAGGAAATAATACTAAACCAAGAAGGTTTGGTTTTCAAATCCAAAATTTTCTAGCACCCACTCAGATAAGTCTAACGTATCAAGCTTAAGTCACTGATATAATTCTGTCTTTACACTTTTTACATTCACAAAAAAAAAAAAAAAAAAAGAAAAATCACAACTTTTCAGTCACATCCAGGCCAAGATCCCAAACTTTTTTCCAGAGCCACAACTATTTGGCTTTTGGAAGGACCTTTCAAGGTCAAGCCGGGTGAAAAGCAGACGCTAGCGCACAAAGCTAACCCACAGACCAGCAGCTTACCTGGCCAAGAAGCAGTAGATAAGTTTTTTCCTAAGGAAGACAGAAGATGCTCATGGTTAGAAGCAGCAAGAGATGAAAAGAAAATACCAAGACACTCTGCCTCGATCAAAATCTTATCTCCTGTTTTATCCTACGGTGACTCTTCCAGACCTCAAATAGAGCAAAATGCAGCATCTTTGTGTACAGACATTCTCGCCGTCTCTATTTTTGTTTGCAACTGAATGCAGAAATCCAGCCCCCAAAATCCAACCTAATTCCGTCGACTGTCCCTGGGTTAGGACAACTGACGCTTTGCTTTTAATCGCTATCTAAAAATGAGTGTTTGCCTAACGACTCTCTGTTGCAACCCCTGCTGTCTGATGAAACAACTAGCCCAACTTTCAGAAACGACCAGCAAATTTAGGTCCCTACCTCGAACACCTTGCGCGAGGTAAAGAAGAACAAGTTTTCAGTATTTGGTGGAATTCCAAAAACTTGCTGAAAAATACACTAGGGGTCTAGGTCGTAAGTGATATGCTTTCCCCAATTTCTTTCTTATTTATTACTGTTGCAAAATATTACAGCCTTCTAATCACGACCACCGGCAGCATCGGGGGGACGCACCACCCCGGAGGGGCTCAGCATCACCATGGTGCTTCTCTCCCACCGTGGACCACCGCTACTGCCCGTCACGGGCAAGCACTGAGGCCCTCTCCTCCACTCCAAACGGTAACCCAGCACCTACAATGTCTTTTCCCACATCTTACAGAAGCCTCCAATGGCCAAATTTTAGCTGGTGGGAACTGGCCCAACCCCATTGACTCCAGTGGGGAATCACTGATTTACACCAGCTGGGGAAGAGATGCTACCGAGCAATCATCATTAAATCACATCATTCAGGACCAAACGCCAGTCGCCGAGGGCCAGGCTAAACGAAAACTGTCTGGCTTTTACACGAAACCGCACAAGCCCCGGAAAATCAATTTTCTGGGTTTTGTGTAATTTTCCACCAGGCAGAAGAGAGAGTCTTTATTCCATCTGGCCTTTAGAGCAAGGTTAGGGACTCAACAAGAAAGAATTCAATTGACCTGAAAACAGAAAACAACAAGTTTCAAACAGTGAGACTGAACTTGGATTTCTTGACTGGTTTTTAGCAGAAACGCTATAAAAAAAAATCCCATGCCCCGAATCAAGAAGACATCCAGGCTCCTCCCTCCCATTTAGTAACTTCTCATCCCAAAAATCCAACTTTTGTTCTTCCTTTGCAGAGTTAAGGAGTACTTTGCTCAAAAAGAGGTTACTCCTGAACATTTCTGGAGTCTCTGAACATTTCGGCTTCCCACCAGATTTTGCGTGTGAGGAGACGGAGCAGAAATAGGGAGGAGGAAGAAAGCCAAGGGCTCAGCGGAGACCCTCTGTGTGCAGTCCAGTGCATGGCGTGCCTTCAGGGGCGGGGGGACGCTGGCACGGGACCGATTTACACCCACCCGGGACCCGAAGCAACGCACGTAACCACAGAGCGAAGAAAAATGTTCCCTGACCGTTTTCCCTGCTCCGCTGCCAGTGCCAGCACGCAGCCGGGAAAGCCAGCAAGGGCCAGGAGGCACGGTAAATCAGCAGCCTAGGGCAAGGCAAAGCGCCGCGTGTTTACCTGCTTCTGTCTAGCACCTGAGATTGCCAAAGCCCAGGAAAAAACCAAAGCCATCATCTGACTGCCAGAAGCAGGGGGCTGGCCCTTCGGCTGATATAAATCAGTTTATTCTGACTTACACCAGTCAAGAATCCAGCTGCTGAGCTGTTTGGTGCTTCCACCCCCCCGCTTCTTATTTTTTCAGCAGAGAATGCTCGCCCTCGCCAAGCTGCCTGGAATGAAAAACAAAGCCCAATGTGCCATGACGGAGGCTTCTAGGCATTACCGCAACGCAAATAATAAATATTGGGAATAACCCCCCGGGGGTGGGATCCCTCCCCTTGGATCTCCGTCGGAGGGCAGCAGCGCAATCCTGTATTTTGCATGGAAAAATACGTATTTAGCAGGGAAGAGCCCGAGACCACCTTCCCCACAAAGCCGTACACTTAAGCCCATCTCAGAGCTGTAGAAATAGGGCAGGAACGTGCCCATGCAGCCTACAAGAGCAGCAGCATTTACACCCCCTTCACGTGGGGAATCATCCTGAGGGGTTGAGCGTGAGGATAACGCGGTTGCAGGAAAATGAGCAATTCTATCCCAAAGCGGGGGCTGGAAACAAACGGGCTCAGGGAGACGAGGCTAAATCACAGTGGTTTCCAGCAAGGGAAGTAGTGGCGAGGATAGCTAATTGTATGTTCCCCAGAGCGATTTGACTTGATGCGTGCGTGCCCACGAAAGCTTTGGAAACACGTTACGCAGCACGGTCATATGAGATGAACTTAAACACAACAGCCACCAAAAAAAGAAAGCAATTGCTTTTTTTTTTTTAGTATTTTGTTTCTATGGAGCTGGCTGGTAACTGAGACTACATCCTCGATCCTGGGAGAGCACAAAGCAGCAAGGAAGCTGCGACTCTAAGAGTACTTTTGCAAATAGAAGGAAGGGTTTGCCCCGAAGACACGGGGAATGCGGAGATGCAGCACTGATCCCCGTGGGCAGCACCGCTGGAGCCCTGCTGCTCTCCGCATCCTTTCCCTGCCAGCACGGAGCCAGCAGAGAACTGCAACTGCATTCCCGAGAACTGGGGAGTTACCTCTGCGGATGCAACCGGCCAAGTCCGATTTACCTGCATTTATCCCGGGAAAGAGCAAAGGCAGGGAAGCCCGACTCCCGCACGGCACGGTGGATGACAAACACCCACAGCAGATGAGCTCTGGCTCGTGCCAGCACCCAGCCAGCAGCCGAGGGACAGGGAGTGGAAAGGTCCTTCCCCGCTTTGGGGTGGTTGCATGGGGTGGTCCCCAGGCTACGAGTATTAGTGTGACTAAATCTTAAATCCCAGAAATGCCACTTCACCAAATTGACATCAGTTTGCCTTGAAAAAGTGAGAAAAATAGAATAAACCATGCTCCTATGACCACGATTTGATTTTTACTCTTTGTAATACACCTTAACGTTCCAACTCAGTAAAGAGTATTTAATACTGTCCTCCAATTTACGTTCTTTTCCTGCTGGCAGCCTTTGCTCAGCTAGTGGCACACATCAACGTGACACACATTCCTTGTCAGACGCAATGTTTGTATAGCCAATAGTTTCCAGTTAATAAGAGATAAATATTTGTGAGCTCACTTGTACGGGAAGAGGGCGTGTACAAACGCACATATGCATACATACGTAAATATATAGCTATGTGACTAATAAATTGTGTTGTTTGAAAACAGAAAAAAAAAAATAGCTTTTTATGCTCTTAATTTCCTAAGGGAAATCTTTGGTGAGATCCGACGCTTCCAGAAGAAAATCAAATAGCCTATTAGCCAGCAAAAAAAAAAAAAGGCTATTGACAGAAATAAGCCCTTAACACAGACCTGCCGTACTCGACTAGTAAATACATTGAGGCAGCAGACCACGGCTCAGCTGGAGCACACGGCAGAGGATGCGCCCATATTTTGCTCGACGTAAGCCAGAGCTGTGCCCGCAGGACGGCGGCTTCGCCCCGGGCCAGCCCGAGGAGCGGCCGGGGGGTTTGGGGGTGCTGCACCCCGCGATGGACCTCAGCAAAAGCAGGCTGGGAGTTATTCCAGCCCTCTAATTGGAAACGCTATGCAAAACCCAAAATATGCCAGCAGTTCCCCCTGCCTGCCTAGCACCTTGGAAGGCCAGAGGAGCGTTACGTGCTTTCACCCCGTGACTTAAAAGAGTTACGAGGCCAGTGGATGTCGGGAGAGCAGCTGCTTCCAAAAGCTGCTCCGGGTAAACCTGTCAGAGCCGATGAGTAAACATAACGTGAGTGCGGCCGCTGTACCCGGGGAGGAAAGCAATTGCTTTTTCTCCAAAATAAAAGGAAGAGTTTTGCTCAGGGCAATGTGGAATATAAACGTGCAACTGTTCCGCATTAGCTGCAGCATTCTTCTTTTTACCACCCAATTTTCCCTTTCATT
Source organism: Gavia stellata (assembly GCF_030936135.1). NCBI lineage: Eukaryota > Metazoa > Chordata > Aves > Gaviiformes > Gaviidae > Gavia > Gavia stellata. The sequence goes on along the minus strand of NC_082616.1, from coordinate 12,413,174 downwards.
CTACGGCAAACAGTGGAGGTTCTCTATTGCACATTGGGGGCATCCAAACTGGAAATCATTAAAATATAGATTTCATTTATAGTGGACCTTCTGTGAGTGGAAGGAAAGATTGCCACAGCTTCCTGAGTATATGATTTAATGATGTGTTCTGCATTTTCTTAATTTTCCACATTTTAAAGGCCTCTGTTCTCTATTTGGTGGAGGAGGGATCGTTCAAGAGGCACGGCAGACACAGTTGCTGGAAACGTAAAACCCAGAATGCCCACAAACAGGACTCGGGTAGTTGCGGGGGGAAAGAGGAGGCACTTTGTAGCTGGGTCATTTATTTTCTCATAAATGCACGAACTCCCTGAACAGCGACGCGAAGCCTTTAGCCAGCTGCTTGCTTTGAAACGACACGATCTTTAAACAAAACCCAGGGCTAAAAGGGAGCCCTCAACAAGGGCACAGTGCTGCGCCTCCCCCAGAGCTGCTCATCGAGGCCCGCAGACATCTCCTTCATCGCAGGACGTGAAAAATCCCGGTATCCGGGTGAGCCCTATGGCGGGGGGGGCCGTGCCAGTGACCAGCAGCCAAAGGGGCAGCTCAGACCCGGCATTTTGGGGCTCCCGTTACCTGTGAGGCCAGACACCTTGGTGCTAGTGCTCTGCACGTGAGAGAACTCGAGGTTCACAAGCAGAGACGGCCTGAACACGTACCATTACTCCCAGGATTTACTCTCCAAAAGAAATACTGAATTACGCTATACATTACAGACCCTCGGTCAGATAGAGGGCTAGAAATCTTGTACAGATTTTCATTTCAATGTGAGCTTAAAGTGCAGTGGTTGCCTTGGTTTTTGTTGTTTTTTTTTTAAAAAACAAATAGTTGAAAAATATGGAGAGAAAAAAATGCTATCGTTTAAATAATATATATAAACCAGGAATGAGCTGTGCAGAGTGCATGTCTGTTATGTATAACTTAAATTTATACCCATGGCAGAATGAAATCATCACTTAAAATAAAGTCAAATGTCCATTTTTCAGATTTAATTAAGACATCATTTTGATGGAGGCTAAGCTAACATAAACAAGCCAAGAAAGGCAATATGAAGAATGAACTGCATATAAAACCTGGAGCTCGTTTGTATGCCTGAGCTGCATGACTGAAGCTGAACAGCGTAAGTGTCTTACATTGAGTTACAAGTGTTTTCTGCTGTGGTTTAACATAAGAAAGGTAAATATAAAGAGTTATTTTTAAAAATAACTGTCAGAATGAACTCTGGGAGCCTTGCTCCCTTGTTTTTATCTCTCTTGGCTTCGGCGGGCTTTACCCTGAATGTAAAGCATCCTTGATACTCTAAAGCATCTACGTTGTCTACCTGGGCAGGGAAGGTCCAGAAGACATGGGCAGACATTGCCTCCCTTGGCAAGGGAGACCTTAAAGGTATTCGTTTGAACTTATAGAAAAAGCATGAAGGGAAGCCATGCAAAGCTCGCTCTTTCTCCCAGCTGAGGATCCAATGGATCCCAGCTGAAAATCCACTGGGAGGCAGGCTCAGAAACCCGTTTACACCGTGGCTTCATTAGCCTATGGGACAACTAGCAAGTGTTGTGGTGGCACAAGCAATATTAATTCCCAGAAATAAATTCCCACGTATTTGCCTATTTTGCACCGTGTACACACAAAGCAAGCACAAAGAAAAATCACTAAAACGCTGTAAGCTGCCATCCAGGACAAAGGTTTTAAAATCGTGGTTTTTCCTCTCATTCAGCAGCACATCAGGCGCTGAACTGAGGTATACCAAGGCGGTTTGCTGAGCACCGCCTCTCACAGAGCTGTGCTAAAAACCAGCCTCAACGTCTTCAAAGGTTGTGAACCTCTTTTTCCTTACTTGGCTCCTTCACAAAATTCTTGAAGGATTAATTTAAAGGTCACAAACAAATCTGCATCTATTTAAAGAGGGCTTTTTGGTTCCCTCACATGAGCTGTTGTGAAGAATAAGAAATATTTACATCAGATAACTCTACGGAAATAGGGAATATGCTGCGTTTTGCAGTCCCAAAACTTTGTCTTCTACAGTTCCCACCAGCTTGAACTTCAGTTGAAAAAAAACCAACGAGGGGAGATACTCAAAGTACGCCAAATTTAGAGTTTGATCAAGATGCATTTGCTTCCACCCAGACCCTGAAGCCCCCGGGACTGCGCCCGGTGCTGCTCGCCCTCGGCCCCGGCGGAGGCAGGCGGTCCCAGGCGGGACACCTTCGCCGGAGGTGTCGGCACAGGTTGCTGCTCCGGGCGGCTGGAAATGATTTGTGGCAGCTTTGATTCCACGTGGCTACCATACACTTAAACTATTTCCGAAATAGTGAAATTACTGCCAGGCGTGGGACCCTTGCCTTCGTTTTCAGAGATGCCTGTCGTAAATAACCGATGCCTTGTATAGCGTAATTCACAGGTTAGCTACCAGGTGCTCCCGTGTGCCGCAGACCTGCGAAACACCCTGGCTCAGGCTAAACGAGAGACAAAGCAGGAATTCAAGCCATGCGGAGGTACGTTTGCTTTCCTGAAGCGCTTGTCATTATTGCTGGTATTAATGCCTACTGTTTCATCAGGAGCGTGGCTCTCCATCGGTTCCTCCCGCTCCTCGCTACTGCAAATAATTCCTTTTGCCATATAAATTAATTGCATTGGTCTTCTGCAGCGACCTCGCTCCCCAACCACCTCTCAATACACTTTCTCACTAGTACTGGGAGTGCTCTCCAGGCAAATACTCCTTCCCAGGTAACCAAAACTATACAGGACTGTATTTCACCACTGCCGTTTGCTTGTGAAGCTCCACCTGGCTGCAAGAGAAAAACCCCACAGCTGCTTTCCTCTCCTGATGGGAGAGAGAGAACAGGGTGGGAGCGTGCGTGTACAGAAACGATGGCCACGGCGCTGTTTTGTGATGACCTTACCAACAGAGCCACGAGCCATGCAGAACGACGACTCGCAGCCGAGCCAGAAGCCCCGTGGTGGAAAAAGCGCTCCCCGGGAAGCGGTACCCAGGGGCTCGGCCGGCTGGCTCCCGAGGAGCTTTCTGGAGTATAGAAAGGCCCTGAAAGAAGCTGGTGGCATCTGCTCGGCATCACCTCAGCCTCGTCTCTCTCACGTTGCACTGATCAGTTCCGTATCTATTTTGGGGCGAGTTTTACGGACTGGAAGACAGACACATACTTACAGCATCTCAGCCAAGAGCTGACTGCTGCCTCCTGGGTTTCCTACATCCCTTCAGTGTGATTTGCTGTTCCCCTCCTAATAGTTTTTGTTCTGTCTTCCTGAATGAAGGAAGTCACACAAGACATGATTTCAAAAGGAATCTGCAGTTTGTTGAAATCCACATTTTTCAGGGTAAAGGGTTAGTTTCAACACCTTTCCCCCCCCCGCCCCGCTACGAACAACTGCTAAAAATAAAAACCTTGATCTTATTTCATTACTTTCCAAAAACATCATTTGGTTTTCAAATGACTTTCCTTTTTAGATGTAAGGTAATCACATACGCAAAAAATAATAATGTGGGGTGGGCGAAGGGAGACGTTTTAACCTGGTCAAAACAGAGCAGCTGAGATAACCCAGAAGCATTACTCTCCAAAGCTTTTGGGAGTGCAAGCTATTTTGAAATTGATTTTTTTTTCCCAATTTGGGACAAGAATAGCTTTTTAATATTCAAATATTATTTCTACAGTGGAAAATGCATTTCCTGCCTTGCATAAATAAAATCTAAATAAGCAGCCTATATTTCCAAAGGGCTGAACCCCGGTAAATCAGTAGGAGCCGGCACATCCTCTGCACTTTTCACGGTCTTACCCTGCGCTCCCACCTGCGATGGGGCAGCATCGCGTGATGCATCCAGCTCTTTCCTGCTGCTTCCCAAGTCCCAGGGCCCTGCCCGGGTCCCCTGTTGTGGTTTTGCACAAGTGCAAGCACAGTAGCTTGTATAACCCCTGCCTTTGCAAAAAAGCAGCCCGGCAGAAACAGCAAAAGCAAGTTTCCCCCCTCCAAACATGTGTTCCTATTTAGCAGACCCTTACAAGCAGCTGAGCAGGCTGCGGCGCAGAGCCTGTGCACGGTTTGGGCAGGTAATGGAGGCTGTCATGTAAAGAACTACCTTTTCCCCCATTAAACAGAAAAAGCAAGGCTGCAATAAAACTAACAGCAACTTACTTTATGAAGTGCGAACCAATAAACCAGTGCCTTTAGATTACACAGGTTACTTCTCCTACGGAGGCTAATGGAGTGCAATTAGGACAGAGGTTTTTTGTTCCCCCCAGTACTTAAGTGTTATTGTAATGTCCAGCAGCTGCCTACATTGCGAGCACAAGTCCTGTCTCCTGTTACCGCGGGGCTACTCCAGTGAATCCATGGATGGGGATACTGGAGTTGCACAGAAGCGGCAGAGCCTGTCTTTGAGGTCCGCAGGCTTTAGAGAAAACCCAGTGGGGCATTTTTAGCAGATTATGGCTCAGAGACACCAGTCCAGGTACAAGGCAAACAAAAAGCAATAAATCTCTCAAAACCAAACATCTTTCCAGAACCCTTTTAACTTTTTTTTTGTGATACGGACGTCCTCACAGCCTGTTTGAATACCAAATCCTCAACAAAACCTCACTTGGTTCTTGCACACCTCGCGACAGGCAGTTCCGCCCGCTAAATAATTTCTTCAGGCAAACATACAAGTGTACACGCACACACGCGGGGAATCCCCCAGGGCATCCCGGGTCCCTGCAGCACACGCTGTGCCCGGGCACTGCCCCAGGCTCCCTCTCCCTGCACCGTTTCCCCTGTAATTCGTTCCTGCCGTGGTAGGAACCAGCAGATTTCCCCCTTCCAGCTGCCAGCGCACGCGTGCATTGCTGTTAAAACACATATAAATAACATCCTTCCTGGCAGAGAAGCAGGGTTGTGGCACAGCAGCTATCGCATGAGCTTGTCATGCAGGAGCATCGCTGCCCTGCCCGTCCGAGGGGCAACGGGGGGCTTCGACATGCCAGGGACATCCCCAGGCAGTCCCAAAGGAGCCCCGGCACCCGGGTGGGTGCCAAGACCCCCCGGCCATGTGGGAGCACGTGTGCCTTTCATCACTCACCCTCACTTATCTGTGTTTGTTTTTCAGCACATCTCTAAGAGCAAACAGTATTCTTGGTAGGAAATGGGACAGCCAGCGCGTGTTTTGAGTTAATAGGCTCGTTCAGGCAAAAGAAAGGATTGATCTTAAAGAGTCTGTCCAAATATCAAATATTAACCAGCAGTATAAATCCCTATGTGGAACAACAGCACCTTATCACCTTCTCCCCCCAGCTCTGGTTGTGTTGTCATCCACTTTAACATATTTTATCTTTTTTCCCCCCCCCATGTATTTTTCCAGTTCTAAAAAAACTCTGCTTTTTTAAGTCCTACCTAGAAAATTTTCGGTTACATCATTTGCACAAATATGTTGTTGTTAACATTGAAAAACCTCTTTGCTTGCAGTTGTATATTTTATTTGGCTAAAAATGTGCTCATGTCTAATACATCACATGTCCTCTGGTGATACTATTTAAGCTAGAAATTCCAAAACTCACAAATACCGAATAGCCAAATGTTCCAGAGCTGTACTCGTCTACTAAACATGTAATATATCTCCTCCTTCTCCAAACAGAAATAGATTTCTCTCTGATTTGTTTGATAAATTTGACCCAAGATTTCCATTTGGAGTTATTGGAGTTCCTACTGTTTTTCTGCGTGTTGGTGGGCCAAGCCCTAATCACCCAAATCTCCCCGGGAGGCCATAAATTACGGCAATGAGATGGGGCTTTGTATTCCTCCGGCCGCAGGAGAAGGCGAGCTCGCAGCGGCGTATTTTGACAGGCATGAATTTAATTCATTGTTTTATGACGGATGGGAAAAGCGGCCATGCTCGTCGCGGAGATTTACGATCCTTTGGTCTGGAGGGTTCCATCATTCGCCAGTCGTGTGAAAACAGATGGACGGACAGACACCCCAGCATATACAGGCTGACCTGGATATTCTCACCGCCGCTTACAAATGGGATCCATATGCCCGGAGAGATCTTCATTAGCACAGCCTTCCAGATTGCATAAAGCGCGGCTCCCTTTTCGCCTGCCGGAGCGGGGAGCCGAAGAGGCACGCTGCTGAAGCCGCCGCTCACGGTGGCGTTCCAGGAGTGAAGACGAAGCCCTGGATGCAGCCCATGCCACCGGCAGCAGCCGAGGCCTCCGCCCTCCCCTTGCCCTTATCCAAAGGAGCTGAGATTTAGCCATTTGATGCTTATCTCCGCAGACATATGAAACATCCAAATTTATGCAGATAAATGTGTCATCTCCTCTGCTTTACATATGTTAATGGATGTCGAGCAGTGCATTTTTCCAGGCGTAGCTCAACTGTAAAACACTCCTCATGCCTTTGCCTGACAAATGAAATAAGGGTGACTGGAACATGCACGCACTTGAAAACTTCCAGATTGAATGCTTGCTGGTAGGGGAATGCTTTTGTTATTACTACGAAAAACATAACGTTTAATTTTTTTAGCCAGTTAAAGACCACAAAGTGCACAAAACGCATGTCTAAGCTCACCTAGTGAATCCCTTTGAACACAGCACACGAGAAACCTTAAGGCTAAACATACAACTCTGCTTTTTCATATTACAAATCCATTTACGTAGGAAGACACGTGTGGCAATGTCTGTAAATAACAGGCTGTAAGCAGGTCACCCCCATGTCGAAGGGCCAGGTGGGTGCATTCAATACTGGGTCTTCTGGCATACTGCTTGACTCAGCCTCCTGACATGCTTCTCTCCAAAGCATCAGTTCAGATCTCATCGATATCCACCAAATAATTGAACTTAAAAAAAAAATCAGAGCCCTCCACCTGTGCCCTAATGGAAAACTCAGGGCTGGAGCAGCCACATCCCTGGAGCAACGGGATTTGGGTCTCGTGAACAAGGGTGGCTAAAGGCTCGTCAGCCCTTCTCGCTCCCCTGGGGAAGTACTGCTGCCTGCCAGGAGGATTCGGCAGCGGGGCGTCTTTGGGCAGCCCAGTGCTCAGCCATGGCTCCACCGCGGCTGTGGGCAGAGGTGATGTCCTGGAAGCGGGGAGCTCATACCTCGGCCGCCCCAGCGCAGAGCCCAGCCTTCTAGGGTGTTGATTCACATCTGTCAGTAGATTAAACTTTGACTGCCTCGGTTTACAGCCCGGAGTTTTAAAATAAACTGAAATCAGAGCCAGCTTACTTTAACACACCAGCTGTAAGCTACGACAGCCCAGAAGCGGCTGCGCATCGTGCCCGGCGGCGGCGGCAGCCCCGAGGAGATGTTCAGGGCAAGCTCCCGAAAGACTCCCAGTGGCTTTAAGGGAAGATTTGCCGAGGACCAGACTTTGTTTATTACCAGAGAAGTCACAGATGAGCAGCGCAGACCAACCCATCAGGCGGCTGACCCACGCACAGAGGACCTGGGCAAAAATTCATGTTCCACTGAGGAAACCACACAAGCAAGGCCCTGGGAACACACCATCCTCTCTGCAATTTAGGGGGAAAGCTGCTATTCAGTGGCTTCATTTTCTTTTCAATCTTTCCCCTGCTATTCCTGAAGATTTTAAGCTGTGCAAAGCCAGATGCAAGACTACCATAGGAAAAATATCAAGAGTCCCTCTTCCTCCTCAGCATATAACAACATATCTTAGAGTAAAAAAAGTCTTCACTGCCTTAATCATTCTTAGAAACAAACATACACAGGGCTACAGCTGGGAATAAACAGGCAGCACTGGTTACAGTGAGGGGAGACTTACCAGGTTCCTGATAGCAGCAATTAATAAATACCTGATATTGGGCAGCCTGAACTCCCTCTCTTACTGGAGATGTACCAGTCCAAACACAAAATAATGAAAAATGACACCAGTCTTGATGAAGGAGACACAGGACAAGCCTTCCTCTGGGAGAAAACCACTCTCCTGTTCCAGTACAACTTCTCCAATTGTTCACATCGCCTGCGGTGCTGGTTCTGACAAGCAGGTAGAGCAGCACAGTTACGTTACTCTTCCAGCCACAACAACATATCCATCATCCCCCAACGGGTTCAGCCCAGCTTCAAATAGAAGAGGCACAGCTTGTCCAAAGTCCCCATTTTTCGTATTTTTATTAACCAAAATTGCTAGAAGATTAAAGTGAAAGGAGAAAAATCTCAAATAACATGACTCCAGGACCTGGGGCTTCAGAAGGAAATTATTACAACGCTCAAGAGAAATACTACGTCAGCAAGCAGGCACACTGACCTATGGTAGCTGCTTTGGAACATATTGTTCTGAGCAATTCTGAATTCAATTGGATGTGAAAGGTCTTTGAAAAAACCTGAAACCAGGTGCCCTCGAAAGCCTGCAGTCGGCAGAGCGAAGGTACACTGGCAGCAGTGAGCATCCCTTAATCTAACGGGTATAGAAGGGGCTAATGGCTACGCTGGAAGTCCTAAACCCCTGATTTACCAGCCTGGCACTGCACCGCTCGGTGCAAGCCCCATTCAGACAAGCGCAGCCTCCCATACGTTTCCAGAGGCTTTTGGCAATCAGATGCGGTTTTCTTTTATCTGCGAGACTGAAAAACTCCATACTCTGCTACGTAAATCCACGCTATTTATACACCGAATAAAATGGCTTAAACCAGCCACTGCCAGGAAATTCCCGGTTCTGGAAGAAATTCCTGCCTCTGCCAGCCTTGCTTGTGCCTGGGTGAGGCAGAGACCCCGCGCTCCAGAAAAAGGGTGACTGCCTTATTTACTAAAAGTGCCATTTCCAGATGTTATAAACATGAAAAAAGTTATTTTTAAAAATTATAAAAATAAGCATTTATTAAGGATGTGGCGCTATTAAGCTCTGATCTGAGGGGTTTATTCAAACAGCCCAGAAAGGACATTTCTGATCAGACACAAAGGCAAACGTTAACAGCGTGCGGTATTTGTTTCAGACTGCTGAGCTCCTTACGGCTGGTCAATTGGGTGTGTAACACTGTGCAAATACAAACGCAGCATGTGCGGGGAAATATCTGCCCAAAAAAGAATAAACCATACAGCTCACGTCCAAATTAAATTGTATTCTACTCATAGCATTGCTTCCCTCAGTAATTAAATAATTGCAGTTGTGCTAAAAACTGCCCTTGTAAAAGAGCATTTTGTTCACCCGGTGACGAATATCCAACTCACCAAAACAAAACTTTCTTCTGCCTTTTAAAAGCCCTGATTACCTCCACTGCGAGATGAAAATATCACGTGCTGTTGTATTTCTATTATTGCAGTACTTTGGATAAAATATACCCAGCTATCATTTAAAATAAGAGGTACTCTCAGCTGAATCCTGGCAGGCAGCACGTGCCGTAAATCCTCCCACGGCACATTCCCAACTGCCCCGCGGACCCACCAGCCCTATCAGAAGGAAAAATGGGGAATTTGGTCCGGTAGGATTCCAGCATAAGGTATAATATTAGACCTTGAGGAAGCTATCTTTTAAATTGTGGCTGATCGGGGAGCACCACAAAAAAAACCCATTTTACTGACACTTGCAGAATTTGCCCCTGCTAAAAGACAGAAAAAACCTACAGCGTTTCTCCTCACTCGCAGTTTTCCAGATGTCTCTTTAGTTAATTCTATTTCTATTTCCCCAAAATGTTGACAGTTCTTCAAAAATAGAAAGCATGTTTAATATTTCACGAGGGTTACGTTTTCCAAACAGCTATGCTGAGAAGGTAAATAAATGCAAGGTTTCTGAAAAGGAGCCTATAGGAAACCATGCTTTATTTTTCTATGATAAATCATTTACTTTGCAAACGATCTATATTTTATGAATTATGAACATCAGATGAATAGCTGTCTAGCCTGTCTAACATTCGCCTGCGCTTTTTTCTCATAGGAGAGCTCTTTGTTGCATTCATTTTGTCATTATTAACTGTGAGCTGTCACTGGAAAAAGAACGATCTGGACATCCAGCAGCAGAGATGCAGCACATCGAGGAGAGTGTCTGCAAGGACAGCTATCTCCCGAAAGCAAACTGGCCGTATTTTTAACCAGGAAAAAAAGAAAATCACCCGGAGCTACGTCAGTTTTATACCACAAAAGTGTCCGGGTCCAGGGAGGCTTCTACGAAACCTTACGGTCAGATATCTCTCCTGGATGGGAGAGTCCCGCGTGGGGAAAGGCATCGCTCAAACCCTTGGCTCCGCTTCCCCTCTGCGCGTGAAGGCGGGTGGGCGCTGCCGCACCTCCGCCCCGACGCAAAACACGCTCAGGGTCACCCAACCCAGAAGAAGGAAGTCTGAGAGCAAGTCCCTTAAATAAATCAGTATTACCTTATTTTATTCTGATTTTTTCTCAAGTGCTTGGACATCCTCAGCTTTTGTTGGTTCCTCTCCCCCCCATCTGTAAGCAAAGCATTTGAATACTCCACAAGCCACTCTTGCAGCAGCGAAGCTGGGACAAGGGCTTGCAGCAGCAACACATTGCTGGATGCAGAAGAACCCAGACCGGAGAAGGACGGGTCTCTGGGGCTGCCAAACTTGTGCTTCACCAAGGTTTTAAACTCCTGGCTTTCAGGCTAGAAGTGTTAGAGAGGTTTCTTGACGTAACTAGAATTAAAGGAGTTTGTTTTGAGGACTTATGGATTGTGTTTTGTTGCTTCTTCAGGCTCTTTGCGGATATCCCCGGTTCACTAGATGGCCAAGGTAATTCCCCTTCACTTACTGAAATATAGCATTCCCACTAAAAAAGTACACCACCTCAAAAATATATCAACTGCTTAAAAATACTATCAAGCCCTTAAAGCCATGAAGACACCCTTCTGTAAGCAGCTTGCTTTTTTTCCTTCCTGCTCTTTGCAGATATTTATAACTCAGCCACATGTGGTTATAAAGATTTATTATGAGTCTGCAGAATAAGTCCTGTTAACGTGTACAGTAAAAGTCCAAGCTTTTGCCTTCGCAAGCATGGTAATAATGCACAACACCATCCACCTAGAGAGCGAGCCACAACTAATGCTCTGTGTTTATTTGTCCAGGGCACTGGAGTTATACTCAGTACACCCAGTGATTAGATTACATGTTGTACATGGGATGGACTGGAAAGTATGGGTCAGAGCCTATTTTCAGGCAACAAGACAGTTTTCAGGGAATTAAAGTGTCTCACGAAAGGGAGTAGATGCTCCAGTGGAAGTAATATCTGATACCTAATGGTTTGAAAAGAACAAAAATCTAAGATGATGCTGCGGGTTTCAAGACACCAGAATGAAAACATAACCAGGATTTATTTATTTTCATTCTTTTCCTTGGAAGTTTCCAAAGCATTTGTTTCACACTATTTTAGAACGCAAACAACGCCCAAGAGGGTGACACGTCCAACACAGTGCAAAGTCCAGCCCGGAGATGGTGGGGCGGCACCGGGGACGGAGCGGGAAGGCAGGGCAGCAGCACCTCACCCAGCTCCGCGACCAGACCCGGCTTCCCGATCCCCATCCCCATCCCGGGGTCCCCCCTGCCCCGCAAGGGAAGCCCGCTATCTGTGGAGATGCCTTTGTCACATGGTGGGGGCCCAGGGGGGATGTGGCTGGTGGGTTGTGTAGCTCTAAAAGCGTAAGGGACCTTCACAGGAAGTCAATTCCTAGCAGAAGTTGGGGGAAGGCTCCACGTGCTTTGAAATCTGCATCCTTCTATTACCCAATGGCTAATTGCATACGGTTCCATTTAACCTCTCGACGTTAAATCACAGCCGGAACTATATGGTCTAAGAGAACTACCTGGAAAGAAAATAAATGACATCTGCAATCCCCTGAACTCGGAACCCATCTCAGTTTACAATATTAGGTTTTTTAAAAGGATATTTAAAACAACATGCAGCAGTTAAAACCCATTTAGTTAGCTATTTACCTTCCAATCTTCCTCTTCGCCTTTCTCCTAAGCCATAGGTCTCATAAATGCAAAAAACCCAACTGACATATGGTGGTTTTTAATGCTATGGAAGGTGTGTGACTTAAAATCTCAAAAATTTTGAAAGTGGACCCCATTCTGCTAAGCACAGCTAGATCTTGCAGCCCAGGCCAAGACATGAATTAGAGTTTATAGTGCTGCAGAGAGAATACCAAAGAATTAAAAGAAAAACATTTCAGCTCAAGTAGGAAAATTTTCTGTATTCTCTTTTACAGCCAACCATAACTTTCACGAGATGAGTTATGCTTTCTGTTATTGGCATGTTTTTCAAGTTAAATAAAAACTGTTTTCCAGGAGAGGCACCGGTGAATCTCGCTTCCCAAATCACTCTTCATTCTCTCAGCTGCACTTTCTGCCCAGCTCATGGTTTTCATTCAGTTCTAAATAAAAAGTCCCATCCCCTCCCTCCCAGAGGCTTAAGTATCTGCACCAGGACACTAAGGTGGGGAGGGTTCAGTTTTTTCACTGGTGTCTTTCTGAGGTCTCCCAGTCTATTGGTATTAAGATTTGTCCTTGCTTTGAGAAGGCAATCACAGGTAGAGCAATGCAATCCTACACCTGCTGTTAGCTTTGAGCTCGCTCAGGGGCACTGGGCAGGGCTGGGATGTGTTAAAAAGGCTGCAAGAATCACATCAACATACTGGTCCCTGACCATTAAATGGGGACAGGAGGATACCACCCCGTTACCGCACTGGTAAATCTGCTCCTTCTGGCAGGCATCTAGTCAAGTCACACACAGTGCTGCAACATCTACTGCCCCAAAAAACCCACCTGGGACAATGCTGCAATGCTCACATGGCCTCATTTCACCCATGCTCTGCTGTTTGCTGGCAAAACCTAGCCAGGAGGAAGCACCAGGCAGAGGACACCAAGAAACTGGGCTTGGAGAGCTCCAGACCGGATGCGGTCAAGCCTCAGCTTTGATAAGGGTGAAGGTAAAGCAGCAATGAAAGTCCCACCTCAAAACCTACGCTCAGGAAGACCTGCTTGCATGGCCTCACACCAGAGGCTGAAACCCTGACCCCACGAAGTCCACAGAAAACCCAAGGCAGAGCTTAGCAGAGCTGTTTCCCCACCTTCTTTGAAGCCCGTAAATAGATATATCAATAAATCTGGGACCCTGACTGAAGACGGAATGACACCTATTTCAAAGCAAGGTATACAAAAAAAAAATCAAGGCAAAATTTTAATTCTTATTTAATCCCAGCCACCCTTGTGCATCCTCATAATAATATTCACTACAACATGGAAGCGCATTTCTATAACAGACACCAGCCACGGTTCAAGCCCTGATATATCTTGTTAAACTGCAATTCAACGCAATGCTCCCTTCCAGCTCGCTAAGACAACGCATACGCAGCGTTGCCTGTGTAAGATGTTTGAATACAGAACACTGATTTAAAGCTGAAGCAGTGTATGTCCACAGAAGTGCAGAGTGGTATTTCCTAACAGTCCTGTTTGTGAAACACTTTCTGCTGAAAAGCTTTTTCATCAGAATAGGCAGTTCCATCAAAATCAACATCTCTGCAGGAAAAACCCGACTTCAGCAATGTTTTCCTTTATTTTATGAAAAGATATTTTAAAATGAAATATTTCACTCAAACGCCACTTGAGTCCAAATGTTTCAGGCTTGAATACCCTAAAATATTTTGTTTAGAAAACAGGGCAACTTCCCTATAGCATACATAATTCTGAACTTCTAGTGCCACCAAACAAGCATATCTTGACTTTCTGCTCTGATCTAGGGTGAAAAACATTAAAATGCAAAAATTTCCACCAGATGGAAATGACCCTGCTAGCTGTATGGTAAAATCTCAGCTTTTCTGTTACTCCTTTAAGCCGCTGTACATCCCGGGCTCTGCGCAGGGCCAGAGCACTCGACGCCGGTGGCACCCGCCTCGTGTCGTGCTGCTTCCCCCAAAGCAGGGCAGACCCAGCTCAGACACCAACACCCCTCTGCTGTTCTGGGGCTCCGTGCAGCCCTACTCCCATCCGCAAATCACACCCGCCGGCAAACTCCCCTGGATGTCAGCCTTTGCAGCAGAAGCGGTGAGGAGCACGCGTGCGCAGAGGCTGGAGGTCAGCTCCGACATACACCCACGGTAACTCACACCGCTCCTGGACCACGGCGGGCTGATGTGGTCAGCCTGAGGTACAGGAGAGCAGCAGCTCCTGCCCGTACCCCGTGGTGCGGAGCTGGAGAGGATGAGCCCCTGGACCTGATGTCTCATGCATAATTTATTACCAACCAGTATCAGCCACAGGATGCTGTGCTGAACCAATCCTTGCTCTGAGCCAGAGCTCTTTTTTTAACGCAGTATGAAGACAACAGCAGCAAAGACAGGAGATAAAACCTTACCTGACCTCCACAATGACAATACCTCCAGCAGTGATCCCCTCCTAGCCCTTGTCCGGCGCAAAGTCCCAGTCATTCAAAAACGTTGCTTGGCTGGTCCTGGAAGAGGACAGATAGCAAAAGAGTGAGAAACACAGAAGAAACCGGAACAGAACAGTCAGAGGGATAAACTCGTCTGTTTGGGGTATGACTACTCCAGTGGTTTCAACTCTTTTTCCAAAACCCAGTGCTGGGATGAGCAGTTAATACCAGATGTTCAGCCGCTCCAGACGCTTGAATGGGTTTTGGACACAAGGAAAAAAATAGTCTATTGAGAGCGGGGGTTTGTGGTTAAAGCACTAGGCTAGGATGCAGCTCTTGTTTCATAACCCGGCTCTGACACAGATTTCCTGCAGGCACACTCACGCCGCATGTCTCAAGTCCCAGCCGGCTCCTCCGAGCCTTCAAGTCGAGATAAAAAACAAAGGCACATCCCTGAGGCAGGGACCAGCTTTGCAAATTTTACCTCTTATCCACTCCATCCTGGACAACAGGCAAATGTGTATTTTTTCTACTCAGATATATGAGGCTCTAAAGGCAACTATGAGTAGCATCTCTTGGGTTGAACAGAAATCTAGCTGGATGATGGAGCAGTAACTGGATCAGATCATCTTTTCCCCCCCCAGTGGAAGACACCACCCAACTCTGAACATCCAGAAACACTCCAGCCCTCAGACTGTGAAACTACAGCCCTATTTATTCTGCTCGAGCAGAAGCTGAGCTCCTCTCGCTGTGGCACCCGTCATGCTCGGTGATGGAGAGCTGACGGAGAGCACGTGAGCCTGACCAGCGGAAGAGGCTGGGAGCAACGGCACACGTGCATTTCTGTACCTCACTTGTGGCCTGAAAGGCCTCAAAAATAAAGATTAAGCTTCAACACACCAATGCCAGCTAGTAAGCTTTACATATACACGAGTTCCTGCTTGCAGAATCCAGAGAACATAGAATACTGTTTTGGGTGAAATCCCAGCTTTGAGATCAATGGCAAGTTAGCCACTGACGTCAACCGGCCACGGTCTCACCCTTAACATAAAGGGAGCTCCACACACTGGGAAAATTCATGTTTTAGTGCTGCAATGGGGGTATCTAGTAAAAAAAGCCTACAAACACACCAAACAGGGGAGCAAAAAAAAAAAAGACTGAGATGGTTGTGTCCATTAGCCCTAACGAAGGACTAAAGCTGGTAAATTGGAATTTTAATAGACAGCTTTACCAAGAGTAGCACGTATTTTTATTTGCCTTGTTTTCAAATCTCTTGCCAGACTTGCACTTTCTTAGACACCAGCACCCCCCTTTTTTCCTTTTAAAATACCGGAGCCTCTGGGGTCTCTTCAGCAGCCTGTACAGCAACTACCCTCCAAGCTCAGTGGTATAAGGAATAGAAGCAACTCCTACGAATGCAGCCGAGTGGGGTGGTGGAAGCTGCCAGGAAGGAGGTTTCCTACCAGGCAGGACTACAGCAAACCCTAATCCCACCTCCAGAGCCAGAGACATTCCTCCTCCGACAGCGGGGAGACTCTGATTTCACACTGCCATTAACCAGCTGCCCCTGGGCTAATGAATAACTGCAGTTAAATCGGGCAAACGAGAATAGGTACAAAACACAGCTCAGAAGCAGGAGGCCAGGCAAAGCTTCAGCCGCTGCACGGACAAACCCAGGGAACTTGGATTTTGGGGTGCCTATGTATTTTTTTTTGAACAGCACAGCTTTTATTTTTAGAACACAGGTACCATTAACCTTTTATTTACTCTTTTGCCAATAACATTAACTGCCTGCAAGTTATAAACCAAATACAAAATACAATTAAGCCATCAGGGACCAGAAAGCAACCTAGAATATTACATGCACATGAAGTTAGAGGAGCATGTGTGTGGGAGCCTATTTAACCTTCCTGAGCTGGTGCAAGGTCCAATACATTTCTTGGGTGCACAAAAGGTCAAGCACCTAAATTTGGGGGGCCTGACCCCTAGAATAGAACCAAAGACAAATTTTTATGGTATCTGGGGAGCTGAGCAGGACCCTCTCCACGTGTCTTGCTCCCGCTGGCATCTGCAGGCACGGCTCTTGCCTGGGCTGTGGGACACGGGCAGCGAGCGGGATCAGCGGTGTAGGGGCAGAGCTGGTGAGCAATAAGCCAAATCCAATTGCCACCGGGTCAGGCTCAGGGCTAACCCTGCACAAACGGGGTCAGAAATTGCTGATCGACATCAGACCTCGAAGCAAGGCTGTGGGTCAGGTCCATCAGCCAGGAGATGGCAGAGCTGAGTTCAGCTCCACTCCCAGCCTGGAGGCTCTGAAACCCTTTTTTCCCCTCCAAGGCAGGGTTCCCCTTTGGGCTGGGCCTTAGAGCAATGCAGAACTGACACAAAACCTAACAAAAACGCCTTTTCTTTTCTAGCGAGCAATCAGAAATACAAGATTCAGTGAAGTGCCAGAAGTTGCCGTCCCCAGTCACATTCAAACCAATAACAAATATCGTTGGGTTTTTTTAAAGACACCTTGCATCTTCTCCCTAACATTTACCACAACAAGTATTTAATGGGAAACTAGAAGTCTGTGCAGGCACATCCACACTCAGTGGCAAGTTAAATTAATTCTCACACAGAGGATCAGCAACAGGACTTTGGCGAGTCCTGACAAGTGATTTCCCTGACCTGGACCACCCCTTTCTCCTGGAAAGATAACTCTGAGCAGCTCATGGTCTGCACATGGCAGGGAAGAGCCTCTGTGACAGTCACCAGAGCTGTCAGCAGCACAGCCACATCGCATGGCACCGCTCCCGCGTGAATAAATCCCACGAGAACCAAGGGATTGTGCTGTATCTGCACATTAACCGCAGCTCGGGTGCAAACCCCGGGGACCGGGACGCTGCCATACCCCCACACCCCCCCACAGGCAGCTCAGCCCCCAGAGCTAACGCTAAACACATCTGGAATAAAAATCCCAGTTGCCCGATTTCCCCAAACTCAGAGCTCTGTGACACAGCAGCACTCAGCAGTAATGTAATAAACAGCATCTGCATATGCTGAGCTTTTTTGGTAGCTGCGTTTTACAGGCTGCTTGAGGTCCAAGCCTAAAGAGTCATTTTGGAAGGACAGAAAAGGGAAAATTATAGTTATTTTGCTAAACAGTTATTGTCCCGCCTATGCGCAGACAGTTGATGTATTGGAGTGGTTTATTTTCTAAGAAAATAAGTATTGTGGGTTTTCAGCCTGGCTTCCCAAAGAAATGAGGTTTGTGTAATCTCTCAAGTGCATATCTCTCCACCAAAACCAAAGTCTCTCCCAATAGCTTTTCAGTCTGCTGCTCAGCTCTAGCCAGACAGAAAAGAGAATTAGAGCTCAACAAATTAGGGGGGAATAAAACAAAAACCAGCAATTGTCCAGAGAAGAGAGACTATATTAGTGCTCCTACCCAAAGGGAAGGGACGCTCCATGCCCGCACCAGCTGGATGCTCAGTACACATCCCGGAGAGCCAACAGCATCCACACCATTCCCATAAGCCCCAGCACATCCCATCTCTCACTCACTGAGATATCCCACAGATTTGCTGGAGAGAGAGGAAAAGCAGACTGCGATTCCTCCCCCCGACCCTCCAAAGCCACAAAATCACCACGAAAAGGGCTTCCTTAGTCCTGCCGCCCCGAGTGCAGTGTTTTCCCCGCGTCCGCCAGCTGCGGGCAGCGGCCAAGCCACGGCATCCCTCAGGCAGGCAGGAAGGGGGATCTCGGCAGCTGAAGCAGAAAGGTTACGCTTTGTGGCATGCTTCCCCCCCCAAAAGCAAAAATCCCAGAGCAGTAGGAACGTGATGCAGCAGTACAGCTGAGCTGGGGGAACCGGTACCCTTACACACGTGCATGCGAGTGCGCGGGGCTCCAGGCTTCTCAGAGAACAGGGTCTGCTAAATACACTCAATTATACTGTACAACAGTGCATTTGAGAGCCGGGACCTCTGGAGACCCTGGGCCAGCTTCCAAAAACTCAGCGCAAGTCACTCCTCCTTATTTCCAGAAAAAATACATCGATCAAGCCCACAGCACTGTTGCTCGCTAACAAAAACAAGCCTAAACCCAGGAGCACCGTGCATGGTGCAGCAGGATTTCCAGAGGCTCCTGGTGGCCTTCCCCTCCAGGTCATCCCCTGCGCAGGTGACAGCAAGGGGAGGAAGACCTCAGCAGCAGCGTCCCCCAGCACCGCTGTGCTCGACCCAGAGCCAAAGCCCTCCGCAGAGCTGTGCTGATGTCCTCTGCACACTCCCAGTGCCCCCACCACATCCCCGTGTGTCCTCCCGACACTGCCAGCAAGTCCTCAGTCCTGAAGCGCTTGGCAGAAAGGGCTGTGTTAGCAAGAAGGGACAGCTTAACCTCTGCCATCTGCAAAGCAATAGCCTGAAGTCTTCCTTAAGCATCAGGGGTTTGTGCTGGAGAACTGCCTGTTTGTCATAGGAAGCACAGCATAGGAGACTCCAGCTAAGCTGGGTCAGCACCTTTAGCCCAACCTGGGCTAACACGTGAAGCACTGCAGTTTTATTATACATATCCTCCCCCTGCCAGCCTCGGGAACAAGCTGTCCCACTCCTCCCAACACCAGCATCGACACCTACTATGCATATCTGCACAGGAGCTGCAGCCCCCTCAACTATCACAGAATCATTAAGGGTGGAGAGACCATCAAGCCAGCAGTGCTTCAATGCAGTTTTTTTGGAGGCAAGACCAGCTCCCGCAGAGGCAGCACAGTGACTTTGCTCCTCTCCGTCAGCAGCAGTGACCGCTCCACCAGAAAGCCATGCTCAGAGTTTCTTAGCCAGCCTGACTACATGCAGCCTCCCTGCACCTACTTCTCCCTTTTCCCATATCTTCATGTCTTACCTTTGCTCAGGCTCTGCTTCAGCATCATCTTCTCCAAAACCTTTCCTCTGGCTAAGCTGCCGCCACCACCTTCAGCAGCCTCCACTCGTGGCTTTGGAGCTCGACGCCCTTAGCGTGCCTCATCTAAGGAAAGCTGTGGCAGAGGCAGCTCAGCCCTGGCAAGGCACGGGCACAGCCAGCCTCCAGGACAGACAAGCAGCAGCATCAAGACTAAGAGAAAGCACCTTGGGGAGGGTTTAAGTAGGCTCCAAGGCTGCCTGGCACAAGGTGTCAATTAGGTGCAGGTGTGGTGAGTGGGAGGATTGACCCCTTCCCTGACACTTAGGCTGGGTTGTTCCCAGGAGAGTTTGATGAGTCTGAGCCTTTCCCTAAATCCAGACTAACTCCAGGTGGCTGGAGTTTAGGGGCTGATGAAGTTAGTCCCGGTCCAGAGAAGGTGTGAGCGTGCTTGATGCAGTCTGTAGCTCCGGGTGCTAATTTGCTCCAAGCTGTGTTCAACGCAGCCGCGGGCAGTTGTGCACCTTCTGCTAACTCGAGACCATCTACGTGTAAAGTGTTTGTGCATTTGGGGGTTAAGGAAATCACTTTGCTGTACACATTTAAAGCTCAACATCTTGGGAAACACGCTGGGTTTTGTTCTCCTTTTTAACTTGTCTTCTCAGTTTCCTCAAGGTTGTTGACTTTGTTTCTTAGATCATAAGTCTTGCAGCAGGGGTGGGGATTCATGGAGTGTATATATAGGGGACATTATATATATGGGGTAAACACATGGAGGAAAGGCTGTTGCGGGAGGTGTTGCCCTGGGTGGTACAGCCACACCAGAGTACAGGGACAGAGGCAGGTGACGGCCAGTCCTTCCCCATCACCATTCAGCTGCTTTGGGCGGCCCTGGAATCACAGAATCACAGAATCACTAAGGTTGGAAAAGACCTGTAAGATCATCAAGTCCAACCATAAACTAACACCACCATGCCCATTAAACCACGTCCCACAGTGCCACATCCACACGTTCCTTGATGCAGCTGACCAAGGTGCCACCACAGTCCTTTGCAGGGGCAAGGTCAAAGCCTCCTGGACACACCGAGCCTACTGCAGCTGAGCCGCAGGTGGCCTGGGGACACATCCAGGACCTGCAGGCATCCCACCCCAGTCAGAGCCGACCCTCCTACGGCTCCTCCTTGCATCACTGTAATTTCATCTTTCAACAGGAGGGTGGCAGTTACGCCATGTAGTAAAACAGATGCCCATCACCTCATGGAAAATCATCTGCTTGTAGACATTTTCCTTTCTCTTTCTCTGCTTTTTGTTGGTGACCACCCATCGCTAAGGTTTAGCTCTGGCAGACCGCCCGCTGATGAGTTTTCCGAACCCCAGCAGCTCGCTGGCAGCTAGGAAGATCTGCCTCCAGCACCCGCGCAGCTCGGGCGCTCCATTTTTTTGTTTTCCTGGTCTGGGTGCGTGTTTGCTCTTCTTCACCTTGATTCCCGAAGAGTCACACATCTGACGCTGGGGTCACACTGGAAGGAAATGACAATCCCAGCTGAAGACGTCGCGTCGCCCCTTCGCAGTTAAGACTCCTGTTAAAACTTGCGTTGCCTCTGCTGTGTTAAAAAGCCTAATATTAAAAATAAAAACAAAACGAGGAGGAAAACCAAGGGTGAAAAAGCAATGAACAGCAGCTTAGTGCTGCTGGATAGCCTCCCACTTAGTTGGATGACACACACGCAAACACATCAATAAATACAAAGGCACAAGAAACGCGGGGTCCCATCACTCTCCCCTTGCCTTCTTCCACAAATTATCGGGGGTGCAAACCAGACGAGTGCTCCAGACAAGCAGATTACCATGTCGCTGGTGCCCTTCTTTATGTTTCCCCCCTTTTTTCCACCGCTTCAAATACCTGGCAAGGACTTTTCGCGCTGTCCGAGGCGCGGGGAGGCTTTTCCCACAGTTAATGAAAGGTTCCTGTTTGCCCCTCGCCGCCCTGGAAGCCCAAACCCCCCAGCAGACCCAGGAATTTGCTGGTGATTTACAACTATTTGGACAAGTGGCGAGCAGAGAGGGGCTGGGGGGAAGAGCCCCGCTCCCCCCAGCAGCGGGCTGAGCCAAAGCCGGGGCCGGGCTCCCCCCGCTTGCTGACACGTCTCCACAGGGTCCCTAATTGAATGATTTTGGTGGGACAGCGTTTGCTGCTGGCGGGACAGTGCAGGTGCCTGGGCAGGTTGAAAGGATAAGAAGGTGCACGCAGTTTGTTATCATCATCGCTGGAGCGGCAGCCTTCATCCCCACCGGTACCTTTGGGGCAGCCAAACACATCAGAAGGGAGGGCTGAAGATCAGGAGGATTTAAAAAAAAAAAAAAAAAAAGCATAAATCATGCTGGCAAAATTCATGCTTGTCAGCCTCAGTTATTTCCAGAGTTTTCTGCACAGCCCACAGGGTGGAGAACATCCCTGTGTCTGAAAGCAGGAGTTCACGCATCGTCCCACGACGCTGGGAGGGGGAAATTCGGGAAAAAGGTGGGCATCACGAGAACAGCCGCCAAACCACTGGAAGCAAAACGCTTCTCACCAGCAAGCACGTGGAGGAATTTGACTGAACTGCGAGGACTTGCTAACTGTTCCCCAGCCCCTCCATCCCCGGCAAGTTTCCAACCAGCCCCTTCCCGATGTGCGGCCGCCGTAGAGCATTTTCCTCTTGCCTCCCCCCTGTAGCGTCCACCAGCTCCCGTCCTCCCGTGCTAATCAAGCTTCAAAGACTGGGTGCTGGTTTACGGGACCCCGAGCGCAGGTCTCAGGGCAGGGGTGGCACGAGCGAGGGACGAGGACCGGGAGGTCTCCCAGGCAGGGGCTGTGCCGCAGAGGTCCAGCTCCGCACGCTCTCGCGCTGCGCTGCTCCCGTCTGCAGCCCTACGGCTGCGCTTGGGAACGGCCAGCTCTCCAGGAGCCCCTCGGCCCGCTGTCGCGATGCGACACGTCTGTAAACCACCGCCTCTTCGGCCCCGCGGCATCCCGAGGAGATGACACAGGCGGCTCCGGCACGACTGCGCGCTCACCCCGGCAGAGAGAGCTGGGCAAGTCTCTGCCTGAAGATGCTTTCAGCGTGACTCCTGGCAGAGGAATTTTTGTGTGAGTGTTTCTTTTGCCAAAATGGAAACAGGAAATCAGAGCTGGTAAACCAATGTTGGGCAGAGAAAAAGATTAGAGAACCGGGGAATGAAAGAGAAAGAAACCCTCTGCCACCACGGGCAAACCCACATTTTACTGGTCAGCCTTGCATTTTCCCTCCGAGCCCAGACCTGCTTGCGCCCAGGCTCACTTCTCTGTTCCTGCTTGCATTTCGGCCCCGGCTGAGCCCATACTCTCCTTTCTCCCCTCAGGCACCACGCCGAAGCTGGCAAAAGCCCCTCTGCCCAGCATCTCCCACACCTCCTGCGGTCCCTCCCGCCGGGTGCAGCCAGCGCGAGGATGCCACTCGCTCCCAGCTCCGGTCCCTCCCGCACGGCTTTTCCAAAGCTTCGCTTCTGTTTGCTAATATATTTTAAATCCCCGGATTTCCAGCGGTTTTGAACCACACTCTTCGACCACCTCCTAATCCTCACCAGCTTTAATTCCCCAGTTTGAAATACATTTTAAAGGAGATTAAAGTTTACTCGACCGCTTCTCATATGTTTTAAAATTCTGATGCCAGAGTAAGGCCAACCGCCCTCCCGGCAAACCGACTCCCCGCAGCCCCGGGCAGGGAGCGGTGGAGGATGCTGCAGCCCCTCGCCGGCAGCTCTGCTGCTCCCCGCAGGGCTTTGGCCCAGGGAGCTTCTGCTCCGCGCCCTTGGCCGAGCCAGTCCCCATCGCCGCTGGTCCGTCGGCATCCCAGGTGGGTTGCGGGGTCTGAGCATCCCCCGTGCATGATACTCCCCAAGAAATTTTATGACGTTTCTGACACTTTGGGAGGAAAAGTTCAGATTTGGGTAAGGCTGTTTTCTCTCAGTGTTGTGAATTTATTTTCTTTTTTTTTTAAGAAGCAATAGTACTGCGCTTTTATTGGGAGCTGGGTTGTGTTCTGGGTTGATTTGAGTTTAGGGAGGAATTTCAGGCAGTTAAGCTTTCTAGCCTGCCCTGCTCGGGGGGAGGGAGGTGAGCCACCGCCACCCCCCGGGATCCCCCTCTCTGCCCGTCTCCCCCAGCAATTTCGAGCCCTTTTCCCTATTTACTGAACCTCAGCATCTTGAAATACCGATTCACTCCAGGCTTGCGAGAGCACGGAGGTGGGCAGGCAAGGGGGACACTGTTTCTGCCTTCGCTGAGGACGAGGCTGATGAAGGAGTATGGCCCTTATTAGACACCACGCGGTCGCGGGGAAGCCAAGGATGCGGCTCCTGATTTCGGAGAGGGAGAGGATGCTGGCAGTGCGAGGCAGGCGGCGTGCCTCCGCTCCCAGGGCACCTCCCGCGCAGCATCTGCCCGCGTCCCCAGCTTCCCAGCCCTCCTCCTCCTCCTCTCTTTTCCCTTCTGGTCAGTAAATAGATTATCTGAAACTGCTGCATCCTCAGAAAGAAAAAAAGAAACCCTCTGTACATTCCCCTTTTTCTTTCAAATAAAAGAAAATATGATATTGGAGTTTTGCACTAAAATTATTGTAATATTCTTTCTTTTACAAGCGCCTTTAAAGTTCATCTTTATGGTTCCGATATTGAAACCATTGCAAAGGAATTGTTTGTGGGGATTATTTGACTTTTTATTAAAAAAATCAAAAACAGGTGGGTTCCTCGTCATCTGCACTTAAGTTTTTAATAAAAAGTAAAAGTTCTGGCACATCACCGACTCTTTTTTTTTTTTTTCATTTTCATTCTCTCTTTGGCCGAAGATAGGACACATCTTTTTCACTTTTGTGCTGAGGAATATGATTCGGAGAGCACATACCTATAGACTTGGAAGTAGAGAGAAACCCTGAGTTCATCACCCCAAGATTTGTTAGCTGGGTCTCCAAAGGAAGCACGGCTTTTGCAATCACGCTGCCTGCCGGCCTGTGATTCCCCTGCCCCGCATAACTCCGGGACCTTTCGGTGCAAGCAAATTAGACCGAGGAGCTGATGTCCGAGATGTATGATGTGCCCAGAGGCTTCGGAGGAGCTGAAGAGGGGTACTCCAGCCACGCAGCGTGAGCTCAGCCCTAGCATCAGACACCGGAGAAGCTACAAAGGAGGTGACCCAATTTCACGCAGGCCTGGCTCTCAGGATGCAGAAGGCTGGGGACCTGGGACTCAGAAGGACCAGGCTGCAATCCTGCACACCATGTCACCAACCCGTGCAGCTCCTGGCCGTGGGGCGTCGTGGCTGCAGCTTCAAGGAGAGGCGGGGCAGGGGGCAGAGAGCTGCCGAGGGCGGCTGAAAACATCGAAAAATACCTCTAACCCAAGAAAGAGCTAGAAAGCGTGTGGGGAGGGCTTCACACGCACCCGCCTTGCTCTTGCACCCTTCTCCAGGCAAGGGCGCGGTGATGGAGCTACCGCCCCGCTGTCCTCGTCCCTCTGCCCGCAGGGCTCCGGGGCAGCCCGGCATCTCGGGACATCGCCACGGGCAAGTGGGCTCCCGCGAAACTCCCAACCCCGGCCAGCATCCCCGAATGCTTTCCGCAGGTGGGAGCGATCTGGAGAGCAGCCGCTCTGGAAAGCCTCTGCAGGCTCGTGGCCCTGGGGAAGGGGCTGGTTTTGGTTTGGGGATGGTGCTAACACCCGCTAGCTGTTTCATTACCCTGAACTCCACGTCTTCCCAGCGTTTTTCCTCCTGCCACAAGAGTTTCCTGTATTCTGCTTATCACGTTTTATTCCGTCTCCTAAATTCAAAAGGAAATAAAACTTGTCTGAAGCTAATAAAGCTCATATGAAACCCCGAGCCCTAAATTGCCTGGTGGGGCCAGGCTGCTGCACAGGCGCCCGGGAGCAGCCGGCCGGGGGGGTTCAGCGGGCAGCAGCCCCCAGGGCTGTACCGGGGCTCCAGCCACGCTCTGTAATCCCCGATGGGTTATTTTAGCTCTGGATGAAAATGTCCCTGCCGCAGTACTGTGGTCTGCCTGTCAGCTGCAGGTTGCCATCCTTGTAGGAGCAAGGGGAGAAGGGACGATGCTCCTGAACCCACCAGACGTATTAATTTCTTACGTGTTTATTGCGTCTTTTTTCAGCCTGCTGAAGAAACAGCACTGATGGATTGGAGCTTCCCTTGCGCGTTATGCTTTCTGGATCTCACCGGCTCTCTGTGGTTCCTCCTGGACTCCCCCTCAGTCTTCCCATCAGCCAAACGGGCTGCAATAAAATCACCAAAAATACAAATAAGGCGGATTTGAGGCTCTCAGCCCCCCGTGCATTGGGCTGCAGACCTGCCCTGTTGTGCACCGCAGCTTGATAATGCAGCTGCTGCCTTCGTTGTGCATATTTGAGCGTTTCCCCTACTTAGCTGTGCTGAAGATCTGTATTTCTGAAAACTCAACCTGCAGCTGCTGGCTTCAAAATCCAACATCAATTTTAGCCAGTGGAAAGCCTCAGCGAAGGGTTTCGTCTGCATCGCAAGCAGCTGGCCGGCTTTCTCAAGGACGTAAAAGAATATGGTGCTGTTTCACAAAGAAAATCGGGATAGTTTGTACATGTCTTTGTTCAAAGCCAATCGTGTCTAAATCTGAGCGGAAGCAGCACATCAGGAGGAAGGAGAAGAGGGGCCCCAGGATAACGTGGTTCTGTAAACACAACTATTTGACAATTATCAATGCAATACACACACACCAGTATTTTGAGGTCAGAAAAATACGAGTACATAAAACAAAACTGAATTGTTTTAGGATCTTGGCCAGCTATTTATTAACCCAGCGACAAATTACTCTAACTCTTCCCAAAGCTAAAGAGGGTTATGAGAAGTCTTTGCTCAGCAAGCCTGCCCTGTGACGTGTTTCTAATAAAAAATAGCATCTTCAGAAGGTGACAAACCTTTCTGTTTGCATCCCGACAGCTGACCCCCCTGTCCCTGTTAATGGTGCTGTCGACAGAAGTGAGGACAGCCTTCCAAGTACAGAGCCCATACGAACTAGATTTTCACTTGTAGATGGTGGGGTTCCTCCACTGAGCTCAATAAACCTGCTCTGGTCCAGCCCAGGGACATGGACGTCACATCGTCCTAAGGACGGCACGTCCTGGGCTTTGTCTAACGTGCTTGGACTCTAGCACATCATTTATATTGTCCCACAGCTGCTGTCTGTGCTTCAGCCCAGGATTGGTGAGCGAAACCTGGCACAACTGCTCGGGAATATTTTTCAGTGACCTGCCTGGAAAAACCCCTATAAAATAAATAGTTCTTTGAGGTATGGAGTCAGGTCTGTACAGGGAAGGGAAACAGAAATTTTCATGCCGTAGCAGCAGGAGAAAGATTGGGTGATACTGAACGAGCAAGCATACAGTATCACCAAAACCAAGCTCCAACTTGTTAATGAGCGAACTGATCCAAACCCAAGGAAATTCAACTCAGTTTCCACAAAGGGATCCTGTTTGCTGCCAGCTTTGGTCTCCTAGAGCCGATGGTCCTCATGTGCGCCGGAGAGATGGTGCATCTCGTGAAGCATTTGTGGTCTAACCAGGGCAGGGGAGCACCGGGGAGGAGCAGAGACCTTGGTCCAGAGCTGCAGGTGTCCGAGAACTGGGAGAAGCTGCTGGGTGAGGATGCAGATCTGCAGGTCCTAGCATCGATGTGTTCCTGCAGGGCGCTGAGCTCCCACCGAACGGCAGCCAGGAGCAAGATTGTCTCCATTGGACCGGGGGACTCTGTACTCCCTTGGTCGATGAAGACCTGGCCATGGTCTTTCATGCCTTTTCCTAACCTGGACTGCATGGAGGGAGTCAAGAGCCAGGGGTGAAGCCTGCAAGACTTAGAAACTCCGGCTAGATGTGACCGAAGGGTAAGGCTAGGGCAGAAAGAATATGGAGGTATCTTACCTATTATGTTCTTCCTTGGCTTGTGTGGGAGGGAACCATAATTAAACAACCAAGGAATGAAGCATAAGAGGCATTTGGCTGACAATAGACCAGAACCTCTTCACTCTTGCCACTTAATTACTGTGAGAAACCGGACAGTGGTCAGCATGTTGAGGTGGCCATCCTGGAGCACGAGCCACGCTAAGAAAGCAGCCCTTTGTATCGGGGGAGGAATCAAGGCCAAAGTAACGATGTGTGGGGCTCTTTGTCTGAAAGCCAAATGCCCAGTCTGAGAGATCCAGTCTTTTCGGGCTATTTCCACATTATAAACCCAGTAGAAGATCATGTTTCTGTAGCCTGAAACCCATAAATGGCCATTCTCTCTCTGTGCTCCAGCAAAGGCTGTTTTCTCTGGCCGGAGCACTCGGCTCCAGTTGTGCCTCGTCTTGTCTACACCGGGGCTCGGGTTTGGCCAGGAGCACTGGCCACTGAGGCATGAACCAGGGGCACGAGCGAGAGACTGGCTTTAACCGTGCCGGTGGGACAAACAGGGGCCTGTATGGCTTGGACTGCACGGTCCAGCAGAAAGCTGGAACGATGCTGGGTGTTGTCCCTAGCTCTGCCATCAAGCCATCGTCTGTCCTGGGGGCAAACCACCTCATCTCACCTGTGTCGAGCATCAACTCCTCCGGACAATGAAGGCTGATAAAAAAAAAAAAAGAAGCAGACCACGCCAGGGCAAAAGTATTGAGTTGTTTTCTTCCTTAAGATGGTTATTCTTCAATAGGATAACTGACCTGACCATCCCCTGAACTCCGGCAGTACCGGATAGCCGGCTGTGCTTCTCTGAATACAGGTACAGCAACGGTGTTGGAAACCAACGGCCCCAAGCTATTTTCTCCTAAAATCTGAATTATTGTGAACATCCTAATTATATTTTCAAGGGGCTGAATTCCAGATGAGACTTTTCAAAATGATCCTTTTGTTGGTTGAATCTGAAAACCTTTCAAGCTGCCGGTCCCCTCCAACTTTTTCCTTTGAGATTTTGACTTTTCAGCGCAGTTCAGAGGACAGGGGAAGTGTTTGAGGTCTCATAAAACTTTGTGCCCAGCTTTTGCACTGCATCATGACTCCTTTTCATTTGCGATTAACGTTTATACCCAGGAGCAAGCTGTCTTACCTAATCACACCCCGTGAAGAGGGAGGATGCTGTCTAACATTCACACCAGAACAGGGTTACCAAAGACAGTCAGAACATCTGGAGAGAATAAAACCTCTGAAAAATCCCTGTTCCCAGAGTAGTCAGTCCTATAAAACAGATCTGCTGGGAGCCAAATTAAATAAGAGGAAGGTGTAAATGGATTCCTTTCTCTGCCTGGAGAAATGGTAAAGCCAGTGGACATTTTTCCAGCCCCATTCACAGGGAAGGACCATCCCAGCTCCCACTGGCGGGAGATGCCCAGGAAGGATGCGCTGCCGAAGGGCCGTGATTTCATCCCCCGGCCAGGCGGGTACCGGGATGGGCAGCGGGTCTCCTGCCTCCCATGGCCGAAGAAAGATGTTGCCCTTCTGCTCGGGGTTATCAAGGCTGGCGGGTCTGGGAGCCGCAAAGAGGCTCCCTGTTTCGGGGAGGACTCGATGCTCAGCAGAAGTTAATAGACGAGCACCAGGAAGGAATCAAGGGAGGATCCGGCGATGCAGGAGCGCGTTCCTTTCATAGCCCCGAGGATTAGCTCTGTGTGTTTTCCTCACATGAGGCAATGGCAGGACAAATCTGAAGCTTCAAATAAAGCAACGGGGAAAAAAAAAAGAAAGTCGTGAGAGCAGACGGATTAAGCAGTGACAGGTCGTGGGATAAACAAAGGGTTATTGAGCGATAGAGCTGCAACTGTCCCCCTTCGGGTGACACCGCTGGTGGCAAGGGGGGATGGAGAGAGCTGGTTGCTCTTTGAGCTGGAAGGGACTTCTCCATGTCCAAGTTTAGCTAAAAGGATGTCCCTTACAGGGATAAGAGATGATTACATCAATGCTGATGGGAAATTTGCGGGGAAAAAACGTTCTCCCTTCTAATCCTGGCTGCATTTTATAGGCTGCAAATGCATGATGAACTCTGTGTTCCTGGGCAGAACATCCTCTTTTAGGAAAAAAAAAAAAAAAAAAATCCATCCTCTTTTAGGGAAGGGAAAAAAAAATAACAGTAATAAAAAAAAAAATCAGTATTTTCAGATATTTCTGTGAAAAGGCCCAGTAAAAGAACCCGCAAAATGTGGGCAAGGAATAAAGGCAAAACCGCACTGAAAGTGTGCACCCAACCAGCAATTCCAATTAAGCTGGCCACAGACTTCCCCAACATGACCCAAATCCGGGATTTCCACTGTTTGTTACCTCGCCAGCCCGTTTGCCAGCAAGACCAGCTGAGGACTCTTCTCCCCCTTTTCTACCCTCAGTCACATTTTCCCCTCTCGGAAACCTCATCATTTCTGGGCTTTGCACAGCATGTGGTCACCTGCTTGCCTTTGCCTCGTTATTGGGTGCAATCTTGGGATAAAGCAGATCCAGAAACATCCTCCACCCTCGGCCGCTGAAGAACATGGGGGGAAGTGATGTTTTTATGGTGTCTGTCAGTAATTCAGGACTTTAAAAAAAAAAAAAAAAAGGGGAAAAGGAGGGGGAGCAGGTCAGAGGCAGAAGCATTTCCATCTTCCACAAGATTTCTCCAAACACAAAGGATGCCTTAGGTTGCCACCTAGTGACTCTGAAGACGAAGGACCTCCACTTTTAGAGGGTCCACTTTGTACACACGTTGGATGAGCCTGTCTGTCCCAGGCGATGGGCGCGCAGCATCGCCCAAATCCCCCCGCGCTCCCAAAGCCAACAAGGCAACAGACCCCGGCCCATGGAGTTGCAGTTGCCCACTCCCACTTAAATCTCAGCCACCTGATGAGTCTGGGCTCACGAGCAAGCTTGGCAAGCTGAGGCCACCACTGGTGGTCTCCTGGTCTCCCTCAAGACCTTGCCCTTGGCACGCAAGGACGCTCGGCTTGAGTGTCGCAGTCCTAGAGGCGACGGCCTTCGCACCAGCACCCGGGGCCACCCAGCCCCTGCGAGGGCTGCCAACGCTGACCTGCAGCTGGTGGCACCAGGTGGCCCGGGGACGTCTCAGCCTCGCACCCCCCGCCCCAGCCGTGCAGGGGAACCCAGGCTGGGCGGCTCTGCCTCCAGCCACCCTGGTTTGAGCACGCAGGCTGCCGGGGCGCGGCAGCGGACAGCTGGAAAAAACGTCTTTTGGCAAAAAAATGATAATAAAGGTTTGGCAAAGTGTTTTCATTTAGAAATCTCTCTTCGCTTTGTTTTTTTAAGAGCCTGGAAATAAGCGGTGCTGAGCACTGCGCCTCTAGCTGTGTGGAATGGCCGGCTAGGTATGAAAGAGATCATTTTGATTTCGCGTTATGATTTCTTTTACAAGGTTTTGGATGAACGTAACCTGGAGAGGGGAAAAAAAAGGAAGCGTCAGAGGGGGGAGCTCTGGGATTTTCCTATGGCCTCTCGGCTTGCATGAGATGCCCGCTGTGTCCCCAAGTCAATGGCAGTGCAGAGATATGTCCCCACTGGCTGCGCGCTCGGCTCGGTCACCCTCCCTGATGCAGTTAATCAAACGCACTGATGGATGCTGCCCTTTAATAAAGCGGTCTTTATGCCCCGGGAACGGCCAGGGGGGTTTTAAATTTATTTATTCGGGGAG
The DNA here is from genome assembly GCF_030936135.1 of Gavia stellata. Classification (NCBI taxonomy): domain Eukaryota; kingdom Metazoa; phylum Chordata; class Aves; order Gaviiformes; family Gaviidae; genus Gavia; species Gavia stellata. The sequence goes on along the minus strand of NC_082616.1, from coordinate 12,382,240 downwards.
GGGGGGGTGTCCCCATCAGTGAATGAGGGGTGTGTGACCCACTGCAGCCCAGCACCCCATAACTCCCGTGCCCTGACAGCACCCTCAGCTCCCCTACACCGCTGGTGACAAGCCAGTGGGAAAGCTCATTCCTCGCCCGTGCTTTATGGGGCGAGGGGTGACGCCTGGGCTGTCCTCCCCCGGCCGGGTGTGCGCGGGCGCGCGAGCTGTCAGCCGCACGGGCAGGCTGCGGCCGGGGGGGAATACCTGCCGCGAGTAATTTAATCCCCGCTACATCGGAGTACCTGCTGTAATGAGGCTCATTATGAAGCTCTATTTAAAGCCCCATTTAAGCCAGATGAAAAATAGCTCTTTCTGCAGCGCGGAGCGGGTCAGTGGCCCCAATTAGAGGCATGCTGCTGACGGCGGAGCGTCCTCCTCCAAAAAAACTGCAGAAACCCAAACAAGGTATCGCCAAAGTCACGGGAAACAACCATCCAGAGACGCCGCGCCAGCAGCACCGATAGGAGAAAATGAGACAAAGGTCCCAACCGGGGTGTCCCGGTGCACCCGTGGGATGGATGGGGAGTGAGAAGCGATGTGATGCTTTAATAGATGGAAGATGCTGGAGGAGGAGAGGAAGCCGAGAGCGTGTGTCCCTGGGGAGATAGGGAGGGATCGGAGCACTGTCCCCGAAGCACTAGGGACGGGCTTGGCCTCCAAGCGGGACCAGGAGCTGCAGGAGGAGGACAGGGAAAGGGCAGGTGAGGAGGGGCCCATTCCCTGGACCCTGTCTCGGGAGTGCTCCCGGCATGTGGGACAAACAGAGGTGTCACCCCCACGGCACCGACAAGTGCTCGAGCAACAAACGCTGCCTGCTCCGAGCCCTGCTGCAAGCCGGGGGTTCTCCTGCCTGTCCCGGCTCGGGACCGAGCATCTCTTCCAAAAAGCGATGCCCACCGAGCGTGCCAGAAGAGGAGCCAGCTCATTCCTTTGTCCCAGACAAATTTCACAGCAAATAAAAAGGCTGCACAAAGTATTTGGTTATTTGTACATTGTTCCTGGAGTGATGAAATTTCAGTTTCCTCTAAAATATTAGAATCTCCCTAAACTCTTGTTTACTATGCACGGATGCAGACGGAGAATTACTCAAGTTTTTGCAATAAAAATAAGCTCGGTTTTGTGAACACCTGCTTTCCGCTGTTTAATAATGCTGAGCTCCTGTCTTGTATGCTCTTCTGTTTACTCTCCCACAAATTATTTTTGTTCTCAGTTGACAAAGATAAATGATGGGATTAATATATATTGGAGAAGTCCCGGCGAACAGTTTGCTAGCAAAGAGAAAGGATTGATATTATTTCCCTCAGGTAACATAACACAGACAAACTGGATTAAGAGTAATTTGCTGTGGGGCTTATATGTGATCATGAGCCATTAGTGGAACACCATTTATGAAAATTGCTTTTTCTAAAATAAAAATTAGACTGCCTTTCATTACCTTGCTGGCAGTGGGCAAAGAACCACCATTCCTTTTCAGGGAAGGAAAAATTAGAGATCTCTAATGGTGCCGTGACAGAAAACTAGGAACTGCTAAATATTAGGAGAAGAAAACCCAGCACCCCTGCCTGTAAACCCGAGTCAGGAAGGTTAGTTGTGACTGAGCCATAAGGAGATGTGATGTGATGTTTACCTATTTTCCTTTTAACAGCCCTGTGTGTCCTGGGCCTGCTATTCCCTCTCCATTGAGCATCAAAGGGTAATGCTATTTTTTTTTCTGCTTGTTTGCTGGAGAAACACACTTCTTAAAAATGGAGAGAATTCAGATCTGCTGACTAGGAGGAAAGAAAAAAGCAGGAGGTCACAGGCAAAGCCCTTTCCCCTCTCCCAGAGCTTCATGGAGTGACTGCTCCCTTCCACGCCAGGACTTCTTCTGGGCTGCTGCAAACCTCTGGACGGTCCTCCAGGGTCCTGGGGTCTAACCCCCTGTACCGCTCTGCTCCGGCCGTTCCCGCTGGAAAAGTGCCAGCCCTGCCCCTGTCTCCACCGGGCATCACCGGTGCTCCGGTCTCTGTGCTGCTGGCACCCTCCGGTTCAGGCACGCAGGAGGAGCGGTACTTCAGCAGTTAATAATATTCTGTTTACTTCCAGAAGTTTAATAAAGACGAGACTAAACCTTGCCTCAAAACTGCTGAATTATATAGTATTCGCAGGAAGCTCTTAAAATAACTTTTTAAATGCAGTATTGCCCAAACCTTTAAAATGCAGGCTTGCTTTGTGTGGCCAAGGGGAGTTTGTTCACGTTGGGAAGGAGGAACAAACTCTAAAAATAAAATTGGCCAAATAATAAGAGTTGAGCTGTCTCATTAGTCTGCTCGATACAAACACAGAAATCAGGAGTTTCCCGACTCACCCAGCCCAAAAGCCTGTCTTCTTGCCAATAAGAAATATTCACCTCCCTGCACAGAACCTACGTGGCTTGTATCTCTAGACCTCCGCAGGCACCACCACACTGCCGGTTTAATACAACCCTTTGCGCTTCGCTTGCCGGGAGGTGGAATCGCGCACAGGTCGCCCTCCTGCCGCACCCCCCTGGACCAGCCTCCCCTCGCGCTTCGCCGGGGAGAGGAGGATGCGATGTTACCCCGTGCCTGCAGCAGGTCTACGGCTCCTGCTCCCGCAAGGACCTAACCCACTAAATCGCGCAGGAGAAGAGAGCGGCGTCAGCCGGGAGAGCTGCCGCGCGGGGCGGTGGGCTGCGAGGTCCGGGGGGCTCAGAGCCCTCGAGCTCCCGCTGCCCCTCTGCGTCTTACCTGAAATAATGCCTGCGTCCACTTTAGCTTTAACATCTTCACAGATCACGGGTTTTGCGTTATTTTGGCCACGCGATAACCAGTCACTGGTGGGATTAAGGGGAAATGCAGATGTTATAAAGTACCTTTGGCTGCTTTGCTCTCTGAAGCCTTCCCTCACGTTCTGGTGTCTTAATTAGGCTTCTGAGGCACAGCAGGTAAAACACTCGGCTTTTATACGGTGTGCTTCAGTGGGTGTTCCCGAGGGGCCTTCCAGAGGTGATTGCAACAGCCCCTGACCCTTTCACAGGTGGGGAAACTGAGGCACTCAGCATGATGAGCCCAGCTGTTCGGCAGAAGAGCCGGGGGCAGCTCTGGGGTCTGCAGGGCAGGGGTTTCACACCATGGTGCCTGCACCAAGAGCCATACCCACCCGCGGCGGGTACCTGAGCAGCCCCGTGCCCTCCGCACAGCGTGATGCAGGGCACTGCTGCTGCTGTCCCCCCCTCCGAGAGGGGTAGCGGGGTGTACAACCATCATGCAACGGTGCCTGAGAAATTGTGATTCATCCTTTGCCAAAGCGAGCCAGGGAAGCAGACAGAAATCAGAGCTGAGCCTGCTGAGGTCCCCTGGATGGCCCCCGCCACTGTCCCGGGACACCCGGAGCCCCCGCCATGGTGGGGTGCCGGATGGGCGGCATCCTCCAGCAGCCCGGCACGGGTGCGTGCCGGCAGCGGTGCGGTATCATAATTCTGCCAGCCCTGAGGGTTTTGAAAACAATACTGGAAGTAATCCCTTTTGATCTGATGCTAATCCCAGATAATTGCTTTCAGGCTTAATAGGAAAACTGCATTTTCTTGGGGGGAATTGGTCAGTTTGAAAGGGCTTTGATTTAACTAATGCTGTAGGTGCTTGTTTTAGCAGAGGGAGCTCTATTGTTCCTGGGAGCGGGGGATGCCAGGAGTAATGACACAGGCCGTGATCCCGCAATTAAACCCGTCTGCCTGCAGACATCCAGCCACATGGGCAGAGCAGCCCAGAGAAAGGAGCCTTTCTAAACCCCGCCGACCTGGGGGGAGCGCTGACAAAATACGCTTTCAATATCGATGAGAAATTAGGAAAACTGCTGCCACGGGATGCTGAAGAGGTCAAATACATGAGCAGTTTAAAAGGAGGTGGGATAAAGTCATGGCTAAACAAACGTATGGGCAGCTCAGGGCGGTGTGCCCTTCCCCACCCCACGCCTGTACCTGGGGGGATCTCAGAAGTTCACCCCATTTTCGGGGTACAACATGGATTGGGGATATATGCACTCTCCTTAGGCACCACGCCCCCCCTGAAAGCCAAATGTCAAGCTCTGAGTGCACCATAAATTACAAACCTGAGCAACCTGGAGGTGTAAAAGCACTGGTCTGAGCACACGTGTTGCTTCAACGGGAAAGCTGGTTTTGGATGGCAGCTTGTGGGTCACTGTGCTCTTACTCTGTTCCCCCTGAGACCCAGAGCCATGCTGACAGTGTGCATTCTTCCTGCCCAGCCTCCAAAACTGCCAAACAATGGGTTTGCCATTGTTCATTAACCAAAGGTTCCCATTTGGCAGCTGTGGGTGTTGAAAACTTAGTTATGGCCGAGGCAGGAGGAACCAGCTGGTTTTGTAGCCATATGAAGGTTGCACATCAGGGTCTTTTTTTATGAAATATTGGCTCTCCAAGGAAGAATTGGTTTGTGATGGTCTATTTAGGCAGTGAAGGTCCTGGCTAAGGCTTTGAAGGTGATCGTGGCAATGGGTGGGTGAGGACTCCTAAAAAGGCACCCTAAAACCAGACAGGGAAAATAAACAGAGAAGAAACGGGTGGCCTGAGACCTCCTGAGCTTGGATCAGGCTGGACTGACCAACGCTAAACAAGCCCCAGCAAAACTTAACCTTCCTCCTGCAGTTAAAGTGACATTTTCAGGCGGATTTGTAGCAGGGCAAGCACAGAAAAGCAGGCTGAGCCCTTGGGTGTCAAACCCAAACTGGCCCCAGCTCTTTTGGCCGGGTAAGGTTTGCCATAGGGTCCCGGGGCAGAACGTGGGAGCGTTTCTGCTGCCTTTGCTTTGAGGTCCTTCGCCCACTGGAGGGAGCATACGGCAAGCGATTCGATATGCGGGGCATGGGTTTGAAATAGGCTTGCATTTAAACGAGGGCTAGGGAAGCATGGTTAGATCTTGCTCAAGCAAAAGAAAAATATTAAATAAATTAAAAACCGGAGAGAAGTGCCATTTGTTTAATTCTGGGCTCTGATTTCTTGCCTTTCAAAGAGCTTTTCCTACAGGGAAGGTAGTTGGGAGGGAAACTCCAGGCACCCCATGAAGCCTCCCCTTAATTTAGTTTATAACTCCACAGAGTTACCTTGTTTTTTAAATAAATGAAGTACATGTACATAGCTATAATGAAATCAGCCGAAATCCTGGGGGAGCTATAGAAGTCACCAAGTCCTGCGCTGGGGAACCTGCATCGTTTCAGTATTTTCCAAACACTTTTGGTGAGCCAAACATTAGCTTCAGTTTTATCTAGTGGTAAGGCAAAAATATGTGCTGGTCCTCCCCCTTATTGCCATGGCCCTGGGGGGCCTCAAAACCTCAGTGATGTGAAGGAAAGGTAAGAGAAGACGAGAAGCATCCCCCCAAATTCACACCTTGTCACTCACACCCCAGTCTCATTCTCACACACCCCGAGCATCCCTGTCCTCCCCGCGTCAGAGCCAGACGCAGCCCTCGGGACCCTCCTGCACGGAGGTACCGGTGCTGGGAAGTGCTGAGTGCTGCTGGCCAGGACATGCGGGGGGGTCCTGCGGCCTCCCACCGGGAGGGACATCAGGAGGTGCCTGATCTTTTGCAAAGCCTGCCGTTTCTCCAAAGCTCTCCCAGCATTTGCCCATCTCTCTGCGTACTTAAATGGCTTTCAACGGTCTGTCCTTTAGGTGTTGCGCCCGAAACATGCTTCGGGTGTGTGAACTGGATGCTGGATGGAAGCCCTCTCCTTGGTCCCAGCAAGGTCTTCCACCCCTGGAGCATCTGTGCCTCCCCACTGGTTTACCTCTGTGAATGCCTCTGCTGCTTCAGCTGCCTGAGGGGGCTCAAAAAGTTGTGGAGCTCATCCCCAAACATCACTTCTTGGGCTGTGGCACCCTGTATACCCAGGAAAGGGGAAGAGCAAAGAGAAAGGTTTCAGACCACTTAACAGGACCTTTCAGAGCATGTATGTGATCAGCCTTTCTCCTCTGAAAGCCCATTGCTCTCCCCTTTTTTACCTGAGGTAGATTCCCCCACTTATTGGGATAAATGCTCGCTGGAAGGAGTGAGGTGGAGAGAAAAGTTGAGTGTAGGAGCCCAAGCAGGAGCTAGCTGAGATGTACCATCCAACCAGCAAGATGTTGGCAGCTCCACGCTCTCGAGGAGCACCGTGATGATGCTTCAAATGGTTTTGTCAGACCTTGCCTTGATTTCAAGGTGTGTTTTGTGTCTGTTTTGACTGCAGACATGCAAAGAGCAAGAAACTCCCAACCTGCTGTAGCACCCTCGCAATAACACTGCATATGGCACCACTCGCCGTTATTAGTACAGTAAACTGAACAATATTGATTCAGAGGATTTGTGGTTTACCAGCATAGTTTAGTTGTTAGCCTTCACACCGTTGCCTGACTCATGAATACACATTAAGTCCCAAATAGTTCGTTTACAGTTTAAACAGTCGGGTTTGTGTGTGTGTGTGTGAGAGAGGGAGATTTATTTATTTGTATTAATTCAGGTCACATTTCCCTCGAGACATCGCTGCCTCCACGGGGCCTAATCCACCACCCATTGACGCCCAGTGGAGCCCTTCCAGGGAATTCCACAGCGCCTGGATCGTGGCCACTGGGCCACCATTTTCAGAGGTGCTGAGTAAACACAGCTCCCAAGGCCTTTAATTTGCCTTTGTGAGCACACTTGCCTTTGAAAATCAGGCCTGATACCCTCTCCTTTATCTAGGCATGTGGTTTGAGGGTAACAAGCTGCCTGGTTCTTGACAGGTTGTCTATTAAATATAGATGATGCCTTCACATGCAATTGTCTGCTAGATGTTTTTGGAGGAACAAAAGGCTCCTATTCACAAGCTCTGGCATGCCATGCGGGGATGATTAAAAAGGTTAAGGCTTAAAGATAGTTCCCATTTACTTCAATGACTGCAGGACTATTCCTCTAATAGCCCTAATTAAAAATTAGCCTGATATAATACACTTATTATAATAGAGTCTGATTTTATTTCATTTTTTTGGGATACATGTGATGCTGCTACAATGCCCCTCATTCTCTGGTGGTGCCTCTCCCCCTGCGATTCACTATAGACGGAGCCAAGGGGGAATATGCTGTCGGATAATGTACTCCGTTCCAGGGTCAACCCAAACCTCGCGTCCACAGCTATGTGTAAACCGAGAGAGCAGAAGCAACCACGACATGCCCCAAGGTATCCCTTAGTGCAGAGGAGCTGCTTCTGGGACAAATCCAGCACTCCCCCATCCCCGGTTAACCCCCCCAAGGTCTCAGCATCATGGTTTTAGGGAGACAAGCAAGTGTGATATGCCTCTCCACTCCCTCCCTTTCTCGGCCCGTTTGCATCCCAGCTGAGCACCAACCACCCTATGAAATTGGGTTGAAATCAGAGGTTTCCCTTTCTGACCCATCTGCTGCGCCAGCACCTCGCTGGGCTCCCGTACGTGCAGAACCGCCCCTGCCCAACCAAGGCTGTGCTGTTTGCCGGAGGCGCCCTGCCAAGGAGCCGGCTGACGTCCCGCACGCCAGCTCCCCTCCTGCTCGCCCTGGGCTCGGGCAGAGGAGGGCTCATCGCCCTGCCAAGGGGATGACCCTGCCCTCACCGAGCGAGCGGATGCCCCTAACATAGGAATGGAAAATAATCCAGGGAGCATCTTATTTCGCTTTCCCCGTCTCAGGGGAAAACACCTGAAATCCCCGCCGTGAGCCGTCGTCCCACTCCCCCCATTCCCCGCTGCTGCTCGGGACCCGCAGGATGCCGCAGCTCGGGATGCTCCCCGATCGGCAGCTCCCACCCCCCCGACAAGCTCTGCTACGAATTTCCTCCCCCCTTGCCGCAGCCTTTGCTGTTTGATATCGGCTTTTGATTGAGAGATTCTTGCAGCGGGGCCAATACATTTCAACTCCCATTAGTTGTGTCAGAAACTCCCCATCGCTCTGGTGACATATTTTCTTTTCCCACAAGATATTCCTGATGCCGTGATCAAACGCTTTTTTTCAAGGAAGCAGCTGAGACCCTCAGCTGCCACGAAAGTCCTGCTGCCACCAACTTCGGCATCTGACTGTACGAGCCTTTAACAACCAGAATACACCAACGCTGCCAATCAGGATTGCTCTCCTTGGAAATACGACTGTTTTTCTTGGACTTTTGGCATCTATCTTCGAGTCTGTGACTGTATGATAGGCTCTCTAGCATCTCACAGAATACACAGACAGGTACCAGAAGAAAGTTTGAAAGTCTGGCATCCAAAAGTCCCTTCAAATCTGCCCATAACCGAGGGTCTCGCAAAGGTCTTCTGACTCAGAGCAAAGCCTTGAAAGAGCCCAGCTCAGTCTGAGGTTGCAACATCGCTTTATTATATAATAAGATATTAAGAAAGCATCAAAATTTCCTGACCAGGTGTGGCCAGGAGAGCTGCTGGGTGTGGTGGGAGCAGCAGGCACACCGACCGCGGGGAGGGAAGCCCTGCAGCCAGACCCTACCCCTGGGTAGGAGGTCCGTTTTGGGGAAAAAGCCTGGCCGTACCTGAGGGGTTTGCTTGCATGTGGTGGTGACAGCAGAATAAACCACCCCATCTCACTGCTGGCACCAGCGGGAGATTTACCACTCACTGGTCTAACGCATCGCAACTTGATGGGATGGTCAGGCTCTAGCTTTGTTACCGGAGATGCACATCACGAATGCACAAAGCAAGGCCATGTGAGAAGACACAAGAGTGTCTGCATAGCATGTCTGGTACCTATCTGGCATGGAAAAAACTTCCAGATCTTAGTGCTCATTGAATTCATTTAATAACGTGGTTGATAATCTTAATTGGAAACATACTTTTCCAGATTGCGTTGCTCCAGACAGAAAGAGGCTGTGGAGAGAAATCTGGGAGCAGAGACATAGATAGTTATTAAAAGCAGGGCTAAGAGCGGCAGTTTCTGCAGACAGCGCGAGATGTTAGCGAGTTCCTAATAAGAGTTGCTAATTAGTGCTGAGCACTTCTGGGATACACAGCTCCCGTCTTCAGGAGAGAGAACGGGAACAGGTCTGGTACCAGGAAAACACCCTCAGATAACTTCAGCTTGCTGTTGCCTCTAAAATGAAGCTTAAGAAAAATATGCTTTCTTTTTCTGCTGCTAGGAGTGCCGTGGCTCTGGCAGATCCTTGCACCCTGCCCGAGAGAAGGCAACACAAGCTCAGATAAGGCAATGCCAGCGGAAGGCTGGGGAGGGGGCGGGCAGGTTTGGGGCACACCTGGCAACACCTGGAGGCACCGGTGGCTGCTGAAGGGCTGCCGTCACAGCTGCTATCACCTTATATCGCCATGCTTTCAGAGGGGCCAGAGCCCTTCCTGGACCAACTGACCTGGGGTTGAGCCTTGTCCCCTCCCAGTGCCTCTCCTGCAAACCAAGGATGAGTTTCCGAGGTGCCCAGGGGACTTCCAAGGGGGCCTTTTGGCATCTGATTTATCCTTGGTGTGGTAAACTAGGAGGTTTTCTTGGTCTGAAACCAGAAAGGTCCATCTCGTCACTTGATTATGGGCACGGTACCATTTCATAAGGTTGTATTAGGAACCATAGAATTACAGAATATCTCAAGTTCAGAGGGACCCATAAGGATCATCGAGTCCAGCTCCAAGGAAGATGGTCTTTCACGTGATTTGCCTTTTCCATGACCAAAACCGCTGGTTGAGGTGGGGAGAACAGGAGGAGAATTGCCTCCTCCCATCACCCACCCCTTTCCAAGGGAGGAGGGGCTTTCTTTGTGAAAAACCCCGGCCAGCGCTGGCCGGAGTCCTCTGCTATAGCCCGGTGCTCCCGATGTTTTAACAAGAAGCCCCACAAATATTTAACTCCAGCAAAGGGAGAAAACCTGGTGTAGTGGGGTGGGATGGATATGTTTGCCGAGAAGAGAGGGTGAAAGACTGTGGAATTTATTGATTGGATTCCCGTTGAAACACAAATGCCTTCTCATAACCCAGGAGTAGATAATGGCTTGGCAAACAAGTACGTACTGAGTGCACTTGGCTGGAGGTATTTATGTTTTGTCCCAGGGAACTGAAAGAAGAGGGAAAGGTGAGGACCCCGTTTCGCTCTCCAAGGATGCCCTCTCGTCTGAAGGGGGTGGGCACATTCCTGGGGGGGACGAGCTGCTCTCCGGCGGGTCTCCCTGTGGCGCAGGGCCTCCGTGGCAAATCCTGCCTGCTCCCAAAGCCCGGCAGCAGCTTCGGTGAAGATGCTTGGGCTTGAGTTCAGCATCCCCATCAAGTGCAAGCCGTGCGCATCCCTGTCAAATTACTGTTGGGTCCTTCTCATTGCAGGGGAGGTGGGAGAATGACCGAGAGGAGGGAGCTGGGGAGAGGAGCTGCCCATTAGCAGCACTGGTGTCACTCGTTTTCCTCCCATCCTTCCAGCACGCATTGCTATGGGGGGTCTGATCTTCTGGAGAGTGCGGTAGCTTGGTCTCCTGTCAACCAGCATCCCTGCTGTTAGTCCTCCGTTGTGAGGATGTCAAAGGAAAACTGGCAATTTTCTTTGAAAAGCCAGTGATTCATGAAATCCATATGGGGGAAAAAAGCTGTATCTATTGGATAAAACTTAGAACTACTTTTCTATTTTATTTTGCAAAATGAAAATAATTTCTACATAAAGTGCGGAGTTTTCCCCCATTTCTGTCTCCTTTTCTGACAACCCCAGCAAAGTCCCTGGCTCTTGGGAATTTTATATCATTTTCTGCCCAGATTTCCTTGATACAGAGAGGAAAGCATCCATCCAAGAGTGCTCTGAGGCTTCCTGCTCCCCGCGGTGCACCCCTGCGCTCCCGCTGGTACTCCTCACCAGCCTCGGGGTGCTAGCGGCGCTCCAGTTGAAACCAGTTAGCGACTGGAGGAAGCACAGCTGGGAACAGCACTTCTGCTGTTGGGCGCCAAAGTTGAGGGCAACCACTTGGTTAGCAAGCGTAGAGAGGCGCAGCCCCAGGCTGGGTGAGTTTCCAGCTGGGAAAAACTGGGTGAATTTTCCACTTAGGTAGCTTGCTCTACCTAAGTGCATGCACCAAAAAGGCTTTCCCCAAAAAGTTGCGAGAAGGCTGGCGGCTGGGTGGCTGCCTTTCAGACGTGTTCACCCACTCCCCCCTCCCTATCTCCATAGAGACACCATTGTCTGCTCAAGCCTGCCGCAAGCTTTTTTCCTTTTTTTTCTTTTATTTTCTTTTTTTCCTTTTATTTTCTTTCCCCCCCCCCGCCCCAGTCCATGTGTTTGCATGCAAACCACCCACATTTCCATCTCGTGAACACCACCTCTCTAAAAGCAAGCAGACCTGGGGCCGGTCAAGAACATCCCGATGGAGATGCTGCACCGGACCTAAATTTAGCGGCCACTCCTCGCTGCTGCCAGCAAACCGAGCTGCTCCAGGGGCAAACCTCACCCCATGCCCGCTGTCGGGATGAGTCCCACCCGGCTCCCTTCGGCAGGAGGATTTGCAGCCCCTTGCCTGCCTGTTGGACGGGCAGGGCTCTCGGGGCAGGTGCAGGCAGGAGGACGGGGGGGAAAGGGGACGAGACTGACCTTTAAAGTTTTGTTCCAGCTATGTCTTCTTGCTGAAAGCATACCGGCTTACACAAATAACTTTTGACCTCCGGCCCCCTCGCTTGTGTCGCAGCATTGTGCCAGGAGCATTTGTCTCGGGGCTGTGACACATGGCCTTTTTGTCTGGGGGTGCGAGTGAAGGCTGAGGCATTGCAACTGCCTAGGTAGTGAGTTATTAGCACGCCGGCTTCTCCTTTAGCAGCCCCTCTTTGTGGATGCAGGAGTAGACAACGGAGAATGCGGCTGTAAGGGAAGAATTAAGGGGTTATTAAAAAAAAGAAGGAAAAAAAAAGGTGCATTGCAATTTTTCAGTTCTGGTTGCAGGCAGAGGTCCGGGAGGCATCCCTGCGGCTGTCCGGCGGCAGAGTTAATGCTTTCATCGGGTTTTCAGCAGGGGTAAATTAGTGGGGATGCAGTGACATCCATAGGGCTACGCTGAGTTACACCATTTTACGAGCTGACCCGGGGCCCTGGGGGGGAACGGTGCCAATTTACACCAGCTGAGGGTCTGCCCTTTCAGCATCACCACCGCGAGAGCAGCCACAAATCAACGTCTAGTGCCTGCACGTCGGGCTCGTCTTATCAAAACACTTGATTTGCCTTGGAAAACGTGCCCAGCGTTCGCCGGCATCCTCTGCGCAAGCAGCCCGCGCCAGGGCTGCTGCAGACAGGAGTTATAGGGCCAATCTCGGGGGGCTGGTGTGATTCATGCCCACCCAGGAGGCAGCTGGAGGCATCCTTGCACAAGAGGGATGCGCCTGTTTTCAAGACAAATACAGTCTTCATAACTCAGGGGGTATAATAAGACGCTACCGGAGCAGGGGCGGTGTGATGCGGAGGCTGCATCCCCTCCTAAATCCCTAAGCGGGCAGGTACCGTAGCTACGAAGCAGGAATAAAGGTGCTTGGGAAGCTGACGGGGGAAAGCTGCCTTTCACAGCACGCGCCTTATGGATGCAAAGGGCTGGGATAAGGCCAGTGTTTCGGAGGGCACATTTCAGCCCTTCAGAAGCGGCGGGAGACGCCGCCTCTCCTCTTGGCTTGCTGAAAGCCGCAGGCGTCTTCAAAGAGCTGGAGGAATAGGGGTTTACAGGATTATCCCTAAGCACCTGCAGACCTTTGTGAGCCCGGTCCGTGGCTCAAAATGGTATGATTCATCCGTAACTTACACCCCAATTAGTCGCCAAGTGCTTCTGGTTTTAGCAACGGGGTGTTGGCTCAGCCTCCGGCTTGCGCCGCCGGGGACCCCGATGCCCCCGCGGCACACGGTCAGCTCGCCTTCACCCTGCCCCAAGGCAGCCCTGCTGCGCGGTGGGTTCCCAGCTCTGCTTCCAGCTGCCCCTCCGCTTGCCTTATCAGACAGGTCTTCCTACATGCCTTTTCCAGGCTGTGCACCATTTGCTGTTATTTCGCCATGTCCTCCTTTCCCATTTCTTTCCAAAATTAAATGACATTGTAATTTTTCAGCCTCTTTATATCAGGGCCCTAATAAGACAACATCAGCTTGAATTTTCCCCGTTCTTCCTTCAGACTCAGTATATTCCTCAAAAACCAAACCCACTCTTTCTGAGACCTCCGGGCACTCTGGTGTTGATATAATACTGCCTTTACGAGTCGCTGGAATACATACAGTACCAACCTTACAACATAAGCACATAAGCTGCCTGTTATTTCTCTTTTTTTATCCTTCTAAAAGGATTATTTCAAAGCCAATTTTTATAATTGCATCCCAGATAAAGAGCGTGTCCCCCAGGGGTGTTTAGTGAGGGGAGCAAGGAAAGCATGGCAAGTATTGCATGCTTGCTCACCGCGGCGTTCGGAGCATCCCACAGCTCTCCCTGCCAGCTTGATAGCTGGGATGATGCCCTGCTTTTCCAAAGGGAACCTCCAACTCCTGCTTCTTGGGATTGCACCTTGCTAGGTGGTACTTCTGGCCATCCGAAATCCAGAGGAACCCTGCTGCACAGCAGAAAGAAAACAGTGTGTTTGAAGGTGTCCCCCCAAAAAACTCTGAGCCATCGCAGGCCAGTGCTTGCATGATGAAGGAGAATGAAGATTATTTCATAAAAGTCAGGCCCGTTTAATTTTATAGCATTTAAGTCAGCGAAAATGCATCGGACAATTATATTGCACTTAATACTCGGATAATGGAACAATGAAAGATGTATGTTTGCATTTTGTAAAATTAAACTGTATGCAGTTATTTATCTTTTACCTTAATTGTTTGAGCTTGTTTCTAATGTAAACTGTTGTAATTTTAAATAAATATAATAGAAAAAACTTTCCTAGGTATCGGAAATCCAGAGTAAATTTACTTTGCAAATAGGCTTTGTTAGGTATGTTTTATGCTGAGGATCTTGAACTGACACTTTCATTCAAAAATATTTTGAATACTTCAGCGGAGGCTCTGTCATTCCTGGTAGGCTGTGGAGAGCTTCAGAAGAGGAGAGGACCTGGCAGGGTGAAGGAGTGCAGGTGAGAGGGACCCCACGGTGGGTCCGGCGTGCTCATTGACCGAGAAAGTGCAAGGTGGTGCCGGATCCGGCAAACAGGGAGCCCCGTGCCCAAGGAGGCTGAAGCGAGCTCCTGCGGATGGCCGTCACCCTGATGGACCCAGGTGCTCCAGCTCTTGACTTGCTGACCTTCTCATCGCTCTTCTACAGGAGGCGCGTAAAAATAAGACCAAGGCATGGCGGGGCCTGTTTTACAGGGCCATGTCATATGTGGTTTGGGTGGTTGAAAGCGAAGGACTCCAGGTCTTTCATCTCCCGTTGCACCACAGCCAAATAGTAATGGTTTGGAAAACGTGCCCAAGCGCGTCTTCGTGATGCCATCAGGTATCTGAACGCTCGCTTCAGTTTGGGCAATGACTTTAGGACTCCCAGCAGCAAGCAACGATGTTAGGATAACTTTTTCAATGAAGTCTATCATCATGCCATGTAAAATCCCAATTACCTGTACTGGGAAAGTACAGTTACTGCTTTGTAGCTCTTTGAGGAGTTTTAGAGATGATCTCGGTTAAGCCCAAGATGTTGATTAAGGAGGTGAATTCAACTGTTGATTTAGCCCTTAGGGGCTGTTATAAATGTGTCTGTTTGTTTTTCCAGTACCTCGAGGGAAGGCTCCAACAAAGGAAACGCGCTGGGTTGAAAGGTAACTCAAGTGATTAACGACATATACATTCAGCATGACGTCTTTATCACGGGGTGGTCTTATTGATTTCAAGTTGAGCAATCTGGGAAGTGGAAAAAGAGGTTGTAAAAGTGAAAGCCCGGTGAAAATTAATTAATTGCCGAAACAAAAGTGTCAGCCTTCCTCACGTACCTGGAATTCAGCAGGCAGTCCCATCTTGCAGGGTTCTTGCGGCGGCTCTGTAAATCATGACTGATGTTTCTTTCATAGCGTGCAGTGAGTCAAAAAAGGTAAAATAGGAATGCTGGGGTTGGTTTGGGCTTGTTAGCTGCGTATGCCAAGAGGATTTTTTGGATGACTGCAGCCCTCTTGACAAAGGGAATTTATCAGGGAGAGTTTAAACTGGGTCAGAGTGCCAGCAGATGTGCCCATGGGTTGACTTGGACTGGTTAGCTCAAAAGCTTTTATATGGAGGTCCCAGTTCCCAGTTCCTCTAACCGTCCCTGATACTGAATGAAGGCTACCAGGGCAGGACCACGCTTGTACACGTCCGGTACAGGCACTTCCAAAACCTGATCCCAAAGACCTGCACTGGGATGCATCCTCTGGGATGACAACACTTGGCTTTGGGGTGGATGGCCCTGCTTCACTTGGATCAAGGATCCCAGATGGTCAGATGTTACCCTTGGTATCAGCTATGTACGTGATGGAAACAAGAAGGTGCTAGAAGGAAAATACCCTTGAACGTCAGCTTTGTAGGGAATAGGCAAATTCTATTTAAATGAGGGTGCCCATTATCTCTAAGGTGGCATAAAAACATTAAACACCCATCAGAAACTTCCTCTGGAAACCTCTGCTGAGCAGGGGCCCTGCTGCTGAGCCAACTCACTGCAGCTAAAATGATGCCGCTGGTCCCTCTGCACCCCCTCGGCAGCGGCTGCTGCTCTTCTTTGCCTTCGGTTCCTTTAGATGGCACCATCCTCCTGCGCTGGTGCCGCACTGGAGCCCGTCTCAATTAGTATTCACACTGCAAAAAGAGGAAAATTCCTTCATTACGGGGCAGCGGGTAGCGCGGCGGTAATTGAGGTGGTGTCAGCAACTCCATTATAAGCCCTGGTTTCCACCGGCGGGGAAGGTTCTCGCTTGCGATGTCGAAAGCCCAGAGCAGCCACCTTCCTCCCTTTTATAGGTATCACTGGGCAGGATGATGCTTCAAATACAACCTTCCCATATGGCGTGAGCAGCCTATGGGACCGGTCCTGGTTTTGGGAGATCAGTACGAGGTGTGAAAGCCAGTGGGATTACGCAGACTGCGGAGCTGGGCTTTTGGCCGGGAAGAAATGGGAATGGGCAGTGAAGGGCATCCTGGACCACGGGGCCCCATCCGGAGCCCACTGAGGTGCCAGGGGATGGGCAGAACTGGGCAGTGGGCGCCAGGGGCTTCAGGGAGATATGCCCACCTGCAAGAGGGAAGCCCTTGGCCAGGCCGGGCAGGTTTCGGCAGCGCTCGCCAGCCCCAGCCCTTAGATTAGCAAGAGGCTGGATGAGGTACTGGGGAGGAGAAGGAGAAGAAGGGGCTTTTTGGGTAGATGCATGCATCCCTCTGCAGAGGCTGGGAACCCGCGGTGGCCTGGCAGGTTGCTCCAGGGTGGCCTTGGTGGCCTCCACCAAGGGGTTAGGAGCCCCCGGTCCCACCTACACCATGTTCTGGGTGTTCTCTACGGAGCTGAGGTTTGGCTGGCCCTCCCTCTAGCTGGCTGCTTTGGCAGCAGACTTTGGGAAAGCCACCTGGGAGTAGGAGGATTAAAGCAAAGGGTTTGGACCGTCGTGGATGTGGTTGGTCCATAGGGACCATCCTCACCTGAATTAACGGGCCTTTCTTCATCAGGTGTCCTCTTGATTCCCGCCCTGGATCCGAACATCAGCAAAGCCCAAACCCTCCGTTAGCAAATCCCATCTTGTGCTTTGCACTCCGGGAAACAGGCTCTTGCCTTTCTCGCTGGGAAGGTAGCTCATCTCCGAAGAGCCCCTGTAACATCATCATCGCCAGGGACCCTCTGGCAGAGCCCTCGCTCAAACATTGTCAGATGAAAGCGCAGAAATAGCAGGTATGACCTTTTGCGAAGCGGATGGAGCCATGGCGAGTCGCCTTCGTCAGCAGAGGGGTTCAAAAGGAGGGGAAGCCGAAGCCGGGCAGGTTTTGCCCAGGTCACTCAAGCTCAGAGAGAGCAACGGCTCCGAGGGAATTGCCCACCCGAGGAAATCCAGGGAAGGGCCGTGGGTGCTGGTACCTGCCCTTCAACAACCCCAATAAAGCGCAGGACCAGCTGTGCCGAGGGGCAGATGTCCCCTGGGCAGGGAAGAAGAGGAAAGTCACAGTTTTATTTCTTTCAAAAACTCCTTTCATCTCTCTTAAAAACAAAAAAGTCATAACTTTGAAAACATGAAGAAATAATCTCATTTGCGATTCAAAATTTAGGGAAAATGTGGCCAGTACAGGAGCAGGCAACCCTGGGTCTTTCTCCCAGTAACTTTTTCCCCTCCTGAGATTTTCTTATTTAAATACAACATCAGAATCGACAACATGTGAATGTTTCTACCCAGCAGAATATGATTTTCCCCAGCTAGGGAGGATGCATCCCCTCCCTCCCCTGAAAGGCAAAGTGCCCCTTCTGCTAATTCTTGGCTGCCCTGAAACAATGCAGCAGCGGGGAATTCCCGGGGTCAGCCCAAATCCCTTGTTCTCCCAGCCTGCTCCCGGCCCCCAGGAGCTGCAGCCTTGTTCAGGCTTTTAGAAGTGCAAATAATCTCTATAAATGGGGGGAACAGATCAAGCGATGGGGCAGGAGCTCTCCCCACGCAGCCTGGGAGGGCACGGGGCTGTCCCGGGGAAGAGCTGCCTCTCCCTGCTTTTTCATCTGCTTTGCTTTATTTTTCCTGCATTTTTTTTTTTCTGCTTTCTATCAAGGAGTTAGGCTGGCAGCCCTGAAGCAAGAGGTGCGTGGGGGCTGCAGCTCCATACGGTCTCTCTCCCCTATACATCAGGGGCCAAACCCAGGCTGACGGGTCTCAGGGCTCTGCCTCCGCACCCGTCCCTGCTCCGTGGCTCCCCGAGGGGGATTGAAACCCTCCCCACATGCTATGACAAGGCTTTTTGGCTTTGCAAGGTTCCCTCGTTAAATCGATGCTCATGAATTAAAAAAGCATCCTAAATGCGTTCTGGGCCCAGGTAAATGGTAATTGCAAAATGTTACTGGTACAGCCGTGGTCCGGGCTGTCGTTAAAGCCTGAATCAGCCCCAAATACGTGGTGTGGACGCCAGAGTCTGGGGGAACCGGTGCGGCACCCGGACTTGGTATGTTTTACCCGTGTTTATACCCTCTGAGAGCGAAGGGTCCGCTTGCGGAGTAGCACCGACAAGAGAACAGTTCCTGCAATCCGGCCCCTGGAAATGCAATTTCTAGGCAGTCAAAATAAGCATTAAAATATAGATGTTCTTACTAACAAATAAGCAAACCCCGCTAACAACCCCATCTGCAGGCAAGACCAGCGACCCCGCACGAGTCGCCTTTATTTCCCTCTGCCTTTTGTTCCCCTCCAGCCTTTGTCTCTGCCGAGCCCACGCTGCTCCCGGGGCCACGGCCGGCCGGGGCTGCCACCGGAGCAGCCGGTGCCCGGGCTCTGCCAGGAGCAGCCGCCGGCGGTGCTGCCGCCGGGACGCCGAGGATGCCCTGCCCTCCCTGCCTTCCCCAAACCGGGGGTCCCTCCAGCCTTTACCTTGCCCGGGGTCGGTACGGAGCCAAATCAAGCCCCCTGCTCGCCGCCTGCTCATTTCATCTCGGTCCCGCGCGTCGCCGGCCACTCTGCATTTCGGGGGAGAGCCCACAGCACCGTTGCAATAGCCAATTCATTTAGTTACCTGGAAAAATAGATTATGCTTCCTCTTGCTTCTGTGTGTCAGTTCCGATTACTTTCTTATTTATTTGTTCAGTCGTTTTCGCTCGTCTCTTTGTTAAATACACAAAGTCATTCATTAAGCATCGCGCTCTGCGTTTTGATCCTTTATTAGGCATCGCTTAGCTGACAGCGGGAGAAAACCTCTGTTCCTTTCTACATTTATTTTCCTTTTGGGCGATTTGACGGTGCAGGGGAAAAAAATGCTCGGTGTAGTTTAAATAGCCTGGAAGTATTTCTGTGCAGTGGAAGAATCCCCATTAACCATTAAAGTTTCATATTTCTCCCCCGCAACTACAAACCCCGGCAGAAAAGAAAGAAAGGCTGTCGAATAACGTGTGCAACCTGAAGTGCAGTTATTTGTAGGTGATGTTGAATAAAGGACAGGGGTAAATTTAAGGAGAGTGAAAGAATAATAGCCAGAAGGTTAAAAAAAACTGTTGAAAAAATCAAAATACCGAATGTAGCATTTTAACACAATTTTGTCCACACACATTTGCCCTCCCCACATTAATACCCCCGCCCGCTGCATCACGGAGTTTGCAGCTCCTCGGGTTCTCCCTCGAGCCTGCGGCTGGAAGAGGGAGCCGTGATTTAGGGAACGGCCTCGGCAAGGGAAGCTCCTTCTCTTTCCCACCCGCTTGCCGGCTACAAAGCCGCGGAGATTTTCATTTCGGAGTCGATCGGAACAATTTTGTCCCGGCGACCCTGCTGTCTAACCCTGTTTGCTGAGTTACGCCGGGTTTGCTGACAACTTCTACTTGAGTAAATTGTATTTAGACAACAATATATTTCATTCAGGTCTTTTGCAATGTCTGGACCAAGGTCAGTTTTATATTCTACTGAAATCATAAAGTGACACTTGAGATAAACAGAATGTTTACTCTCTCCATGTGAGCCGAAGCTGATATGTAAATTTATCCTTATTCTTTCATCAAATTTGCATTTACCCTCTTAGTCAAACACTACAGGGTTCCAAATCAAACAGCTTTAATGGTGGTCAACCCTTTATGACCGATTGCCATATCAGAGAGAAAGAAACGGCAATTTAGATTAAAATGAAAAGAGTAACACAACATAACGAGCGTCATCCGGTTTGCCATAATTGGATAAACTTTTCATACGAGTGCCTGTGTTTGGATGCTCGGCTGCCCGGAAAGCAATTGCCGTATTCTCCCGGTGTTATTCTAGTCCCTTTATCTGCCCCACACAGACCGTCCTCACCTGTCATTATTTTTTCCTTCTGATCAAACAAGCCAAGTGCCACTAAACAAATTCTGGCGTGGTTTTTTTCTCCCCTTACATTTCCATAAAAGAAGGGGACTTGATTCACTGCAACAAGCCATCGGGTTTCCGTCTATCTTTGAGGCTCAGGTCAGGACGGAATAAAACGGGCAGGTTTGGCAGAGCAAGTAGGAAAGCCAAAGGTGGGCTCTCAGGTTTGGTTGCTTTTTAAGGAAGGATTCCATGATGCCGGTAGGCAGCTTGTTTCCAGGAATCACAAGCTGCATGGTGCAAATGCGGCCTGACGCCACGGGGACGGGCTGGGGGTGAGGGCCTGGACGGCCCCCGGACAAGAACTTCTGCAAAGTCTGACCGTAAAATAGCAGATGGAAAAATACAACCAAGGACACAGGATGACAATAGAAATCCTCCAGGAAAAAAAAAAAAAGAAAGATATTGAGCATCTAAGTATGCACATAAATATGGGTTTATGAACCAAGGGGGATGGCTTCTGTGCCCTGAACGCCCCACGGCACTAAGCTGAGACCCCACAACTCATTTCACGTGTGCCTTGGACCCGTGCTGTCAGAGGAGGATGATCACTACTTTATTAAACCTGTACCCAAAGAAAAAAGGGTTTTTTTGTCACAGCTAACATTTTGGCTGGTCTGAGGAAAGGAAGAGCAAAGGGGTTCGAAGCGAACGCCCGTGCCGTGGCAGCCCGGACAATGCCGCAAGAGCGCCGTCCCCGAAAGGCGCTCCCGGGCTCTGCCTCCTGCACCGGGCGGGAAGAGAAAGAAAGGGAGAAAAGAAAACGGAGGCATGTTCGGCCGCAGCTTTCGCTAGGTAACGGCAGGTTTGGTGCCTGGAATGCCGGAGCCGCAGAACGGCTTCGTCCAGCACCGCTGCCGCACCGGCGCGGGCTGTGCCCAGCTGCAGCCCTCCCCTCCCTCAAACAAAACAACCACCAAAAAACCCCCCACAACTAAGGCAAAGAAAGAAGAGAGAGAGAGAAAAAGAGAAGGGCTAAAAAAAAAAAAAAGGACTAAAAAAATTTAAAGAAAAAAAGCAGGAGGAGAAGGGGAAAAAAAAAAGAGGAGAGAATTTTCCTTTTCAGCGCGGCTGTCAAATGGATCTCTTATAGTGGGAGGGCTGGGAGGGAACAGATATCTGCCTCTCTCCGGAGCCTGCAAGTATTTCTGCCATTCATGAAGCCAAGGGATGCCACACACATTCTGTTTGTTCAACATAAGCAAACAGATTGTAAACTGGCTGATAATTTTTGTACTGACAATGTCATTTACAGCTGTCAGCCTTTTGTCTGTCATGTTTGCTTTATTCAAATATGAACCA
Source organism: Gavia stellata (assembly GCF_030936135.1). Lineage (NCBI taxonomy): Eukaryota > Metazoa > Chordata > Aves > Gaviiformes > Gaviidae > Gavia > Gavia stellata. The sequence continues at coordinate 12,360,942 of NC_082616.1, read as the reverse complement.
AGTGGACCTCCCTTCCACCGCTTTCTTCTGCATTAAAATCACATCAATTCCGTTCCATTCTGTCTTATCTAAAATTCATTGGAGGCCAATCACTTGGATGAATGCTTTGGGGTTTCCATGGAGGCAAGAAGTCTAGTGTGGACTTCAGGGGATTAGGAAGTTTCAGATTTAAAGCCTTGAAGTGCACGTTTCTTTCAGTTCTTTCTTTTGATTGCAGAGGAAGGGGAAGGGGAAAGAAAAAAAAAAAAAATCAGGAAATTTCAAGATAATTTTATATTTCCAAAGCGCACCAGCACGAAGCAATCCCCCTTTTCAGCGCATGTGTGTGCGCATCTGGACGCGCTCCGCTGCTGAGCTTTCGCTTAAGCGCAATTTATGGCCGTGGTCTTTCCAGCTGAGCTAAAGGGAGTGGACTGTACCGGCATCTATTCCCCCCAGCATCCTCAACAGGATGCTTGCCACCAGCCCCTATAATAAATTCAGGCCCGTCTTCAATTAGATTGATTTGGATCCAGCTGCTTCCCATGGTGCTGCCCGCAGGTCTGGAAGCATCTCCCTTTGTTAATAGAGGTCACGGCACTTTGTGTTAAATAATTCACATCAGACTATCTGTCTGTCTGTCTGTCTGGGGGCAGCTGCAGATGTTGCCCGTTTGCGCGCAGGCTGCGTGCCCCACGCTCGCCCGCGTATCCACCTGTATAATAGACAGTTGTGCGCAAAGGATATTTATTTTATATTTGTTGCTCAAGCACTGAGCTGATCTAAATCAGGAGGGAGGCGGTGCAAGCAGGATGAATTTGTGTTGACTTGCCCTGTTTTTATCTTTCAGCCTTCCGATGTTATTTTTCGTTCGTGGGTTTGATTTTCGGTGCTGGGCACCGTTTTGGAGCTGGTTTTCCTGGGATCCAGATGCCTGCTGCCAGTCTCGGGTTAAGATAGCCAACGGTGGAAGTAGCCAAATCACAAACTGTGCATAAATATCTTGGTTTTACATATTGTGGGCAGAGAGAGAAAGGAGCCGTTTGCCCAGGGAAAGCTGGGGCTGGGGAGCACCCCACCTGGGTGCACCCCTGCTCCCGTCTGTCCCACCAGGGAGAGGACACAGGTGACAATTAAAGCCATCTTTTTCCCAGCTTCCCTCATCTTCTTTGCCCTACACCCAGTGATTAAAAACCTCGAGTCAAACCTCAAAGGAAAAAAGCCCCAGACTGGTTTGGTAAGTACGAAATCTTAAACAAATGTGCTTTTTATTTACCTTCTGGGTCCTGAAACTTGATAAGTGCTCTTGAAGCACAGCTTGGAGCCCCCGCCACCGCGGAAGGGGCGTGGGCAGCCGGGCTGGGAGGCAGAGCCGAGCTTCCCGGCACAGCACTTGTCCCCCGGAGTGGAGGCAACGTGCCCGCCGAGTCGCCCCAACTCTCCTGGCACTCCTACGGCAATGGCGATGGCCATGGCGATGGCGATGGCAAGGATTGTCTCGGGCAGCCCCACGGCTGCTCCTGGCAGCAGAGGTTCCCCTATGAGCCCATCACCTGCAACCTTCCCCTTCTCCCACCAGCCTATGGGACAAACGTTGTCAGGCCAACCTGGTGGTGGTTCTGGCCAGGTTTTGGGGGTTTTGGGGAAGGCTGAAGGGTTTCCTCTGCCAGCCCTGTGCCTGTGGCTTCCTTGGAGCTCCACAAAGCACATCTCAGTCAAAACTAATATTGCAGTGACCCTCCTCGCTGATGCAGATTGAACGGATAATGTAAATGCCATATCTATCAATCCAGCCCGCTTGCTTCTCCTCCTCGATGCCTCCCTATAACCCCACTTACACATCAACTTAGCGTTCGGTCAATAAAGCCTACACACACCTACAAATACACAACACACATCAACAAACAAATAAGCCCAAGCAAACAGGCAAACAAAAACTAATCAAGACATTTCTCCCAGCATCTGGGAAGGAAAGGAAGGACTAGTGTTGCATTTATGATTTCTGCTTGTAAGTACTGCCGAGCCGCTCAGGTACCAGGCGGTGGGATGGAGATGGTCACCCTGGCCAATACTAAAGGTCTTTTCTGGGATTTCTCATGGCCCTTACCTTCAGCGGCTCCATGCTCCAGCACCCAGCCCTGAGCAGAGGTGATGCTTTAGCTGGCGATGGGATCAGAAGCTCTTCCCCATCACATTTACAATTTGCTCATTAAGAAACATATTCAGCTAAGACTTATGAAATGACCCAAGAGGGTGAGGTGGCGTGTGTCAAACTCATCCACCCATACAAACACCTTTCCACGCTGACATTTCCAGGCAGCAACCGCGCTGCCAGCAGCCGTGCTCAGAGGTGACACACCACATCAAGGACAGGTCACGCAAAAACAGGTCGGGAGCGCTGGCACTCACCGCATCAGGGGTCGCTTCAAGAGGACCAGCCTGCAGCAGCAGCAGAAGAATCACAGAATCACAGAATCATTAAGGTTGGAAGAGACCTCTAAGATCGTCAAGTCCAACCATCAACCCAACACCACCATGCCCACCAAACCATGTTGCACAATGCCACGTCTACACGTTCCTTGAACACCTCCAGTGATGGTGACTCCACCACCACCCTGGGCAGCCTCTTCCAATGCTTCACCACTCTCTCAGTAAAGAAATTTTTCCTAATATCGTTAGAAGAGGTTGGAACAAATCAGCACTGCAAGAGGAGGCTTCATGGAACAGTTCCCTGAGAGTTACTAAATATTTACAAGCTGCTTCTGGCCCGAGAGGTCCTTTCTGAAGGCTTGAGGAACATTTGGGAAGGGAACCTCATGTGCTCACCCTCCTCTGACTGCTGTCCCTGGAGCATCTGCCTCAGGCGGGGTGGGCTGGGAGGGACCTTAGGTGTGACGCTTGTGGAACCCGCCGGGTCTCTCACCCCGTGCTGCAGGGGAAGGAACCGGTGCGGGGGCGATTTTGACGACTTTGGGTGTTTTGATGACTTCGAGCTCTTTAGGGCTATTGATAGGGAAGGTACGGGTAGCAATAAAGTCCTTGTAAAGATCCCGGTAAATCCCTGCCCACCTCTGACTGGATCAAGGTTAACTCAGCGGTCAGGCTCCATTCCAGGTCAAGACCATCAACAGCCGGGCTGAGGGGCTGGGGGACGCGGGGCCCCCGTGCCCTGGGAGAGGGGCTCAGGATCGGCTCATCTCCAGGGGAGCAGCTGCAGAGACCAAGGCAGCACACGCCTTCCTCTGAATGAATTGTCCTAAAAATGAATCTGAAGTCTAAGTTCACTTTTTGCATTCGATGCTTCATATTTAGGAATTGCCATTGTTTTCCCCTTTTTTTTCCCTTCGCCTCTTTTCCGTTCCGCAGCTCCTCAAGCTCAGGGAAACTTTGGAAATGACAGAGATTGTTCCCTTGTCACCCTGGTGCTTTTAACCGTTTTAAAATCCCAGTGATGGAGTTGCTGATGGTTTTTGTTCCCTTGCTGCTCTGGCTCATCTTCCTTTCAAGTTGGGGTCTTTTTTCAAAATTACAAAGGGAAAAAAAGAAAAGGAAAAAGTGAGAAGGAGCTTTTCCCCATCATTTGTCTTACTGCATATAATAGCGGAAAAGAATGGGGGGAGAGGAGAGGAAACTTTTCCTTTGTTTCAATAATGTCTCATTTCAATTTGAAACAAAACTCAATATGCCTGTGTGCTGCCTGATAAACTCCAAACCTAAGAGAAAATAACAGAATGGAAACGTCACCCTCCGTGGATGCTAGCTTGGGGAAAGGGCTTTAAACTGGTTCAATCGGAGCGTGTAGGTTTGAAGACGAAAACTGAGGTATTTCTCCCAGCACGGATTGCTCTGGTTTACCCCAGAACGGTGTCAGAAGTCCCAGAAATCATGAAATTCTGTTGGCCTGGTACAACTCACTGCTCAAATACTGTCTCTCTGGAAAATTGTATTTTGTACCAACTGTACCATTTTATTTATAATCTTTGTTTCCAGGTACGGACAGGCTGTTCGGATGCCATGTAACTAGGCAGAGCAGCACTAGGCACTGGTGTCCATGCCTCTGGGACCTCCTCAGCTCCTTCTTCTGCTTATGGTCTGCTGGGATGCGGCTGCTCCAGCGTGATGGATGGGGTGGCCGTGGTGGGAGCCACTCTGCCGATGCTCCATGGCCACGAGGCCAGAAACAGGTCGATAACGTCAATGGGATTCGGGGTTGCTGGGGGGTGCCGTGTGGTCCAACGTGCCCCAAAACCTGGCTCCAAAGGCTCTTGTAACCAGCAGGACCCTGCCCTGGCTTTGACGAGCTTTGGGTCAAGACTTCACTCTGATAACGCTCCTTCTCGCCACCCTGCCTGCCCAGATTTAAAAGCCTGTCCTCCACTTCAAGTCTTGAAAAGCCTTGGCTTCGCTTCTGCAGCAGCTCAGCCTTGGGGAGGGGGAACAGATACCTCTGAGTCTTTAAGAAAACCACTGGTTGATTGACGGCTTTCAGCCGGCTCGGTCCTTGATGGCTGCGAGTGATCACGCAACGGTGAAGAGTCGCAAAATCAACCAAAAATAAAGTTTTCTTTTTTTTCCTCTCCTTTTTTTTTCCCTTTCTTTCTTATTTCTTTCTTTTCTAAACAAAACCACAGCAAACCCTGCTCGGCCGCCGGGACGGGCTGAGGGCTCAGCCACATGCCGTACAATACCGCCTGTACAATCCAGCCCCACAATTCCTGTCCACTCCTGGGATATTTACGACATATCCCACAGTTGTCATGTCAACACGACAAGCAAGGGCGGCCTTAAATCAAGCTGTCAAGGGGCCAGAACAGTACCGCTATGCAAAATAACGCCACTGACTGACACCAGGCATTGCATCTGTCATTTCGGGAGGTTTGCGGCTGCTCCCTTGCTACGTTTGGGTTGGTCCTTTGGAAGAGGAGTAGGGCAGGGGAAGAATATCAATGAGATGGTGAAGATGGCTTCTTTTTTTTAAAAAAAAGGAAAATTAGAGTTTGATGGAGTATCAGGTGGTCATTTTCCTTCAGGTGCGACTCGTTGTGTGTACCCTATGCGCTGCGTGTCTCCCAGAAGTGGTGCAGCCACATCAACAACTCTGCTATTGAGCCTGCAAGATATTTACCTATAGGTACCACAACTTCTTCACTCAATCTACGCTCCTTGGACAGCTGCAGTGGGAGGCTCATCTTCATCCTCACCTTGCCCAAAGCAATCTTCCTCCCTTGCGCCTGAATTTCGTCAGGCGCGTGGGGCGGCAGTTAAGAAAGAACACATTTATTGTAGCCAGCCGGCTTCCCCAAGGAAAAGGAGCAAATAGGCCGATTCGCAGGGCGGCTGCCCGTCAGTCCCTGCGATAGCGCTGGAGGCGGTAGGGCTCTCCCGTAGACCGCACTCCTTTAAGTTTTGTGCAAATACATGAGTGGGCTGGAGGAGGGGTTTGTCGGGGAGCGGCGGAGGAGCTGCGCGGGGGAGAGCATCCCCGTTGCGGGAGGAGCCAGGAGCTGGTTCTGGGGAGAAGGCTAATTTTCTATACATTCATGCAATTTATTTTTAATTTTTTGATCAAAAGAAGAAATACCATCTGCATTTCAAGCCCCCTGCCCCAAAAAGTAAAGACTATTTGGGCAAATTATTTCATTAATTCTTCTGAAGCACAAAGATTAAGGAGGAGGTTGCAAGTTTGTTAAACAGATGATGGCATATAAAACCCTTCTGCCTTCACCTAGCATGAGACATGCTGTATTTTTCAGTGCTGGAAAACTATAGTCAGGCCTTTAATCAAGCTAAGCTTGAATGTTTGAAAACGGATTTTCCAATACATATAAAAGTACCTGCGTAGGTGCCGTTTACATGAATTGTGACTGTATTTATTTCCATTCTATTCAATGTAATGTAGCTTCACTCGGAGGGTACTCATACCCTTAAACACCTTATCGTACACTTGAGACTGGCGCATGCCCACGTGCCGTGCCGGACCAGGGCACCAACCTAAGCCTAAACCTCTACTTTAGCACAAGACCTTCCCCGAGCGACTGAGGATTCCACATCTGCCCATCACAGTTCCATATATTTCCATATATTTTGCTCCGCAGCATCACTAGAAAAGCGGATGGCAACCCGGGCGGGCAGGAGTTTTGCCTTCGCCAGTGCTATGACCTCTTGCAAGCTTGTCGCTGCTCTGCAGGCAACTCTCACCCCCTTCCCCACAGCTTTGCATTCGCTTATTAAACCCTGGGCCAGCCGAGGAAATCAGCCTGGGCGGTAATTTGCACCATTAGCAGAGGTGATAAACTGAGCAGGGGGGCGAGGGGGGACAGACGGAAAGGTGTAAAGCAATTAGCGATCTTCTCGGGAGCCTTCTTCCTTATGCCTGCTCCAGCGGAAGGTTTCTGCGGCTGCTGCAGAGGGGAGCACAGGTCCGACCGCTGCTGCAGCCCCAAGAGCGAGCGAGGACAGAAGTTGGTCCCCAGCACTTCGGTCACTCGTCGTGTCGAGCGTGTTTTGGCTTTCGCCGCTGTACCGCCGATAAACAGATGGCTTCATAGGCCATTACTGCTTTGGGTGACTATTTTGCGAGCATGCAAATGATATTGCTGTGTTGCATAGCGCGGTTATTTACTGCTAATTGCTAAGCTGTCGATCATTATTATATTCTGTGGTGACAGGGTTTATATTTGCATAGTTTAAGCTATCCATCCTATCTAAAATTAGCATGTGGCTTTTTTTTTTTTGCTTTTCTTTTTTTTTAAAAGTTATCAGTGCTAAAAGAAACCATCACGGAATTGACTGGGGTAAAATATCTCGGGGCTTTTTTGTATGCATACACCGACACTTATCTGCGAGGAGGATGAAAACCAGCGCGATCTGACTGTGAAGTTTGCAAACAACATCCCACCCCAGGGTCTGCATCGCATTTCCCTTTGTGTCCTGGCTAAGGGCACGGAGAGGATCACAGACCCCATCCTCGCGCTGTTTACTTTGGGAACAATCAGTAATGTATGAATAATAATGCCACCCTCTGACCATGACTAATTGAATTGCAGCATGCTGCGGAGGCAGGCAGAAAGCTTTGCTCCCCGCTAGTCTATCAGCGTTGTTTTTCAAGTAGCAGCAGACAATGATTGATGCTGATGTGCTTTCAAACAAGTCGCCTTAAACACCTAATGCTAGCACGTACGGACCTGCAGCTCCAGCCCCTGTTAAACGCCAGCCTGGATTTAGCCATTTACTTGTTTATTCCGTTAAAGGTCCTTCTGGAGGCTGGCTTTCCCCCTCGGACAAGGTCCCCTTTGCAGCAGTCTCCCGGCACGGAGCAGCAGTTGGGGTTTGCCCCAGCGCTCCCTGCTAGACGGCCCCGTTAGCGGCGCAGCGTAGCGTAACGAAGCCCGGGCAATCAGGGCTGGCTTCGCGCGGGGATGCAAGGAGAGCGGGGTGGCACAACTGCCCCTTCCCACCGGAGAGCTGCCTGCGGGCAACAGCAGTCCCGCAGCGCCGGCCCTGGGCATCCTTCAGCCACGGTGGGAGCTGGGGGAGAGGGAAGGGGCGCGGATTTTACTTTAATATCTGCCTACCTATCTGTCTACCCGAGAGGCTGAGAAAAGAGTTAGCTCAGAAATACAGAGGCAAAGCCAAGACTGATGGAAAAAGCCAACCGTGGCGATTACAGCCGCTTAGCACAAAAGGAGCATCCAGGACTCAGCACCGAGGAGACCCCGAGAGCGATGCTACCTGTGGCCTCTCTGCCCTGGGAACCCACAAAAAAGTGCCTGGGAGAGCTCGGAAGGGGAGCTCTGCACAGAGCCTGGCTCTGCTGGAGGTGGCCTTTTCCCCCCCAGCTCCAAAAACTCCTCATTTCTCCCTCCCAGACCGGCTCCCTAACAACACACGGATAACGCCAATAGCAGCAAGGCAAGCAATAGCAAACCCCATCTCCCGAGGGCGGCGTGGCCCCCCGCGCAGCGTCAGTAGAGGACACGGACAGGACACGCATCGCAGCAGTGGCTCCCAAGCCTGTGGCTGCGGTCCCAGGCATCTCGGTTCGGGGTCCTGCCCCAGGCCCAGGGGCCTGAAAAATGAGGATTTGAGCCCAGGGCGGCTGGCCCGGGGTTTTATCCGGCTCCCCCCACACACGCTCCAAGTTGGCTCCCTCGCCGCGCTGGCGAGGCAAATGTCCAGGCTCGGCCCCGTGCGGGCAGGATATTTTATTTGATTAAAAGAAGGATGGGAAGTCCATTAAATCCTTTCTTTAGCAATACGATTAAGTGAAACGTTAGTGATTTATTTTCTCCTTCTGTACTTGGGTTTTCAGGGCCTGGGTGCCAGCCGCTGGGGTCGGCTCCAAATCTCCAGCGCTGGCCTTGTTTAGGAGTCAACAAAAGCCGTGTTTAGCAACCCAAAGCCAAACGGAAATCTGTACTTTGGACCAACTCTAATGATCGCTCCTCGGCGGGATAACAAGTCTTGTGTCAAAACCTTTCGCTAAGCTTCACCTCGAAGCTTTTTCCAACTTTTTTTTGGCCGTTGCCATGCAGAAAGCATCGCACAGCAGCCGGCGGCACGGGCGCAGCCGCTCGCCCCCAGCCCCACCGTGGCATTACCAGCTCGGCATCCTGCCGATACCCCTTTGCCTTACGCCTCGAAGCACCCTGCCAACGGCCCAGCTCCGTGCAGGCTCCTGCACGCACCCGGGGCAAAACCCTGGGAGAAAAGAACTATATTTCCCTGCTGGAAGAGGGGGATGTGTTAAAGTTGCTCTAACTGGGATGTGGAAGGTAACTTCAGGTGGTTGCTGGAGCCCAGTACGGGAGCATGCAGGTGCGGGAGCATCCCGGGGCCGGGTCCCTGTCTCCTTGGCGAAGCCAGGGATGCAGCAGAGCATCTCCATCCCAACTGGGCTTAGCCAAGATCTGCTGTTTGCATTGGAATAATTCGGCTTTAACCCCCCTCCCTGGGAAGGCACCACGTTTCGGGCTGCGGTGAGCAGCACCCGGACGCGGGGCTGGGTCCCCAAAGCAGCATCCCCGCCGGCACGGCCCCGCGAAACGCGGCGCAGCGAGGCCCTCGCATCGCCCGCACTATATGTACACTTGGTCAGGCTGTGTAAACTTTGACATGTGGATGTCAATCTTTCTCATATTTGCAGATGGCTTTATCAGAGCGTGATTAGTTTCTAGAACAAATTTGAGCAAAAGAAAACATTACCTACAGTATGTAAGCCAACAGACCAGCTAGTTTTCAGATTTGTCTATTTACATGGGCACTGGGTGTTTTGCTAAGGCTCTCTAAAAGTGATGGTAATTGAACAGTGCCAGTGTGTTAGTGGAAGCTGATGAGTTGTAAAGGTTTTATAAACAACCACGGTGGATTTGGCTATAGCCTTTCGAGTAATGTTTGTTAATCTCGCTGAGCAAGTGTGCACCTAACACAATGTAAATACTCCCGAATTTGGAGGTGTCAATAGTGTAACTTTTACTGTTTGTAAAATCATTCTCTGATATCATCAGTAAGTTTACCAAACGTCCCATGGCCAAATATAATAAAAGCTTAAGTAAGCGCTTGCAGAGGAATAGGGGAAAACATGTTTGCTGTTTTTATTTCCGCTGCCTGTTTGTTAAAGGATTGCAAAGAAAATAGGACTCCGACTAATAAATACAGTCATTATCCCTATATGTGTGGAGGTATCCGCGGGGCTTCCCGCTCACTTAACGGAGAGGGCAGCGCGTTTGGATAGCTCAGGCTCTGGGGTGGGTGACGTGCCAGACCTGCTCCCGCTTTTCCAGGGGAATCCCTGGGCAAGGCGGGCTCCCGATGAAGCCGTCTCTGCCGTTTTCTTTCTACTCGCTTGCTCAGCGATCACATTATCCAAACACAGCCCCCGACTTTGCCAGGAGGAAGCCACAGCCGCGCACGCCGCTGCAACCGCAGCACCGGGGAAATGCCGAAATTTCATCCAAAAATGGCATTAGCCACTAGAGGGCCCAAAAATTGTCCAGAGCCGCACGCCCGCGGCAGGGAGACACGCTGTCCGGAGGTCTTTTCCCTCTGCGGGGAAGTAACTCTATTTTTCCTTTTTTGCTAATAAAAAGGAGTCTGGAAAGGAGAAGCGCGGTGCGTGCGCGAGGAGCTGACACCGGCGCCGGGGGTTAATAAACAGCCCCCGCGGCTGGAAGTATTGATGGCAGAGGGAGATGAAATGGCTGTGACATTTAAAGGAGGAATTTGTGAACCACAAATATGAGCATGACTGACACAGCATGGCAGCACATAAAATCAATACAAATAACCTAAACCTTAATACCTTGATCCCGGGGAAGAGCATTGCATTACCAGGGACTCGAGGAACGGCAGCCGCCCTGGATGTGGCTGCTGGGTGCTATCGACTGTCTCGCGTGGGAGCAATGACAATTAGGATGCTCTTAAGGAGGGAGGCTTTCCCTTCGCCCCCCCCGATCTTCCAGGCAAAACATGGTAGAGGAGACAGTGGCAGCAGAAGCCAAGGGCTCCCTTTGCTCTTCCTCCTCCCGAAACGTGGGGCTCGTTATTCAGTTCGATATAAAAGGGCGGATTTTCAAAGGAGATCATCTCCCACTTCATTCCTTAAGCAGTGGGGCCAGGGGGAAGATGAGCATTTCGGCTTCGGGAGGGAGAGGCTTGATCTCCCTCCAGGCGTTAGAAACATCCAGCCCCAAGGACAGCTGCTAAGCCATGGAAAAATCAGACCTCAAGCTGTGCCCGAGGCGTTTCATATCTATCAGCGGCAATCGCGGCTTCTGCCGAAGCACAGCGATGCTGGATGAGGGCATAGCCAGGGTTAGCCGTCTGTCTGTCTGCCTGTGTGTCTAGCCCTTCCGCGTCACAAGGAACAGCTACCTGCAACCCACCCAGCTGCTCTGCAACCAAGGGTGCAGCACGGGCCAGGGCTGGGGGAGTCTCTGCCCAGCCGCCCAGTTCATGCTCCGTGTCCTTACCGCAGAGCAAACCCCAGCAGCGGCAGCAAGGTCCAAAACCTGCCGAGCGAGCGGGGAAGGGAGCCCGCACCGCGCCGTGCTCTGCCGCGGGGTTGGTGCGAATGCTGCCAGCTCTTCGGCTCGCCCTGCACAAACTCGTCTTGACTTTTCTGGACCCGGAGGGACAAAACCTCCCAGGACGTGCTGACCCCAGGGCTGTGCTCCCCGAGGAGGCTCAACGGGCAGGTGAGAGGTGGATGATGGAGGAGCACTAGCAGCAAGAGCCCTCCTCAACGCAGCCTCCCCAGTGCTGGGAACCACCGATAACCACCACAACGCCGGGTGGAGGAAGTCGGAGGCAGTGAAAAGGTGAAAGCAGCCATCATCACCCGAGCTGTGTTTGTTAATGTGTGTACAGAGGAACTCTGTTTGTTTGTAGGTCCTTAGTAGAAGTGTGTCTAATGTTGACTTTTTGAGTCTAATATTGTTTGAATTTTCTATCATGAGCCTAAGCCACGCTACCCGAGTGCTCTTTCCCTCCCATGTTTGTACATTCATTACCTTTTAAAAACGTCCTGGAGTAGCAAAAAGCCGAGCGGGTCTCCGGACCACCCCCCCAGCGTCGGTGGGCTCGCCACCCAGCACAGGTTGGGCTTGTGTTAGCCACCACTGCTGCAGCCTTCGCCAGCCCAGCCTGAAACGGGGCTCCTGCCAGGCTTCCCTGCACCCAGCTGCAGGCAGGGACCCTGCCCGCACGCTGCCGGCGTGGGGCTCGTCCCCCCGCTGGGTTCAGCCCGGGCCAGGGCCATGCTTGTTTTCACAGTCAACAGAAAACACGCTGTTCTAGCCAATTCTTCACTAATCTTAAAGCAAATACAGAGCGCGGGCACATCTCTTATCCATCCCCACAGCTCTTTTAAGGTAGAAGTTTACCGTGCCCCCCGATATCACTACGGCTGGGGGAGCAGTCCGGCCCTCAAACCCAGCGCGATGCAAGCCCTCCGCTCTGCAGTGCTGCTGCGAAATCGGGAATCACAGCCCCATACGGAGGCAAAACTTTTAATCTCTGTGAAAAAGCTGCTGGGGTACGAGAGGCCCTTTCTGCTGGGCACCCACCGCCCCGTCCCGCTCCCGAGAGGTGAATTGGCTTTGGAAACGCTTTGCTGCCAACAACCTGCATTCAGAAAGGACTACACGAAACTAATGCCCAGTGATGGAATGACATTTAAAAGGACATACTTAAAAAAAGTCCTGGATGGGTGTAACTTTTATTCGCCTCCTGGGTTTTGAGGCTGTAAAAAAAAAAAGGGGGGGGGGATAAATCTTACTTTTCTTTGGGTGAATGTGAGAGGCTTGTTGCAGAATGACACAACTCTGGAAACTGGCATTCTAAAATAAGCAAAATATGCAAAAAACTGAGAACTGTGATCATTTCTAGTCACAGGCGCTCCTGCAATGCCTGCACCGTGCATCGCTGAGCTGACCACCATGGGGGCCCAAAGAAAAACCGCTGCCGGATTTGCACCATCTCTCACTGCAGGGGAGAAAACACCTATTGCAAAAAAAAAAAAAAAAAAAAAAATACAAAAGGGGGAGCGAGGAACCGCCGGGGAGGACGCAGCAGGGTAAGGTGGCGAGGGCAAACACGGTTCCCGCTGTCCTACGGACTCGCTGGTGTGGAGCCCCCGCCCGGGGCAGCACCTGGTGCCCGGAGGCCACCGGCCCCGGGGCCATAAACGCGCCTGGCGCAGGTGGTGATGCCAGCCCCGGGGCCAGGCGAAGCCCAGCATCACCCCATCGCTGCCAGGGCCTGCGTGTAAACACCGACAGGGGAAAAAAAATTAGGGACAGCGTAGTTCCCAAATGTGCGGTTCTATATTCCAAAAAGAAAACGCAGCTTTATGCGTAAAAGCAGAAAATCAGCACTTCCAGCTCGCAGCACTTAACTCAAAGCTGTTTCCATCCCTCCACCTCCCCACCCCATACTTAGCCAGCCAAACGATGCCTGGGCAAGAATACTTCAAGCCAAGAGATAGCCGGTGTTGGGGGGTCCGCCCCCCCAAGCTGGGGGACCCACTGCTCCCGCACCCCCCGAGGCGCTGCCCCCAGCCCCACGCGCTGCTTGGCTCCGAAAAACCTGGCTGCCCAGAAAGCAAATACCAGCTGCTCCCGAGGAAGGGGTGGGGGCGTTATTTTTATGCGTCCCTTTGCGGTCTGTGGTCCGGCATCAGGATCATAACAGCATTAATGTGTCTCTCCAGGTCGGGGACAAAGCGCAGTCGATAATACCTCCCGTGCAAGGAAACGGAAGGGAAAAAACCCAAGACAAAAGGAATATAGGGATATTTCATTTTTTTTGTGCCGTGCAACAAAAGCTGCTGCCTGTAAATTACTGTTGTGAATAAGAGCCTAAAGCAGGTGCTTAGAGAGCAGCTGTCACATAAAAGCCAATATTTAAAGCCATGATGTTTACATTACAATTATATTTACCTTTAACGTCTTCTGGGCATTATTAATTTCCTCCATTATCACCCGGTTTAACGTTTTATTTTACATAACGAGGCTTTTACCCCTCAGCAGGGTCCCTAATTGCTCCCCACCGCCGCCTCGGCAGGGAAGGTGCGGGAGCAGGCACCCGGGAAGGCATTTTCCCAGTGGCTCCATCACTCCCAGGGCAGTGGGATGCAGCAATGCCGGCACTGCAGATGCAGACTGCCCATGCACGCGGGTCACTGCGGTGAGGCAGCAAGGGGGCTGCCGGCCACAGCCAGGTTTTTGGCCAGGAACCCCTTCGAAGCCGCCGGGTGCCGATGCTGAAGCCGATGGGAACCCACCGGGTCTCTCCCCGGCCCCCGCACCTGCCCCCGGAGCCAAAAACCACAAGCGCCTTGATCCTGCTCACGCGGCGGTTACGGAGCAGGAATAGATAAAAGCATCTGTGCACACACAGGCGCAGAAAAAACAGGCTGAAATTTTTTCGGTGATTGAAGGGGAGTTTTACAAGGGAGAGAAAACGCTTTGTTAGCCCCCGTCTTTCAGGGGCAGAGGGCTGTTTGGTTAGGCACCGCAGACACCTGTGGCACAGCACGCAGGGGCTGAGGGAAGAGGGTTTTGTTAGGGTTTTGGTTTTTTCTTTAACTGTAGTCTTTCATCTTTCAAGCAGAGAATTTATTGGCTTGCTCTGCCATCCCAGATTATTGAAAACCCTGGTGTGTTGCTTTTTTTTTTTCCATGGGAAGAACAATCCTTGGTGAAGGCGAAAGTATCTTAGGAACAAGGCGAGTGGGTAGTTTTGAAGGGAGGAAAACACGCCTCTCCCCAGCCGATGCAAGTCAAAAGCCAGATCTCCCAGCCCAGCGCGAAGCCGCCGGCAGCCCCGGGAGCAGGACTTGGTGGTGGCACTTTGCGGAGGGGCATTTTCCCAGTCCTTCCCCGGAGCGCAGGGCCTTCGGGACCTCATCCAGCCCTACATTTACCCATGCACACACACCACTTAGCCGCTGGGTAATCCCATTAACCTCCTAAATAAGGGCCCGGAGGGGAAGGTGACCAGTGTCTGTCTCTTTAGTGGGATGGAGCAGGACCGGGCTCTGCAGGGATGCCTCCCCTCCGCCGGGATGGGATGGGGTGAGCGAAGAGAGGGCTCATACCACCCCCCCCCCCAATGCCTACATGGCAGAGCTCAGTCCCACGGTGGGGTTAGGCGAGGGGACCCATCCCTGGGAGACGGGGCAGCAACGCCTGGCTCCCCCGCTTCACCGCGTCCCAGGGACGGGATGGGGAAAATCAGCATCCCGATGAAAAAACATGCCCTAAATCCCTGTGCTCAGGCAGCCCTGGCCAGGAACCCCACACAGGCACCAAACAGTCTCACAGCACCGAAATCTGCTGCTTTCTGACAGGAGGGCAAGGCTGCTGCCGCCAGCTCCACGCGAAACGCCGGCTCAGCCAGGACCAGGGGCCCCGCGGGACCATCCAGCCACCTCTAAATGCACAGTGTAAGTACAGTATATCTCCGTTAAATTATGGGCACTCAGATTAGCATGTCCTTGTCCTTGCTCTGATAAAGGAGCCCAGGGGCTGGGTTAAATTATAGGAGCAAATCAAGCCTTCTTTTGATTCTGACCCTATAGACACAAGAGTCCCAGAGGGTCCCAGTTTTCTTCTGCCCACTTGCCTTTATTTATTGCTAATTTCCCCTACTACAATAAACACGTCCAGGGTCATCTGATCCCCATACTGTTGGCGTTTTGTAGACGACATAAACCATGATCGGCCGGCGGCATTCCTGCTCCCTGGTTGCTGCGAACCAACAGAAAGTCCTTTATGAACTGGATGGGGAGACAGAGGGTGTCAGAAGGAGCAGGGGCTGCTGAATGGATGGCATTTCTTTCTCCCTTTTCAGAGGCCTCCCTGAATAGATTTGTTACGGGGCAGCTCGGACTGGGAACGGGGCAGGACGGAGCCGGCACTGGTATGGAAATACCCGGCAAGGGGCCGGCTAGCCTTATACGTCTGAAAAAACCATGCGTGTTTGGAAATCGGGGCCTTCCAGGCAGCCGGCATGGCTGTGTTTAACTGGGTGGGAGAAGGTCCCCTGGGAAGGTTTTTATCGCAGCAGGTGGCGAGGCGGGGATGGGATACCTGCGAGCCAGGGCACACCGGCTCTCGGCACACAAACCCGGCCGCGGGGCAAAGCGACGCACGGCAGCCGGCTCAGCACCAAACACCGCCCTCGGCACGCTCCGTACCCCACCGTCCCCTTCATTTTGGGGCTGGATTTGTTTCAGCTACAGAAGAAAAATTATTATTTGCATCCTTTTTCCCCTTCTACAGGCTGGGGAGGATGGAAAATGATTGCATGGGCCCACCTCCGAAACAGCCTTCCTGAGAAATAACCGCCCAGTGACTCTTCCTCTCAAAACGTTCTTCGAAACAACACTAAACTAGTTTTCCTTTCCCCAAACAGCAAGTAAATCAACTTTCAATCAAAAAAACCCCACCCAAACAAATGGAGCTCTACTTTGAGCTCCGGGTCAATGTTTTCAGCTTGCCTAAATGACTTAGGAGCATAAGTCCTGGTGACTTTCAAGGCTCCTAGGGAACCAATTTTAAAAGATATTTACATGCCGAGATGGCCAGTATCCAGGGAGCCCTTCCAGAACACCCTGGCACTTCTGCAAACCCCACTAAAACTTGAGACGCCCTTTGGAAATCTGGCCCCTCACTCACCTTTTAGACTAAAACTTGGGCGCCCAGAAGAACCTCTGTATCGTTTTTGAAATTTTCTTCTGTGATAACAAACTTAAGGAGGTTTTGGGGGGTTTGCTTTGTTTTTAACAAAAGGCCTCCTGGCTTAGGGAGCAATAGCTCCTGGCTGAAACACCGGGAGATTTGGAAAAGCCAGGAGACTGGGAAGGAATTTAAAAAATATATATTTAAAAATAGTAGGCTGTTTCCAGTGAAGGTGCTTCAGTACAGCTTCATCTGCTCCATTTTGGGTTGCCTTTCAGACCGACAAACTCATTGCTAACACATTTTTGGCCCTTGCACAGGTACCTGCAAGCACTATGGGGGTCACCCCTTGGCCTCCTCCCCGCAGCTCAGGTCCCGCTGGGATGCGATTGCCGAGGCCGGTGTGGAGCCCCAGCATCAGGGGCCACCCGGGAGGAGGTTTGGGATCCAGGTGCTGGGGGTAGAGGCGCATTTATGCCACCACGTCTCCAATTCACTCAAACATCACCCAGGAGGGTCAAAAGTTCATATGACCAACGCCAACACCACCGAGTTTTGTTTCCTGCTCAGGAGAGCGGGTGAAGGAAGGAACCGAGGAGAAACAAGAAAGAAGAGAGAAATCCAATAAACGCAGGGGTGAGAAGGGAGAGGGGCAGGCGGTGAGAAAAGCAAACAAGGGCTGCAACAAAAGGAGGAGAAAGGGAACAAGAACCATGGAAAGCAAGAGGACGACAGGTTAGGAGGAGCCGGAGGGGCGGATGAGGGGCCCGGGGCTGCTTGCACAAGCATCTGAAAAGCAACAGCCTATACGTGGCGACAGCGTCACGGCGTTTAAAAGTGTTTGCTGACACTTTTGTCGCCCTGAGCCTGTTTCTAGCAGGTGTGACTGCACCACCATCAGCTCTGCTGACCTCTGGGGTGGCCAGCGCAGACCGGTGTCCCCAGCACCCCGGGGACGGAGCAGGGCGCACACCGGTGTCCCCAGCACCCCGGGGACGGAGCAGGGCGCACACCGGTGTCCCCAGCACCCCGGGGACGGAGCAGGGCGCACACCGGTGTCCCCAGCACCCCGGGGACGGAGCAGGGCGCACACCGGTGTCCCCAGCACCCCGGGGTGCTGGGTACGGGCCCATTCTTCTTCCTTGGGACTTCTTATTTTTTTCCTGCAGCAGCTCTTAAGGAACCTGACATGCAAACAGAAAGGGGTGATCTTTTGGGGACCATCTTACTACTTTTTGCGTGAAACACTAACCTCATCGCTCCCCACCACCCATGTCCTCCGCATGACCGAGATCCTTTCTCCCGCGGCCGCGCAGGCGGGACCTCTGCAAGGTGCGGGACCTCCGCAAGGTGCGCGCAGGGAGACTTTGCAGCGGCACATCACGTTCCCAGCATCGCTGGGGGAAGCTCCGTGCTTCCCCCCGGGCCCCCGCCAGCAAGGTGTCCCTCTTTGTGCCTCCTCCTGGCACAGACGCCGGCTGCTCCTCGGGTTGAGGGGGGCGGGATGGTTCACAAGAGGAGAGCATGCCCCGGCATGTGTGCGGGCTTTAACGAGGCGCTCGTACGTGGGCATGTGCACCTTGGAGGTGGAACAAAGGCTGTACGGCTCTCACACAGCACCTGGCAGAGCCCTGCCAGTGGCCTTCCCCGTGCTCTCCGGCGACCTTGGATCTTTATTGTTTCTGAGGCTGGACCCTTTATAGGCTCCAGATGGAAAGTGTAAAATTAATAACCCCTGGTTGGCAAACACCCATATGTTTTCCACCTTCTCCTGAGATACAAGTTGTTTATAGTGACATTTATTTAATGCAAATTAACATATAAATGAAGATACATGACTCTTCCTAGAGACTTGCAGAAACTGCTTTGCACTGTGTTGTTAAAGCCCATCATGTATAATGATACAACTGATGGGAGGGGGCTATAAAATAAATCAAAACACTTTGCTGGGCCAAGTCCCAGGCTGCAACCCCCAAACACCTCCTGCCACCCACCCCAAACCCAGAGCAGCAGCCGGCCAAGCAGGAGGGTACACCAAGACCAAACCCCAGGGAAGCAAAGCAAAGATGCCTTTTTTTTTTTTGAGATTACTAGCTTTTCTTCTATTCTCAAAAAACCACAACTTGTTTACCAAAACCTAACTCCTGACCTAAAGCTGCAGGAAAATAGTTTTGTTGCCTGATTTTCAGAAAAAAATCCCAGCATCTCCAAATCTGTAGGTGAGGTTTCCTTTGAAATAACCTCAGCCTTTTTTTCCTTCTTTCCAGCCAGGAGGAATTTCGCCAGCCTCCTGCCAGGGCCCTTTTCTTTAACAATATATACCAAGCCAGCCTGGGAGGTGCTAATTGCTTTTTATCTAAATGGACCATTTCTCCTCATGCCACCAGAGCTTTCGGTGGTGGAAGGAATACAATACATTATCAGGGAGCGAGATACATGTGTACAAAGGGTATTTACTCGTAGGAGGTTAAAGATACCGCACAAAGCAAGCCAGCCTTGCAAGGGTACCCTGTTAACTAGTGATGGATGAACCACCAAAAGAAGAAAGGTCTGAAAGCGGTGAGCAGATAAGACCTTCCAGGCCTTATCTGAGCCTACGGGTACCTCCTGGAGGTGCAGCCACCAGGACTCACCCGCAGAGCGGTGGGTTTCCGAGGTCTCAGCCCAAGGCAGAAGGCTTGGTGCACCTAGCCACGACCGCCTGGGAACGGGGCGGCATCAGGTCTGCCTGCACCTCTTGGGCTGCCGTGCAAGCCAAAGCACCCGGGTGGCTTTGTGACCACTTTAGGGCAGTGACAAACACGGTCTCTGCAAGTCGTTTGGGTTCCCGGGGATATTTTAGTCCTCTGCTGCCTGCCTGCGGCGATGTCCTCCTCTCAAACCAGCGAGAAAAGGGCTTGGAGAAGGGCAGGGACCAGCCCGCAGGGTGGGAGCAGAGGGGCGGGATGGGGTGCGCCTGGCACAGCAACTTCTTAATAAAAAACCCCACAGTTACATCCCATTTGTCCGCCAATGACCTTAGTTAAACCAGTGCAAGTTTCTTAATTCAGAGCCAGCCTAAGCCTTTAAAAACTGTTGACTTTCCAGAAAAGCAGGAAGCGGGTAAACACGGCAATTGGCTGCTCTTTCTACTGCCCACATGTCACCATAAGGCAGGGGAAAAAAATTCTATTAGGCTTTTATTTAACATGAATTTGAATGTATTCCAGGTCACTGATCACATAAGCAATCATGATATGGGTAATAAAGAAGTTCCTACCATACCTTTATTTGCTTTCTACCTGTCATAAATCTTTATCACACACCGTGCTGATTGCAACAGTATCACTTCCTTTTTTTACCCCCCGTCCTTT
The DNA here is from genome assembly GCF_030936135.1 of Gavia stellata. Classification (NCBI taxonomy): domain Eukaryota; kingdom Metazoa; phylum Chordata; class Aves; order Gaviiformes; family Gaviidae; genus Gavia; species Gavia stellata. The sequence goes on along the minus strand of NC_082616.1, from coordinate 12,341,426 downwards.
TTTTTATAGAGCAGCAAAAAAAAAATAACCCGATACATCTGCAAGCACACCCCAAAGCCTCTGCTTTGCCACGCTGCTGACTAGCTCGGGCTGGGAGAGCATTCTGGGTCACGGTTATTTCCCAAAAGGCTGCTGACGAGGCCGGGGCGGGCAGGGATGTCGCAATACCCAGGGTGACCTTCCCCAGGTCCTTCAGCCGGACCGTGACAACCCTGCGCAGGTTGCAGAGCTCAGCCTGCCTCCTCACAGCTCGCCCTGCAAGCGGTGCCCATCCCTGTGCCTCGGGACCCTCTTCTCCAGTTTCCCCATGCCCTCTCCGGGGTGCAGATCCCGGGACGAGGCAGAACATCCCCGCCACGGTCACTGGGATTCATGGCATCATCCCCCCCACAGCTCGGCATCTCCTTCTTCACCCTCCTGGGTCTCACCCCGCAAGAGGTGGGTGCTGCGGGAGCTGCACCCAGCTCTGCAGGTACCGGCACACACAGGCAAGTCCTTTCACACATGTTGGGAAGGGAAAGGCAGCCACACGCCCCCCCAGCTCTGCCTGTGCTGGAGACGAAGCGCAGTTTTGCTGGAGGACGGTTTGCGTTACCTCTCCATGCCCTCCTGAGGACCAGCTTTGCCAAGAGTCATCCTTGTCCCAGACGAGCCGGGTAAAGATGGGTTCAAACCCAGAAAGCCCCCGGGCATCTCCCCACGGACTCTGGCTGGGGACAGAGACCAATACCCCTTAGTGCCCACAAGCTCATCACGGATGAAGCCAAGAAAATCCCACTCAGGGGGTCTATGGCCACGAGGAACCCAAGAAGAAAGTGGTGATATTTAAAACTACACCAGCAACTGTTCTGCAAGAAGGAAAATTGGATCTGCTTCATCTTTGCATGATGCTGGGAAATCCTAACCTGCAAACTTTCTTAGGAAGCGATCACTAAAATGGCTTTATAAAAAGATCCAGGTGATGACCCTATGCTAGAGCAGCCCAACACGTCCCAGACTCAAGCTTTTCTCCCCTGGGACACTTTTTTTCCTTCCTGTAAACCAAAATCAGTGGGTCAAAGGGAAATCTAGTCAACAGACTTTCAGAGTCCGTCTGGTGAAGCAGAGGATTTACAGAGGGAGGAGAACCTGGCACCCAGCTCTGTCAAAAGCACACACAAGCGAGGTCGTGATAGTATTAGAATAGCATCACAGATTAGAAACAGCTTGGCGGAAAACCCAAGAAAGGGAACGAGGGGCACGTTTCAGTGTGCTGGAAGATTAAAAATGCATTGCTGCTAAGTTCGGTACCGGCAGCACGCGCTGGTGGTGAGCTGGGGTGTAGGCAGGGGAAAGCGAGGTCTGCAGCAAGCAGGCTTCGTGTGCCTCGCGGCACAAGGAAAGGCAGGGGAGCATCTATTCAATAGGCAGTCACCAAAACCAGTTTAATTGCTGCTGGAATAAAGAGGAATAAAAATATATATGGGAAAAATTCCTAACTAGAAAAAAAACAGAGACTGCAACTATTTAGCTTAGAGAGGAGGCAAAGGAAGGGTTAAACTCTACCTGTGCATCTGTTACAGATGGCAAACTAGAGACTTATCTTTGGTCTCTCCAAACACAGAAGTAGTGGGCATTCATTGGCGCTGGAAGGGAGTGAGTCTGTAATGGATAGAAGGAAGCGTTTGGGTTTTTTCCCCCGCTGTGATACTACTTGTAAAGCTCATTTCTGTGAATTCTATCATCAATCCAAAAACTTACTGCAATTCATAAAGCGCCAGACATTGCTCTCACTAAGCAAGCATCCACCATCTCATTAGAAACAACCAAATTTCCCAAACTAAGGGATATTTAGCCTTTCCAAAAATATGCAAAGAACTCAAAAGCCAGAAGTTATGACAAGGCACTCCTGTAGATTGATTTTTTGCTGGAAAACAAAGTTCCAACAGCAACAGATTTGTTTCAAGAAGAGAATTGCTTTTAAGCTTCTCCTTCAACGAGCCCTAGCTCGACCTCCAGCTCGGGAAGGCTCACGGGGGGCAGCTGGTGGCAGAAGACCCCGTCATGACGGCACCCGGCTCGGGCTCCCCGGTGTCCCAAGGTGGGACGTGCCCCAGCACCCCTGGCTTTAACAGACCCTGTGATCTGGGGCATCTCGAAGGGGCCGACACCCCTGCGTGCGGGACAGTTTTCTCAGTCTGTGCCCCCATTTCTAACCCCTTCAGCAAATACAACCCGAGCAGTTTCCCACTCTTCCCAGCATCACGCTTTCTGTATCCCACTCTCCCTCAGCCCCTCGTGCTTAATCTGTCTCATTTGGATGATTTGCATCCAAATCTCCCCAATTTTGTCCTTTCGTTCTCGAGCACACAATGTTAGTTCCTGCTAATGCAAGGGCATCCATCGCCTTCATCTTTTCCTATTTAATGATATTTATCCATCATCGCATGGGAGAGAAATTGGCTGCGGCTCAATTTGGCAAAATAAATTGGTACCAGTTCAAGCATAATCTCACTAAACACACAGATTTTAATTTCCCCCCTAAGTGAACTATGCTGCATCTGCAATCATTGTCCTTGGTGCAAGATCTGGACACTGGTTTCAAACTCCTGCGTTTTTCACTGCTTGTAGAAATACACTTTCTGACTGAACTCTCTTCTTGCAGGCATTTGACCTGCAACGCTATTGCAAGGGCAGGTTTGCAGGCGCACGGTCGCTCTGCCGGAGCCTCCTGACGACGCTGTCCCGCAGCTGAGCCACTGTAACTTTTTGCTTATACAACTTTAATCCACTTTATGCTTAAGTCACTTGACCTGAGGCAACGGATGCTTCTACCACACATTACCCCACGCTTGCCAGGGGCTGCGACTGGTCTCACGGACGCTGACCAGCGCTCAGCTGGCACAAGGGACCTCGCTGCGCTCACCATGTGCTTGCAGCAAAGGCTCAACACAAGCTCGAGGAATGCTCTCGGACATTGCCCATTTGAATCTTCCTCTCTTTGGGGGAGTCATCCCATTTTTCAGGGGGTCAGTCTTTTCTCCACAACAACAAAATTGTGGGAGCTGCAGCTGCGCAACCTTGGCATTGCATGGCCAAGCCCTTGTCACCCCATTGCATTTGGCAGCCCCCCAAAGCTGAAGCCCTCGGGAGTCCGGAGCAGCGTGAATTATTATAGCCCCTCTCCTGCCGTTAGCTGGCAGAGTCAGCAGAGGCTGCCATCGGGATTACCGGCCCCTGAAAGGCTGCAAATCCCTCCTTTGGAAAAGCAGGATGCTTTACTCCTCCTTCAAGGGCCTGGAGAGGAGGCAGCATTTAAATTCAATAGCACAGCTTGGGTACAATTTCACCCCTGTTGTTGTTAATTGCTTGAATATCAGGCAGGCTGATATAGTGATTATTTGTAGACATTTATACCATCCCAGGCCTTCTTTTTTATAACTTTATTTCATTTTCTGCTGTTTACTCAAAGTACCTTTATCATCGCACGCTGATAGTCTGTTCTTTATTGCCCCGGTGTGATTGCAAGGAGTCTAAGCATAGTGCAATAACACACATATATAAATATTTGAACAGGAAAAGAAAGTCTGTCTGATTTGCGCTATGGAAGGAATAAATTAAAATGAATAATACCACTAGAGGGACCTTCACTCTGAACGGCGGCACCGGGGAGGTCGCAGGTACAGTCCGAGGTGTAACTCCCAGCAAGCGATGGCAAACCCCCCCCAGCCCGGACCCCTTCCCTTCGCCCCCCCAGCGACCCGCTGCTCCAGCCTTGTTAGAAACCGCAATCGCAGCACCCCGCACATGTTTGCAGGACTTTGTGTTTGCCGAGGATCACTAAAATAATTCCACTTGAGCACAATAAATGCGTTTTGTTTTTGCAGTTAAAGACCTGAGTAGTTTTAATTAGTTTACTCGGGTCTTTTGCATTCGGTCCCCACGCAGCGTTGCGGGTTCAAAGAAGAGCCTTTCTGTGTGTTTTCCCTTTTCTTCTCTTTTCTTTTCTCTGTCTCTCTCTTTTAACGCTGCGTGTGAATAGTCGAAGACGGGAGCGAAAGACGCTGGACTTAGAAAGTAAAATCTCCAGGAAGGAAAAATGGAGGCAAACACAGGAGCTAATTTAGGCAGGCATAGCTGGTGTTGTTTGTGGTTGTCCCTGACAGCGCTGCTGACTCGAAAGCACCTGTGTTTGCTCACTAGCTTTCCCCAATCTGCTAGAAAATGGCCCAAGCATGTCACATGGCAGCGAGATAGTCCAAGCGCCATGGGAATAAAAAAGCCTGAGCTTTTAGCGGAGTTAATCATTAATGCGCCTTTTCTTTGTCCCATTCAGGAGTGCTGACAAGCGCTTTGATATTTCATATTTGCCATCAGGTCAGCGGCAGCCATACCCAGGTACTAATGAACAGCCTGGCTCACGCCTCCCCGTTTCATTGCCCGCCTGCAGATTTCCTTTCACCTGCCCTCAACTCCCTGTGCATGTGCCTAGGTGTGTGCACACACCCTGCACGGATATATAACCTCTTTTCCAGCTGGGTCGGGCTCCCAGCAGGTCCAAGCCCGTGCAGAAGAGCGCCCGTGATTTTACACCAGCGAGCGTGCGGCTTCCCCTGCTCCAACCTCGGACTCTTTCACCCTTCCTTTGGGATAAAATACAGGGCTAGCACGTTTAAGACGTCAGCCAGCCCCGAGCAGCCAGCCCATACGCTCCATATTGGTCATCTGAATACGGCGCTTTGTATTTCTTAGCAGCTGTCAATTTGTGTGTGTGCGTGCGCCTTGGGGTTGAGCAAATAATCCCTCGCGAATAATGTATGGATGGGGAGGAATGCAGACTGCCTCGCTCCGCTCCTCTCCTCCCCCCCGGTCTCACCAAGGGGCTTGACTATTTTCTGCATTGCATTTCTTTTTCCAAATTGTTTGCCGAGGGCCTGATTCTTCCAGGTGTTGGGGGAAGGAAGGCATGGGTTTTAGGACCTCGCCTCTGGAGGACGTGGTTTAAGAGGAGAGCAAATGGTCTCCCTTCCCAGGCACACTGAGGAAGGCACCAGTGGCCAGTTCTGCTTTCTCTGACTTAGCAAACAAAACACATTCGATTGTGCCAGTTTTGAACAGAAACCCCCATTCCGCAACGTAAGGACAGGTAGGTCCCCAGGCCCCCGTAAAGCTGCTGGGCAGAGGTGATTTGTGCTGGCTTAAACGAGAATCACAGTCAAACTTCAAGGTGCTTGAACTCTCGCCTTGCCCCCGTCAAACCCTGACAGCACGCTTCGCTCACCCACCCCGAAAGCAGAGCCTGCCAAAACCGCGTTGTGATGGAGGGAAAACCACGCCAAGGGTCTTCTCAGTGCTTTGTCCCTCCGTTTATACCGCCCAGATACAGAAATCCAACCGAAAGCCCCCATGCTCCCAGCTGGAAAGCTTTCACCCCCAACGCCTTACTGATTCTGCAGCTGACAACCACCGATGCAACAGCCACACCAGCATTAAAGGAACAAATGCTTCCTATTAACTGCAGCTGCATGTAAGAGCCCTGATGCTGCGTTTAAACACAGGCAGGTAGGAAAAGCCCTCGCTCAGCCAGAGCAGGGTTGAGTGCCCCTTTTCCCTCTGCAGTTATTTCCAGGTTCAGACACTCAAGTACCTTCAAGGACTTCATGCAAGTGAGGTTTTCCTCTAGCACCCCTGCAGATGGAAAGGGTATCAAATGCCAAATCTAACGAGCAATTAAATGATTCCTTAGATTCTTGGTCCCCTGTTGCTGTGACATGCTACCTGCATTCCTTTGGTCTCAGAGGGCTGCCCATGGAAGCTGGATGGAGCACGCTGGGAAGATACGGAGGGTTCCTCCATTTGCCCCATGGATTTACATACCACTCACTCAGGGATGTTCATGGCTGAACAGGCGACCAGGGCTTGCAGACCATCCCTGCCCTGACACCGCTTGCTCTACCTAACATCGGGGCTTCCCTGAGGAGGTCCCCACAGCCCAGCACCCCACAGGGGACATCGTAAGGGCTGTGGGGCTGTTTGGGGCCAGACGTGGCCTGAGCACCCTGTCCCCTCTCCGTCACCCAGAGCTTGCACCCACTCAGGGAGGACAAGAGGGTCTCCTGGCTCAATCACAAGCCACAGAGAGTGCTTCTCTCCAGACCGTCCTCCCGTTGAGAGAGGACACTCAAGAGATGCAAGGCAGCTGAGAAGTTTCTACTCAAGCAGTTCTTGGCCCAGGGAGCCCTGCCACCATATTCCTCATTAATTTGGCACATCCCAAAGCCACCAGAGGAATGTGGGGCTGGGCCACCAGCTCCTTGTGCCAGTTTTTTTTTCAGATCAAAGAGGAAACTCCCTTAAATGTCATAGATTTGTAAAGGCCAGCTAATGGTGACTCACGGAGATAAAGTTCCCAAGGACATTGAAGGAGCCTGGAAGCCTTGGTACCATGGGCTTCCTATGGGACTGAGCCGTGTCTGGAGAAGTTGCCAAGATCACCCTACCACTGGCTTGGGTCTCTAGTGCCTCATGGGATGAAACCCCTCGTGTCATGAGGCACCTGCAGCATTAATTCTGCAGGTGATGTAGGTATTGGATGTACCACTGGGCTCAGAGCAGGACTCGTAGGCTAAGGTGAAGGAAAAGCACGTGTAAGAACATAAGCGTCATCCAGTCTGGTCACACCAGAGGAGCAAATAGTTCATATCTGGCCTTTCAGTAGCAAATAATAGATATCTAGAGAAGAGTAGAAGGACAGGGTACATGCAGTGATATGTTTCCTAAGCGCTCGTCCTCACACATCAAGACCCCAATGGCAGAGAGCGGAGAGATTTTGTATGCAACAGTCCCTGTGAATATAACCAATCCCTTTCTAAACACATGTACCTATCGTGTCCCACACATGTCCTTCAGACTGAAGTTTCCCTGGTGTGAGAGCCCATACACCATGATTTGTGTCAAACACATGGGAACACCTCCTGAATCCAGAGCAAGCCCAGGGCAGCGCCACAGTCCGCAGCCAGATTTCCAAAAAACCAGGTAAACATTGCAGCCCCAAGGCCGCCGAAAGCTTTGATCTCCACCTTGCCTTTTGAAACATCCAAGCAGGTCCAGCTGTTTTGCAACAGGGGTCTAGCAGAGCAGCTATAACAAAGAATGCAACGTAAAATAATCCTGCGTAGCTAAAAGCCAGCACTGCCCTGGGAGACAATGAAACCACACCTGAGGCCAGATCTCAGCGGGCTCTTCTTGTCCTTGAGAAATGCCTGCGCACCCACGTCACAGCCAAGGGCTCGTTGGCAACAACAATGAGGTTTAGCACACTCAAAGCCATGGTTCCTGCACCCCCAGCTCACAGAGCTGGGTCAGGAGTGGTCCCTTTAACCACTTGTGCTTATTTACTCCTTTACTTTCAACGTTTTAAAAACAGCCAAGTAAACAGGAAGATTTTAAAGCCAGGCCAGGGGAAGCACCCAGGCAGGGTAGGATGGAGAGCCCTGTCACAGAGGACTAAGCCGGCACCCGGCGCTGGCTGCTACTCACGGTCACATCTCCCCACCTCGGAGCCACCACGCAGGTACCAGCTGCTGCTGCATCCCAGGTGGGTGAGGATGCCGGGGCCCTCTTTGTAGGGTGGGGCTCTCCGGGATTGGCCAAGGGGAGGGTGGGAAGGGCTGGAGCAGCACTTGCACTCCCTTCTGCAAAATCCCAGCACCGGGGAGGTGGGAAGGGGCCTCTGGACCTCTGCCTGGCCAGCCTGTAGCTCCCCACATCCTCCTGCCCGAAGCTGGCAGTGGTGTTTGATTTGAAGCCCTTGCTCCGCTCAGTTATTGAGGCGCTGCAACTTGCTCTGCTCCGGGTTAAAGCTTTCAGAGAGCTAGAGGGAAGATTTTCATTGCTTTCTGAAGGCTTTAGCCTGGAGCTGGCTATGTCTTCCCGCTGAGGATGCCGAGCCAGGCTCTGCTGCAGGGGAGAGCCACGAGGTGAACGCACGGCTGGAACAAGGAGGCAATGTGTATTGCAGGCAGGGGCCGGGGCTCACCGTCAAGCTTCTCAGAAGCGTTGAGAAATGAGTTGACTGTGGTGTAGGATCAGCCCCCCGGAGAGAAAATCCAGGGTGCTAAAAGGCTCTTTAATCCGGTGGGGAGAAGATAAATGGGACCCAGTCGGCAGGACCTGCTCCCAGGCATACCCACACTGGGAGCGGAGCACAGCTTTCTAGTAGCACAAGTGATTAATGAGCGCAGCAGACTAATTATGGTCCTCTCCGGCCACAAAGCTCTAATCTAAGAGGTGTTCTTAATGAACTCCTGAGGCTGCGATTGGACTTCTAGGGTAAATCACTTACATTTTAACACAGACATAGGAAACTGCTCTCCGAGTTAGCAACCAAAGCTCATTCATAATTGCTTGTTTAAATATTTTTCCTTCTTCATCGCTGCAGTCAATTTGCCGTGTGCATCCTATGCAGAGGTGAAGCCAGCCAAAAAGGAAGCTTTCCTGGAAAAATAACAAAGGTACTTTCAGCCACAGAAATCCCCATCTCGAATCCAAACAGGGAAGCCTCTGTCCCTTGCCAGCGTAGGCAGGGTTTCCGCCTGCCTGTTATTTGACATAGCAGAAGAGTTAGCTTAGGCAGGGGAAGGGGAAGGGGCCGCTTCTCCTGCTGCGGGGTGGAAATCCTTTTCTTTCTAGATGCTTTTTCCAAGCTTGAGTCTCGCACTTGGTGCTGACGGGCTATTTTTTAGTCCCTGCATTTCCTCGCGAGGGCGGATCATAGCCGACGGCAATGCAAGCACCCCAGGACCAAGCTGCAGGCGGAACGGGCAGCTGCTGCCCGGCGATGGCATGTTGCATGGAAAAGCCGTGTCACCCCTGTTAGCTGCTTCATTTTGACGGGAGGAATGAAAAGCCTGGCTCCTGAAGCTGGGGGCTCAGTTGCCACAGTCCGGCTGTTTCCAGCGAACGCAGGGTTATTTCGTGCGAGTTTGGGGTGCAAAGGGAGGGGGTTGGAGGATATTCAGCTTGCCCCCCTGGTCGCCCATGCATGGTACACTGCATCCAGCCTGCCAGAGCAAGCCAGAGGCACGCAAGGGAGAGGGGATGTCCTGCCTGGCTCGGGAAGGGACATGTCCGCAGCATCCTCAGGATCAGTCCTTCAGTGCCAAAATGATGCCGAGCCAATGAATGAATCTGAACCCTTCCTAGCATTGTTAGTGACCTTCGCGGTGACCCAGAGCCACTCGGTTAACCTCTCATGATAATGAGATAATGAGAGCCTCCGATGGGTAAATATGCAATTACAGGGGCTGCTTCAAGAGGGCAGGGGTGGCCGGGCAGCGGCCGCTGCAGCCCGTCACGCGTGCAGGTAGTCCTGGGCACCCTCCAGCTCAATTAATGGGGAAGAAAAGCATCTTTGCCCCCGTGGCAAGGCAGGCCAGAAGGAGCCACGCGCTCAGATGAGTGCCCAGCAGGTACATCTGAGTGGGTCAGCAGGCCAGGCGTGTTTGCTTTCCTATCTTCTATTATTAATAAGGAGCTGGACATTTCCCCCAGCGCTCATTACAGCCAAGAGAGAAGGGAGGGCGTGCGGCACAGACGTGCTGTGGGAATGCCCTGGTTTTGCTCAAATAAAGGTTTTAAGCTCCTTTCTGCACTGGGAGGGGATGTATCTGACATCGCTGAGATCAGGGGGCTTCGGTAAGGGGGAAGTCACGCAGACACAGCTGCCCCCCCCATCCCGCAGCACCCTGAGCTGATGCCCACCCGCTTGTGGGGCCTCCAGGTCCCGTGCGTCCCCTCACCCCACTGGGTCTGGGAAGAAAGGGCTTGGCTCGCTTTCAGGAAACCCAGGCAGGCATCGGTCATCTCTACGTGTAGCACCAACATCTTCATGGCAGACGCCTTTCAGAGGGGGTGTTTCACAGACTCAAGAGGATGCGGAGCTGGTGTGTGGGTGCTGGGGCATCTCTAGGCGATGCTTGCGACCTGCCACCCCGCTGCTGGGAGAACTGGGCAGTGCAAATGAAGCAGTCGGGTACTGGTTTTGAAATAACACAGTGCTCGGTGCTTGGGTGGATCTCAGCGCCATGAGATATGGGTGTGATGAGAGGTATGAATGACCTTCTGTAACACTTGCAATGAGGCAAGCCACAGCGAGCCGGTCCATCAAGAGTGGTTAAGCACCAGGAGACACCAGCATCTTGTTAAAAAGACTACGGCAGCACATAAAATAGCTTAGAGAGCCCCCTTGGCACGCGGGGATGGAAGGAACTGGAGCTGGGGGACTCCCGCGGGTGCCGGCCGTCCTCCCTCCCCGCCGGGGCGGCTGGCTCGCTGCTGTGCAAACACGGCCGGGTGAGATAAGGCGTGTGTGCACAGCACTCCGCCAGGAATTTGGGGCCCGGCCCCCCGCTGCGGCCGCCTTCCCGACAGCCACCTTCACCCCGCTCGCTCCCCAGCCCCTCCACGCAGCAGGGCTGGCCTCGTGCCCCCTCGCGCTGCGGATACCCAGCAGGGACGTGCAGAGATGCTCCTGCCGCAGCATCCCCACCACGAGCCGTGGTGCTGGGGTGATGCAGGAGCTGACGTGGGACATGCCGCCTCCCCAAAAAAAAGCCGATGAGAACCTAAGCGTCTGCAGAGTGGAAGGGGGTCGCGATTCGTGGCACCGTGTTTAGTTTTAGCATGGATGCAGGTGACGGGGATGAGTCACGCTGGCAGCGGGCAAACATGGAGCCCGGCTTCCCCATCAGTGGCAGAAATGCTTCCTCGCCCTCCCACCACCCCAGTGGAGGACTCGGAATAATAAAGGCCGGTTTTAAAATTAATATAGTGATACCTAGGAGATTAATCTTCCCGATAAGCAGATAGCAGCATGACTGAATAGGCCCATGGTTCAAACAAAGGTTTCTGTTGAGTAGGACCAGGTAAAAGACGGATGGTTTGTTAAACATTGCCAGCATACTTTGCTAGTGCCATTCCCCGGTCACAGCTAATGGCAGCCGGGGCATTGTGCGGCAGATGCAGTTGCTAATTTCAGCCAACTTAAACGCTATTTCTTATCTTTGTTGGCCTTGCTGAGATGAAGGTGGTTTCAGGATTTTGAATGCACTACACTCGGGCATGAAAACATTCCTGACGGTCTCAAGAGGTAAAAAAACCCCACCCAGTGTGGCTGGCCAGAGAGGAGCGGAGCAGGGTCTGCTGGCCCAGGGGCTCCCCAGCTTTCGCAGCAGAAGCAGTTTGGGGCTGGCGGCGCTACCCTCTGCTTCGCTTTCCCCCTTTCAAACGCATTAGGCAAGGTCCAAGGAGTGCCCAAAATGTGTTGAGCAATTTGGACTTTGCCCCAGCCTCTCGATAAGGGCTGTTCGCCCTCCCCACGTAGCTGCTGCGCCTTTTCCTGGGGGCCCATCCAGCCCATGGAAGCAATTCTCCCTAATAGCTGGAAAAAAAACTGGGACCAAAATTGGCTTTGCAAACAAAATCACGGCGCAACCTCTTTCTTATTTCCCCAGCAGTTCTGCAAGCAAAAGCGCTCGCTGGCTCTATCTGGGGAGGCTTGGACAGCAAAATCAGGGCAGATCACATCAACTTTTCTGCTTCTTCCTCAACTTCTCTGCTTCTTCCTTCCCCACATCGCCCGCCAGAAATTAAAACACTAAAGAATGGCATGTCAGGGCCACTCGGGTGCTCTTCAGCATCAATTATCGTCGCTCCAAAGGTCTCCGCGGCTCGCACCTATGTAAGAGCCCCATCTATTTCGATTTCCACCCAGACGGGGTTTCTGGTGTCGCCCTGTCTGTGCGTCCCTCCCCTCCTAACCCTTGAACTCCTGGCTGGTTTCAATCAGATTTGTCAAGACAATAGCTGTCTGGAAGCTCATTAAGTCCTTAGTGGGGTTTGTGGACATAGGCATCTGTGCGCAGGCAAGAGGCTGGGGGATGGCCGCAGGGTGAAATCCCCCCACCCAGCACCCCTCTTCCTTCCCAGGGGAGCAGGAGCGCATCGCCCTGCCGCCTGACACGCTCCCCAGGATTTTCCCCTCACTTTTTTGGAGAGTTTTTGCCCCCCTTTGAATCCTTCTCGGTGTTTTTCCCCAAATTGGACACTTGCAATATCTCTTTTTTCTGTAGCAGGACAGGCGGGATATCTAGGGGGGATAACTAATGGTGTTATAACACTTTCTATTACCTCTTCAGCATCCTAACAATGCTGAGTCACACCGGGGGATTAGGACAGCTACAGGAATATGAAATCCTTCGCAGGGCCAGGCCAGCGGGCTCTGCCAGAGGCAGCAGGCAGGCGGACAGGCAGATTTCTGGAGGCTGGGACGGGGCCAGGAGCCAGAGGTGTCTTGTGGGAGGCATCCCTGCCAGGCAGGACCTCCCTGGGATAACGCGAGTCCGATCACATGCCTTGCTGGATATTCCCTGCATTGCACAGTAACACAGCGAGGAGATGCGTGACCCATCCTGGCTCCCCCAGGTATTTCCTCTGCACCCCCCTACACCTCGGGACAGATCCAGGGTGCCTAAATTTCGCAGAAGCCGGGTGGTGCTGCCGGCTCAGGCACCCCCGATGCCTGGAGGCAGCCAGTAATTAAATGTAGGCTTTCCAAAAATCCCAGGAAAAAGATTTATTTTCCCCCAAAGGTTAGTTGATGATATTATTATTATTGTTGTTGTTGTTGTTGTTGCTGCTGCTATATTGTTATTATTATATTGTTATTGTTGCTCTTATTATTACTACTCTTGTTATTCTTATTTTGGTATTGGAGCCAAATGCCCTCAATATGGACATAAACTTGGCTTCATTTGTTTGCATTTTGTCAGGGGGATTTGCTCGAATCCTCCGAAATGGCTGGTACCTGTGGGCATCAGCCCCTGGGTGCAAGGGGCTGGGTGATGAGGAGCCCTGGCTGTGGCACGGGCTGCTTCCCCTTCGCAGCTTCAATTTATAGTAGGGAAGAAGAGAATGAAGCTTAACTGAGCTACGTGCACGTGTATGGACACGCATCACAGGCCCCTCTTCTTTTCTGGGCTGGCCAGCTCATCTCGTGCAATTGCTGCACGAAGCATCTTCAGTTAACACCAACGCCTCTGAAAAAATAGAGGAAAATACCTGACAAGGGTCTTTTCTCCCCTGCCTACCACCCACACCAGCCACGCTTCTTGGGGAAAATGGGTGGAGGTGAAGCAAGGCGTGCTTGCTCTAGCCCGGTCCCAGCACCGTCTGCAGAGAGGACGCATGGGATGGCTTGATGCGAAGAATGGTTGATGCTATTTCAGTACATCCCCTCCATCACGGCTTGCTTCTCCCCCCAGTTCCGCCCCATCTTGTTCCCAGGTGCTGCCTGCGCCCCAGGGACGAGCCCTCCAGGAGCGAGGCGACCCGAGGAAAGAAGCGGCGTGCCCCAGCGCAGCTCTGCCCTGGCTCGGGGAAGCCAGTCCCCAGCCCCGGGAGAGGGGTCCGCAGGGGACAAGGAGAGGTCCCGGCGGCCGGCCGGGCTGCGGCCGCCCCGGTTTGGCGGGTGAGCAAGCCCTGGCACCGCTCGGGCGGTGGCGGAGATGGTGCCGTACGCCAAGGCACCTTATCTCGTGGCAGAGAAACCCGCGGCAGAGCCATGCTGGCAGCGCCTTCCTGCCAGAGGCATTATACTCACTTTGAAAAAAAGACAGAAGAATTCAGTTGCCAAATATATTGTTCCGGTAACTGTAACAGAAATTACTCTGGGTCTTGCCAGGTTACAAAGCTCCTGTTAAGCAGCTCCTGCCGCGTTGCAGCTCATGCCTATTGTTATTGCGGAGTGCCCACGCTCCCGTTCAGGATCACCCCGCTTTGAAGTAGGTGAGGCGGGCTCCGCTCTTTTCTCTTCGCTTTTTTCTTTCTTCCCCCCCCCCCCCCCCCCCCCCCCCCCCCAAAGCCCCAAGTCTATGACTTGGGCTGGAAGCAGAACCTTCAAAAGCAGCAGGAGAAATTTGGCAGGCGTCGACAGACAGCCCCCCCCCTCCCCAATTTGCGCTGCACAGGCACGAGGGGGAGACGAGCAGCGTTGGCTCCGCTTAGAGATGCTCTGGGGTTTGATTGTTGGGTTATGTCATATTTTGGATGACCTGGGCACAGGCGGGGAGTGCCTGTGCTACCATGAAATGTCAACGCGACGGGTGTAGGAGGGTCAGAGAGCTGTTGAGATTCCGAGAGCTGTCGAGTTTCCGAGCAGCCTAGCCAGGCCGGGAAGTCTCCAGCGGGGCCGTCCGGATGCTCTCCCCACCCTTCCCCAGGCAAGGCGGCCTCCCGAGCCAGGCACAGGGTTTCTAGTCACTACCCTGCGGTGGATCGCCCTTCCAAGCGGTTGCACAACTGTCCCTTCAGCCCAGGTACCCCTCCTGCACCCAGGGCATCCTCGGGAAGAGCTGGGGCAGAGCTGGTCCATGCTCCGCAGCCGAGCCCACGGACTTTCCCTCTGACACTCCTTCTCTGAGCTTATGGATTTTATCCAATTTAAATGGCAAGGATTTAAAATGCCACCTGAGTTAAAAGGACCTGATTAAAACCATAGCCTCATCATATTTCTTAAACATGCAGTTGCATTGCTGTATTTACATTAGTGTCAACTTTAATTTAAATTCTGCATAACTATATTTGCTCCCCTAAATTCATTCGCCGGGAACACAGCGCAAATTACTCTGCACTAACTGCACTTTCTCTTTGTCTATGGCGGAGTGGTTTGGAAATTAGCACCGTAAGTGAGCGGGGGGAAGTGTCATTCCGCCTCTTTAATGTCTCATTAATTAACCCGTCTGGGCCGGGAGCAGATCGGTGCCCGAGGTGGGCGAGATGCGGCCCCGCGCTGGCAGGGGCAGAGGTGCCGCCCGCCTGCGAGCCCCTGGGATTACGCTGCTGCTCCGGAGCGGCTCCAGCTGAGCCTCCGGCCTTATTCCTCACCCTTTTGGCCGGCGGGTTGAGCTTGCGTCGGGCAGGTTTGTCCCGTTTTAGGGGGCTGCTCCATCGCGGTCAGGTATGAGGCTCCAGCTGTCGGTGAAACGGCAGAGCCTGAGCACCCCAAAGTGACCGCCGGCATCAGTTTTCCTTCAGCGCTGTGCCTTCAGAATGGGAATCAAATCGGACTCGATGACCCTTACGGGTCCCTTCCAACTTGAGGTATTCTATGAAATGCGAATACAATTAAATAAAATAGAGCACCCCAACCGTGAGGGGTGATAAGATACCGCTTGGGCATAAAAATACCGCTGCTGTGAAGTCATAAAAACTCTCGTCCTCAGGGACTGCATGGCCAGACACCTCTGGACCGCTGCCGCCCATCCCATCGATGCCGGGCTCCTCGGGGTGCTGCAGCATCCCGGGCGCGGGGGACAGCCAGGTGCTCGGCGACTTCAGGGACACGTGGGGTCAGCTCTTAAGGCAGCGCAGAGACAATAGGAGCCCTCCTGCTTTTCAACCCGTCCTCCTGACCACCCACCAGGGAAGAAGGGGGAAAAGGGAAAAAAAAACAACAAAAACCCCCACCCCCGTCGGTTTCTCAGATTTTTGTGACAGAAGGGGTGTTTAAACTCGGTGTTTCCTGCAGGTGTGCTCTGTGACTACAAACGCTGAATGTGATCTCCGCCAGGCAGGCATTTTCTTTAGTCCTCGGCGTTTTGCCTTTTCACCTCGTAAAACCCTTTCAAGCTAAATAAACCTTATTACAACAGAACCGCGCGGTGCAGCCCGGCTCCCGAAACCAACAGCCTGGGGTAGGACAACAAGTAAAAATAGCAAAGCATCCCCACCAGCATCAGCGCTTCGCACAGACCGTAAGGCCAGGCTGTGCCGTAGCGTCCGACCTTGCTACGTATTTATTTTTAATTACAGCATCCTCCTGCCCCATCAGCAATGACACCGTTAAAGCAAAACAAGTGGTGCCCTGGGCGGATTAGAGGAAGGAGGGTGATCTTCAGGGACGCCGGACGCAGGGAGGGAAGGGGAGCGGAGGCGGCTGCCTGCATGCAGCAGGACCTGCCCCTGCGAGGATGTTGCCGTCAGCACTTGCCATCGCTTGTACCCAGGTAGCAGGAGATAGACCCCCGCGCTGCACGGCAGGGATGACGCGTGCTCGTGCCAGTAAAACACTCAGGGCTGCTTGAGCCTTACAGAAATTTGAAACACTGCATTTTGCAGCTCTGCACCTCCAGCCCACGATGGCAACGTCCTCTTATCTTTCGGAGTGTGGCACTTCCGCAGCTGGGACCGCTTGCTCGGAAGGAGGATGCGAATGCATGCGTGTGCGTAGGGATGGACGCAAGGACACGCGTGCCAGGGTGCATCGCCGGTGCCGTGGGTCCTTTCCCAGCCAGGCAGCCCGGTGCGACTTGGTGGGAGAAGGGAGACCCGAGCAGGGGACAAGGGGACGTAGCGACCACGGCAGGTGCCCGGGAAGGGTGTCCTCGCCATCCCCGAAGAAGCACAAGCAAGCTGCGGGGGATGAATCGCCCCAGCGTTGGCTGCCGGGCGGCCCTGGGGGCAGATACAGCATGCGATGCGCCGGGGAGGGCGTTTTGCGGGGGGAAATACAGTAGAGGCGACCCGAGATTTGGGCGGATAAGTAGAAGGCCTGACTTAGCCGCGACGCCGCAGCTGTGCTCTTATCTGGCCGGAGGAAGAGGCTGAACAACAAAAGGGGCTAAGAAGCCGGGTTGATGCATGGGAAAGCCATTGGCCGAGCATTGTGGCTGCCCTTCTGCTGAGCAAATAGTTCAAACTGTTCATTCCCATCTCCTATTCTCTCCCTGGTACATTGTTTGTGTCCTTGCATTTCATTCTGCGAGGAAGATTGCTCTCTGGGCCTATAAGCAAACAGTCCAGAAAAGAGCCAACTATCCTCTCCTTTTCCCTGGAGAACTAGCATTTTTATTTCAGCTCCAAGCTGTCAAAGAGCTGGAGAGTTTATGTCAGTATCCTGAATTAATTGCTTTAAGCTGGAGCAGCCTATACCAGCCACCAAATGTCCAGAAGATGTTTATTAATAATGTTTCCTCTAGGTTTTGGGTTTGTTTTTTTTTTTTTGTTCCAAGCTGTGCTCTCACATACAGTGCCCTCTATTCACCGCCGAGGCGGCGCGCCTGATGCCGGGCGAGGGTGGCGAAATGAAAGCCGCTTATAGGGAATTAATAAAAGCTCCCGAGGTATTGTCAGCCCCGGCGCTCAACATGTCGGCGCAGCGGGCACGGCCGGCGGCTCGGAAATCTCCCGTTAGGACTTTTCGGGTGACGGGAACGAGAGGAGGAAGATGAATTGCTGGAGGGATCGAGGAGGAGCGAGCCCTTGTTTAAACACAAATATCTTTGGTAATTAACAAAAGTGGCGAGGAAATTACTGATGGAAAAAAAACACATGAAAGGTAAATGGTTTTGTGTTTAAACATGATATATTTTAAAGTGTTCCCCAGTGTGAAAGTCCCTGTTTAAGGGAATGAAGTAATAAACCAATTTATATACCAATAGAAAGTCGAGATCCTGAGTGCCTTTGTGTAAATTTTCCACTTGACTTTTCATTATCTACCTGAACAAAATCAATCTATATGTATGGGATCAACATGCAATATGAGAGATAAAAGACGAAATAAATGTGCTTTGCATATCCTGCAGATAAAAGCCACTGGGCTCCAGGCGCTGCCTCCTTTCCAGGCAGATGCATTTTAAAAATAAATCATTTTGCAAAGGAAAAGAGAGCAAAGCAGAGTGGTGCTTCTTAAGTGTTTACTCCCTCGCTTGAAATATTGATCCTGTCAAATGAACAGTGGTTAATAAGTAACTCGGGGAAAATATGCCGGCTCTCTCTTTGCTCCCTGCTGTAGCACGGACCCATCTCCCGTCCCTCTCCGTCTCCCGGGCGGCAGAGCCCCGGAGCGTCCTCGCTGCAGGCTGGACCTCTGGGCAGAGCCCGGCCGCGCTTGTGGGGCCTTTTGCAGGGTGAGGCAGATTAAAAGGAAGGTGAGAGAGGACGCAGAGCGGGGACGGATCCCCTCCGCCCCGCAGGGAGCCCTGAAACCCCAGGGCATGTCGGCATCCCAAGCCCTCCTGCACCCCAAACCCTGTCACACCCCAAACCCCTCCACCTCCCAGTCCCCTTGTTCGTTCCTCATGGCCTCGCCTGCAGACGGAGGTAGCATCCCATCGCATCGGCCACTTACACGCTGGGACATCTCTCCCTTGCCTTGCCCCAGCGGGAGCCGTTCCTGACCCAAAATATCCCCAGTTTCACCTGAGGGAAGAGTATTGCTGTGAGCTGGGGGATCAGCTCTGCTAAATTGGGTTAAATGTGCAAAGCGGCATGACATTTCTGGGGCGCGGGAGCAGAGGGCATAGTGCAGCACAAAGAAAACGCTCCCAATTTTGAAAAAATGCGTCAGGAAGCACGGATCTTGCTCAAGCAGCCTCAGCACCCCCAGTGAAACCAGAAGTCATTGTGTTAACAGCAGCTAAAAAACCTGCCCCGCATCGGTATAATCCAGAGCCTCAAGAGCCCGGAGCAAGTGCCCCGTCCTGTCACCGCAGTTTGGGTGACTTCTCCCTCCACCCGCCCCTTCTCCTCCCCTCTCCCACTCCCGGGTCCTGGCGGGTGCTTGGCTTTTTGCTACGACAAAGCTCGTCTGGTGTCATGGATCCCAACGTCTTGGAGAGCTGGGTAATAGCATCCTCTCTTGTGGGTTTTTTTTTTTTTTACGGTTAGGTGAAGAGACAGGAACTCCTCATGGGTTTTTTTCCCCTTTAGTAACAGGATATAGAAAAGGTTAAGAGGCACTTCAGCAGATACAACCCCCTCCTGGGCACGGGGGGTTCTTATTTCTGCGGAAACCCCGGCCCCGTTTCTGCAGCGGCAGAGCCTGTCACCCTGGTTGATGTATTCCTCCTCCTAGCATCCTCGTGCCAGGGACAAGCACTCCACAGCCCCGCTCCGGCCGACAGGCAGGGAAGTGCCTGCCTCCCGCTGATTTTATTTCTTTGCGGGTCTCTACACGTCTCCTGGCTCCGGCAGCCATGCTGTGGGGTTGGACGTGTGCATTTCTCCAGGTCAGGCATCGGATTTTTGCCTTTCCTTCCGCAAAAGGCCCTTTCCAGTCTTTTTTCCTTCTTCTCCCCCTTAAAAATCCAGGCAGGAGGGAAGCGATGGAGGAGCAGGGTAGGAAAGGAGATGAAACAAAGAGAAAAGCGGGGGCGAGCTGATGACTTTCCAAACCAAAGAGTTTCTCGGGATGCTCCCAAGAAACATGCTCTGCCGTTGGCTCAACATCTGCAGCTATTTTATTAGTTTGCTAATGATGTCTCGGATGGGCCCCGGGGGGTAACAGAAAGTCCTGGCAACCCCTTTTGAAACGAGCCTCACCTTCTGCCCCCACCCCGCTGCCTCCCCCCGGGGCCGCTGGGCTTGTCCCCCCCGTATCCCAGGCATCAGCTCGGGAGCGATGCACAGCCCCGCGCAGGCAGCTACGCCGCTGCAAACCTCTCGCGAAGAAAATGGGTCCACGCGTCCACACATCCATCCCTTCCCATGGGACACTAGGGATAGAAATACCCACGCCATGTACAATGGTGCGGAGGAAAGGGGGGGAGCTCCAGGGTGGGGCACAGTGGAAGAGCTTTGGCATAAGAAAGGGTTTAACCATCACTTTGGGGTATTTTTTGCCGTCGGACTTCGTTCTCCTCTCCAAAGCCCTTCCCGAGCTCGCTCTTAGCACAGCACCAACGTGCATCCCTCAGAGCGCTCCACAAATTCATTCACTCCTCAACTTTCTCAAGGTGCTGTTATGATTTTTTTCCCACTTCCTTGAAGCCTAGAAGGATCCATCCCGGCAAAGCACCTTCTGAAGCTTCCTCCAGGCCAGGATAACGCTTCTGCCCATTCCCGTCAGGAATTACTGGAGCGTGACACAGGTATCGCGTACAAGTAA